>NC_083227.1:7074964-7674964 GCF_032191835.1 Heteronotia binoei | reverse complement strand
CAGCTGGTTTTTGTTTTTATTTGGGTTATCCAAACTTAGGATAACCTAGCTTTCAGTTCGTTGGTTTCAAAGCTCAGTCAGCCTTCATAAGCACCCAGAGGGAGTGCTGTGTTGATTGTATATACTGTTAAGTTCTGCCAACTGATTTACCTTATTCACTGCCACAGGAGGCGGTGGCGGCTACAAGCGTAGCCAGCTTCAAGAGGGGATTGGATAAAAATATGGGGCAGAGGTCCATCAGTGGCTATTAGCCACAGTGTGTATATATAGATATAGATATCTATATAATTTTTTTTTTGGCCACTGTGTGACACAGAGTGTTGGACTGGATGGGCCATTGGCCTGGTCCAACATGGCTTCTCTTATGTTCTTGTGTGACACAGAGTGTTGGAATGGATGGGCCACTGGCCTGATCCAACAGGGCTTCTCTTATGTTCTTATGTGACACAGTGTTGGACTGGATGGGCCATTGGCCTGATCCAACATGGCTTCTCTTATGTTAACATAAGAACATAAGAGAAGCCATGTTGGATCAGGCCAACGGCCCATCAAGTCCAACACTCTGTGTCACACAGTGGCAAAGAATTTTATATATACACATACACTGTGGCTAATAGCCACTGATGGACCTGTGCTCCATATTTCTTATGTGACTCAGAGTGTTGGACTGGATGGGCCATTGGCCTGATCCAACATGGCTTCTCTTATGTTATGTGACTCAGAGTGTTGGACTGGCTGGGCCATTGGCCTGATCCAACATGGTTTCTCTTATGTTCTTGTGTGATACAGAGTGTTGGACTGGATGGGCCATTGGCCTGATCCAACAGGGCTTCTCTTATGTTCTCATGTGACACAGAGTGTTGGACTGGATGGGCCATTGGCCTGATTCAACATGGCTTCTCTTATGTTCGTATGTGACACAGAGTGTTGGACTGGATGGGCCATTGGCCTGGTCCAACATGGCTTCTCTTATGTTCTTGTGTGACACAGAGTGTTGGACTGGATGGGCCATTGGCCTGGTCCAACAGGGCTTCTCTTATGTTCTCATGTGACACAGAGTGTTGGAATGGATGGGCCACTGGCCTGATCCAACAGGGCTTCTCTTATGTTCTTATGTGACACAGAGTGTTGGACTGGATGGGCCATTGGCCTGATCCAACATGGCTTCTCTTATGTTAACATAAGAACATAAGAGAAGCCATGTTGGATCAGGCCAATGGCCCATCAAGTCCAACACTCTGTGTCACACAGTGGCAAAAAATCTTATATACACACATACACTGTGGCTAATAGCCACTGATGGACCTGTGCTCTATATTTCTTATGTGACTCAGAGTGTTGGACTGGATGGGCCATTGGCCTGATCCAACATGGCTTCTCTTATGTTATGTGACTCAGAGTGTTGGACTGGATGGGCCATTGGCCTGATCCAACATGGCTTCTCTTATGTTCTTATGTGACTCAGTGTTGCACTGGATGGGCCATTGGCCTGATCCAACATGGCTTCTCTTGTGTACTTTATTCCTTCATTTTATTTCTGTAAATACATTCCCATCCCCTGCCTTTGAAAAACCAATGAACCTTTTCTTTTGGTTTTAAAAATTTAAAAGTTGTTTGTGTGCCACTTTCTGCTCAGGGTATTCCTGTCAGATGGCCAGGCTGGTCTGTGAGGAGAAAAGTTTTTATTAAGTGATTGCCTGGGCTGGGAAGAAGTCTTGGCTGGATAAGGGCTTCTTCACAGCCTCTCTCTGCCTCTCTCCCACAGTTTTGTCAAAGGGACTTCTGAGAGGGTGCCTGCAGGCTGCAGCAGTGGCTACGGGTGGCAGGGTGGGCACTCCGACTCTGAGATAATTTGCGAGGGGCCCCCCAAAATTTTGGCTGCCTAGGGGCCTACACAGGGTTTAATCCGGCACTGCCAGAGGGAGCATTTCCACGCCTCAGTTTTCTTCAGCCAAATCTCCTCTGAAGCCTGTTTGCCATTCTCTCCCAATCTCAGCTGCTTGTTCTTCCCATAGGAACATCCTACCACTTCTGCTCAGGTGGGTGCTCAGATGGAGCTCTTGCCTAACCCTTCAGGCCCTATCGAAGAGATGCAGAATCTGGGAGTGGGGCAGGATCCATTTTTTGGCCTCTTTTTGGTGTAGTGTTTGTTGTAGTGATTAAGTGTGCAGACTCTTATCTACTGGCATGGCCTTGGGTCAGCCATAGCTCTCTTATCTGGGACAACCGGGTTGGATTCCCCACTCCTCCACTTGCACCTGCTGGAATGGCCTTGGGTCAGCCATAGCTCTCTTATCTGGGACAACCGGGTTGGATTCCCCACTCCTCCACTTGCACCTGCTGGAATGGCCTTGGGTCAGCCAGAGCTCTCTTATCTGGGACAACCGGGTTGGATCCCCACTCCTCCACTTGCACCTGCTGGAATGGCCTTGGGTCAGCCATAGCTCTCTTATCTGGGACAACCGGGTTGGATTCCCCACTCCTCCACTTGCACCTGCTGGAATGGCCTTGAGTCAGCCAGAGCTCTCTTATCTGGGACAACCGGGTTGGATCCCCACTCCTCCACTTGCACCTGCTGGAATGGCCTTGGGTCAGCCATAGCTCTCTTATCTGGGACAACCGGGTTGGATTCCCCACTCCTCCACTTGCCACCTGCTGGAATGGCCTTGGGTCAGCCAGAGCTCTCTTATCTGGGACAACCGGGTTGGATTCCCCACTCCTCCACTTGCACCTGCTGGAATGGCCTTGGGTCAGCCAGAGCTCTCTTATCTGGGACAACCGGGTTGGATTCTCCACTCCTCCACTTGCACCTGCTGGAATGGCCTTGGTCAGCCATAGCTATCACAGGAGTTGTCCTTGAAAGGGCAGCTGCTGTGAGGGCCCTCTCAGCCCCACGCACCTCACAAGGTGTCTGTTGTTGAGGGAGAAGAAATAGGAGATTGTGAGCCTCTCTGAGACTCTGAGTGGAGGGTGAAATATAAATCCAATGTCGTCTTCTTCTTTTCCACTCCATTTCTTACCCCTTTCCCTTGCTGCTGTTTCAGATGAAGATATTGGACATATATCCCGCCCTACACTCCGAAAAGTCTCAGAGCGGCTCACAATCTCCTTTACCTTCCTCCCCCACAACAGATACCCTGTAAGGTGTGTGCGGCTGAGAGGGCTCTCACAGCAGCTGCCCTTTCAAGGACAGAGGCTCAGAGCGGCCTACAATCTCCTTTTCCCTCCTCTCCCACAACAGAAACCCTGTGAGGTGGGTGGGGCTGAGAGAGCTCTCACAGCAGCTGCCCTTTCAAGGACAACCTCTGCCAGAGCTATGGCTGACCCAAGGCCATTCCAGCAGGTGCAAGTGGAGGAATGGCGAATTAAACCCAGTTCTCCCAGATAAGAGTCTGCCCACTTAACCACTACACCAAACTGGCTCTCCCTACACCAAACTGGGACAGATGTGATGCCCTGTTGATGTTGCAGCTGGCTGAAAACCTGGAGGTGAAGTTAGCACACCAAGAGACACTCTGAAAGCTCGCTCACATCACCTTCCATTCTCCAGAATCGCTCAAGTCATGTCTGGTCCAATATGTCGGTGACGTTTCATGCTATGTAATTTCCACCCTTCCCTTTCCCCTCCCCGCACAGCAAACACAAGTCCCACAGAAGTCTGAAATACGTTGTCAGCATTTATTATCCGTGAGGCTCATGGGTCCCTGGTGCTTCTTTTCTACCTCTTCCAGAATTTATTACAAAATGTTTTGAAATGTGTTCAGTGTATATAGGGCAAGGTTTCACAATGTTGGGAAGGGTGTGTGTGTGTGAAGCAGGGTACAAACAAGCAAACACCCTTCCTTCTTTCTTTGTCTTAGTAACAAGCTGTGAAGAGATGTTGTTGAGCTGTCGTCTTTTCAGAGGTGTGGAAATGGCTGTATCACCTCCAGTCCAGGTAGGAGAGATGAGCAGGGGACAACCCACTTTTCTCAGGGGAACTTTTGTTCCTGTACTTTCTACAAGGGGTCCATGTGACAGATACTCTGAATACTGTTCCCTTATCCTTTCCAAGGAATATATCCTGTCCCTTCCCAGACTCCTCTCTTTTTGTGTTCAAAACTCCATCTCAGGTGATCTCTGAAGAGGAGGGAATCTTCTTTTTCTTCCAGGGTCCCTTTTCCTTTGAGGAGGTGTCCGTCTCTTTCACGGAGGCAGAGTGGGCCCTGCTGGATCCGGGACAAAGAGCTCTGTACTGGGAAGTCATGCTGGAGAACTATGGGAATGTGGCCTTTCTGGGTAAGGATCTTTCCTAGGTGTGATGAAGGATGAATCAAAATATTCAACAGCTGTACACTGTTCTGAGGCCTGTTCGGCTAATTGGCAGCCTGGTAAAGCATCTGCTTGGCATGCAGAAGATCTCGGGTTCAATCACCAGCATTTCCTGTGAAAAGTATTAGGTAGGAGGGGATGTGAAACACCTCTGCCAGAGACCCTGGAGAGGCAATGCTGAACTGCGTAGACAAGACTGATTTCAATGGACCAAGGGTCAGATTCAGTATAAGACAGCTTTCTATGTTTGTGTGTTGTGTTCTTGCCATGGAGTAACTGAGGCCAGTGTTGTGGCCATCCCCCAAGTCAGAGAAGGTGTCCTGGCCTAACTGAATGAGAGGCCACAGATACACTCTGGAAGGGGCCATTCTCTATAGCTAACCTTTACCACACACTCTTCCCCTTGGTTGGGATTTCCAATATCTGCTCTGCCAGTGATTTGGAAATGATCCTGTCAAGAACCAAAGCCTGGGTCCCCCAGGTCACTTCTATTTGTACCTAAGCAGTACCCAGTTCAGTGTATTCACAAGGAGAGTGCACGCAAGTCAAGCAGAATGTTTTTAAGATATATATGTATATAAAGGATTATAAAGGATTTAAAAACAAGACCTCTTCACAGCATAGTTTCTGCATCTCAGTAACAGGAAAACATGGAAACATAGCTGTCCTGTCTAATACATGAAAACCTTGGTATTAGAACATAAGAGAAGCCATGTTGGATCAGGCCAATGGCCCATCCAGTCCAACATTCTGTGTCACAAGGTGGCCAAAAAAATTATACACACACACACACATATATATACACACTGTGGCTAATAGCCCATAGGACAGAATGGACTCACTCGTATCCCCTGGACCCATAGGATGAAATGGACTCCATTCTGTCCTATGGGCTTGTAGGACATAATGCAATCCATTCTGTCCTATGGGTTAATAGGATAGATCTAGAGACCAGATAGAACATAAGAGAAGCCATGTTGGATCAGGCCAATGGCCCATCCAGTCCAACACTCTGTGTCACACAGTGGCCAATATATATGTGTGTATACACACACACATACATACATACATATACACACATATATGCACACAGACACACACACATATATATATTGTGGCCAATAGCCACTGATGGACCTCTGCTCCATATTTTTATCTAACCCCCTCTTGAAGCTTGTGGCCGCCACCACCTCCTGTGGCAGTGAATTCCACATGTTAATCACCCTTTGGGTGAAGGAGGACTTCCTTTTATCCGTTTTAACCTGACTGCTCAGCAATTTCATTGAATCCCCACGAGTTCTTGTATTGTGAGAAAGGAAGAAAAGTACTTCTTTCTCTACTTTCTCCATCCCAGGCATTATCTTGTAAACCTCTATCAACAGCACCTCTTTTGCAGCCTAAGAATTCCAGCTGCAGCCTACGTTACTCTACAGAAATCTATTCATGATTCAGTAAGAAAATATCATGGCATGAGCATGAAGTTAGCTTGGCTTCCCTCTGGCCTGTACACTTATTATACTTTCTACCTGGAGAGCCAGTTTGGTGTCGTGGTGAAGTGTGCGGACTCTTATCTGGGAGAACCGGGTTTGATTCCCCACTCCTCCACTTACACCTGCTGGCATGGCCTTGGGTCAGCCATAGCTCTGGCAGAGGTTGTCCTTGAAAGGGCAGCTGCTGTGAGAGCCCTCTCCAGCCCCACCCACCTCACAGGGTGTTTGTTGTGGGGGAGGAAGGTAAAGGAGATTGTGAGCCGCTCTGAGACTCTTTGGAGTGGAGGGCGGGATATAAATCCAATTTCTTCTTCTTCTTCTTCTTCCTCCTGGGGTCAGGTGGTCCTAATCACCCAATCAAAGTGCCCCCTGGACGGAATTTTCCAGAGGCTGTCCGCACTCACCAAATCCCCTTCCCGCCTGGTTTCGCAACTGGACACAGGTTCTCACAATTAACCAATTGCCGCGTTCTTGAGCCCAGCCTTGAAAAAGAAAAGGGTGTTAACTTCAGGAAAACTCAAGTCAAATGCTTGCTATGGCTGATGGGAGTTGTAGGCAAAAAAACATCTGGAGAGCTACCGTTGGCCATCCCTGCCATATAAGAACGCTCACTTTCCCTCTTCCTTTCCCTCTCTCTGCAAAAGAAGACAGAAGTATAAGAGAGTGTTTGGTGGAGGCAAACGGCGTACTTTCATCAAAAGAAAGGCTAGAAAGTTTCTCAAGGGAATCCCAAATGAGCTGAATGAGAATGAGTATCCTTCATGGTTATATCAGGCCAGGAACAGTCAGGGCGGGATTTCTGATTCACTTCGTACAGCCTGCTGGGGAAGGGGCTGAAATCTAGAGGCTCAGAAACTCCTCGGCAAGAGCTAAGCTGAGGATCTTGAGGGAGGGTGTGTGTGTGTGAAGTATCCTTAAATACATGATATTCTCGGGGAAACGTGGATGTGTGGTTAAGATCAACAAAGCTGGTTGTAGTTCAATGTGGCCAAGTGCAAAGTAATGCACACTGGGGCCAAGAATCCCAGCTACAAATACAAGTTGATGGGGTGTGAACTGGCAGAGACTGACCAAGAGAGAGATCTTGGGGTCATGGTAGATAACTCACTGAAAATGCCAAGACAGTGCGCGATTGCAATAAAAAAAAGCCAACGTCATGCTGGGAATTTAGGAAGGGAATTGAAAACAAATCAGCCAGTATCATAATGCCCCTGTATAAATCGATGGTGCGGTCTCATTTGGAATACTGCGTACAATTCTGGTCACCGCACCTCAAAAAGGATATTATAGCATTGGAAAAAGTCAAGAAAAGGGCGACTAGAATGATGAAAGGTTTGGAACACTTTCCCTATGAAGAAAGGTTAAAACGCTTGGGGCTCTTTAGCTTGGAGAAACGTCGACTGCGGAGTGACATGATAGAGGTTTACAAGATTATGCATGGGATGGAGAAAGCAGAGAAAGTACTTTTCTCCCTTTCTCACAATACAAGAATTCTTGGGCATTCAATGAAATTGCTTAGCAGTCAGGTTAAAACGGATAAAAGGAAGTACTTCTTCACCCAAAGGGTGATTAACATGTGGAATTCACTGCCACAGGAGGTGGTGGTGGCTACAAGCATAGCCAGCTTTAAAAGGGGATTGGATAAAAATATGGAGCAGAGGTCCATCAGTGGCTATTAGCCACAGTATATATATGTGTGTGTGTGTGTATGTGTGTGTGTATATACAAACACATATATTGGCCAGAATGTTGGGCTGGATGGGCCATTGGTCTGATCCAACATGGCTTCTCTTATGTTCTCTTATGTTCTTATGATGAGGCCACAGGGCTGTCAATCCTTTTCTACTGAAGTCACATAGATGCCTTAGTACCCTATCAGCCCACCAAGGTGTTAACAGGATTTTGCTCTTTTTCCCAGCCAAGAATGATCAGAGGAAAGAAGAGGGTGAGGAACTTCATCAGCAAATGCCAGGTAGAGTTAAAAATGAAGAATTGAAAGAAAACATCAGGAATCGAGGAAGACCAAAGAGAAAGAAAGGCAGTCATATAGTTGAGAACAGAGACATAAGACAGCATAATGTACATTTTCCAAACCACTGGAGAATGGAGGCAAATGAATCCATTTGCTGTGGAGAGTACTTTAGAAACAGATCACAGGTCCTTGTGCACCAAAAAGTACAAAGAGGCAGGAAATCTTTTGAGTCCTCAGTGAGGGGGAAACTTAAAAGAAGTCAATTAGCCCACAGAGAGGAGAAAACCTTTGAATGCTCAGAGTGTGGAAGGCAATTCCATAGACATAACAAGCTTCAAAGGCATCAGAGAACTCACACAGGAGAGAAACCTTTTCAGTGCTTAGACTGTGGAAAGAAATTCAGTAGGCATGACAGTCTTCAAATGCATCAGAGAACCCACACAAGAGAGAAACCTTTTGAATGCTCAGAGTGTGGAAAGAAATTCAGTGATAATGGAGATCTTCAGAAGCATCATATTATCCACACAGGGGAGAAACCTTTTGAATGCTCAGAGTGTAGAAAGAGATTCAGTCAGAGAGGCTATCTTCAACATCACCAAAGAACCCACACAGGGGATAAACCTTTTGAATGCTTAGACTGTGGAAAGAGATTCAGTCAGAGTAGCACTCTTCAACAGCACCAAAGAACCCACACAGGGGAGAAACCTTTTGAATGCTCAGAGTGTGGAAAGAGATTCAGTGATAATGGAGCTCTTCGAAGGCACTATAGAACCCACACAGGGGAGAAACCTTATGAATGCTCAGAGTGTGGAAAGAGATTCAGTCGGAGTGGCCATCTTCAACAGCATCAAAGAACCCACACAGGAGAGAAACCTTTTGAATGCTTGGAGTGTGGAAAGAGATTCATTGATAATGGAGCTCTTCAAAAGCATCATAGAACTCACACAGGGGAGAAACCTTATGAATGTTCAGAGTGTGGAAAGAGATTCAGTCGGAGGGGCCGTCTTCAAGAGCACCAAAGAACCCACACAGGGGAGAAACCTTTTGAATGCTCAGAGTGTGGAAAGAGATTCAGTGATTATGGAACTCTTCAAAAGCATCACAGAACCCACACAGGGGAGAAACCTTATGAATGTTCAGAGTGTGGAAAGAGATTCAGTCGGAGTGGGTCTCTTCAACAGCATCATAGAACCCACACGGGGGAGAAACCTTTTGAATGCTCAGAGTGTGGAAAGAGATTCAATTATCATGGAGCTCTTCAAAGGCACTATATAACCCATACAGGGGAGAAACCTTATGAATGCTCGGAGTGTGGAAAGAGATTCAGTCGGAGTGGCCGTCTTCAGGAACACCAAGGAACCCACACAAAGGAGAAATTTTTTGAATGCTCAGAGTGTGGAAAGAGATTCAGTACACGTGGCTATCTTCGGAAGCACCAAAGAACCCACACTGGGGAGAAACCTTCAAACGATCAGAATGTGGAAACAGATTCAGTCGGAGTGGCCATCTTCAACAGCACCAAAGAACTCACACAGGATGAAACCTTTTGCATGCTCAGAGTGTGGAAAGAGATTCAGTCAGAGTAGAAGCCTTCAATATCATCAAAAAGCCCACATAGGAGAAAAACCTTTTGAAACAAAACTCGGTACTAGTGGCAGACTTCAAAACCATCAGAGGACACGCACCCAGAAGGCACCTCCAGAGAAACTCACATGGTACGGTAACACTACCTCAACAGAGGAAGCCAAACTGCCCTCCAGCCGAGCTCGCTGACTTCCCATCATCCCATCCTCCTCCTTTTCTGCAGCAGTTCTTGTCCTCCTGCAGGCTAGAATGAAGGCCGGGGGAGGAGGCGACAGCACAGTCAAGATGATGCGAGAATCCCTGGTGGAGATGGGAGACTCCAAGCCTGAGGCCTGGGGACGCCATCTTCCTTCAGAGAGGCATCCCCAAGGTTTGTAGGCCAACTGGATCTGGCAGAGAAGGGGGATGTGTGGGGCTGAGAACTCCACCATGCTAGACTCTCCCAGGCAGATACGCAGGCTTAGTGCTAGGTTTTTTGCCACCCAAGGTTTTTTGGCACCTGGAAGTGATGTCATCATGGAGTGTTCCCTGCCCAGCAGCAGTGTCCCGCCTCTCCCCCCCCCCACCCGGTGCAATCAGGCCTTCCGCTACTGCCTCCCCCACACCCAGCGCAATCAGCTATGTCTCGGCGCCTTCTGCTCCCACCTCCCCCACACCCGGTGTGATCAGCCCTTCCACTGCTGCCTCCCCACTCCACCCAGCGCGATCGGCCCTTCCTCTCCTGCCTCCCCCCATGATTGGCTGCGTCTCAACCCCTTCCACTTCGCCTCCCCCCTCCCCAGCACGATAACAGCGCTGTGCCTTTGCTGCGACGCAGTGTGCATCTTATCCTTCTTCTTCTAAGACTGTTCTGGAGGACGCTTTTGGAGGTGCAGCGCACTGTGATCACAGGGTGGGGGGAGGCAGAGGAGAAACTCCTCTGACCCCTCAGAGCTGAGAAAGGCTCAGGGACAGTGCGAGCAGGGACGGGGAGGGGGCGCCCACCCGTGCCTTCGTGGGAGCCAGTGCCCCAGGCCATTGCCTAGTTCACCTACTCCCTCGCGCTGGCCCTGCAGGTACGCCCTGCCCTGCGGGCTCCAAGGGAACGGTCCTGCGGGCTCCAAGGGAACAGTCTTCTCTGGGCCCAGGTGTGGTCATGAAGGAGAGGGGCAGGGACCAACACAAGGGTGGAGTAAGGGCTGAGCAGAAAGGGGAGCAGGGAGGGATAGAAAGAGCTCCAACAGAAGACTGAGGATAGCAACCAGCTATGGAGAGCCAGGACAGCAGCATGCTGGTTGAGTGAGGAAGAGGACACGGGTGAGAGAAACCCCATCTCCTCCCCAGTCTGAGGCCAGCTGGGTCTGCATTTCCACCGAATCCACTTCACTACATATTTGATATTACGATCTGTTTCCTGTGTGAACTCTGGCATACCATAAATGTATATCGTCATGTGCTTTGTGAGGGTTTTTTTTAAACTGGGTCAGGCTTCGTTAAATGTGTCAAAGGTAGTGCAGCATGACTTTTTTCAATTCTATATAAAGTTTTAAAGAAGAAATTCTCTCCCAGACGCTTGAGATTGGCATCTCGGGCCATGACTGATTCCCATGAGTGAACCCAGCTCAGTTGGCCTTCATTCACGATGTGGATCAGTTAAGTTCAAGAGCCAAAGTGTTGGGCAATGGCTTGATGGGTCTGGGTTCAAATCCACAGTAGGCCTGGAAGCTCTTGGGATGATGCCTTTGAGCCAGTGACATCTTCAGGCAAACTCGCCTTGCAAGATAATTGTAAGGCTCGAATCTTTGTGGAGGAGGCATCTTTGAACTGATTTGTCTCAGGACTTCCATATACATTTATTTACTAGTGGCAACGCACAAGGATTTGTGGGATGCATCCCATTTCTTCCTCCCCCATGACTTCATATATCCCTTTCCTGAAAGACTCCATAGCACCTCTTCTTTTCATGCTTCCTTATCTCCTTCCTACCCAGCAGCCAACTTATGCTTATCTGCCCCTCTCTTTGGCTTTCCCTGTCCTCACACTCCTGCCCCCACCCCACAAATACTTTACCTAGGAAAGCTATGGGCCCAGGGTAGATGCAAAGGAATTTAAAACGCTTCCTCACCCTGTAGAAAAACATATGCAGCCCCTGGGGAAACAAATCTAATCTGCTGGCACTGGGAACAAGATTGATGATGATGAAGAAAGATAGATAGATAGATAGATAGATAGATAGATAGATAGATAGATAGATAGATAGATAGATAGATAGATAGATAGATAGATAGATAGATAGATAGCCGCCCTGAGCCTGCCTTTGGCGGGGGAGGGCGGGATATAAAAATAAATTTATTATTATTATTAGATAGATAGATAGACAGACAGACAGACAGACACAGACAGACAGACAGAGACAGAAAGAATCATTTAAACGTCTGCATTTTCTACTGGTTTTAACTAAGATGACCTGCCTTAGAGTTGCTCAGGTGACAAGAAGAGAATTGTAAATGGCTAGATTCACCATGTTGTTGAATTCTGATTTGGAGAAATGCATTGACTGTAAGTTTTACATCGAAATTGGTTGTTTTTTTCATTAAATTCTCTACTATAAGACCTCCAGTTTCACGGTTTCTTGGGGAGCAGAATGGGATTGAACATATAGAGTTGCCTTATATCAAATCTGCCCATTGGTTCAGGCTGCCCGGTATTCTGTGCTCTGGTTGGAAGAGGAACCTGAGGTTGCGAGGTAGAGAAAGGCCTTCCTTGCTACTTCCGATCCATTCCTTGCCATGGATCCAAGCCAAAATGTCTGCACAGATGAAACATCCCCTATCTCATTCTTGCTAGTGCTGTTCTCGAGGATGTTGAAGGAAGATTCACTGGATCGAGTGACCTCCAATGTTTCCCATTGTCCTCTCTGTTGTCATGACATAGTTCTGGGAACCAGCTGAGAAGTTTTGCAAATAGCAGGGGAAGGGTCATCCCACCTCAAAAAACTACCTCAGGCACAGAAATGGGAAACCCCTGAGGAAAGGCTAAAATACATGAGGCTTTTGAGGTTTAAAAATCATTGCAGCATGAAAGACTTGTAAAATTACGTATGGTACAATATCTGTTTTGGCTCAGCATGTTTGGAAAAGTAGCTGTGCGTGTTAAAACTAGAGTGGAACAAGCACTACACAGGCCAATGACTCCCTCCAATTTAAAATGATAATACAGGAAACCTATTCACAACAAATAACAAAGATAAAAACATACAAGCAAGAGAAGGAGGGCGTGTAGAAGAGCAAAACTAAAACAAAGAAAGCCGGCTAAGTTGCTTGCGAATAACCAATAACTTACTCCTAACAGCATACACGATAACAGTTGCTTGAGCAGCAGCGTCTTCAGCAGTGTGGAAGTAGAAGATGATTATGATATTGGATTTATATCCCGCCCTCCACTCCGAATCTCAGAGTCTCAGATATTATAGCACTGGAAAAAGTGCAGAAAAGGGCAACTAGAATGATGAAAGGGTTGGAACACTTTCCCTATGAAGAAAGGTTGAAACGCTTGGGGCTCTTTAGCTTGGAGATACGTCGACTGCGGGGTGACATGAGAGAGGTTTACAAGATGATGCATGGGATGGAGAAAGTAGAGAAAGAAGTCCTTTTTTCCTTTTATCACAATACAAGAACTCGTGGGCATTCAATGAAATTGCTGAGCAGTCGGGTTAGAACGGATAAAAGGAGGGGTACTTCTTCACCCAAAGGGTGATTAACATGTGGAATTCACTGCCACAGGAGGTGGTGGCGGCTACAAGCATAGCCAGCTTCAAGAGGGGGTTAGATAAAAATATGGAGCACAGGTCCATCAGTGTGTATATATATGTGTATATATATAAATTTTTGGCCACTGTGTGATACAGAGTGTTGGACTGGATGGGCCATTAGCCTGATCCAACATGGCTTCTCTTATGTTCTTATTCTGAATAAAACTTTTGTTGGTCTTCAACGTGCAACTTGGCTCTTGCTTTGTTCTACTGCTTCAGACCAACATGGCTGCCCACTTGGATCTATTAGCCAGATTCATGGAGGAAGTCAGAATGAAGGGTTAAAACGCTTGGGGCTCTTTAGCTTGGAGAAACGTCGACTGCGGGGTGACACGATAGAGGTTTACAAGATTATTCGTGGGATGGAGAAAGTAGAGAAAGAAGTCCTTTTCTCCCTTTCTCACAATACAGGAACTCGTGGGCATTCGATGAAATTGCTGAGCAGTGGGTTAGAATGGATAAAAGGAAGTACTTCTTCACCCAAAGGGTGATTAACATGTGGAATTGACTGCCACAGGAGGTGGTGGTGGCTACAAGCATAGCCAGCTTCAAGAAGGGATTGGATAAACATATGGAGCAGAGGTCCATCAGTGGCTATTAGCCACAGAATATTATTGGAACTGTCTGGGGCAGTGATGCTCTGTAATCTTGGTGCTTGGGGTGGGGGGCAAAGTGGAAGGACTTCTAGCCCCACTTGAGAACCTCCTGGTGGCACTTGCAGGGGGGTTTTTGGCCACTGTGTGACACAGAGTGTTGGACTGGATGGGCCATTGGCCTGATCCAACATGGCTTCCCTTATGTTCTTATGTAACACAGAACGTTTGACTGGATGGGCCATTGGCCTAATCCAACATGGCTTCTCTTATGTTTTTAAGGGAATTGGAACTTCCTCTGTGTGGGTGTATTAAGTGCCTCAAGCCCCCCACCTGGAATTTCCCAGGAGGCAATGCTTTCCCCTTTCATCTCCCGGGTAGCATCATGAAGCTGGTTAGGCTTAAACTGTGTGGTCTCCTCTCTGCTTCTGAAGAGGCTTCCTGCCACTCTGAATTTGGAACATTTACTTGTCACACAGGGGCACCCCTGCTCTGCCTTATTTTTTCCTTGCGACCTGTGGAAGTTCTGCCTACTCGTGTATCATCAAAGCAGACAATATATTGGAAGCTTTTTGGTATCCTGGGAGTTGCAGCTTTAGAGAAAAAGGAATGGAGAGGACAGCAATATTTTTTTGTCTTGAGCTCTGTGTGTCGGGGTAGAGAAGAAGCCAGTATTTACTGTGGATTCTGAGAGGCATTTGTAGAATTATACTGAGTCTCCAGTATGTGAGTGATGTAGTTGTTAGGAGTATTTGTCTTAAGATTGGGGAGAGCACAGGTTAAACCTCCACTTAGCCACAAAACATTCTATGTGCCCTTGGTCCTGTCGCACTCTCAGGCTAAGTAGAAGATATTGGATTTATATCCCGCCCTCCACTCCGAAGAGTCTCAGTAGTGGGGAAAAGAGAGCCAGAGAGCCAGTATTTCCTTTCATACATGAAATATTTCTGGCAATTGTCTCGGTGAAAGAATTCATTACACCTTTGCTTACATTTGGGCCTCTTTCTTTGACTGAGAATCAGACTATTATAAGTGAATCAAATTATATTTTTTAACACCGCATGATTATTTGTGGATGGCTTTTGGATATATAACAGGAGTGGCTAAACTTGCCTAACGTAAGGGCCACGTAGAATAAAGATCAGATGTTTGAGAGACGCAAGACATGAATGTCAGATGTTTGAGAGCTGGAAGGCAGGCAGGCAAGTAAACGGGAGAGGGGGAGGTAGGGCGGAAAGATGGCAACTTTTCAATGAATTCCCCAAGCCACCGGCAGCCTTGGAGAAGTGATTTAGAGAGAGAAACGCCTTATCCAAGATGGCCGATAAGGTGGTGGGACTTCAAGAGCCACACAATGCATGCAAGAGCCACATTGGCTCCCAAGCTGCGGATTGGGCCACCCCAATATATAATTTCATATTTAAACAAATTAATATTGATTATTAAGTGTGGGGCTGGAGCAGGTTCAGTCCCATGCCCCCTTCCCCCAAGGAAATTGTGATGTCTAGGCACCTCATTGAGAATGATACTTCTGGCAATTCCTCCGTAGGTGAATTCCAAAACTGGTGTTTTGTCTGTATTTTTCTCCATTATACGCAACTGTTGAAAACACTGATCGTAGGAGAAAAATATGGCCAACAGTACTTTTAGGGGAAAGTTTGATTCTGGGTGTAATCTTCTGTGTGCATGCACACTTCTTAAGATACAGGGAAAGGGAACTTTCTCAAGCCTTACATTTAGGTAAAAAGAGGGTGGGGGGAAGGTTAGTAGTTAGCAAGGGCTAGTTAGAGTCAAGATGCAAGAGTAACTGGCCGTAAGTATAGATCAAGGGTGGCCAAACTTGCTAAATGTAAGAGTCACACGGGGAAAAAAAATCAGCTGTTTGAGAGCCACGAGATATGAATGTCGGAGAAGGAAGGAAAGAAAGAAAATGGGGAGGGAGGGATATATGGAAAGAAAGTCACTTTAAATGCATTTTCCTGGCTTGACTTGGAGAATGATTTAAGGAGAGAAACGCCTTCTCCAAGCTGGCCAGCAGGGCATCGGGGGCTTTGAGAGCCGCACAATATGCATGAAAGAGCCAAACATCACTCCCAAGCCACAGTTTGGACACCCCTGCAGAGCCGGATTAACAATTAGGCCAAGTAGGCAATAGCCTATGGGCCCTCACGCCTTTATGGGCCCCGGGCCGGCTTCCCCCCACAGTTTCCCCCCTGCTTGCAGCCCTCCCAGTCAGCATTCACAGCCAGCAACTGAACTGCAATGCTGGCATTCTCACCGACATATGAAGTTACCTTATACTGAATCAGACCCTCAAAGGTCCATCCAAGTCAATATTGTCTACTCAAGACTCTCCAGGGTCTCAAGCTGAGGTTTTTCATGCCTATTTGCCTGGACCCTTTTGAGTTGGAGATGGTAGGGGTTGAACCTGAGACCCTCTAGTTTGCCTTTCTCTACCTTGCCCCTGCAGCTTAGAAAAAGGGACTTTTGAGAAGGTGCCTGCAAACAGCAGTGGGGACCATAGCAATGGGGCTGGTGCTCAGACTCTGAGGTAATTTGCAAGGAGCCCCCCAAGATTTCAATTGCCTGGGGGCCTCCACAGGGTTTAATCCCACATTTAACTCCTGGTATAGATCATAGAAAAATAGAGTTGGAAGGGACCTCCAGGGTGATCTAGTCCAACCCCCTGCACAATGCAGAAAACTCACAAACACCTCCCCCTAAATTCACAGGATCTTCATTGCTGTCAGATGGCCATCTAGCCTCTCTTGAAAAACCTCCAAGGAAGGAGAGCCCACCATCTCCCGAGGAAGCCTGTTCCACTGAGGAACCGGTCTAGCAGTCAGGAAGTTCTTAGAATCATAGAATCCTAGAGTTGGAAGGGACCTCCAGGGTCATCTACTCCAACCCCCTGCACGATGCAGGAAACTCACAAACACCTCCCCCTAAATTCACAGGATCTTCATCACTGTCAGATGGCCATCTAGCCTCTGTTTAAAAACCCCCAAGGAAGGAGAGCCCACCACCTCCCAATGAGGAAGCCTGTTCCACTGAGGAATCGCTCTAACAGTCAGGAAGTTCTTAGAATCATAGAATCCTAGAGTTGGAAGGGACCTCCAGGGTCATCTAGTCCAACCCCCTGCACGATGCAGGAAACTCACAAACACCTCCCCCTAAATTCACAGGATCTTCATCGCCGTCAGATGGCCATCTAGCCTCTGTTTAAAAACCCCCAAGGAAGGAGAGCCCACCACCTCCCGAGGAAGCCTGTTCCACTGAGGAATCGCTCTAACAGTCAGGAAGTTCTTCCTAATGTTGAGGCGGAAACTCTTTTGATTTAATTTCAACCCATTGGTTCTGGTCCTACCTTCTGGGGCCACAGAAAACAATTCCACACCATCCTCCAGATGACAGCCCTTCAAGTACTTAGATGGTGATCATAGATAGATTATAGATAGATTAAAGAAAAGGAAAGGTCCCCTGTGCAAGCACCAGTCGTTTCCAACTCTGGGATGATGTTGCTTTCACAACGTTTTCACGGCAGACTTTTTACGGGGTGGTTTGCCATTGTCTTACCAGTCTTTTTACACTTTCCCCCCCAGCAAGTTGGTTACTCATTTGACCGACCTGGGAAGGATGGAAGGCTGAGTCGACCTTGAGCCGGCTACCTGAATCCAGCTTCCGCCGGGGATCGAACTCAGGTCGTGAGCAGAGTGTTCAGACCACAGTACTGCAGTACTGCTGCTTTATCACTCTGCGCCAGGGGGCCGCAATGTTAGATAGATAGATTAAAGCAGACGGCAAAACCTGAGCAGTTAAAGCAACAATTCAAAACTACAAGAGAGTAGCAAAAAAAAAAAAAAAAATAGCAAATGACTCTGAGTTGCTCCTGTGAGACAACATGAGATTATTTTTCCACCTGAGAAACTGAAACGCACAACTCTTGCAAAGGACATATCGTCTTCCAGTTCCATTTTTGCATCAAAGACGGTGTCACAGTAAAGTTCGACTCCCTGCCAATGTTCTCTCTAAGCTGCTGAGTCTTGTGAGCAAAGATTCTACTTTGTGAGCTACTGGCAGGTAAGTTGTGAACTACTGCAGAAATTATTGTGCTCTGGCTACAAGCATATTCAGCTTTAAGAGGGGATTGGATAAAAATATGGAGCAGAGGTCCATCAGTGGCTATTCTCTCTCTCTCGGCTTGACTTCGCGAACGAAGATTTAAGAAGGGTGCAGTAGTCCACGTCTGCTGCTGCAGGCTCGCTGGTGGCTGACAAGACCAATGCGGGACACTTCCCACAAGTGGCTCAGGGCGGCTTACAACAAACAATAAAACAATAAAATCGGAACAGAGTTATTACATTTAAAAACAGACATTTAAAACCTAAAAAACCTTAAAATATTTAACATTAGAACTATACGGTATAATCACAGAAATCTGGCAGCTACATTTATCTAATCAGGCATAGGCTAACCGGAAGAGGGTTGTCTTACAGGCCCTGCGGAACTGAGCAAGATCCCGCAGGGCCCTCACCTCTTCCGGTAGCTGGTTCCACCACATAGGGGCCATTGTAGAAAAGGCCCTGTCTCTAGTTGCCTTGAGACCCACTTCCTTAGGCCCAGGGATGGTGAGCAGGTTTTGAGTCCCAGACCTCAGTACTCTCTGGGGAACGTGTGTGTGTGTGTAGGTATATATATTGGCTACTGTGTGACTCAGAGTGTTGGACTGGATGGGCCATTGGCCTGATCCAACAGGGCTTCTCTTCTGTTCTTATGTGACACAGAGTGTTGGACTGGATGGGCCATCAGCCTGATCCAAGATGGCTTCTCTTATGTTCTTATGTGACACAGAGTGTTGGACTGGATGGGCCATTGGCCTGATCCAACAGGGCTTCTCTTATGTCCTTATGTGACTCAGAGTGTTGGACTGGATGGGCCATTGGCCTGATCCAACAGGGCTTCTCTTATGTTCTTATGTGACACAGAGTGTTGGACTGGATGGGCCATTGGCCCGATCCAACATGGCTTCTCTTATGTTCTTATGTGACACAGAGTGTTGGACTGGATGGGCCATTGGCCTGATCCAACAGGGCTTCTCTTATGTTCTTATGTGACTCAGAGTGTTGGACTGGATGGGCCATTGGCCCGATCCAACATGGCTTCTCTTATGTTCTTATGTGACACAGAGTGTTGGACTGGATGGGCCATAGGCCTGATCCAACAGGGCTTCTCTTATGTTCTTATGTGACTCAGAGTGTTGGACTGGAGGGGCCACTGGCCTGATC
Source organism: Heteronotia binoei (assembly GCF_032191835.1). Lineage (NCBI taxonomy): Eukaryota > Metazoa > Chordata > Lepidosauria > Squamata > Gekkonidae > Heteronotia > Heteronotia binoei. The sequence goes on along the minus strand of NC_083227.1, from coordinate 7,655,939 downwards.
CAACAGGGCTTCTCTTATGTTCTTACGTGACACAGAGTGTTGGACTGGATGGGCCATTGGCCTGATCCAACAGGGCTTCTCTTATGTTCTTATGTGACACAGAGTGTTGGACTGGATGGGCCATTGGCCTGATCCAACAGGGCTTCTCTTATGTTCTTATGTGACTCAGAGTGTTGGACTGGAGGGGCCACTGGCCTGATCCAACAGGGCTTCTCTTATGTTCTTATGTGACTCAGAGTGTTGGACTGGATGGGCCACTGGCCTGATCCAACAGGGCTTCTCTTATGTTCTTATGTGACACAGGGTGCTGGACTGGATGGGCCACTGGCCTGATCCAACAGGGCGTCTCTTATGTTCTTATGTGACACAGAGTGTTGGACTGGATGGGCCATTGGCCTGATCCAACAGGGCTTCTCTTATGTTCTTATGTGACTCAGAGTGTTGGACTGGATGGGCCACTGGCCTGATCCAACAGGGCTTCTCTTATGTTCTTATGTGACCCAGAGTGTTGGACTAGAGGGGCCACTGGCCTGATCCAACAGGGCTTCTCTTATGTTCTTATGTGACCCAGAGTGTTGGACTGGATGGGCCACTGGCCTGATCCAACAGGGCTTCTCTTATGTTCTTATGTGACTCAGAGTGTTGGACTGGATGGGCCACTGGCCTGATCCAACAGGGGTTCTCTTATGTTCTTATGTGACCCAGAGTGTTGGACTGGAGGGGCCACTGGCCTGATCCAACAGGGCTTCTCTTATGTTCTTATGTGACTCAGAGTGTTGGACTGGATGGGCCACTGGCCTGATCCAACAGGGCTTCTCTTATGTTCTTATGTGACTCAGAGTGTTGGACTGGATGGGCCACTGGCCTGATCCAACAGGGCTTCTCTTATGTTCTTATGTGACACAGAGTGTTGGACTGGAGGGGCCACTGGCCTGATCCAACAGGGCTTCTCTTATGTTCTTATGTGACTCAGAGTGTTGGACTGGAGGGGACATTGGCCTGATCCAACAGGGCTTCTCTTATGTTCTTATGTGACTCAGAGTGTTGGACTGGATGGGCCACTGGCCTGATCCAACAGGGCTTCTCTTATGTTCTTATGTGACACAGAGTGTTGGACTGGAGGGGACATTGGCCTGATCCAACAGGGCTTCTCTTATGTTCTTATGTGACTCAGAGTGTTGGACTGGATGGGCCACTGGCCTGATCCAACAGGGCTTCTCTTATGTTCTTATGTGACACAGAGTGTTGGACTGGAGGGGCCACTGGCCTGATCCAACAGGGCTTCTCTTATGTTCTTATGTGACACAGAGTGTTGGACTGGAGGGGACATTGGCCTGATCCAACAGGGCTTCTCTTATGTTCTTATGTGACTCAGAGTGTTGGACTGGATGGGCCACTGGCCTGATCCAACAGGGCTTCTCTTATGTTCTTATGTGACACAGAGTTCTGGACTGGATGGGCCACTGGCCTGATCCAACAGGGCTTCTCTTATGTTCTTATGTGACACAGAGTGTTGGACTGGATGGGCCACTGGCCTGATCCAACAGGGCTTCTCTTATGTTCTTATGTGACACAGAGTGTTGGACTGGATGGGCCACTGGCCTGATCCAACATGGCTTCTCTTATGTTCTTCCGTGACACAGAGTGTTGGACTGGATGGGCCACTGGCCTGATCCAACATGGCTTCTCTTATGTTCTTCTGTGACACAGAGTGTTGGACTGGATGGGCCACTGGCCTGATCCAACATGGCTTCTCTTATGTTCTTATGTGACACAGAGTGTTGGACTGGATGGGCCACTGGCCTGATCCAACAGGGCTTCTCTTATGTCCTTATGTGACTCAGAGTGTTGGACTGGATGGGCCACTGGCCTGATCCAACATGGCTTCTCTTATGTTCTTATGTGACACAGAGTGTTGGACTGGATGGGCCACTGGCCTGATCCAACAGGGCTTCTCTTATGTCCTTATGTGACTCAGAGTGTTGGACTGGATGGGCCACTGGCCTGATCCAACATGGCTTCTCTTATGTTCTTATGTGACACAGAGTGTTGGACTGGATGGGCCACTGGCCTGATCCAACAGGGCTTCTCTTATGTCCTTATGTGACTCAGAGTGTTGGACTGGATGGGCCACTGGCCTGATCCAACATGGCTTCTCTTATTTTCTTATGTGACACAGAGTGTTGGACTGGATGGGCCACTGGCCTGATCCAGCAGGGCTTCTCTTATGTCCTTATGTGACTCAGAGTGTTGGACTGGATGGGCCACTGGCCTGATCCAACATGGCTTCTCTTATGTTCTTATGTGACACAGAGTGTTGGACTGGATGGGCCACTGGCCTGATGCAACAGGGCTTCTCTTATGTCCTTATGTGACACAGAGTGTTGGACTGGATGGGCCACTGGCCTGATCCAACAGGGCTTCTCTTATGTTCTTACGTGACACAGAGTGTTGGACTGGATGGGCCACTGGCCTGATCCAACAGGGCTTCTCTTATGTTCTTACGTGACACAGAGTGTTGGACTGGATGGGCCACTGGCCTGATCCAACAGGGCTTCTCTTATGTTCTTATGTGACTCAGAGTGTTGGACTGGATGGGCCACTGGCCTGATCCAACAGGGGTTCTCTTATGTTCTTATGTGACCCAGAGTGTTGGACTGGAGGGGCCACTGGCCTGATCCAACAGGGCTTCTCTTATGTTCTTATGTGACTCAGAGTGTTGGACTGGATGGGCCACTGGCCTGATCCAACAGGGCTTCTCTTATGTTCTTATGTGACTCAGAGTGTTGGACTGGATGGGCCACTGGCCTGATCCAACAGGGCTTCTCTTATGTTCTTATGTGACACAGAGTGTTGGACTGGAGGGGCCACTGGCCTGATCCAACAGGGCTTCTCTTATGTTCTTACGTGACACAGAGTGTTGGACTGGATGGGCCACTGGCCTGATCCAACAGGGCTTCTCTTATGTTCTTACGTGACACAGAGTGTTGGACTGGATGGGCCACTGGCCTGATCCAACAGGGCTTCTCTTATGTTCTTATGTGACTCAGAGTGTTGGACTGGATGGGCCACTGGCCTGATCCAACAGGGCTTCTCTTATGTTCTTATGTGACACAGAGTGTTGGACTGGATGGGCCACTGGCCTGATCCAACAGGGCTTCTCTTATGTCCTTATGTGACTCAGAGTGTTGGACTGGATGGGCCACTGGCCTGATCCAACATGGCTTCTCTTATGTTCTTATGTGACACAGAGTGTTGGACTGGATGGGCCACTGGCCTGATCCAACAGGGCTTCTCTTATGTCCTTATGTGACTCAGAGTGTTGGACTGGATGGGCCACTGGCCTGATGCAACAGGGCTTCTCTTATGTCCTTATGTGACACAGAGTGTTGGACTGGATGGGCCACTGGCCTGATCCAACAGGGCTTCTCTTATGTTCTTACGTGACACAGAGTGTTGGACTGGATGGGCCACTGGCCTGATCCAACAGGGCTTCTCTTATGTTCTTACGTGACACAGAGTGTTGGACTGGATGGGCCACTGGCCTGATCCAACATGGCTTCTCTTATGTTCTTATGTGACACAGAGTGTTGGACTGGATGGGCCACTGGCCTGATGCAACAGGGCTTCTCTTATGTCCTTATGTGACACAGAGTGTTGGACTGGATGGGCCACTGGCCTGATCCAACAGGGCTTCTCTTATGTTCTTACGTGACACAGAGTGTTGGACTGGATGGGCCACTGGCCTGATGCAACAGGGCTTCTCTTATGTTCTTATGTGACACAGAGTGTTGGACTGGATGGGCCACTGGCCTGATCCAACATGGCTTCTCTTATGTTCTTATGTGACTCAGAGTGTTGGACTGGATGGGCCACTGGCCTGATGCAACAGGGCTTCTCTTATGTCCTTATGTGACTCAGAGTGTTGGACTTGATGGGCCACTGGCCTGATGCAACAGGGCTTCTCTTATGTCCTTATGTGACACAGAGTGTTGGACTGGATGGGCCACTGGCCTGATCCAACAGGGCTTCTCTTATGTTCTTACGTGACACAGAGTGTTGGACTGGATGGGCCACTGGCCTGATCCAACATGGCTTCTCTTATGTTCTTATGTGACACAGAGTGTTGGACTGGATGGGCCACTGGCCTGATCCAACAGGGCTTCTCTTATGTTCTTACGTGACACAGAGTGTTGGACTGGATGGGCCACTGGCCTGATCCAACAGGGCTTCTCTTATGTTCTTACGTGACACAGAGTGTTGGACTGGATGGGCCACTGGCCTGATCCAACATGGCTTCTCTTATGTTCTTATGTGACACAGAGTGTTGGACTGGATGGGCCACTGGCCTGATCCAACAGGGCTTCTCTTATGTTCTTACGTGACACAGAGTGTTGGACTGGATGGGCCACTGGCCTGATGCAACAGGGCTTCTTTTATGTTCTTATGTGACACAGAGTGTTGGACTGGATGGGCCACTGGCCTGATCCAACATGGCTTCTCTTATGTTCTTATGTGACTCAGAGTGTTGGACTGGATGGGCCACTGGCCTGATGCAACAGGGCTTCTCTTATGTCCTTATGTGACTCAGAGTGTTGGACTGGATGGGCCACTGGCCTGATGCAACAGGGCTTCTCTTATGTCCTTATGTGACACAGAGTGTTGGACTGGATGGGCCACTGGCCTGATCCAACAGGGCTTCTCTTATGTTCTTATGTGACACAGAGTGCTGGACTGGATGGGCCATTGCCTGATCCAACAGGGCTTCTCTTATGTTCTTACGTGACACAGAGTGCTGGACTGGATGGGCCATTGCCTGATCCAACAGTGCTTCTCTTATGTTCTTATGTGACACAGAGTGCTGGACTGGATGGGCCATTGCCTGATCCAACAGGGCTTCTCTTATGTTCTTACGTGACACAGAGTGCTGGACTGGATGGGCCATTGCCTGATCCAACAGTGCTTCTCTTATGTTCTTATGTGACACAGAGTGCTGGACTGGATGGGCCATTGCCTGATCCAACAGGGCTTCTCTTATGTTCTTACGTGACACAGAGTGTTGGACTGGATGGGCCATGGGCCTGATCCAACATGGCTTCTCTTATGTTCTTACGTGACACAGAGTGCTGGACTGGATGGGCCATTGCCTGATCCAACAGTGCTTCTCTTATGGTCTTATGTGACACAGAGTGCTGGACTGGATGGGCCATTGCCTGATCCAACAGGGCTTCTCTTATGTTCTTACGTGACACAGAGTGCTGGACTGGATGGGCCATTGCCTGATCCAACAGTGCTTCTCTTATGTTCTTATGTGACACAGAGTGCTGGACTGGATGGGCCACTGGCCTGATCCAACAGTGCTTCTCTTATGTTCTTATGTGACACAGAGTGTTGGACTGGATGGGCCACTGGCCTGATCCAACAGGGCTTCTTTTATGTGACACAGAGTATTGGACTGGAGGGGCCATTGGCCTGATCCAACAGGGCTTCTCTTATGTTCTTATGTGACACAGAGTGCTGGACTGGATGGGCCATTGCCTGATCCAATAGGGCTTCTCTTATGTTCTTATGTGACACAGAGTGCTGGACTGGATGGGCCATTGCCTGATCCAACAGTGCTTCTCTTATGTTCTTATGTGACACAGAGTGCTGGACTGGATGGGCCATTGCCTGATCCAACAGGGCTTCTCTTATGTTCTTATGTGACTCATAGTGCTGGACTGGATGGGCCACTGGCCTGATCCAACAGGGCTTCTCTTATGTTCTTATGTGACACAGAGTGCTGGACTGGATGGGCCACTGGCCTGATCCAACAGTGCTTCTCTTATGTTCTTATGTGACACAGAGTGTTGGACTGGATGGGCCACTGGCCTGATCCAACAGGGCTTCTCTTATGTTCTTATGTGACACAGAGTGTTGGACTGGAGGGGCCACTGGCCTGATCCAACAGGGCTTCTCTTATGTTCTTATGTGACGCAGAGTGTTGGACTGGATGCGCCATTGGCCTGATCCAACAGGGCTTCTCTTATGTTCTTATGTGACGCAGAGTGTTGGACTGGATGGGCCATTGGCCTGATCCAACAGGGCTTCTCTTATGTTCTTATGTGACGCAGAGTGTTGGACTGGATGGGCCATTGGCCTGATCCAACAGGGCTTCTCTTATGTTCTTATGTGACGCACAGTGTTGGACTGGAGGGGCCATTGGCCTGATCCAACAGGGCTTCTCTTATGTTCTTATGTGACACAGAGTGTTGGACTGGAGGGGCCACTGGCCTGATCCAACATGGCTTCTCTTATGTTCTTATGTGACACAGAGTGTGGGACTGGACGGGCCATTGGCCTGATCCAACATGGCTTCTCTTCTGTTCTTACGTGACACAGAGTGTTGGACTGGATGGGCCACTGGCCTGATCCAACAGGGCTTCTCTTATGTTCTTATGTGACACAGAGTGTTGGACTGGATGGGCCACTGGCCTGATCCAACAGGGCTTCTCTTCTGTTCTTATGTGACACAGAGTGTTGGACTGGATGGGCCATGGGCCTGATCCAACACGGCTTCTCTTATGTTCTTATGTGACACAGAGTGTTGGACTGGATGGGCCATTGGCCTGATCCAACAGGGCTTCTCTTATGTTCTTATGTGACTCAGAGTGTTGGACTGGATGGGCCATTGGCCTGATCCAACAGGGCTTCTCTTATGTTCTTATGTGACTCAGAGTGTTGGACTGGATGGGCCATTGGCCTGATCCAACAGGGCTTCTTTTATGTTCTTATGTGACTCAGAGTGTTGGACTGGAGGGGCCACTGGCCTGATCCAACAGGGCTTCTCTTATGTTCTTATGTGACTCAGAGTGTTGGACTGGATGGGCCATTGGCCTGATCCAACAGGGCTTCTCTTATGTTCTTATGTGACTCAGAGTGTTGGACTGGATGGGCCATTGGCCTGATCCAACAGGGCTTCTCTTATGTTCTTATGTGACTCAGAGTGTTGGACTGGAGGGGCCACTGGCCTGATCCAACAGGGCTTCTCTTATGTTCTTATGTGACTCAGAGTGTTGGACTGGAGGGGCCACTGGCCTGATCCAACAGGGCTTCTCTTATGTTCTTATGTGACTCAGAGTGTTGGACTGGAGGGGCCACTGGCCTGATCCCACAGGGCTTCTCTTATGTTCTTATGTGATACAGAGAGACTGGATGGGCCACTGGCCTGATCGAACAGGGCTTCTGTTATGTTCTTATGTGACACAGAGTGTTGGACTGGATGGGCCATTGGCCTGATCCAACAGGGCTTCTCTTATGTTCTTATGTGACTCAGAGTGTTGGACTGGAGGGGCCACTGGCCTGATCCAACAGGGCTTCTCTTATGTTCTTATGTGACTCAGAGTGTTGGACTGGAGGGGCCACTGGCCTGATCCCACAGGGCTTCTCTTATGTTCTTATGTGACACAGAGTGTTCTTATCCTTTCCCAGCGAAGACCAAAATGGGTGAGCTGGAGGCGAAACATCTGTGAGCTGAGAGGGAACACTGCAAGCCCCTGCCCCTTCCAATAAAGCAGGGGTGGCCAAGGGTAGCTCTCCAGATTTTTTTTTTGCCTACAACTCCCATCAGCCCCAGCCATTGGCCATGCTGGCTGGGGCTGATGGGAGTTTTGTAGGCAAAAAAAACCATCTGGAGAGCTACCGTTGGCCACCCCTGCAACAAAGCATTTCCCGAATCGTCGGGTTACAGGGCAGCTCTGGCGTTCTACCTGTGCAAAAATGCACTCCTGAATAAATCAGTGTTGCGGAATTTCGCGTATAGTCTTTATTCCGCAAGAGCGAGCAATAGGCTTCCCAATCCCCAGGTCCCAGCGGGGGATCCCCTGGTTTTACAGGCTTCCCCCCTCCCCCAGCCAGCTGGCCGGCGGGGGAAGCCCCTCGCCCACAGCCATTATGCACCTCCATGAACAATTCCCATAGAGAATGATGGGGAATTGATCTGCGGGTATCGGGGGCTCTGGGGGGGCTGTTTTTTGAGGTAGAGGTGCCAAATTTTCAGTATAGCATCTAGTGCCTCTCCCCAAAATACCCCCCAAGTTTCAAAAGGATTGGACCAGGGGGTCCAATTCCACGAGCCCCAAAAGAAGGTGCCCCTATCTTTCATTATTTCCTATGGAAGGAAGGCATTTTAAAAGGTGTGCTGTCCCTTTAAATGTGATGGCCAGAGCTCCCTTGGAGTTCAATTCTGCTTATCACACCCTTGCTCCTGGCTCCGCCCCCAATGTCTCCTGACCCCACCCCCAAAGTCCCCAGATATTTCTTGAATTGGACTTGGCAACCCTAGCGAGCAAACAGAACAGAAAACGCAGGTATTAAGTGCAGTCACACGCGCGTATATGCATGCAGCCAAATCAAAATGCAAAAACGCAAAGAAGGGAGGTGGGTGGGCGGAAATCAGCCTCCCCTGAGGCTACAGCACACAGCAGCCGCCACATCCTGCGACTCCCCCCACTTCCCTACGCTGCAAGCTCCTATTGTCTCCTTCGCAGAAAGGAGTCCCACTTTCGACGGAAGTTGCACCCAACAGGTGTCGGGGAGTGCGGCGACTGGCATCGCTCTTCTCTACACGTGTTTCCACCTCCCGGCACCCCAAACTGCCGCGGGACTCCGTTCCTGGGTGCGCATCGTTGCTGCGCCCTGGCAGTGGCGTAGAGAGCTCCCGCAAGTAAGGAAGGGAAGGTGGGGGGGCTTTCCGTTGGGGGAGGAGGGGGCGAGTTTGGATTCCGCCTTGTGTGGGGGGGGGGCCCAAGGGAAGCCCAGCCAACCTCGGGCGGGGGGGGGTAGTCCGATTCGCCCCCCTTTTGCTGGCGCCACGCTGGTTTGCATTTGGGCACCTTTGGGGGTTGCGCTTCTTGCAGGGAGACCCGGGTGGGGGGGTAGGGTTGCCAAGTCCAATTCATGAAATATCTGGGGACTTTGGGGGTGGAGCCAGGAGCAAGGGTGTGACAAGCATAATTGAACTCCAAAGGGAGTTCCGGTCACCACATTTCAAGGGACGGGCACACCTTTTAAATGCCTTCCTTCCGTAGGAAATAATGAAGGATAGGGGCACCTTCTTTGAGGGCTCATAGAATTGGACCCCCTGGTCCAATCTTTTTGAAACTTAGGGAGTATTTTGGGGAGAGCCACTGGATGCTATACTGAAAATCTGGTGCCTCTACCTCAAAAAACAGGGGGCCCAGAGCCCCAGATACCCGCGGATCAATTCTCCATTATTTTCTAAGGAAATAAGCCTCCTTAGGGAATCATGAGTTCCCAGCAGACATTTCCCTCCCCTCCCCCCCCCCGCTTTCTGATTACCCTGAAGCGGGGGGAGGGTCTCCAAACCAGGGGATCCCCTGCCCCCACCTGGGGATTGGCAACCCTAGTGGGGGGCCTCGGAAAGGCAGAGGGCTTTGTGCCTCGCTTGAGACAGGCTTGCCAACCTCCAGGGAGGGCCTGGAGATCTGCTCTAAGAACAGGGCATCTCCAGACTGCAGCTATCATTTCTCCCTCCCCCCCAAAGAATGGGCGACTGCAGGGGGGGGGACTTGGTGGCATCAAAGCCCTATGACCCATTCTTTCCCCAAACTCCTGTAGTATTTTGCCTGAAACCCTCCCCCCTCCCCTATCTGCACCAGGGCACCAGTGAGATGCTTAGTAGCCATGCAGAGGTATTCAAGTTTTGGTATTGGGCCCAGGGATGGCCAACGGTAGCTCTCCAGATGATTTTTTTACCTACAACTCCCATCAGCCCCAGCCATTGGCCATGCTGGCTGGGGCTGTTGGGAGTTGTAGGCAAAAAAACATCTGGAGAGCTACCGTTGGCCACCCCTGGTTATAGGCTGCTCAAGACCTGAGTTCGATCCCAACGGAAGCTGGGTTCAGGTTGACTCAGCCTTCCATCCTTCCGAGGTGAGTCAAGTGAGGACCCAGCTTGCTGGGGGGGGAGGTGTAAAAGACTGGGAGGGACGGTGGCTCAGTGGTAGAGCATCTGCTTGGGAAGCAGAAGGTCCCAGGTTCAATCCCTGGCATCTCCAAAAAAGGGTCCAGGCAAATAGGTGTGAAAAACTTCAGCTTGAGACCCTGGAGAGCCGCTGCCAGTCTGAGAAGACAATACTGACTTTGATGGACCAAGGGTCTGATTCAGTATAAGGCAGCTTCATATGTTCATATACTGGGGAAGGCAATGGTAAAACCACCCCATAAAAAGTCTGCCGTGAAAACGTTATGAAAGCAACGTCACCCCAGAGCCGGAAATGACTGGTGCTTGCACAGGGGACTACCTTTTAATTCCAAATAGAGAAGGGCCCTTCTTTCAGGGTGAGCTGAAATACGAGGCCAGGAGAAAACTGTGACAGTTCTCTGGATGAAGGTATTGTCGTATATCCCCTGCTTCATTTGTGGGGCGGGGTTGTATTTGTGTGTGTATGCATACCTGAAACTCATGGCAATCTGTAGTGACTGACCTCTACCAGGGACCTGGATTATATTGAGGGAAGTGACTGAATAAAGTCTGCTCCTGCGTCCCAGCTTCTGGTATTCCAAGGAGGTCTCCCATCCACGTACTTGCCAGAGTTGACCCTCCGTAGCTACTGATATCTGAGGAGATCAGCCTTGCCTGGGCTGTCCTGCTTCTTCGTGAGGTAAGAATCTCTGAGGGATCCTGTTCACCTGGGTTGGTTCCCCTTGGAAGGAGAAACTGCTGCAGCCTTCTGGTGTCTTGTTATTCTTTGCTTTAAAGATGGATATCCTGGCAGAGCTGAGCACGGGTGGAAGGCAGAGGAATCCACACCGGGTAGTCGGTCAACTCTCCCACATCAGATGCCCAGAGGGAGCATTTCTGTGCCTCAGTTTTTTCCCCAGCCAAATCTCCTCCAAAGCCCATCTGCCTTTCTTTGCTGATCTCAGCTGCTGCTTCTTCCCACAGAGACATTCCTGCCCCTTCCCCTGGGAGAGCCAGTTTGGTGTAGTGGTTGTGTGCGGACTCTTATCTGGGAGAACTGGGTTTGATTCCCCACTCCTCCACTTGCACCTGCTAGCATGGCCTTGGGTCAGCCATAGCTCTGGCAGAGGTTGTCCTTGAAAGGGCTGCTGCTGTGAGAGCCCTCTCAGCCCCACTCACATCACAGGGTGTCTGTTGTGGGGGAGGAAGGGAAAGGAGATTATAGGCCGCTCTGAGCCTCTGTCCTTGAAAGGGCAGCTGCTGTGAGAGCCCTCTCAGCCCCACCCACCTCACAGGGTGTCTGTTGTGGGGGAGGAAGGGAAAGGAGATTGTAGGCCGCTCTGAGCCTCTGTCCTTGAAAGGGCAGCTGCTGTGAGAGCCCCCTCCAGCCCCACCCACCTCACAGGGTGTCTGTTGTGGGGGAGGAAGGTAAAGGAGATTGTGAGCCGCTCTGAGACTCTTCAGAGTGGAGGGCGGGATATAAATCCAATATCTTCATCTACCTCACAGGGTGTTTGTTGTGGGGGAGGAAGGTAAAGGAGATTGTGAGCCGCTCTGAGACTCTTTGGAGTGAAGGGCGGGATATAAATCCAATATCTTCATCTACCTCACAGGGTGTCTGTTGTCGGGGAGGAAGGTAAAGAAGATTGTGAGCCGCTCTGAGACTCTTCGGAGTGGAGGGCGGGATATAAATCCAATATCTTCATCTACCTCACAGGGTGTCTGTTGTGGGGGGGGGGAAGGTAAAGGAGATTGTGAGCCGCTCTGAGACTCTTCGGAGTGGAGGGCGGGATATAAATCCAATATCTTCATCTACCTCACAGGGTGTTTGTTGTGGGTGAGGAAGGGAAAGGAGATTGTGAGCCGCTCTGAGACTCTTTGGAGTGCAGGGCGGGATATAAATCCAGTATCTTCATCTACCTCACAGGGTGTCTGTTGTGGGGGAGGAAGGGAAAGGAGATTGTAGGCCGCTCTGAGACTCTTTGGAGTGGAGGGCGGGATATAAATCCAATATCTTCTTCTTCTTCTTCCCCTCCATTGGATGCTCAGACAGAGCTCTTGCCTCACATTTCAGGCCCGTCGAAGAGACGCGGAGAGTGGTAAGGGGGTCACCACCAGCCCCTCTTGTCCCAAGGTGTCATAACTAAAATAGCTCGGTTTGTAACTGAGCAAAGTGATATTAAACCCAGTCGACAAACCACAAGAAGCACCAGGGCCAAACTCAACTATGGAGGTTTCTGATGTTCAGTGGTCTATTTCCGTTCTTTGTTTAATTTTCCTTTTGACATGTTGCTGTCTGTCTCTCTCTCTGTCCCCTCAGGGAGAAGCCTTCCTGGATAGCCAAATGAATAAAGGCATATTTTCACAGACAGAGGTGACCCAAGAGAAGAGGAAGGAGATTCAAGATCAGGGCCCAGTAGTACCTGGAACGAACAAGAGAGCAAGGAAAAGCCCCCATCCCATCCCACTTGGATGTGGTGCTGAATTCTGGGAAAGGGCTGCGCCAGAGGATGTGGATAAGGACACCATGACCTCAGATGTACACTGCCAACGCTTTCGGCAGTTCCATTACTATGAGCCGGATGGGCCCCGAGAGGTTTGCAGCCAGCTCCACAGACTTTGCAGCCACTGGCTGAAGCCAGATAGGCACACCAAGAAGCAGATCCTGGACCTGGTGATCCTGGAGCAGTTCCTGACTCTCCTGCCACAGGAAATGCAGGGCTGGGTCAGAGGATGTGGGCCGGAGACCAGTTCCCAGGCGGTGGCCCTGGCCGAAGGCTTCCTCCTGAGTCAGGCAGAGGAGAAGAGGCAGGCAGAACAGGTGAGGGGATTCCCTCTGGGAATGTCTAATTCAAGCAACGACATTAGGCTTTGTCCTAAAGATTCCATGCCAGATAACTGCTGAAGTCTTAATTATCCAAGTGGGAGATTTTTATGGCCTCCTACATCTTCTATTAGGGGATTGCTGATCCCTGCAGATAACTCACCAGATCTGCTGATAGGAGGGTGCGGAGTCTGGGAGTGGGGCAGAATCCATTCCTTGGCCTCTTTTCCATTCCATTTCTTACCCCTCCCCCTTGCTGCTGTTTCAGATGCAGGGACCACCTTTGGAGATGGAAGCTGAAATCCTTGAGGCAGAAGGAGCTTCGTTGGAGCAGGGGCAGGCGGTGGAGCGTGCCCAAGATGCCCTCTCCTGTGGTAAGGACTCCTTGTGCCTGGGGAGCCTGTGAATGTGATGGGTAGAGAGGTCAGGTCAAGAAAAAAAATACGTCTACAGACAACACAGTTAATTGGTGGCTCTCAATGTCCACTCACTGATGAATCTAAAAGATTAGGCAACTTCCTGGAAATCAGTTTCTACCATTAATTTTTAAAAAAACCAAAAGGTCTCAAATTGCCGGGGCAGGAGGGAGCGGTTTACAAGCCTCAGCAGAGCTCTTCAGCCTGGTGAGTCGAGGGACCCCCCACCTTCTGGGGCAGCAGAGCTCCGAAAACCAGTCCCTGGGGGCCAATAATCCTGGGGAAATCTGGCTTCTGTGCCTGTAGGGTCGTCTGTGGGGGCTGCTGTGGAGTAGGAATGGCAGGCTATGAGGCCCAGCACTCCCAGACGCTTTGGGGTGTGACTTGGGACCAGGCCCGTAGCCGTTGGGAGGCCCACGGAAAAAATGTTTGGATGGAGGGCTCCCCTCTGGCGGCCCCCACTCCCTCTCTCTCTCCGCAGCCGCTTTTCTCCCTTCCCCCCTCCGTGCGGCACCTCCCACCCAGCCACCCACTCACCTACTGGGCAAAACTATAAAGAGCGCACTGCTGGGGCTCTTGCAAGGCACCCCACCTGCCGATCATGTGATCGGCTGGACAAGCCGCTCCAAAGCCGGCTGTACCTACAGCGGCTTTCTGGCACGATCAGCAAGTTCAGCGCTGGGGCTGATCGCGCCGGAAAGCTGGCGTAGCAACTGCTTGTCCAGATGATCATAAGAACATAAGAGAAGCCATGTTGGATCAGGCCAATGGCCCATCCAGTCCAACACTCTGTGTCACAGAAGAACATAAGAGAAGCCATGTTGGATCAGGCCAATGGCCCATCCAGTCCAACACTCTGTGTCACAGAAGAACATAAGAGAAGCCATGTTGGATCAGGCCAATGGCCCATCCTGTCCAACACTCTGTGTCACAGAAGAACATAAGAGAAGCCATGTTGGATCAGCCCAATGGCCCATCCTGTCCAACACTCTGTGTCACAGAAGAACATAAGAGAAGCCATGTTGGATCAGCCCAATAGCCCATCCTGTCCAACACTTTGTGTCACAGAAGAACATAAGAGAAGCCATGTTGGATCAGGCCAGTGGCCCATCCAGTCCAACACTCTGTGTCACAGAAGAACATAAGAGAAGCCATGTTGGATCAGGCCAATGGCCCATCCAGTCCAACACTCTGTGTCACAGAAGAACATAAGAGAAGCCATGTTGGATCAGCCCAATGGCCCATCCTGTCCAACACTCTGTGTCACAGAAGAACATAAGAGAAGCCATGTTGGATCAGCCCAATAGCCCATCCTGTCCAACACTCTGTGTCACATAAGAACATAAGAGAAGCCATGTTGGATCAGCCCAATAGCCCATCCTGTCCAACACTCTGTGTCACACAGTGGCCAATATATATATATATACACACACACACACTGTGGCTAATAGCCAGGGAAGGACCTCTGCTTCATATTTTTATCTAACCCCCTCTTGAAGCTGGCTATGCTTGCAGCTGCCACCACCTCCTGTGGCAGTGAATTCCACATGTTAATCACCCTTTGGGTGAAGACGTACTTCCTTCTATCCGTTTTAGCCTGACTGCTCAGCAATTTCATTGAATGCCCACGAGTTCATTGTATTGTAAGAAAGGAAGAAAAGTACTTCTTTCTCTACTTTCTCCATCCCATGCATAATCTTGCAAACCTCTATCATGTCACCCGGCAGTTGACGTTTCTCCAAGCTAAAGAGCCCCAAGCGTTTCAACCTTTCTTTATAGGGAAAGTATTCCAAACCTTTAATCATTCTAGTTGCCCTTTTCTGGACTTTTCCAATGCTATAATATCCTTTTTGAGGTGCAGTGACCAGAATTGTACATAGTATTCCAAATGAGACCGCACCATCGATATATACAGGGGCATTATGATACTGGCTGATTTGTTTTCAGTTCCCTTCCTAATAATTCCCAGAATGGCGTTGGCCTTTTTTATTGCAATCACACACTGCCTTGACATTTTCAGTGAGTTATCCACCACGACCTCAAGATCTCTCTCTTGGTCAGTCTCTGCCAGTTCACACCGCATCAACTTGTATTTGTAGTTGGGATTCTTGTGGGATAGGAAGGTAAAGGATCACGTGATTGGCGGGGTAAGGGGGTGCCTTGCAAGACCCCCAGGAGCCCGCTCTTCACAATTTCGCCCGGTCACCACCTGGTATTGACTAGTGGGTGAGTGGGTTTCTGGGTGGGTGGGAGGAAGGGGGAGGTGCCCCGCAGAGGCGGGCCGCCAGAGCCACAGGGAGAAAAGTGGTGGTGGGGCCAGGAAAAGGAGGGGCTATAAAGGTCTGAGGGGGTGGAGTTGGGTGGACTCCCCCATGCCTACGGGCCTGCTTGGGACAGATGCAATGTCATGTTGCTGTTGTATCTGGGTGAAAACCTAGATACGAAGTTAGCACACCAAGAGACAGTCTGAAAACTCACTCATATCACCCTCCGGTCTCCAAAATCGCTCAAGTCACGTGTGGTCCGATGTGTTGGTGATGTTTCATGCTATGTCATTTCCACACTTCCCTTTCCCCTTCCCCGCATAGCAAACCCAAGTCTCACAGAAGTCTGAAATACATTGGCAGTATTTATAATCCCTAAAGCTCATAGGTCCCTGGTGCTTCTCTTCTGCCTCTTCCAGAATTTATTACAAAATGTTTAAAAATGTGTTTAGTGTACATAGGGCAAGGTTTCACAATGCTGGGAAGGGTGTGTGTGTGAAGCAGGGAACAAACAAGCAAACACCCTCCCTCCCTCGTCTCAGGAACAGGCAGCGAGGAGATGCTGTTCAGCCGTTGTCTTTTCCAAGGTGTGGGAACAGTTGCTGCACCTCCAATCCAGGTAGGAGAGATGAGCAGGGGGGGCACAACCTGGGTCCCTCCTCCTTTCTCAGGGGAACTTTTGGTCCTTCAGTTTCTACAAGGGGTCCGTGAGAGAGATCCTTTGAATGCTCTTGCGTTTACCCATCCCAAGCCTTACTTTCTGTACCTTCCCAGACGACTCCCTTCCAGGGTGAGATCTCTAAAGAGGAGGGAATCTTCTTTTTCTTCCAGGGTCCCTTTTCCTTTGAGGAGGTGTCCGTCTCTTTCACGGAGGCAGAGTGGGCCCTGCTGGATCCAGGACAAAGAGCTCTGCACAGGGAAGTCATGCTGGAGAACTATGGGAATGTGACCTTTCTGGGTAAGAATCTTTCCTAGGTGCCAAATGTGCCAATGTGATGAGGGACAAATCAAAATATCCAACAGCTATACAGAGCCAGTTTGGTGTAGTGGTTAAGTGTGCAGACCCTTACCTAGGAGAACCAGGTTTGATTCCCCACTTCTCCACTTGCAGCTGCTGGAATGGCTTTGGGTCAGTCGTAGCTCCCACAGAGCTGTCCTTGAAAAGGCAGCTTTCTGAGAGAGCGTTCTCAGCCCCACCCACCTCACAGGGTGTCTGTTGTGGGGGAGGAAGGGAAAGGAGATTGTAGGCTGCTCTGAACCTCTGTCCTTGAAAGGGCAGCTGCTGTGAGAGCCCTCTCCAGCCCCACCCACCTCACAGGGTGTCTGTTGTGGGGGAGGAAGGGAAAGGGGATTGTAGGCCGCTCTGAGCCTCTGTCCTTGAAAGGGCAGCTGCTGTGAGAGCCCTCTCAGCCCCACCCACCTCACAGGGTGTCTGTTGTGGGGGAGGAAGGGAAAGGAGATTGTAGGCTGCTCTGAAATTCAGAGTGAAGGGGAAGGTTCTGTTTTGAGGCCTGTCCTGTTACTTGGCTGCCTGGCAAAGCATCTGCTTGGCATGCAGAAGGTCCCCGGTTCAATCACCAGCATTTCCAGTGAAAAGTATTAAGTAGGAGTGGATGTGAAATACCTCTGCCAGAGACCCTCGAGAGTTGATGCTGGACTGCCTAGACGACACTGACTTCTATGAACTAAGGATCAGATTCAGTGTAAGATAGCTTCATGTGCTCATGTGTGTGTTCTTGCCCAGGAGCAACAGAGTCCTGTGTTGTGGTCATCCCCCAAGCCAGAGAAGGTGTCGTGGCCTAAGAAAGTGGACGAGAGGCCCTCAAATACACTCTGGATGGGGCCAGAACCCCATTTCTCTGTAGCCAACCTTACCAAAACACCCTTCCCCTTGGTTGGGATTTCCAACATCTGCTCTGTCTTTGATCTGGAAACGATCCTGTCTAGAACTGAAGCCTGGATCACTCTGGGTGTTTACTCTTTGTACCTGAGGAACACTCAGTTCAGTGAATCCACAAGGAGAGTGCACACAAGTCAGGCAGAACACTTTTAAGATGTATAGAGGATGATGTGGAATTGTTTTCTGTGGCCCCAGAAGGTAGGGCCAGAACCGATGGATTGAAATTAAATCAAAAGAGTTTCCGGCTCAACATTAGGAAGAACTTCCTGACCGTTAGAGCGGTTCCTCAGTGGAACAGGCTTCCTCGGGAGGTGGTGGGCTCTCCTTCCTTGGAGGTTTTTAAACAGAGGCTAGATGGCCATCTGACAGCAATGAGGATCCTGTGAATTTAGGGGGAGGTGTTTGTGAGTTTCCTGCATTGTGCAGGGGGTTAGACTAGATGATCCATGCTCTAGAGTCGGTAGCAGCAAATTAGAGCATGCATGGATCCATGTTGTAAGGAGTAGAGCTGTGGCTCCATGTAATGGCAGGAGAAAGAGGCTGAGGAAGAACTATTGAAACCTTGAGGAGTCCTTTTAAAAGCAGTTCCTTATTCTCTCTGTACCATCACGAGTAGAACACTAAGAATTTAAAGACTTCACCCACATCTTAATTTAAGAGGCTATCATTCTTTGTGACTGTTGAGAGACTTTGTGGGGAAAAATTCAAAAATGTTCAGTGTTCCTTAGTTTTGTTTTTGTTTTACTTCACTAAAAACGCATATTTACCCGCTTTGTGTGAAACTTTTATTGCTTCCGATGGTTATCTTGTATTGCTTTTCACCAAAAGAATGGCTGGAAAGTTTCTCAAGGGATCCCATGAGTATATATACTTCCCAAATCAGCTGGCTGAGAATGAGTATCCTTCATGTTTATATCAGACCATGAACAGCCAGGGTGGAATTTCTGATTCACTTTGTAGATTTTTCTGAGGAACGGGGAAGGGGTTGAAATGTGGAAGTTCAGAAACTCCTCCTTGGCAAGGGGTGAAGTATGTTTAAATACTTGATATTCTGGGGGAATGGTGAATGTGTGTTTAAGATCAGTAAAGCTGGATGAGGCTAAAGGGCCATGAAGCCTTTTCTACTGCAGTCACATAAACTCCTTCATACCTTACCAGCCCGCTGAGGTGCTAACAGGATTTTGCTATTTTTTTCCAGCCAAGAATAATCAAAGGAAAGAAGAGGGTGAGGAACTTCATCAACAAATGCCAGATAGTGTTAAAAATGAAGATCGCGAAAATAAATTCAGTAATAACGGCACTCTTCAACAGCACAAAAGAACCCACACAGGGGAAAAACCTTTTGAATGCTCAGAGTGTGGAAAGAGATTCCGTCATAGTGGCAGTCTTCAACAGCACCAAAGAACACACACAGGGGAGAAACCTTTTGAATGTTCAGAGTGTGGAAAGAGATTCAGAGATAATGGAACTCTTCAACAGCACCAAAGAACCCACACAGGGGAGAAACCTTATGAATGCTCAGAGTGTAGAAAGAGATTCAGGCGGGGTGGCCATCTTCAAGAGCACCAAAGAACCCACACAGGGGAGAAACCTTTCGAATGCTCAGAGTGTGGGAATAGATTCAGTCGGAGTAGCACTCTTCAGCAGCACCAGAGAATCCACACAGGGGAGAAACCTTTTGAATGCTCAGAGTGTGGAAAGAGAGTCACTACAAGTGGCCAACTTCAACAGCACCAAAGAATACACACAGGGGAGAAACCTTTTGAATGTTCAGTGTGTGGAAAGAGATTCAGAGATAATGGAACTCTTCAACAGCACCAAAGAACCCACACAGGGGAGAAACCTTATGAATGCTCAGAGTGTAGAAAGAGATTCAGGCGGGGTGGCCATCTTCAAGAGCACCAAAGAACCCACACAGGGGAGAAACCTTTCGAATGCTCAGAGTGTGGGAATAGATTCAGTCGGAGTAGCACTCTTCAGCAGCACCAGAGAATCCACACAGGGGAGAAACCTTTTGAATGCTCAGAGTGTGGAAAGAGAGTCACTACAAGTGGCCAACTTCAACGACACCAAGGAACCCACAGGGGGGAGAAACCTTTTGAATGTTTAGAGTGTGGAAATACATTCAGTAGATGTGATGATCTTCGGAAGCACCAAAGAACCCACACAGGGGAGAAACCTTTTGACTGCTCAGAGTGTGGAAAGAGATTCAGTACATGTGGTGATCTTCGGAAGCACCAAAGAACTCACACAGGGGAGAAACCTTTTGAATGCTCACAGTGTGGGAAAAGATTCAGTCAGAGTGGCAGTCTTCAACAGCACCAAAGAACCCACACAGGGGAGAAACCTTTTGAATGCTCAGAGTGTGGAAAGAGATTCAGTACAGGTGGCGATCTTCAGAAGCACCAAAGAACCCACACAGGGGAGAAGCCTTTTGAATGCTTAGAGTGTGGAAAGAGATTCAGTCGGAGTGGCCATCTTCAACAGCACAAAAGAACCCATACAGGGGAGAAACCTTTTGAATGCTTAGAGTGTGGAAAGAGATTCAGTCATAGTGGCAATCTTCAACAGCACCTAAGAACCCACACAGGAGTGAAACCTTTTGAATGCGCAGAGTATGGAACAAGGTTCAGTTATAGAGAACTCTTCAAAAGCGCCATATAACCCACAGAGGGGAGAAACCTTCAAATGATCAGAGTGTGGAAAGAGATTTACTCGGAATGGCCATCTTCAACAACACAAAAGAACCCACACAGGGGAGTAACCTTTTGAATGCTCAGAGTGTGGAAAGAGATTCAGTACAAGTGGCCAACTTCAACAGCACCAAAGAATCCACAGAGGGGAGAAAGCTTTTGAATGCTCAGTGTGGAAAGAGATTCAGTCAGAGTGGCAGTCATCCAGTGTCTCAAATAACACACACAGGGGAGAAATCTTTTGAATGCTCAGAGTGTGGAAATTGATTCAGTGAGAGTAACACTGTTCAGTGGCATTGCAGAATCCACACACTGGGGAGATGTTTTGAATGCTGAGAGTTTGGAAAGAGAGTCACTCAGATTAGAATTCTTCAATAGCATCAAAGAGCCCACATAGGAGACAAACCTTTTGAATGCTTAGAGTGTGAAATGAAACTCAGTACTAGTGGCAGTCTTCAAAACCAGCTGAGAACCCACATGGGGGAGAAACTCATCTCCAGAGATGCTCACATGGCGTGGCGACATGACAGAGGAGGCCAAACCACCCTCTAATCGAGCTCGCTGACTTCCCATCCTCCTTTTCTGCAGCGGTTCTTGTGTAGAATGAGGGTTTAGGGGAGGAGGCGACGGTACAGGCACCAGAAGAGCCACTTACTAACCTTGATCGAGGCAGCTCGACGGTATTGCTGTTGTTAGACCTATCGGCCGCATTCGATATGGTCGATCATCAGCTGCTGACCCGCCGCCTCACCAACGTAGGAATTCGGGGGCTAGCCTTACAGTGGCTTTCCTCCTTCCTTGAAGGTCGGGGACAAAGGGTGGCGGTTGGAGGAGAGATGTCCCAGAGACGCCTACTTAATTGTGGGGTGCCTCAAGGGGCAGTTCTCTCCCCAATGTTGTTTAATATCTTTATGCACCCCCTTGCCCAGATTGCCCGGAGACATGGGCTGGGTTGCCATCAGTACGCTGATGACACTCAGCTCTATCTATTGATGGGCGGCCGGACCGCCGACACCCCTATAAATTTGGACCGGGCGTTGCAAGCCGTGGTGGGCTGGATTAAGCTGAGTGGGCTGAAGCTGAATCCAGCGAAGACAGAGGTCCTTTGCGTGGGTTGCGGCGAGCTGCGGGGGGAGATTCCCCTACCGGTCTTTGACGGTGCGTCACTGATACCAGTGCGCAGGGTCAAGAGCCTGGGAGTGCTACTGGAGCCCTCCCTGACAATGGAGGCACAGATAGCAGCCACTGCTAAATCCGCCTTCTTCCATCTTAGAAGGGCGAGGCAGTTGGCCCCCTTCCTAGAACATATCGACCTAGCAACAGTGATCCATGCAACGGTCACCTCGAGATTAGACTACTGTAATGCCCTCTACATGGGGCTGCCCTTGTGCCGAACTCGGAAGTTGCAGCTAGTGCAGAATGCGGCGGCCAGGCTGCTAGTGGGACTACCTCGGTGGGAACACGTGCGGCCTGGGCTGAGGGAGCTGCACTGGCTTCCAATTGTATTCCGAGTTCGCTACAAGGTGCTGGTTATTACCTTTAAAGCCCTATATGGCTGAGGACCTGCCTACCTTAGGGACCGCCTCTCTCCACATGTTCCCCAGAGAGCACTGAGATCCAGCTCCCAAAGTCTTTTAAAAATCCCTGGACCAAAGGAGGCCAAACAGAAAGTAACGAGAGAGCAGGCCTTCTCGGTAATGGCTCCCCACTGGTGGAATCAGCTACCGGAGGAGGTGCGAGCCCTGCAGGACTTTAACCAGTTCTGCAGGGCTTGCAAAACCACCCTCTTCCAACAAGCCTATAAGGAACCCTGAAAATGACATCTAGCCATCTGGATACACACCTTATTGAATGTAGCACCTTTAATTTACTGTTGTTTTTAAAAAAATTATGTAACTGTTTTAATTGTATTTATTAACTGTATTTTATAATTGACTTGTATAATAATCATGGTACATACCATGTCTTGTTAGCCGCCCTGAGCCTGCTTCGGCGGGGAGGGCGGGATATAAATAAAATGTATTATTATTATTATTATTATTATTATTATTATTATTATTATTATTGATGGATGGAGGCCAAGCTGGGAGGCAGCAGGTGGGGGGGAGCACCAAGAAGGGGTCAGAGCCCCCAAGTGATGCGAGAAGCCAGGAGATGGGAACTTGGGAGACTTCAAGCCTGGGGCTTGGGGACGCCATCTTCCTTCAGAGAGGCATCCCCAAGGTTTGTAGGCCAACTGGATCTGGCAGAGAAGGCGGCTGTGTGGGGCCAACAACTCCGCCATGCTAGAGTCTTCCAGGCAGGTATGCCCCACCCTGAGGGTGGGGTCCTGCGGGCTCCAAGGGAACAGTCTTCCCTGGGCCCAGGTGTGGTCATGAAGGACAGGAGAAGAATACAAGGGTGGAGAAAGGACTGTGCAGAAAGGGGAATGGAGAGGATAAAGAGGGGAGCTCCAACAGAAGACCGAGGATAGCAACCAGCTATGGAGAGCCAAGTTGGCAGCATGCTGGTTGAGTGGGGAAGAGGACATGGGTGAGAAAAGCCCTATGTCCTCCCTAGTCTGAGGCCAAGGAGACTCCTTGCGAACACCAGGTGCCATGGCAGAAGGTGCCACAACCTCAAGTGAGTAAGTCAGGCATGGCACCCTGAGAGTTAGAGCAACCATTCTAAACTGCATCGAAGAACCCACATGGCAGAAAGTGTGTGTTGTTTTATTTAATGCTCAGAGTATGGAAAGAGACTGAGTGAGAGTAACTGTCTTCAATTGCATCGAAACACTCCCCACAGGGAAGAAACAGTCGAGTGCTCAGAGTATAGAAAGAGATTCAGTCAGTGCGACAGTCTGATCTCTCCTTTAGCACTGACATGTCTCCATCCCTCACCCCAACTCAAGGAGAGGAACTTGATCAAGGCTCAGTGTGTGGGAAGAGCCTGAGGCACAAACCTGACTTTCATGTTCCTCTGAGAATCCATAAAAGGATGAAACTTTCCTATTGTTGGTTCTAGAAGCTTAGAATAACAGAGTTGGAAGGGACTTCCAGGGTCATCTAGTCCAACCACCTGCATAGTGCAGGAACTTCTGATGAGGTTCTTTAAAGGGCCTGGCATTGGAGGTTCAGAAAGGCAGAGAATGTAGCTACACAAAGAAGGGCTTCTTTAGCGCTTGCCCTCCTCTGTGAAACTCGCTACTTTGGTTTATCTGCCAATTGCAACCTTACCCCCCACAACAAACACCATGTGAGGTAGGTAGGACTGAGAGAGCTCTTACGGCAGCTGTCCTTTCAAGGACAACTCCTGTGAGAGCTATGGCTGACCCAAGACCATTCTAGCAGCTGCAAGTGGATGAGTGGGGAATCAAACCCTGTTCTGCCAGATAAGAGTCCGTGCAGTTAACCACTACACCAAATTGGCTCATCCCATAATGCCTCTATTAAAGGTCCAAACAGTTGCCCCCCCCCCCCCCAGATTAAGCATTTATTAATCAGAGAACACAAAACTCAGCTAAGGAAGAGTCACAGCTCATTAAATATATTGCTTGTATGAGATAAATTAGACTTTGTGTTTTCTGTGCTCTTTGGGCACTTTGAACTCTCCTCAACTGCGATTGAATGGGTTGAAAATTTAGATATTTGTATTTAGGGAGATTTCTCAGTCCCGCTTCAGTATATATTTGATATTATGTTTCCTTTGTGTAACTCTTTGTTGTTCAGTTGCACAGTCGAGTCCGACTCTTTGCAACCCCATGGATGCCAGGCCCTCCTGTCTTTCATCATCCTCCGAAGTCTGCTCAAATTCATGTTAGTTACATCAGTAACACTGTCCAGCCATCTCATCTTTTGCCGTCCCCTTCTTCTTTTGCCTTCTGTCTTTCCCAGCATCAGGGAATTCTCCAGGGAGTGCTCCCTTCTCATTTGGTGGCCAAAGTATTTGAGCTTCAGTTTCAGCATCTGACCTTCCAGGGAACAGGCTGGGTTGATTTCTCTTAGGACTTACTGATTTGATCTTCTTGCAGTCCAAGGGACTCTCAAGATTCTTCTCCAGCACCACAGCTTGAAAGCATGTATTCTTCTGCGCTCTGCCTTCCTTATGGTCCAATTCTTACAGCTATACATTACTAATGGGAATACCATCGCTTTGACTATACGGACTTTTGTTGGTAGGGTAACTCTGTAATTCTGTCATACCATAAATAGCTATCATAATGTGCTTTGTGAGAGTTTTTAAAAACTGAGTTGGACTTCGTTAAATGTGTCAAAGGGTAGTGCGGCATGACTTTTTTCAATTGTATATAAACTTTTAAATAAGAAATTCTCTCCCAGACGCTTGAGATTTGCATCTTGGGCCATGACTGATTCTCGAGAGTGAACCCAGTCTAATTTTGCCCTCATTCGTGATGTGAGTCAGTTAAGTTCAAGAGCCAGAGTGCTGGGTTATGGCTTGATAGGTCTGGGTTCAAATCCACAGTAGGCCTGAGAGCTCTTGGGATGCCTTTTAGCCTGTGACATCTTCAGGCGAATTCACCTTGCAAGATAATTGTAAAGCTGAAATCTTTGTGGAGGAGGTGTCTTCAAAGAGATGTGTCTCAGGACTTCCATACGTATTTACTCACTAGTGGGAACCCACAAGGAGGACTCGTGGGATGCATCTTGTTTCTTCCTCCTCCACTATTTCATATTTCCCTTTCCTGAAAGACTCCACTGCACCTTTGCATTTAATTCCAGGATTGCTAACCAGTGGTAGAACGCAGCTTTAACGCCGCATGAGAGAACCTCTTGAGAAACTGATTTACTGTATTTTGTGCCTACAATGAATTGAGCACTGGGTGAGTTAATGTTAATTGAACATCAAAGATTTCAGGTTTTCACGGCTGGCATTATCATTAGGGTTTGTAGAATCTTTCGGGCTCAAGTGCTGTGTTCTACTGGAGAAAATTTTTCTTCCAGATGTTTTGTTCTCAGCTGTGGAGAACATCCTCGGTGGCGTTGCAGCCAGAGCAGGCGTTCTGACTTCTTGGCTGCTGTGCATTGAGTGAGGCCAGGGCTGCTGGAGAGCTGCTGTTTCTAGGCTGGAGGGGGTGTGGTGAGAGGGCAATTGGTTTGTGAATGTACCCATTGTTTGGTGGGGCTTCCTGGAAGGGTGGTGAACAATTACAATTCAACAATTACTCTTAATTAAGAAGAAAAAGATATTGAATTTATATCCTGCCCTCCACTCCTGCAAGTGGAGGAGCGGGGAATCAAACCCAGTTCTCCCAGATAAAAGAGTCCGCACACTTAACCACTACACCAAACTGGCTCTCCATTAGAGCTATGGCTGACCCAAGGCCATTCCAGCAGGTGCAAGTGGAGGAGTGGGGAATCAAACCCAGTTCTCCCAGATAAGAATCCTCACATTTCACCACTACACCAAACTGGCTCTCCTGAGACCTGAGTCTGAGTGATGTACTGTAAATATTTGTATATTAAATATATTTAGTTCCAGAATAATCAAGTAATTTGTCAGATGAAGGAAGCTACTGAAACACACCTATTTTTACCGGAAGCATGTCACTTTTACTTTTATTCCTGAAAGAATTGCTAGCCCCTTTTGAACACTTCACTATTAAGGATTAATTTCCAAATTGCTAGTGGACTCTGTGTGAGCGTTATTTCAACATATAATATTGCGAATGTTCATCTTATATATGTAAAGCATATTGTTAAATCTTTGTGATACGTTATAACATGAATGTATGTCAAGTCGTGCTACGTTCTTTATTAATCGTATAAATTGATTCTTGAAAGCAACAACGGTGTTTAGAATGTTCTAGGAATAGTGCAGACTAAATAATAACCCTACACGGTTATCTCCAGGTCCTCAAGCTCACCGTGTTCCTTGCCCTTATTTGCCAAACCTCCCTGAAGGTTGGCAATCCCCTCCCAATTGCGGCAAGAACCCCATGATAGCCTTCTTCCCCCAAGTCCTCCTCCTTGGTTGCCCTCTGCCTTTCACAGCCTTCCTTCCCTTCCTCCTGGGTCTCTGGCCAAGGCCCTGCTGGGGCACAAACTCAGGCAAATCATTGCCAGCAAAACTGGACTCTACCCCGGCCCCGCCACCAAAAAAACCCCAACTTAGGCTGGGTTTCTGTCATTTAATTTAATTTCATTTAATTTTTAAATTTATACCCCACCCTATTCCACAAGCCTAGTGCGGCCTAGAAAGCAGGAAGAAGCCTGCCTAAGAGTAGATACAGGGACCTACATCTCCCAGGATCCCTTCTGTCCCTCTGATTGGTTGAATTTTGGAGGGAAAACGAGTCCAGAGGAGGTGGGACCTTGGAGGAAAGCATAAATATCATTAGGGTTTGTAGAATCTTTCGGGATCAAGTGCCGTGTTCTACTGGAGAAAGTTTTCCTTCCAGACGCTTCGTTCTCAGCTGCGGAGAACATCCTCAGTGGCGTTGCAGCTGGAGCAGGCGCTCAGACCTTCTTGGCTGCTGTGCATCTCAATGCACATCTCAATGCACAGCAATGCACAGCAGCCAAGAAGGTCTGAGCGCCTGCTCCGGCTGCAACGCCACTGAGGATGTTCTCCGCAGCTGAGAACGAAACGTCTGGAAGGAAAACTTTCTCCAGTAGAACACGGCACTTGATCCCGAAAGATTCTACAAACCCTAATGATGTTACCAGCCGTGAAAACCTGAAATCTTTGAAAGCATAAATAGGCTTGACTGGGAAGGAGGTTGGTGTTCTCTGGGAAAGGCTGCAGGAAGGAAGGCAGCCGGAGAGATCCCTCACCTAAGGAGTGAGTTTTGGTATTAAGGAAGGGAACGTTTAGCAAGTCACATGAGGGCCATTCTTTTTGTTTTGCACCATTTTTACTGTATATAGATTCATTATTAGGGTTTGTAGAATCTTTCGGGCTCAAGGGCCGTGCTCTCTTTTCCCCACTACTGAGACTCTTGAGTGGAGGGCGGAATATAAATCCAATGTCGTCGTCTTCATCTTCTTGGGCCACATCCTGCCTGAAGTCCTTGCACACTTTTGCCCGCTGACCTAGAGCACCTCCTCCAGAGTCTCTCTGCAAAAAATCCCATCCTGGTACTCTAGCTAGGAGGTCCGCAATGTATGAAAGAGCCACATGTGGCTCCAGAGCTACAGTTTGGCCACCCGTGCCTTAGACTGAAGCACAGAATAGCCACAAGACTCTTCCCACGAACCCGCCCCCCCCCCCCGAATTTCCCTCCAGGACGCTGCAGGCTTCCAGGGTTTCCTTCTCCCCATGAACGAGCCACCCCCTTCCTAGGGAAGTCTCGGACCATCACGTGTGGAGGAGTGCCATGATCGAATGGCATTCCCCTTCTGTACACCTGTTCCCTCTCTGTGCCTGAACCTACGGCGGGGGCTCATTCCTTGCTGCACATCATTGCCTGCCCCCCCCCCACTGTCCTCTGAGCTCTGCTATCCAAACAAGAAGAAGAAGAAGAAGAAATTGGATTTATATCCCGCCCTCCACTCCAAAGAGTCTCAGAGCGGCTCACAAGCTCCTTTATCTTCCTCCCTTGCAACAGACACCCTGTGAGCTGGGTGGGGCTGGAGAGGGCTCTCACAGCAGCTGCCCTTTCAAGGACAGAAACTCAGAGTGGCCTACAATCTCCTACATCTCCCCCCACAACGGACACCCTGTGAGGTGGGTGGGGCTGAGAGGGCTCTCACAGCAGCTGCCCTTTCAAGGACAGAGACTCAGAGTGGTCTACAATCTCCTACATCTTCTCCCCCCACAACGGACACTCTGTGAGGTGGTTGGGGCTAAGAGGGCTCCCACAGCAGCTGCCCTTTCAAGGACAGAGACTCAGAGTGGCCTACAATCTCCTACATCTTCTCCCCCCACAACGGACACCCTGTGAGGTGGGTGGGGTTGAGAGGGCTCCCACAGCAGCTGCCCTTTCAAGGACAGCTTCTACAAGAGCTCTGGCTGACCCAAGGCCATGCTGGCAGGTGCAAGTGGAGGAGTAGGGAATCAAACCCAGTTCTCCCAGATAAGAGTCTGCACACTTAACCACTATACCAAACTGGCTCTCCAAAATGGGAACGTGAAGGTCAGGGAGGCACCAGAAGTGGACACTGAAACTGGAAAGGGGAGAAGGGCAGGATTGATAATTGACAAGAAAGGAGGTGGCTCACATCGGCCTCATGAATTTGTAAGGAAGCGGAGGGGCTGAGAGACAGGATAATGACTGTGGTGACAGCTACACCTCTTTAAGAAATATTAATTAAAACGTATTTATTTTGACTCTCCGGTTTGCTATTTCAACGGCAGGGCACTGACTCTACTCCGGGAACCTGCCATTCCACTCTAGGGGCAGTCCTCTCAATCCCAGAGCACTGGTTCATGTACCTTGGGACCATCATTCCACTCTCAGACCAGTCATTGTAATCCCAGAACACTGATTCGCTTCCAAGAGACTGTCATTCTACTCGGTGTTTGTGTTTTTTTGTGTGTGTGTCATTCCTGTTCCAAAAGGCTTCTGCAACTCCACAGGCTGTCATTCCACTCTGATGGCTGTTATCCCATAACATATCTCCTACCACCAGGGACTGTCATTCCCACACGGGTGGTAACCATTCCAGCCTCAGAAGACTCCTCCTATTGCCTGGGCCTGTCATTCCACTCTGGGGCCTGGTATTGAAGACTGAAGAAGACTGCAGATAAATATCACACCCTTTTCTCTGAATCAAAGTCTCGCTTACAATCGCCTTTCTCTTCTTCCCCCAAAACAGACACCCTGTGAGGTGGCTGGGGCTGAGAGAGACCTTACAGCAGCTGCCCTTTCAAGGACAACCTCTGAGAGAGTGATAGCTGACCCAAGGCCATTCTAGCAGCTGCAAGAGGAGGAGTGGGGAATCAAACCCAGTTCTCCCAGATAAGAGTCCACACGCTCTCAGAACAGCCTGTGAATTTAGGGGGAGTTATTTGTGAGTTTCCTGCATTGTGCAAGGGGTTGGACTAGATGACCCTGGAGGTACCTTCCAACTCTATGATTCTATGATACTTAACCACTACACCAAACTGGCTTTCCCAGTCCCAGAACACTTCTGCTACTTCTAGGGACTGTCATTCAACTGTGGGGCCTGTCATTCCAGCCCCAGACCACTCATGCTACGCTCAGGGGTTGTCATTCCAGTCCCAGGCTGCTTCTACTACTTCCAAGGTTAGTCATTCCACTCTGGGGCCTGTCATTCCAGTCCCAGAATGCTATCCCCAGGGACTGTCCTTTCAGTTCCAGAACATTCTGCTACTCCCAGACACAGTCATTCCACTCTGGGGCCTATCATTGCAGTCCAAGAATACATCTCCTACTGCTAGGGACCATCATTCCAGTCCCAGAACAGTTCTGCTACACCCAAGAATGTTATTCCACTCTTTGGCCTATCATCCCAGTCCCAGAATACTTCTGCTAATTCCAAGGACTGTCATTCCACTCTGGATCTTGATCCCTGAAAGCAACCCTGTCAAGGACTCCAAGCCTGGTCACTGCATCACTAAGGATCAGACATCGGATTCAGCAGGAGCTCACAGGAGCACAGCTCCTGAACCTTTCTGAGGGTTCCCCCTCCTCCTCTCTACCTTGTCCATTGAATAGTAGGTGCAGCTGCATAACAATTCCTGGATGAACTCCACCACCTATTTTTCTATAAGACGACCCCTGTCAAGGATAGATGTTCACAACATATAGATGTTCACAACAAACCAGACCTCAGCAAAATAGAGAAGGTTTATTAAATAAGAACATAAGAGAAGCCATGTTGGATCAGACCAATGGCCCATCCAGTCCAACACTCTGTGTGTCACACAATGGCCAATATATATTTATATATATATATATATACACACACACACACACACACACTGTGGTAATAGCCACTGATGGACCTCTGCTCCATATTTTTATCCAATCTCCTCTTGAAGCTGGCTATGCTTGTAGCCACCACCACCTCCTGTGGCAGTGAATTCCACATGTTAATCACCCTTTGGATGAAGAAGTACTTCCTTTTATCCGTTTTAACCTGACTACTCAGCAATTTCATTGAATGCCCACGAGTTCTTGTATTGTGAGAAAGAGAGAAAAGTACTTCTTTCTCTACTTTTTCCATCCCATCCATAATCTTGCAAACCTCTATCATGTCACCCCGCAGTCGACGTTTCTCCAAACTAAAGAGCCCCAAGTGTTTTAACCTTTCTTCATAGGGATGAACCTTTCTTCATCATTCTAGTTGCCCTTTTCTGGACTTTTTCCAATGCTATAATATCCGTTTTGAGGTGCGGTGACCAGAATTGTACACTGTATTCCAAATGAGACCGCACCATCGATCTATACAAGGGCATTATGATACTGGCTGATTTGTTTTCAATTCCCTTCCTAATAATTCCCAGCATGGCGTTGGGCTTTTTTTATTGTAACCGCACACTGTCTTGACATTTTCAGTGAGTTATACTTGAAGAACAAGCTTGATGTGAGCCAAAACAATCTCTGTAGTCTTGCAGCATAAAACAAGAAAGCTAACTTTTCTATCTAATATGTTGATTCCTTGTGTCAGACAGCAGAGTCTTAAAAGTCTCAGAGTAGAGACCTAAGCAGTTTCTACACAGCTGTTCATTGTAACAAGGCCTTAGCATAGTCCGGGCAGTTTAGCAAAATCATGAACATGCCTTCTCTCTGGTCTCTAGATCAATTATAGTCTCAAACCATCAAGGCGTCAGGGGATGTTCCGAATCCAACCAGGGCGCGTGCTCACCGGAACCTTCTAGAAAATTATGACGTCCATCCTGCTTCCCCTCACCCCAGCTTTACTAAGTATCAGAGCTCTCGCTCATAAGAGAAATCTTATCAATAACTGAAAAGGGCTCCAATGCGAGTGGGAACCGTATTAAACAGAAAATTTCATACAGAAGAAAATATCAGCTTCGGTGTCTGTGAGCCATCAAAGAATTCTCACTGGAAAGAGCTCTAGTGACTGGAAAGAAATTCCGTCTAAGAATGTGACTTACTACGAGATTTAGGCTATGAGGACACTTCCAATTTTATTCTACAACAAACAATTCATGCAGGAGAGAAACATTAAACATCTCTGGAGTGAGGAAGGGAGATTTATTAAGCCCATAGATCTATAAGGGCCCTGTATGGAGCGGCCTCATTTGGAAGACAGTTCTCAATTGCCGTATCTCAAAAAGGACACTGCAGAGGTAGAAAAGTACAGAAGAGAGCAACCAAGATATTCAAGGGGTTGCAGAAACTTTCCAATGAGGAAAGGCGGAAGAGTTGGGGACTGTTCAGTTTAGAAAACAGATGAATAAAGGGGGACATGATTGACGTTTATAAAATTATGCATGGGATGGAGAGAGTTGAAAAAGAGAACTCCCCCCCCCCTCTCAAATTACTAGAACTTGAGGGCATCTAATTAAGCTGAGAGGCAGTAGATTTAGGATTCAGGCAGTAGATTCAGTCCGTTTTAACCTGACTGCTCAGCAATTTCATTGAATGCCCACGAGTTCACAATACAAGAACTCGTGGGCATTCAATGAAATTGCTGAGCAGTCAGGTTAAAATGAATAAAAGGAAGTCCTTCTTCACCCAAAGGGTGATTAACATGTGGAATTCACTGCCACAGGAGGTGGGGGCGGCTACAAGCATAGCCAGCTTCAAGAGGGGATTGGATAAAAATATGGAACAGAGGTCCATCAGTGGCTATTAGCCACAGTATATATATGTGTGTGCGTGTGTGTGTATACACACACACACATATATTGGCCACTGTATGACACAGGGTGTTGAACTGGATGGGCCATTGGCCTGATCCAACATGGCTTCTCTTATGTTCTTATGTAACACAGAGTGTTGGACTGGATGGGCCATTGGCCTGATCCAACATGGCTTCTCTTATGTTCTTATGAAATAGAGTCAAGGACAGTTCGAACAGGGGATTACATAGATTCATGGAGGAGAGGTCTAATAACAGACACTAGACCACATAATTAAAGGGAACTTCCCTGTTCAGACACAGCCAACCTTTGAATCCCACGAGTCCCGGAAGGCAGCATCAAGGGAAGACCTCAGAAGCAGTCACATCATCAGTGATATGATTGCTGTGGATATTGCATCATTCTTCCTCATGGACTTTCCACCGGCTGCTCCAATTCCTGGTTCCTTGGCGCTCCACTCCACCCCCTCGCAAAGGACCCTGAGCTGAGTTGGGCTGTATCAACAGAAGTAGAGTGTCCAGATCATGTGATGTGATGGTATTGCTTTACTCTGCTCTGGTAAGACCTCACCTGGAGTATTGTGTTCGGTTTTAGGCACCACATTTTAAGAAGGATCTAGACAAGCTGGAACGAGTCCAGAGGAGGGCGACAAAGATGGTGAGGGGTCTGGAGACCAAGTCCTGTGAGGAAAGGTTGAAGGAGCTGGGGATGTTTAGCCTGGAGAGGAGGCGGCTGAGAGGTGATAGGATCACCATCTTCAAGGACTTGAAGGGCTGTCATCTGGAGCGGCGTTTCCCAATTGCAGGGTCGGGACCCGGCACTGGGCCACGCAGGGCTCAATGCCAGGCCCCGGGGCCTCCCGTCCCCTGAATCCACGGCGTCATGCCCTCTGCCTTCTTCTCCCTCTCTTCTCCACTGCTGGTAAAGTTCAGGCTTTGTAAAGCTCCCCTGCCGCCCCCTCCCCCAACCACCCCATCAGCGTGGAAAATGGGACTGTACCTGAAACGAGCGCGTGGCTAATCCCTCCCCCACGCTTTCTTCCCATCCAGGAAATGGGAAGGTGCGGTCCCTTCGAAGTGCCGGCTGTCTGCCCCAGCGCTGAATTAGCTCAGCGCCATTTTCCTTGCTGGTCAGGGGGGCCAGGGAACTTTACAAAGCCTGAAATTTACCAGCAGTGGAGAAGGGAGGGAGAAGGAGGTGCTTGCACAGCGAGAGTTAGCAGTTTTAAGAAGAAGAAGATAATATTGGATTTATATCCCGCCCTCCACTCTGAAGTCTCAGAGTGGCTCACAATCTCCTTT
Organism: Heteronotia binoei; assembly: GCF_032191835.1. Classification (NCBI taxonomy): domain Eukaryota; kingdom Metazoa; phylum Chordata; class Lepidosauria; order Squamata; family Gekkonidae; genus Heteronotia; species Heteronotia binoei. The sequence goes on along the minus strand of NC_083227.1, from coordinate 7,622,838 downwards.
ACCTTCCTCCCCCACAACAGACATCCTGTGAGCTGGGTGGGGCTGAGAGAGCTCTCACAGAAGCTGCCCTTTCAAGGAGAACTCTGCAAGAGCTATGGCTGACCCAAGGCCATTCCAGCAGGTGCAAGTGGAGGAGTGGGGAATCAAACCCGGTTCTCCCAGATAAGAGTCCGCACACTTAACCATTACACCAAACTGGCTCTTCAGTTAAAGGTGAGTTGCTCCCATCCCGTTTTTTTTGTTTTCCTTTCCTTTTTCTTTCTTCCTTTTGTCCCTCCTTTTTTTCACTCTTTCCCTCCCTTTTCCTTCCTATTTCCAACTCTTTCTCCCTCCCTCCCTCCCTCCCTCCCTCCCTCCCTCCCTTTCTTTCTTTCTTTCTTTCTTTCTTTCTTTCTTTCTTTCTTTCTTTCTTTCTTTCTTTCTTTCTTTCTTTCTTTCTTTCTTTCTTTCTTTCTTTCTTTCTTTTCCCCTGTCTTCCTCTCTCTCTCTTTCTGTCAGTCTTTTCTCTTGTCTGCTTCCTTCCCATTGCAAATCTGAGTAGACCTGGGGGATGCTCTGCCATTTCATGTTTTCCCAGCACTGTGATTTCATTTCTCTCTCTCTCTCTCTCTCTGACTTTTCCCTAGTCTCTCTCCTTCCTTCCTTCCCATTGCAAATCTAAGTAGACTTGGGGGGGGGGGGGGATGCCCTGCCATTTCATGTTTTCTCAGCACTGCCATTTCATGTCTTTATCTTTCTTTCTCTTTAATCAAACTTTTCCCATCTCTCTCTCTCTCTCCCCTTCCTTCCTTGCTATTGCTAATCTGAGTAGACTGGGGTGGGGGATGGGGAGAGAAGCTTGAGGTGCCCTATTTCATGTTTTCCCAGGATGAGAGCATTTTATATTTTTAGTTTTCTGCTGTGTGATCCTTGTGCTTTTTTTTTTACTTTAAAATTGCATTGCAAAATCCCACCATTCTTTTCTTTTCTTTTCTTCCTTCCTTCCTTTTGTCCCTCCTTTATTTCACTTTCTCTCCCTTCCTATTTCCTTTCTCTTCTTTTCCCCTATTTCTTTCCAACTCTTTCCCCCTCCCTCCCTTTCATTCATTCATTCTGTCAGTCAGTCTTTTCCCGTCTTCCTCTCTCTCTCTTTTTCTGTCAGTCTTTTCTCTTGTCTGCTTCCTTCCCATTGCTAATCTGAATAGACCTGGGGGGGATGCCCTGCCATTTCATGTTTTCCCAGCACTGCCATTTCATTTCGCTCTCTCTTTCTGTCAGACTTTTCCTTAGTCTCTCTCCTTCCTTCCTTGCCATTGCTAATCTGAGCAGACCAGGGGGAGGGGGGAGACGCCCTGCCATTTCATGTCTTTCTTTCTTTCTCATCAGACTTTTCCCTGTCTCTCTCTCCCCCCTTCTTTCCTTCCTTGCTATTGCTAATCTGAGTAGACTTGGGGGTGGGGGAGAGAAGCTTGAAATGCCCTGTTTCATGTTTTCCCAGGATGAGAGCATTTTATATTTTTAGTTTTCTGCTGTGTGATTCTTGTGCTGTTCCTTGATTTTTTTACTTTTAAAATTGGATTGCAAAATCCCATCATTATCCTACCTTTCCTAAACAAAATATTGCAAGTTTTAGGCTTGTTTGAACATCATTCCCTGCCTCCTGGCTCCACCCCCAAAGTCTCCTGGCTCCACCCCCAAATTTTAGTGGGCCATGAAGGAGAAGTGTAAAAATAACCGGGCCATGAGGGGAAAAAGTTTGGGAAACCCGGATCTACAGGATGGTGTGGAATTGTTTTCTGTGGTCCCAGAAGGTAGGGTCAGAACCAATGGGTTGAAATTAAATCAAGAGTTTCCGGCTCAATATTAGAAAGAACTTCCTGACCGTTAGAGCGATTCCTCAGTGGAACAGGCTTCCTCGGAAGGTGGTGGGCTCTCCTTCTTTGGAGGTTTTTAAACAGAGGCTAGGTGGCCCTCTGACAGCAATGAGGAAGGATCCTGTGAATTTAGGGGGAGGTGTTTGTGAGTTTCCTGCATTGTGCAGGGGGTTGGATTAGATGACCCTGGAGGTCCCTTCCAGCTCTATGATTCCTCGGGAGGTGATTGGTTCTCCTTCCTTGGAGGTTTTTCAACAGAGGCTAGATGGCCATCTGACAGCAATGAAGATCCAGTGAATTTAGGGGGAGGTGTTTGTGAGTTTCATGCATTGTGCAGGGGGTTGGACTAGATGACCCTTGAGGTCCCTTCCAACTCTATGATTCTACGCATCACTCCATGGTGACAATGGTCAAGCCTCTCCCTTGTAGTTCAAGGCACCTTACAATAATAGTTAAACATAGAATTGCCAGTTGAAACCCAAAATGCAGTATCAAGCTCCATAATTATCTCCCTCACTGCTTTAAGACAGTAGTGCCCAATCTTTTTGGCGCCAGGGACCAGTTTCGTGGAAGGCAATTTTTCAACGGACCGGGGAAAAGGGGATGGTTTCAGGACAATATAATTGTGCACTTAATTTCTATTATTACATCGCAACATATACAATGAAATAATTATACAGCTCACGGCCTGCTTTAAGAGATCCCTGGAATTCAAGACCCCATAAAAGCCCTGGCAAACCAGTAGGCCTTGCAGCCCTTCCTGAGCAGGGCCCCACCCCCACCTCTTCAGGGAGCCCCATCCACAGAGGCAGAGCCAGCATGGAAAAAGCCCAGGGCCTGAAAATAAAAAGAAGACGACTGCAGATTTATACCCCGCCCTTATCTCTGAATCAGAGACTCAGCAGCCTACAATCTCCTTTCCCTTTCTCCCCCACAACAGACACCCTGTGAGGTGGGTGGGGCTGAAAGAGCTCTTACAGCAGCTGCCCTTTCAAGGACAGAGACTCAGAGTGGCTTACAATCTCCTATCTCTCCCCCCCCCACAACAGACACCCTGTGAGGTGGGTGGGGCTGAGAGAGCTCTTAAAGCAGCTGCCCTTTCAAGGACAGAGACTCAGAGTGGCTTACAATCTCCTATATCTTCTCCCCCCATAATAGACACCCTGTGAGGTGGGTGGGGCTGAGAGAGCTCTTACAGCAGCTGCCCTTTCAAGGACAGAGACTCAGAGTGGCTTACAATCTCCTATATCTTCTCCCCCCACAATAGACACCCTGTGAGGTGGGTGGGGCTGAGAGGGCTCTCACAGCAGCTGCCCTTTCAAGGACAACTCCTACAAGAGCTATGGCTGACCCAAGGCTATTCCAGCAGCTGCAGGTGGAGGAGTGGGGAATCAACCCGATCCTCCCAGATAAGAGTCTGCAGACCTGCAATCCAAATTAATTTTATTTATTTATTTACTTCGGATTTACATCCTGCTCTTTCCACTAGTTTAAAAGTTTTATTAGTTTCCAGAATAAGGGAAAATAGGGGAATGGGAATTGGAAAATAAAAAGAAAGAAAACAGTTTAGAAATACACTTATAGTGCAGTCTGAATGAAATTAACTCTTCCCAAAAAAGTAACAACCATTTTTCGTTCATTTTACGCTTATCTTCATAATCTATAAAAAAAATCTTATACCGATTGTAAATCAAGTCTAGAAATGTCTTTCTGAGTACAGAATATTACCTCTCTACATACAGTAGGCATCTTTGGAGACAGAATAAAAATACAAGTTTACACCTAGGGTTGCCAAGTCCAACCCAGAAATATCTGGGGACTTTGGGGGTGGAGCTAGGAGACTTTGGGGTGGAGCTAGGGGGGAGGGGGAAACAGCGCCGGGGAGCGTGGCGAGCCGCCCTGCAGCTGCCGCCTCTTCTCCGCTCACCGTGGCTGCTCCTCCGAGATGGGCTCAGGCTGAGCCCATCTCGGAGGAGCAGCCACGGCGAGCGGAGAAAAGGCGGCAGCGGCGTGGCAGCCTCGCCCGCTCCGCCTCTGGGGTGGAAGCAGAGGGGGGTGTGGAGGCGGGCGGGGGGCATGGCGAGCCGCAAGTCCGGGTCCTAGAAGGGCCCGGATTCGCGGCTCACCATGCTCCTGGCCTGCCTCGCCCTCCCCTGCGCTGCTGCCGCCTCTTGGCTGCTCCTCCAAGATGGGCTCAGCCTGGGCCCATCTTGGCAGAGCAGCTGCAGTGGGTGGGGAGGGGGCGGCAGCCTCGCTGGCTCCAGGATTGGGCGGCTCGGCGCCGTTTCCCCCCCTCCCCCCACTTCCGTTTTTTGAGGGAGCGGGGGAAGAGGGTGGAAATCCTGGGGTCCCCCGCCAGGGCGGGAGGGTTCGGAAGCCTATTTACACCACGATGTCTTACATGTGTAGCCAAACATATAACTTCTCCCAACATTTCCTTGCATCTTCATTCGACTTCCCCTTCGACCAACAGCTGAGATAAATAGTCTGCTTCCGCCGCCTCCAGGATTTTGCTCATCAGTGAGTCTGGAAGGAATTTCCTGAAGTTTCCTAGAGTCTGCACACTTCACCACTACACCAAAGTGGCAGACGGACTGTGTGTGCCAAAATATCAGGGTTTCGGTTATTGTGAGACTGCTTCTGAGCTCTTCTATGATTCTGGGGTGCTGACTCAGCTATCCAAATTTAAAGGGACTGTCTCTTTTGATGCCTGCCTTCTCCAAACCATGCAGCTCCAAGGTGAGTGCACCGTGCCTTCAGAGTTCACTTCCCATGGGGTTGTGCAGCTTGGGAAAGGAAGGGATTTAGAAGGACAGTCCCTTCAGGTGCCTTCCCACCGATTGGAAAAAATGGAGGAAGAGGGCACCTTCTTCTTTAGGTCCCATAGGTTGGACTTCTAGTCCAACTTTTTGTAAACTTGGGGGGGAGGGTGTCTGAGGAAAGGCACAAGCAGTAATGGAACAAATCTGGTACTAATACCTTAAAAACAGCCCCTCCCCCAGAGTGCCAGATACCTCTGGATCAATTCTCTATCGTACCCTATGGGGCCCATTGAACTTACTGAGTTGTTAGGTTAGGGAACATTTGTTTCTTTCAGCTCAAGCTAACCCTACTGCCAGAATGCTTTCAGCTTCAAAGTGGTGAAACTAGAGAAGTAAAATTTCCAGAAATTTTGAAGCTCGGGGAAAAAACCCAGGTTTTTTTTCCGCAGAAAAAAACGGAAATTTTCAGAAAAAATGGAAAAAATGCTACATTAGCACTTCTTTTTTCTTTTCCAGATTGAAAGTCATTCTGTTACTTTAGGAACATAAAATATGACTATGGACAATTTTACTTGGCATGAAATTATCACAACTAGCATATTAAAAATATAGTGTATCCAAACAATTATTGCAAACAGAATTTATGTTTTAAATAATATTTATTTCTAATTGTAATAACTGGAGCGACAATCTCCTGAACTGTTTACTAGTTTATGTGTAACAGACAAAAAAACCCTCCACAAAACAATTTTTAAAAATCTAGAAGTAACAATTCTTCATATTTCCTCTCCACGATATTAAATAAAAATAAAAAACTCATCTCATAAAAAGAAATGAAGAGGGGGGAAGTGTATAGAAGGGAGTGTAGAACTGTTTCTATGAATCCTCAGTGCACAGAAATTAGAATAATCTGATACCATACATATTTTTTTAGACATGATTTGGAAAATATTTGAATATCTTGTCTTAAAATATTTTATTCATCATGTTAAAATAAAACATTCCATAATTAATTAATTTATTTTTTTCAATTTTTCCAATTTTTTGGGAAAAAAACAAAAAGGGCTTTGGGGAAAAAACAGGGAAAAAAATGCTTTTTCCCAAATGTTTCCAGTCTTTTTCCGGGCCTTCCCATCTCTAGGTGAGACCCCCCCCCCAAAAAAAAACAAACCTCACAGCACGCTGAACTAGGGAGGGATCAGGGTTGAGAAATGCCACTCTAAAACTGTTCCTCAGATAGAAATGTTTGTGAAGTAAGGATGCTGGCTGGTCACACTATATTTACACCAGCAGCAGAGAGGCTGTGGATATCTGTTACCCTCAAATGGTCTATTCCTTCACAGGATCTGGGAAAGAAACTGTTTTCACGGGTTTTGAAGGTCAGAATTATATTGGCAGATAACGTGAAGTAGCAAGAGGAGGTAAAAGCGCTCTTTTTTGTGTAACTACGTTCTCAGCCTTTCTGAACCAACAACACCAGGTCCTTTGAAGAACCTCATCAGAACCAGCTATAATAAAGTTCCACCCTTTTATGGATTCTCTGAGGAACAGGAAAGTAAGATTTGTGCCTCAGGCTCTTCCCACATACAGAGCATTGATGAGATTCCTCCCTTGGGTGGACTCTTCGATTCTAGAAGAGAGATCAGCTGATTTTCTGACCTGGAGATCCCATTGCCCATCCTTGTTTTCTTCTCTGTGGGATCTTTTTGGGATTTTGGACATGGCTAATGCTCTTTCCAGTCCGAGCACTTATAACATTTCTTCATGATGGGGGTAAGATTTCTTCTGTAAATTCAGAAGTTAACATCTTTTTAACACTTTTTATGGTCTGTGGTTGTCTTTCAGGTATGAAATAGAAAAGTTCCGTTTACGGGCTAAGCAGTTACATGGATTCTCCTTGTGTGGGTTCCTTGACAAAGCAGAAGAGCATTGCTCTGACTGAATCCCTTTTCAATGCTCCAAACATTAAAATTGTGTCTTTTCTGTGTGGGATATCAGTTCCCATCAAAGAGTATTTCTGCAACAGAATCTCTTTCCACAGTCTGAGAATTCAAAAGGTTTCCCCCCCCCCCCCGTGTGTTTCCTTGATGCAGTTGCAGATTGACACACATACTGAATCTCTTTCAAAACTCAGAGCATTCAGAAGGTTTCTCCCCTGTGTGGGTTCTCTGATATAGTAGTCTGTCCACACATCATTTTGGGCCTGTAAGGGATGCTGATGGGCCAACAGCTCATAACCAAGCTGGGGGGAGGAGTGTTCTCATTCATTAGGAAGGTGTCTTTGTGTCATGAAAGCCTTCCTTGGTGCCATTTAAGAGTCTGGCTGTGGCGAGCTGGAGACAGATACTGAGAATGCAAAAGGTTCTCTGATGCTCCTGAAGATTCTCCCTCTCATTGAATCTCTTTCCACACTCTTAAGTATTCATAATATTTCTTCCGTGTGTGGATTTCTCTTATGCTTTTGAAGACTGTCACTCGAACTAAATCTCTTTCAACCCTCTGAGCTTTCAAAAGGTTTCTCCTGTATGAGTTCTATAATGATGTTGAAGACTGTCATTCCTAGCGAATCTCTTACCACACTTTGAGCATTCATAGGTTTTCTCCCCTATGTGGGTTCTCTGATGGTTTTGAAGATGGCCACTCTGACGGAATCCCCTTCCGCACTCTGAGCATTCATAAGGCTTCTCCCCTGTGTGGGTTCTTTGATGACATTGAAGATTACAGCTAGTATTGAATCTCTTTCCACACTCTGAGCATTCAAAAGCTTTCTCCCCCATGTGGGTTCTCTGATGATGGTGAAGATTGCCAGCCTGACTGAATCTCCTTCCACAGTCTGAGCATGCAAAAGGTTTCTCCCCTGTGTGGGTTCTCTGATGCTGTTGAAGACTGTCATTTCTACTGAATCTCTTTCCACACTCTGCGCATTTAAAAGGTTTCTCCCCTGTGTGGATTCTCTGATGCACTTGAAGACTGAAACTCCTAGTGAATCTGCTTCCACACTCTGAGCATTCAAAAGATTTCTCCCCTGTATGGGTTCTCTGATGCTTTTGAAGATTGTCACAATGACTGTATCTCCTTCCACATTCTGAGCATTCAAAAGGTTTCTCCCCCGTGTGGGTTCTCTGATGCCTTTGAAGAGAGTCATTCTGACTGAATCTCCTTCCACACTCTAAGCATTCAAAAGGTTTCTCCCCTGTGTGGGTTCTCTGGTGCTTTTGAAGATGATCACTCCTAATGAATTTCTTTCCACACTCTGAGCATTCAAAAGGTTTCTCCCCTGTGTAGGTCCTCTGGTGCTTTTGAAGAGAGTCCCTTCTACTGTATCTCCTTCCACACTCTGAGCATTCAAAAGGTTTCTCCCCTGTGTGAGTTCTCTGATGCTGCTGAAGATGGCCACTTCTAGTGAATTTCTTTCCACAATCTGAGCATTCAAAAGATTTCTCCCCTGTGTGGGTTCTCTGATGCTTTTGAAGATTGTCACAATGACTGTATTTCCTTCCACATTCTGAGCATTCAAAAGGTTTCTCCCCCGTGTGGGTTCTCTGATGCCTTTGAAGAGAGTCATTCTGACTGAATCTCCTTCCACACTCTAAGCATTCAAAAGGTTTCTTCCCTGTGTGGGTTCTCTGGTGCTTTTGAAGATGATCACTCCTAATGAATTTCTTTCCACAATCTGAGCATTCAAAAGATTTCTCCTCTGAGTGGTTTCTCTGATGCTTTTGAAGAAGGTCACTCCGACTGAATCTTTTCCCACACTCTGGGCAATGAAAAGGTTTCTCCCCTGTTGTCTTTTTGTGCAGCTGAACAGTGCCACTCTGACTGAATTTATTTTTTGTCTCCAAGTATTCAGAAAGTTTCTTCTCTCTATGTATTGTTTCGTGCACAAGGAGCTGTGATCTATATCTGAAATACTTTCCACCCTGAATAGATTTCCTTGCCTTTATTATCCTGTGCTTTGGAAAATGTGCAGTCCATTTTCTTCTATCATGCTTCTCAACCATGTGAAGGCTTTTTTCCTTCTTTGGTCTGCCTTGATTGCTGACATTATTATTCAAGTCTTCGTTGTTAACTCTATCTGGCATGTCCTGATGAAGTTCCTCACCCTCCTCATTCCTCTGAGCATCCTTTGCTGGAATACGAGAAAGATACTGTTAGCACTTAGGAAGGCTGGTAAGAGTCAATGACATCTATGTGATTACAGGGGAAAAGGACTGGTGGCCCTTTGGCTTTGAGTTTGGCTGATCTTCCACCATTCCCTAATATCTAGTATTTAACGATACCTTCTCCACCTTGAAAGAACCTCAGCTGAGCTCTTGCCCAGAAGAAACTTCTTAGCCTCCAGATTTCAGGCTCCCAGAACATCTCCCTCTCTCCTTACCCACTGGCCTGTAGGGCTGTATAAAACCAAATGTTGCTCAGAAGTGAATCAGGAATCCCCTAATTCAGGGGTGGCCAACGGTAGTTCTCCAGATGTTTTTTTGCCTACAACTCCCATCAGCCCCAGCCAGCATGGCCAATGGCTGGGGCTGATGGGAGTTGTAGGCAAAAAAAAAAAAAAATCTGGAGAGCTACCGTTGGCCACCCCTGCCCTAATTGCCTGTCCTCTTGACATAAAAGTGGTGGATAATCACTCTCAGGCAGCTCATTTGGAAAGGAAATATGCTCTTGGGATCCTCTAGAGTCTAAAAGAACTTTCCAGCCTAAGTTCAAGTCTATTCTCTGTCTCCACCATAGTCTCTCTTAGGTAGGGAGACAAAGACTGAGAAAGTGATAATTGTTACATGGGGAAAGAAACAGATGGAAGGATAAAAAAAAAATTCTGGAAGGATGGCACCACAGTCAAGGTCAAAGCCCAGAATCCGAACCAGTATTAGGCGTATGGATCTGTGAGGTAAAGAACTGTAGCGTTACAGTGTAGGGTTACAGTGTGACTCATGGGTGCTCATAATTTGACTCTTTGCAGCTAAGATCATGGTTTTCCTCAAGGCTAGATCCCAGAATGTGGTCATTGGTTAATTGCAAAAACCTGTATCCAGTTCTGTAAAAAAAAGAGGGTGTGAGAATTAGGAGATTGCTGAGAACTTCTGGAATATTCCATCAAGGAGGACTCTATATTGTGTCATTAGGACCACCTGACCCTAGAGAGGTAGAAACTTTAATACGGGAATAGACGAGAGGGAAGCCTTGCTAAGTTTATGCTGACGGCCTGCCAGTATGCCTTGATGTTTTCTTGGTGCATCAAGAGGAGTACTTCTCTCTAGAGTAACTTTGGCTACAGTTGCAATACTGATGCTGCAACAAGGGGTGCCATTTAGATACTTCACATCTTAGACCAGGGGTCCCCAACCCCTGGGCCATGGAACAGTACTGGTTCGTGGCCTGTTAGCAACAAGGCTGTGAGTTGTATAATTATTTCATTATATATTACCATGTAGTAATAATAATAATATGATATTGGATTTATATCCTGCCCTCCACTGAATCTCAGAGCGGCTCACAATCTCCTTTCCCTTCCTCCCTCACAACAGACAACCTGTGAGGTGGGTGGGGCTGCGAGAGGTCTCCCAGAAGCTGCCCTTTCAAGGACAACTCCCACGAGAGCTCTGGCTGACCCAAGGCCATTCCAGCAGATGCAAGTGGAGGAGTAGGGAAATCAAACCCGGTTCTCCTAGATAAAAGTCTGCACACTTAACCACCACACCAAGCTAATAGAAATAAAGTGCACAATTGTATCATCCCAATACCATTGCCCACCCCCACCCCATTTGTGGGAGAACTGTCTTCCACAAAACCGGTCCCTGGTGACAAAAAGGTTGGGGATCGCTGTCTTAGACAGAACAGTGACCTTTTCTTCTTTGACTCTTGCTGAGCTGCAGAAATTGTGCTGCTTTTTAAAATTGTGCTATTTTTAAATCTTTAATAATCATAGAATCATAGCGTTGGAAGGCAGCTCTAGGGTCAACTAGTCCATCCCCCTGCACAATGCAGGGAACTCACAAACACCTCCCCCTAAATTCACAGGATCCTCATTGCTGTCAGATGGCCACCTAGCCTCTGTTTAAAAACCTCCAAGGAGAGCCCACCACCTCCCGAGAAAGCCTGTTCCACTGAGGAATCACTCTAACGGTCAGGAAGTTCTTCCTAATGTTGAGCCAGAAACTCTTTTGATTTAATTTCAACCCATTGGTTCTGATCCTACCTTCTGGGGCCACAGAAAACAATTCCACCCCATCCTCTATATTACAGCCCTTCAAGTACTTGAAGATGGTGATCTTATCACCTCTCAGCCGCCTCCTCTCCAGGCTAAACATGCCCAGCTCCTTCAACCTTTCCTCATAGGACTTGGTCTCCAGACCCCTCACCATCTTCGTCGCCCTCCTCTGGACCCGTTCTAGCTTGTCTATATCCTTCTTAAAATGTGATGCCCAAATACTCCAGGTGAGGTCATACCAGAACACAGTAAAGCGATACCATCACATCACGTGATCTGGACACTATACTTCTGTGGATACAGCCCAAAATTGCATTTGCCTTTTTAGCCACCGCATCATATATAAAGCTTTATATATATATTTGAAGGGGCCTGCTTTACTTGCGTGCACTCTCCCTAGGTTCCCACCAGACTGGGTGGTGCTCAGGTGCAAAGAGCCCTGACTCAGGGGGACCCAGGTTTTCATCATTTCCAGATCACAGGCAGAGCAGAAGTTTGTAATTCCGTCCGGGGGGGAAGGGTCTGTTGGAAACGGAGAAATGATGATCTGCCCCATCCAGAGTATTTCTGAGGGTCTCTCATCCCCTCCAGGAGAACTTCGCTGGCTTGCGGGGTAGCCACAACACTGGTTTCAGTTGCCCTGGTGCAAGAACACCCACATGAACACATGAAAGCCCTACATGACCGAGGACCTGTTTACCTTAGGGACCATTTCTCCCCACACGTTCCCCAGAGGGTACTTAGACCGGGAACACAGGATCTATTATCAATCCCCACGTCGAGGAAGGCAAGCTCGAAATCCACCAGAGAGATGGCCTTCTCGATTGTTGCCCCCTATTAGTGATACCAGTTGCCAGAGGAAGAAAGGGCCTCACCCAGTTCCGCAAGGCCTACAACAGTATTCCGGCTAGCCTTTAATTGATTTTGAAGTACTGATATAGTAGTAAGGAATGATATCTAATAAATACTGAATGCCATCGGAAACGAAACGACATCAAAGGATATTAACTCCTGATTGTTTTAATGTCTTAATTCAATTATAGAGAGCCAGTTTGGTGTAGTGGTTAAGTGTGCAGACTCTTATCTGGGAGAACCGGGTTTGATTCCCCACTCCTCCACTTGCAGCTGCTGGAATGGCCTTGGGTCAGCCATCGCTCCCGCAGAGTTGTCCTTGAAAGGGCAGCTTCTGTGAGACCCTCTCAGACTCACCCACCTCACAGGGTGTCTGTTGTGGGGGAGAAAGGTAAAGGAGATTGTGAGCCGCTCTGAGACACTTTGGAGTGGAGGGCAGGATATAAATTCAATATCTTCTTCTTCTTCTTAATGTGTTGAAATGTTACTGTGATTTTGTTGGTTGTGAGCCACTCTGAGCCTGCTTCGGCGGGGAGGGTGGGATATAAATCTAATAAACCACGGGTGGCCAGTGGTAGCTCTCCGGATGTTTTTTGCCTACAACTCCCATCGGCCCCAGCAAGCATGGCCAATGGCTGGGGCTGATGGGAGTTGTAGGCAAAAAAACATCTGGAGAGCTACCGTTGGCCACCCCTGTAATAAATCATAAATCATAAAGCTGCCTTAGACTGAACCAGAGCCTTGGTCCACTGAAGTCAGTATCCTCAGTCCAGCAGCAGTTTCCCAGAGTCTCAGCCAGACGTTTCCCAATCACCTACCTGATCCTTTCCCCTGGAGATTCTGGGGGTTGAGCCTGGAACCTTCCTTGGGAGGTGGGGAGCTCTCCTACTTTGGAGGTTTTTAAAAAGAGGAGAGGACTCGCAACAACGACTTTACTTTAAGGGCAGGAAGCTACCGGCTGGATATTAGGAAAAACTTTTCATAGTAAGAGTTATTCTACTGAGAAATCTGCAACCTAGGGAAGAGGTGAGTTCCCCCTCCCTGGCAGTCGGAAAGCAGCAGCTGCACAAACACTCATCATGGATGTTAAATCTAGGCTGATCCTGCAGTGAGTAGGGTGCTGGACTAGATGGCCTCTATGGGACCCTTCTCTCTCTGCGATCCTGTTATTCTAACAGAGGCTTGACGGCTGTCTGACACCAAGGCTGATTCTGTGAACTTAGACCAATCATGAGCAGGAGGGCAAGAAGGACTGCATCAGTGCTTTGTTCTTGTGGACCTTTCTTTCACTCCCAGGAAAACGGTGACAGATGCTTTTTCTAGGCAGGGGTCACTGGGGGTGTGCAGGGGAGATATTTGAACTCCCTGCATTGTGCAGATGTTGGACTAGATGACCCCTAGGAGAGCCAGTTTGGTGTAGTGGTTAAGTGTGCAGACTCTTATCTGGGAGAACCGGGTTTGATTCCCCACTCCTCCACTTGCACCTGCTAGCATGGCCTTGGGTCAGCCATAGTTCTGGCAGAGGTTGTCCTTGAAAGGGCAGCTGGTGGGAAAGCCCTCTCAGCCCCACCCACCTCACAGGGTGTCTGTTGTGGGGGAGGAAGGGAAAGGAGATTGTGAGCCGCTCTGAGACTCTGTCCTTGAAAGGGCAGCTGCTGTGAGAGCCCTCTCAGATCCACCCACCTCACAGGGTGTCTGTTGTGGGAGAGGGAGATAAAGGAGATTGTAGACCCCTCTGAGCCTCTGTCCTCTAAAGGACAGCTGGTGGGAGAGCCCTCTCAGCCCCACCCACCTCACAGGGTGTCTGTTGTGGGGGAGGAAGGTAAAGGAGATTGTGAGCCGCTCTGAGCCTCTGTCCTTGAAAGGGCAGCTGCTGTGAGAGCCCTCTCAGCCCCACCCACCTCACAGGGTGTCTGTTGTGGGGGAAGAAGGGAAAGGAGATTGTAGGCCCCTCTGAGCCTCTGTCCTCTAAAGGGCAGCTGGTGGGAGAGCCCTCTCAGCCCCACCCACCTCACAGAGTGTCTGTTGTGGGGGAGGGAGGGAAAGGAGATTGTAGGCCGCTCTGAGCCTCTGTCCTCTAAAGGGCAGCTGCTGTGAGAGCCCTCTCAGCCCCACCCACCTCACAGGGTGTCTGTTGTGGGGGAGGAAGGGAATGGAGATTGTGAGCCACTCTGAGACTCTTCGGAGTGGAGAGCAGGATATAAATCCAATATCATCTTCTTCTTCCTTTCATCTCCGTGATTCTATAAAGCTTCCTTACACTGAATCAGACCCTTGGTCCATTCAAGTCAGTGTTGTCCACTCAGTTTGGCAGCCGCTCCCCAGGGTCTCAGATAGAGGTTTTTCCCTTCACCTCCTTCCTGATCCTCTTCTCCGGAGATGCTGCCAGGGTTTGAACCTGGGACCTTATGCATGCCGAACAGATGCTCTGCCAAGTGGTGGGAAAGGCCTCAAAATGATGCATTGCTATTCAATATTTGGATGCCTCCTCACAATGCCAGCAAGTTACACCTTTGGCACCCAGGAAAGACCCTTACCCAGAAAGACCACATTCTCATAGTTCTCCAACATGACTTCCCTGAACAGAGCTCTTTGTCCAAGATCCAGCAGGGCCCATTCTGCCTCCGTGAAAAAGATGGACACCTCCTCAAAGGAAAAGGGACCCTGGAAGAAAAAGAAGATTCCCTCCTCTTCAGAAATCACACCAGGCAGAGATCGCGCACTGGAATGGAGTAGTCTGGGACGGTCTGGGACAGTCTGGCAAGTAAGGTTTGGAATGGGTAAATAGAACAGCATTCAGACGATCTCTTGCCTTCTGTGCCTGGCTTGAAGGGTCACAGAAGGCAGACTCCTTGTAGAAACTGCAGGAGCAAAAGCTCCCCTGAGGAAGGAGGAGAGACCCAGGCTGTGCCCCTCCCACGCTCATCTCTCCTACCTGGATTGGAGGTGCAGCCGCTGTTCCCACGCCTCTGAATAGATGAGGGCTGGACAGCATCTCTTCATTGCCTGTTCCTGAGACAAGGGAGGAAGGAAGGGTGTTTGCTTGTTTGTTCCCTGCTTCACACACACCTACTCCAGGGGAGTGGAACCTTGCCCTGTGAACACTGAACAGGGAGGGACGGTGGCTCAGCGGTAGAGCATCTGCTTGGTGAGCAGAAGGTCCCAGGTTCAATCCCCGGCATCTCCAACTAAAAAGGGTCCAGGCAAATTGGTATGAAAAACCTCAGCTTGAGACCCTGGAGAACCACTGCCAGTCTGAGTAGACAGTACTGACTTTGACGGACCGAAGGTCTGATTCAGTAGAAGGCAGCTTCATATGTTCATATTTTCAACACTTTTCACTAATTCTGGGAGAGGCAGAAGAGAAGCACCAGGAACCTCTGAGCCTCAGGAATTATAAACGCTGCCAATGTATTTCGGACTTCTGCGAGGCTTGTGTTTGCTGTGCGGAGAGGGAAAGCGGGGTGGGGAGGAAATGCTACAGCATGAAACATCACTGTCCCATTGGACCAGATGTGACTTGAACACTTCAGGAGGCTCGAGGGTGATATGAATGAGTTTCCAGAGTGTCTCCAGGCATGCTAAATTCACAACCAGGGTTTTCAGCCAGACGTAACTTCAACATGTTATCGCATCTGTCCCGAGCTCCCCCCCCCCCCCGCCAAACCACCTGCGAGTGCTGGGCCCCATAGCCCCCTTCCCTACTCCACCCCCTGAAATCCCCAGATGACCCTTCAAGCACAGATACAGAAGCCAAATGTCTCCATGGTTACGGGCCCATAGGTGCCTGTTTTCACAGCTCCGCTGCCCCAGAAGGTGGGGGCTCCCTTGATTCACCAGGCTGAAGAGCTCTGCCAAAGTTTGTCTCCCCCCTCCCCCCGCTTAAGGCGATTTGAGGCTTTTTATAGAAGGAAGGTGAGATGTGGATTTTTTTTAGTTAATGGGAGAAATCCACCTCCAGGAAAAGGTCTGTTTCATACATTTAACTTTTCTTACATTGCAAGACTCTGATTATCGCCGCCCCCCAACAAACCCCGCTCACAGGACGGAGCAAAACTGGTGCCTCACAGGGTTGCCAACCTCCAGGTGGGGTGAGAATTACAACCCACCTCCAGCGGACAGAGTTCAGTTCCCCTGGGGAAAAATGGCTGGGAAGGAGAATCATAGAATCCAGGGTCATCTAGTCCAACCCCCTGCGCAATGCAGGAAACTCACAAACACTTCCCCCTAAATTCACAGGATTTTCATTGCTGTCAGATGGCCATCTAGCCTTTGTTTAAAAACCTCCAAGGAAGGAGAGCCCACCACCTCCCGAGGAAGCCTGTTCCACTGAGGAATCGCTCTAACAGTCAGGAAGTTCTTCCTAATGTTGAGCCGGAAACTCTTTTCATGTAATTTCAGTCCATTGGTTCTGGTCCTACCTTCCGGGGCCACAGAAAATAATTCCACACCATCCTCTATAGGACAGCCCTTCAATTACTTGAAGATGGTGATCCTATCACCTCTCAGCCACCTCCTCTCCAGGCTAAACATCCCCAGCTCCTTCAACCTTTCCTCACAGGACTTGGTCTCCAGACCCCTCACCATCTTCGCCGCACTCCTCTGGACCCGTTCCAGCTTGTCTATATCCTTCTTAAAATGTGGTGCCCAAGACTGCACACAATACTCCAGATGAGGTCTTACCAGAGCAGAGTAAAGCGATACCATCACATCACGTGATCTGGACACTATACTTCTGTGGATACAGCCCAAAATTCCATTTGCTTTTTTAGGACTCTTTGGCCTTCTTCCTATCTGAAGTCCCCCCCCCCCCCCCAAAAATAAACTGTCCAGGAATTTGCCATCCAGGAGACGGGAACTCAAGGACAGCCCTGGCTTGGCATGATCCAGGCATTCCTGCCTTCCAAGATCTCAATGGATATTTCCCCCCCTATAATATAGTGGGTTTGATGCATGAGGATGTTAGTTGCAGTTGATTACAACTCTTTATTAGTGATTAAAGGTAAAGGTAGCAGGCACCGGTCGTTTCCGACTCTGGGGCGACGTCGCATCACATTTCATGGCAGACTTTTTTATGGGGTGGTTTGCCATTGCCTTCCCCAGTCATCTACTCTCCCTCCACCCCCAGCAAGCTGGGGACTCGTTTGACCAACTTTGGAAGGGTGGAAGGCTGAGCCAACCTTGGGCCAGCTACCTGAACCCAGCTTCCGCTGGGATCGAACTCCGGTTGTGAGCAGAACTTGGGACTGCACTACTGCAGCTTTACCACGCTACGCCACAGGTAATTAAAAAGTGACTAAAAAGATAAAGGTAGTCCCCTGTGCAAGCACCAGTCGTTTCCGACTCTGGGGTGACGTTGCTTTCACAACGTTTTCACAGCAGACTTTTTACAGGGTGGTTTGCCATTGCCTTCCCCAGTCATCTATGCTTTCCCCCCCAGCAAGCTGGGTACTCATTTTACCGACTTCAGAAGGCTGAGTCAACCTGGAGCTGGCTACCTGAACCCAGCTTCCGCCAGGATCGAACTCGGGTTGTGAGCAGAGGGCTCCGACTGCAGTACTGCAGCTTTACCACTCTGCGCCACGGATTACAGCATGGTAACAGGCAGACTAAGAAGACTACTGAATCGGGCTGATGGAGCCAACTATATACAGTCCGAAGTTCCCACGCTAGGACGCCATTGGGCAGTGGCGGACTGGCCAGGGTGTCAGCTTGCCTGATGGCAAGTGGGCTCCCTTAAACAATATGTTCAAAATGTTAATGGCCTTTTAGTAGCTTGAAAATATAACAGAAGTTCCACTATAATAGAACATAAGAGAAGCCATGTTGGATCAGGCCAATGGCCCATCCAGTCCAACACTCTGTGTCACATAAGAACATAAGAGAAGCCCTGTTGGATCAGGCCAATGGCCCATCCAGTCCAACACTCTGTGTCACATAAGAACATAAGAGAAGCCCTGTTGGATCAGGCCAATGGCCCATCCAGTCCAACACTCTGTGTCACATAAGAACATAAGAGAAGCCCTGTTAGATCAGGCCAGTGGCCCATCCAGTCCAACACTCTGTGTCATATAAGAACATAAGAGAAGCCATGTTAGATCAGGCCAGTGGCCCATCCAGTCCAACACTCTGTGTCACACAGTGGCCAAAAAACCCCAAGTGACATCAAGAGGTCCACCAGTGGGTCCAGGACACTAGAAGCCCTCCTACTGTCCCACCCGCACCCAAGCACCAAGAATACAGAGCATCACTGCCCCAGAGATTTCCATAAGAACATAAGAGAAGCAATGTTGGATCAGGCCAATGGCCTATCCAGTCCAACACTCTGTGTCACACCGTGGCCAAAAAAACCCAGGTGCCATCAGGAAGTCCACCAGTGGGGGCAGGACACCAGAAGTCCTCCCACTGTTGACCCCCCCTCCCCAAGAACCAATAATACAGAGCATCACTGCCCCAGACACAAGAACCTAAGAGAAGCCATGTTGGATCAGGCCAATGGCTCATCCAGTCCAACACTCTGTGTCACACAGTGGCCAAAACAACTCAGGTGCCATCAGGAGGTCCACCAGTGAGGCCAGGACACTAGAAACCCTCCCACCGTGCCCCCCAGCACCAAGAATACAGAGCATCACTGCCCCAGACATAAGAACATAAGAGAAGCCATGCTGGATCAGGCCAATGGCCCATCCAGTCCAACACTCTGTGGCACACAGTGGCCAAAAAAAAAAACCAAGTGCCATCAAGAGGTCCACCAGTGGGGCTCGAAGTCCTTCCACTGTGCCTCCCCCAAGCACAAGAATACAGAACATCACTTGCCCCAAACAGAGAGTTCCAGCAATAAGCTGTGTCTAATAGCCACTGATAGACCTCTGCTCCAGATGTTTCTCCAATCCCCTCTTGAAGCTGGCTATGCTGGCAGCCGCCACACCTCCTGTGGCAGTGAATTCCACATGTTCATCACCCTTTGGGTGAAGAAGGACTTCCTTCTTTATCTCCTGGCAACCAATATTTTTAGATCCAGTCCGCCACTACCATTGGGTCATTTGAACCAGCAGGGGGCCAGTGATTGGCCCAGGGAAACAGGGATTTGGATTTTGCTTCCCATTGTCTTCCCAAACCCCAAGATCAGTCCTGAAGACTCCAATGAGCCAAGTAGGAACTCCCAATACATGCAGGGTAAAGTCACACATACACAATACGCACTCTCCTCCAGACACACACTTACTTCCAAGTAAACCTCCCTAGGATTAGTCTGCTGCAAGGCCCTTCCTTCCTTCCTTCCTTCCTTCCTTCCTTCCTTCCTTCCTTCCTTCCTTCCTTCCTTCCTCCCTCCTGCTGCTCTGCAGCCCACCGAAAGCAAACCCCCTCCCCTGGAAAAGCCTCTTTTCTGACCCCCCCCTCACTCGGCCTTTCTAGCAAGCAGCTCTGCGGTTTTAACCCTTTCCCTGCTGCAGAGGAAGGGGGGAAAGTGTGCCATAGGGGTATAGAGCCTTGGCTCTCCAGATGTTTTTTTGGCCTACAACTCCCATCAGCCCCAGCCATTGGCCATGCTGGCTGAGGTTGATGGGAGTTGTAGGCAAAAAAACCATGTGGAGAGCCAACGTTCTCTACCCCTGTGTCCAGGAAGAGATTCAGCTGCGCTGCTTCAGCTATTCCAGGGGTGCCGAACTCACTTGGAAGGGTGGAAGGCTGTCAAAAATGAGACCTGGTCATGTGCATACCTATTTAAGATTAGATCCTGTTGGTCTGAAGCAGTTGAACAAAGTAGGAGTCAAGTCGCACCTTTTAGACCAACCAAGTTTCATTCAGAACGTAAGCTTTCGTGTGCTAAAAACACACTTCTTTGGAGGAGGGGAGTCAGGTATTGTGGGCTGAAACACATGCAGTTTGTTGGTTAAGAGCGCAAAACTGGCTGGCGAAACAGTGTGGCTTGGCCATTTGGTCTGGATAGCCATAAAAGGCAATAAGGTTTCCTGCCAATTAGTGTTTCTACAAATTTAGATGAGTTATTGTCCACTCAGACTGACAGCAGCTCTCCAGGGTCTCAAGCTGAGGTTTTCCCCACCTACTTGCCTTGACCCTTTTTAGTGGGAGATGCCGGGGATTGAACCTGGGACCTTCAGCTTACCAAGCAGATGCTCTACCACTGAGCCACAGCTCCATTCATGGCTCTCCAGGGTCTCAAGCTGAGGTTTTTCCCGCCTACTTGCCTCAGCCCTTTCTAGTGGGAGATGCTGGGGATTGAACCTGGGACCTTCTGCTTACCAAGCAGATGCTCTACCCCTGAGCCACAGCCCCAATCATGGTTCTCCAGGGTCTCAAGCTGAGGTTTTTCACACCTACTTGCTTGGACCCTTTTTAGTGGGAGATGCTGGGGATTGAACCTGGGACCTTCAGCTTATCAAGCAGATGCTCTACCCCTGAGCCACAGCCCCAATCATGGTTCTCCAGGGTCTCAAGCTGAGGTTTTTCCCGCCTACTTGCCTGGACCCTTTTTAGTGGGAGATGCTGGGGATTGAACCTGGGACTTTCAGCTTACCAAGCAGATGCTCTACCACTGAGTCACAGCCCCATTCATGGCTCTCCAGGGTCTCAAGCTGAGGTTTTTCCCGCCTACTTGCCTCGACCCTTTTTAGTGGGAGATGCTGGGGATTGAACCTGGGACCTTCAGTTTATCAAGCAGATGCTCTACCACTGAGCCACAGCCCCATTCATGGCTTTCCAGGGTCTCAAGCTGAGGTTTTTCACACCTACTTGCTTGGACCCTTTTTAGTTGGAGATGCCTGGGATTGAACCTGGGACTTTCTGCTTACCAAGCAGATGCTCTACCCCTGAGCCGCAGCCCCATTCATGGCTATCCAGGGTCTCAAGCTGAGGTTTTTCCCGCCTACTTGCCTGGACGCTTTTTAGTGGGAGATGCCGGGGGTTGAACCTGGGACCTTCTGCTTACCAAGCAGATGCTCTACCACTGAGCCGCCGTCCCTCCCCAATTCAATTCCCCTGGGAGAAAATGGCTGGGAGGGATGCAGGGAGGATTCTTTGGCCTTCTTCCCATCTGAATGCACCCCCCTCCCCAAAAAGTCCAAGAATTTGCAATCCAGGAGACGGAAACTCAAAGACTGCCTTGGCTTGGCATGATCTCCGCCTCCCTCCCAAGGTCTAAAAAGTTTATCCTCTCCCCCCACCCAAGACTTACTTACAAGTAAATTTTCCCAGGATCAGGCTGCTGCAAAGCTTTTCCCTCCTGCTGCTACTTCTCTGCACGCCCTCCCAGTCCTCCTTAACCCTGCAAATGCAAACCCCTCTCCCAGGAAAAGCCCCTTTCCTCTTCTCCGCCCACCCTTTGCTCAGCCTCTCTAGCAAGCAGCTCGGCGGTTTTAACCCTTTCTTTGCTGCAGAGGAAGGGGAGGGGGAAGAATGTGTCCCGTTGTCTGCAGGATCCATTGCGTCAGCCATTCCACATGCTGCTCCGTGAGGCCGCTCAGGAGTAGCTGTGCACAAGGTTGCGCACCCAGAGGATCCAGTCCTGTCCAGACATCTAAAAAAAAAAAAAGGACAATCAACAAGCAAAGGAGATTCGGGGTAATTATATAGCTAGCGAATGAAAGAAAACCCCCAGCGTAACAGAAGACTTGAATACTTAATACTCTAAAGGAGGGATGGCCAAACTGGGGCTCTTTCACACATATTGTGTGGCTCCTGAAGCCCCCACCACCCTATTGGCCAGCTTGGAGAAGGCATTTGTCTCTTTAAATCACTTCTCCAAACTGAGCCAGGCATCAGGTTGGAGAAGGTGTTTAAAGTTAAAGTTGCTTTCTTTTCACCTCTCCCCTCCATCTCTTTGCTTGCCTCCCTGCCTTCCTTCCCGTCTTGCAGCTCTCAAACGCCCTGCATCGATTTGCGTGCCTCCCTGCCTTCCTTCCCGTCTTGCAGCTCTCAAACGCCCTCCATCGATTTGCATGCCTCCCTGCCTTCCCGTCTTGCAGCTCTCAAACGCCCTGCATCGATTTGCGTGCCTTCCTTCCTGTCTTGCATCTCTCAAACATCTGTGGCTCTTATGTTAAGCAAGTCTGGCCACCCCAGCTCTAAAGTAATTGACCTCTGTAATTAAGAACAATATGTAAAGTAACAAAGCCCCCTCTTAACAAAGCAGGAGTCCAGTGGCACCTTTAAGACCAACAACGTTTAAAGGTGCAGTTTGACTCCTGCTTTGTTCAAGTGCTTCAGGCCAACGTGACTCGAATCTATAACAAGGAAAACTCTACAAACAAGAAAGTAATGCAACAAGCAGTGTGACACAGTGCAGTAGCACAAATGCAGGTTGCTCTTAACTAAGGAATGCCAAAAGTGTGGCTCAGCCAACAGTATTCTTCTCTGGCCACTTCAGACTCCACCACCTTAAAGAAGCAGAATTGTCCTTGTTAGAGTGGGCTTTGTTACTTTACATATTGTTCATAATTGCAAATGTCAAATGCTTTAGAGTGTTGTTACTCTGCTCTGGTAAGACTTCACCAGGAGTATTTTCAATTTGGGGCACCACATTTTAAGAAGGATATAAGACAAGCTGGAACGGGTCCAGAGGAGGGCGATGAAGATGGTGAGGGGTCTGGAAACCATGTCCTAGGAGGGAAGGTTGAAGGAGCTGGGGATGTTTAGCTTGGGGAGGAGGTGGCTGAGAGGTGGTATGATCACCATCTTCAAGTACTCGAAGGGCTGTCATCTAGAAGATGGTGCAGAGTTGTTTTCTATGGCCCCAGAAGGTAGGACCAGAGCCCATGGGTTGAAATTAAATCAAAGGAGTTTCCAGCTCAACATTAGAAAGAACGTCCTGACCATTAGAGCGGTTCCTCAGTGGAACAGGCTTCCTCGGGAGGTGGTAAGCTCTCCTTTCTTTGAGGTTTTTAAACAGAGGCTAGATGGCCATCTGACAGCGATGAAGATCCTGTGAATTTAGGGGGAGGGATTTGTGAATTTCCTGCATTGTACAATTTCCTGCATTGAAACTATATACCTGGCTAGACAATCAAGACTCTTAAGATTCTTTGGTGTGAACTTATATCTCCTTTTTTTCCTATATTCTTTATAATATCATTTTTATTGGAAAGGTTAGCTTAAATAGATACTTCAATAAGAAGACTTACAACATAAATGTATTAAAACATATTATCCTGATGTTGATGATTTAATGTAAAGAGATAATAATATGTGACAATATTTGTATTCTAAGAAAGTATATTACATGCAGATTAGATTATTTTTGTAACAACAATTTTCTACTCCCTCTTACCCATTCCCTTTCACTTTCTCGAAAATCAATAAACTTTCAACATGTAAACAATTTATAGAAGTCAACACCATTTATTCTGTTGTTTAAAGGAGTTGTTTATTTATCTATATTATAACCATTGAACATATATCTATATATAAAGAAAAAATATAAGGGTGTGCCATTTTTTACTGTTGCCCCCTCTCAAAAAATATGTAGATCCAGCAAATGGAGAAGGGAGAAGGGTAGTGTTTCATTGGTAAAGAAAGGGTGCTTTTTGCTCAAATGAATAACAGTCTGGACCAGCTAATGTATCTGACTGCTCGTACCTCTCTTTTTAGTTCTATCAAGAAGTAGTCTTGACCTGTAACAGCTTTGTTCAGTGAATAAACCTTTCTATGATCAACCCAACATAGAGTGCATCGTCAATGAAGACTGCAGCACTGGACACACGTGTGGGTTCTTTGATGCACTTGAAGAGTGCCACTTTGACTGAATGTTTTTCCAAACTCAGAGCAATCAAAAGGTTTCTCCCAAGGGAGGCTGATGGGTCAACACCTCATCAGCAAGTTCGGGATGGGGGGGGGGGGGAAGAAGTAGTCTAATTCATTGGAATACAGTCCCTGTGTCAAAAAAGTCTACCTTGGCACCATTCACAAGTCCAAGTATGACGAGCCAGGGACGGACATTGAGGAGTCAAAAGATTCTCCTGTGTGTGTTCTCTGATGCTTTTGAAGATTTCCCTTCTCACTGAATCTCTTTCCACACTCTGAGCATTCAAAGGGTTTTTCGCCTGTGTGGATTCTCTGATGACGTTAAAGACAGCCACTGGAACTTAATCGCTTTCCACACTCTGAGCATTGAAATGGTTTCTCCCCTGTGTGGGTTCTCTGATGAAGTTGAAGATTGACACTGTGGGTGAATCTCTTTCCACACTCTGGGCATTCAAAAGGTGTCTGCCCTGTGTGGGTTCTCTGATGATGTTGAAGATGGACACTGCAACTGAATCCCTTTCCACACTCTGAGCATTCATAAGGCTTCTCCCCTGTGTGGGTTCTCTAATGACACTGAAGACTGCCACTTGTACTAAATCTCTTTCCACACTCTGAGCATTCAAAAGGTTTCTCCTCTGTGTGGGTTCTCTGATGTTGTTGAAGATTGCCCCTCATAAGCCATCTCTTTCCACCCTCTGAGCATTCATAAGGTTTCTCCCCTGTGTGGGTTTGCTGATGATATTGAAGACCACTACTCCAACTGAATCTCTTTCCACACTCTAGGCATTCAAAAGGCTTCTCCCCTGTGTGGATTCTCTGATGACCTTGAAGATGGCCACTTCTACTGAATCTCTTTCCCCATTCTAGGCATTTAAAAGGTTTCTCCTCTGTGTTTTTTTTTTTTTTTCCTGCAGCTGAAGACTGCCACTGTGTCTGAATTTATTTCTTGTCTCTAAGTATTCAGAAGGTTTCTCCTCTCTGTGTATTCTTCGGTGCACAAGGAGCTGTGATCTGTTTTTGAAATACATTCCAGACTGAATAGATTTCCTTGCCTTTATTGTCCTGTGATTTGGAAAATGTACATTTTGTTTTCTTTGATCATGCTTCTCAACTATACCGATGCTTTTCCCCCTCTTTAGTCTGCCTTGATTCCTGACATTTTTATTCGTCTTCATTGTCAAGTCTCTCTGGCGTTTGCTGATGAAGTTTCTCATGTTCCTCATTCCTCTGAGCATCCTCTGCTGGAATAAGAGAGAGAAAGATACTGTTAGCATTTGGGAAGGCTGATAAGATCCAACTACATATTTGTGACTACAAGAGGAAAGGATTTGTGGCCCTTTGGCCTCATCCAGCTTTGCTGATCTTAAACACACATCCGCCGATATAGTAGCATAAAAGGATACCTAAGAGCACTGAATTCCATCAGAAATTAAGTGACATTAGCACCAAATTGTTTTAATTGTTTAGATTGTCTTAACTGCTTAAATCGTTGAACAGATGGATTGTTTAATTGTTTAGTTAATGCTTGATTGAACGTAACTGTTTTATTGTGACGTATTGCTTTTATTGTTGTGAGCTGCCCTGGCCCTGTCTCAGTGGGGAGGGTGGGATATAAATCTAATAAATCATAATCACCTTTCCCCAGAATATCTAGTATTTAAGGATACCTCCCCCACCTGTGAGCGGGTTTAGAATAGCAGAATCATAGCATTGGAAGGGACCTCCAGGGTCATCTAGTCCAATCCCCTGCACAATGCAGGAAACTCACAAACACCTCCCCCCAAATTCACAGAATCCTCATTGCTGTCAGATGGCCATCTAGCCTCTGTTTGAAAACTTCCAAGGAAGGAGAGCCCACCACCTCCCAAGGAGGAAATCTGTTCCACTGAGGAACCGCTCTAACAGTCAGGAAGTTCTTCCTAATGTTGAGCCGGAAACTCTTTTGATTTAATTCCAACCCATTGGTTCTGGTCCTACCTTCCCAGGCCACAGAAAATAATTCCACACCATCCTCTATAGGACAGCCCTTCAATTACTTGAAGATGGTGATCCTATCACCTCTCAGCCGCCTCCTCTCCAGGCTGAACATCCCCAGCTCCTTCAGCCTTTCCTCATAGGACTTGGTCTCCAGACCCCTCACCATTTCGTTGCCCTCCTCTGGACCCATTCCAGCTTGTCTATATCCTTCTTAAAATATGGTGCCCAAAACTGAACACAATGCTCTAGGTGAGGTCTTCCCAGAGCAGAGTAAAGCGATACCATCACATCACGTGATCTGGACACTATACTTCTGTTGATGGTTGAATATGACCATCTTAAGACTCATTCTAAGTCCAGAATACGTCTTCTCCTTAAATATCATGGCCGCACTTCTACCAGAACAGGTACACGGTGTTGACCACCAGAATGGTTACTTTTTCTCATACTTGAACAGATAGTGTGTAATAAGGAAACAGGAATATACTATAGAATAATGAATATAATAAGTTCTATGTATGTGTGCATGTGTTCCTACTAATACCTAAGAATATATCATTAGTATCTTAAGATCCCCTCTAAAATTCCCATCCTTTGTATTGTTCCGATAGCTCAGCAACATCACGTCACCTTGTAATCGCTTCATATCAATTCATAGTCTTCTAAAACAGGGATAGCTCTCCAGATGTTTTTTGCCTACAACTCCCATCAGCCCCAGCCATTGGTCATGCTGGCTGGGGCTGATGGGAGTTGTAGGCAAAAAAAACATCTGGAGAGCTACCGTTGGCCACCCCTGTTCTAAAACATCCGAGCCCCATGGCACAGAGTGGTAAAGCTACAGTACTGCAGTCGGAGCTCTCTGCTCACGACCGGAGTTCGATCCCAGCGGAAGCTGGGTTCAGGTAGCTGGGTTCAGGTAGCCGGTCAGTAAAATGAGTACCCAGCTTGCTTGGGGGAAAGTGTAGGTGACTGGGGAAGGCAATGGCAAACCACCCCATAAAAAGTCTTGTTGTGAAAACGTTGTGAAAGCAACGTCACCCCAGAGTCGAAAACAACTGGTGCTTGCACAGGGGACTACCTTTACCTTTTAAAAACATCCTGGAAATCTCTCTTTCAATAAGTATCCATACAATGATAACCCTTACAACAATTCTATATAATATGCAGATATATGGCTGATTTTTGTATAAATCTTTATGGGAAATGCTGTGTCCTGTATCTTAACCTTCAACACAGTTCCAAGCACTCTCTCATTTCCCCCTCCTCTCCCAGCTGTTGTTCTAACGTAACGCTGGCGCACTGCTCTTTCCAGATCTCTCTTGATATGTTTAGCATTAGGGTTTAAAATCAGTGTCATTTTCTTCCCAAACAGCAACATTATTGGGGTATAGAATCCCAACATTTTAAAAGTATAATTCCTTCAAAACTCAAACCATTCCCTTCCACCCCATTTCCATAAGAGAGATTTCTGCTGAACATCTCTTGGCTCAGATCTCCATATCTGGACACCATGGATCAAGTTGACTCTTGGTGGGACAATACTCCAGTTCCCGGTAGCGTTTTGCCAACTGAATTTATGTTTCAACAGGAGACGTGCTTTCTCTGCAACACAAGTCAGTCCGTTCGGGGTCACAGTTCATCCAGTTCTTTTTCCAATTTGTGCTGAAAATTCAGGCCCATGTATAAAAATGTATTTCAAACATATGGTGATGGCTAACGGACTTTATACCCCGCTCTCCACTTAGAGAACAGTTTGTAGTCTCCTTTCCCTTCTGCTCCCAACAGCAGACACCCTGTGAGGCAGGTGGGGCTGAGAGAACTCTGAGACAACAGCTGTTGAGCAGAACAGCTCTGAAACAACTTGTGAAAGACCCAAGGTCAAACCATTAGCTGGATGTGGAGGAGGGGGAATCAAACCCACTTCTCCCAGATTAGAGTCTGTACACTTCACCGTCACAAGAAACTGGCTCTCAAAGAGCCCACAAAGCACAAAAAACACAAAGTCTAATTTACCTGATACAAACAAATAATATTTCGAATGAGCTGTGACTCTTCCTTAGCTTAGTTTTGTTTCATCCAATTCAAGAGGAAGCGTTTAGGAGTGAAGACTGCTTGGAAGCGGAAAATGTGCTGTCTCTTTAACAGAAGTATCACAGGACATTCATCTCTTCAGATACTCATTTCCATACGCCAAGTTTCCGGGAATGACACAGCATACTTCCCCCCAGCCCCCTTTAGCTTGTTAGCAAGCCTAATGCACATTCCTCTCCAAAATAAAATAGGGAGACAGAATGAGAATTTTCTCTGTTTAAGCTATAAAGGCACCGTCTTAGTGGTGGAATTTGGGGAGTGGGTTCAGAGGAGGAAGAGGTGGGGAGGGAGCCTTGGCCCATGGCTTAGTCCAGGTCATTCCCAGATCATGCCAAGGGAGGGGGGAATCCGACTTCTCCCTTCTGATCCGCTCTGTGAGATAATCTGGGCGTGGGGAGGAAAAGTGGGATTGGGGAATTCTTTCCCCACAAGGTTCAGATGCCAACTACATGTACCGGTCCTTTTCCACAATTCTGGACGTTTTGGGGAAGAAGAGGCAAGGCTAATTTTTCCTCCCTCATGGCAGCCCAATCCCTATATTCCAGGGGTGGCCAACGGTAGCTCTCCAGATGTTTTTTGCCTACAACTCCCATCAGCCTCAGCCATTGGCCATGCTGGCTGAGGTTGATGGGAGTTGTAGGCAAAAAACATCTGGAGAGCTACCGTTGGCCACCCCTGCTATATTCTATCCTGGGGGTCCATAGGATCGAATGGAGTCTATTCATAGGAGAGAATGGAGCCATTGTATCCTATGGGCTCATATTAGACTACAGCCCATTCTATCCTAAGGGCTTATAGGATAGAATGGAGGGATCTCTGCCAGTGCTTCTTGGAGTCTCCTGAGAGACGGGGTGAGGGGAAGAGATCTTCCTCTCGCGTTTCCAGCCTCATTTGGAAACGCAGGAGGAAGCCCTGCCACCCCATTCCTCCGGGGCAGTCCCGGGAGGGAGAGATCTTCCTCCTGTGTTTTCAACTGAGGTTGGAAATGTAGAAATAAATCCCAGTCATCCTGAGCCTGTCAGTTCCAGGAGACACCGGGAAGAAGCCCGAGTCACGTGGGGGGCATCCAATTCGGCTCTCCTCAGAGGCCAGTGCCCTAGACAGGTGCCTAAATTGCCTAGTGGCAGGGGTGGGGAAGGGGAAGTCTGACCCCTAAGAACAGGGGTGTCAGACATACGGCCTGGGGGCCAAATCAGGCCCTCGAAGGGCGCCTATCAGGCCCCTGAGCAACTGGCTGTCATCTGCTTCCTTCTCCCTCTCTCTTGCTTCCTTCAGCTTGCTTTGCAAGGCTTGCTCAATCGCACAGGAGCTACAGAGCAAAGCCTCTATTTTCTGTCAGAGTTAGATTGGCGGATAACCTGAAGTAGTAGTAGGTTTCACAAAGGAGGAGAACCAGTAAAAGCACCCTTCTTTGTGTAACAGTGTTCTCAACCTTTTTGAACCAACACCACCAGTTCCTTTGAAGAACTTCATAGAACCAGCTAGAAGATAGTTTCACCCTTTAACGGATAATCCTGTATGTGCCTCAGGCTCTTCCCACATAAAGAGCATTGATGGAGATTCCTCCCTTGGGCAGGCTCTTTGATTCTAAAAGAGAGATCAGCTGATTTTCTGGCCTGGAGATCCCACTGCCCATCCTTGTTTTCTTCCCAGTGGGATCTTTTTGGAATTTTCACCATGGCTAATTTGATTTCTACAGTCTGAGCACTTATAACATTGCATTCTTATGATAAGATTTCTTCAGTAGATTCAAGCCTTTTACAGCAGTTGGCATCTTTTTAATACTTTAAAAAATGATTTGTGGTTGTCTTTTAGGTGTGAGATAGTGGGGGAAACTGTTTTTACGGGCTAAACAGTTACATGGATCCTCCTTATGTGGCTTCCTTGACACAGTAGAAGAATACCGCTCTGACTGAATCTTTTTCAATGCTCCAGACATTAAAATTGTGTCTTCCTAATCTCAGTTGGCATCAAAGAGTGCTTCTGCAACAGAATCTCTTCCTACAGTCTGAGAATTCAAAAGGTTTCTCCCCTTTGTTGTTGTTCAGTCGCACAGTCGAGTCCGACTCGTTGCGACCCCATGGATCATGGCATGCCAGACCCTCCTGTCTTCCACCATCCTTCAAAGTCCGCTCAAATTCATGTTAGTTATATCATGTTAGTTATATCCGCTCAAATTCATGTTAGTTATATGTTGTCCTCCCACTCTTCCCAATACATCGTGCATCGAAATTAAACTCCCTTGAGCATTATACATATCTTTCACTTTCCTTAGGTCCTTTCCCTTTGGCTCCTTCCAAAAAGTTGCCTCAAAATTTAAAAATTCCTCATTTAGTGATTCAGGTGGGGCCCACTTTGAAAGTGGAAGCATCCACTTAACCTGCTTTCCCCCCATATTTTAATGCTGTCTTGGGCCTACTGTATTCTCAATCTCCTTTTTAAATCTTTGTGTAAATAGTACAAACCTGCCTGCTCCTCTATACAAAATTCCCATCGAGCCCGTTTGAAAGGCTTCATAATATCCTTCCAACTGTGGCATACCCCAACCTAAATCTTCCTTTGACGAATATATCACCTTTCTTGATATTCTAGCTTGTTTCTTTCCAAAAACCCAATTTTTAATGCCTTACCCCAAATTGCTGTTTCTTAGGTATCCATTCTGGAAGTACCTGAAACAAATACATCATCTTAGGCATTATAAACATTTTAAGTGCCCTAATTTTCCCTAGTATACTCAAATATTATTCCATTGATTTAAATTTTTTGTATCTTCTTCCATATTACTTTTTAATTTATCCCCATCAAATTTTTAACATTTTTTGTTATTATTACTCCCAAATATTTCAATTTCTTATTTCTTAATTTCATACCTGGTAACTTTGCTATTTCTTTTTGTTCCTATAAATCTATTTTACTAAACATTATTTCTGACTGCTTAATATTTACACCCAAACCTGAACATACTTTGAAGTCTTCTAAAATTATTACGAATTCTTTCATCACTTCTAGAGGATTCCCTAAGATCAATAATATATCATCTGCAAATTCAATTTAATTTCCTCCTTTCCTACCTTATACCCTTGTATTCTGATACTATTTCTAATTCTGTTTGCCAAAGGTTTCATAGCTATAACAAATAGCATCGGGGATAAAGGACATTCTTGCTTAACTCCTCTCTGTATCAATACTTCCCCAGTATGTCCATTATTTATTTTAATCACTGCTTTCCCTTCTCTATACATTTCTTTTATTGCATTCGCAAAAGGTCCTTTAAAACCAAATTTATGTAATACTTGGAACAAGTAGTCATAATGTATCAAATGCCTTATATATGAGCAATCTTCTTATTTCCATGATATAAAGCATTGATCACATTCTTTATAGGGTGACTTATACACCTTCCTTTCATAAAACCATTTTGATCTTCTCCTACTAGACTTGGTAATAGCTTCTCCAATCTATTTGCTAAGACCTTTACAAAAATGTTATAACCTGTTTTGCCAAGCTTATCAGTCTATATGAATTAGGATCCTCTGGATTGCTGTTTTGCAATTGTGATAATTTCTGTCCTCCTCCAAGAGTCTTGAGCTTTCCCTTTATTCAAAATTTTATTAAATAACCTTTGTAATTCCGGAACTATCAAATTTCCCACCATTTTATAAAATTCTGCTGTAAATCCGACCAAACCTGATGATTTTCCATTTTTAAAATTATTTATGGCATTTAAGATTTCTTGTTGTGTAATATCATTTAATTCTATCAACTCCTCTTCTTTAACTTTATTCCTTACAACTTCATCAAATTGTTTACTTTCCTCTGCTTTAAATAACCTTTGGTAATATTTAGCAAAAATCCCTCTTATCTGATTATCCTTAAAAAACTTATTTCCCTTTTCATTTTTCATACACCCCATCCTTTGCTTTCCCCCTCTTTTCTTCAAATAATTTGCCAACCTCTTCACTGTATTTGTTACTTCTTTGATACTCATTTTTCACTAATATATATCTCTTTTCCACATAGAGGCAAGGTCCAATTCCTGCAGTTTGTTTTTCAACTTATTCAACCGTTCCTGAGTTTGCCTTTCATATTTCTTTTGTAACTTCCTCTGAAGTTCTAACGTCTCCTTCAACTTTTGATCTTTTAATATTTATTTCCTTCTTAAACTGAATTTCTTTAGTAACACATATTCCCCTAATAACTGCCTTTGCAGCATCCCATATTATATCTTCATCTGCAGATTGCTTATTTTCCTTAAAATAATACTCCACCCCCCTTTAATAAATCCTCCCTATCCTTCTGTTGAATGAATATGTTAGGGTTAAATCTTCATTGTTTAACCTTCCTTTCCTCATTCAGTTCTACCTCTACGGTAATTGCTGCATGATCAGAGATCCATATCGGCCCTGTTTCCATCCTACTAATAATCCTCATATCATTAGATTCTTTTATTAATATATGGTCTATAAAAGAAAACTTGGTATACCTTTTTGGAAAAAAAGTAGGATCCTTTTGTAAAGAATCATATCTCTCTCTAAGTCTCCATTTTTAAAAAATTCAATTTCTTGTTCTCCGAAATATCAGTATTAAGATTCCCTACTATTAATAATTCCCCTTCATAGAAAGATTGCAACCTTTGAAAAATTTGATTCAAAAATAAGTTCTGACCTTTGTTAGATGCATAAATATTTGCCAACGTATATATCTTACCATTCCTGCTAAATTTCAACAGAATAAATCTTCCCTCTCTATCCTTAGAATGTTCCAAAATATTAATATTGTCTAGAATGAAATAAAATAGCCACTCCTCTTGCTTTTTTTGTTCCCCTTGATTCTATTTGCACATTCCATACTTGAGAGTTTAATAATGGTCTCAAATCCCTTTTGCTTTATGCGTTTCCTGAATCCATAATACCTCTATTCTAAATCCTTTGTTTATTTAGTCTATAACATTTATCAGTGGCCAAACCATTTACATTCAAGGAGAGCAACTTAATCACTCTCCCCATTTCTTAGTTATAACAACCCCTCCCCGGTGTGCTCTTTGGTCCTTATTTTCCTTTTTTTCCAATTTCTCTTATTACCTGGTCAGCCCCCTCCCCTATAGCCCAAAAAACTCTCCTTAAGGGGTCTTAAAAATGAAATCCTGCCTACTCCTATAGACCCTCCCCCCATATTCACATTCATTTTCCAATTCAACAACCAACTCTACCTCAAACAATCTTAAATAACATAAATCCATTATACTCTTAGAAAGCCCACTTTACTTTTAATTCACCATTACATTCTCTCTTTACTGGATAGCATTTTAACTCAGTCCCTATTATTATTTCTTCTTCCTCCTCCTCCTCCTACTCCAATCCCTTTTCAGTTCTGGGGTTTGTATAAACTTTTCAAGCAGTTTCTCCACTTTTGAAGGGGTTTTAGTCCTCATCAATTTTCCATCCTTGAAGATTAAGATAGTTCCTGGATACCCCCCGGAAAATAAAATTCCATTGTTAAACAGCTCCTGAGTATATGATCTCATCAAGTTTCTGACTTGAAAAGTCTATGGTGAGAAATCAAGATGTGGTATTACCCTCTATGCTTGAAGTTGTAAGCCTTTAATTTTCCTAAGGGTTTTCCAAACCTTATCTTGCAGCTTTTCTCTTGAGAAGGCAATAACAACATCCTTTGGACTTTCTCCAGCTTTGGGTTTCATTTTTTTAAAAATAATAACTTTTATTGAAACTTTATCATAGATTACAAACCAACAAAGTAACCCCCCCCGTAAATAAATAGATAAATAAATAAATAAAAATCCTAAGCAGAACATAGTAGCCTTACATTCGAGGTAAACATAGGCTGTTAACCAATATATATATCCACAGTACATTAATATAATTTAAGATCAGCAAATTTGAGAGGAATTTTAGAGCCTTCAGGACAAATATATTCAAAAAATACAAACCATTTTTCTCCAGCTTTGGGTTTCATTTTTAAACTACTGTGGACATGTTTCAAATCATTTTCCATAATATTTATCCCAAGCTCTTTTCAAGTTGTCTAATTGGGATATTTTCCTTTACTCCCTAGAGCCTGAGATTCCTTCAACGTTGCTGGTCTGATAAAGAGACAACCCTTCTTTTAACCTCTCGTAGTCCCTTCTCACTGTTGCATGTTTTCCAGAGTCTTATCAGCAGTCGACTGAACTGCTTTAATTTCCTCTGTTAAATGTTCCGCTTTATTTTGAAGTTCTTTAATATCACCTCTAATGTTTGTTTTTATATTAGCTATAAGCTCAGCCAACTCCTTAAGCTCTTTCTTTGCTGCCATTTGCTCTTCACTTTATCTGCAGCCTTAAACGAGTCTTTAAGTAAATTTATACACAAAATGACTCACCAAGCCCGGCCAATAATTACTCTTCAGAGCTTATGCTTCCTATAGCTTGTCTTTTATTGCTTATCTTCCATTAACTCCAGTTGTAATTACATTTTATCTCGCTATTTTCTCGGAGGAGGAGTATGAGGTGTCTATCTCTCTTGACGCATGCACAGAACCTCCCCTTCTCATTTGGTGGCCAAAGTAGAGTTCGTATATGCTTTTGAAAATTCTCCCACTATTTGAATCTCTTTTCCCAATCTGAGCACTGAAACATTTTCTCCCCATGTGTGGGTTCTTTGATGCAGCTGAAGAGTGCCGCTCTAACTGAATCCTTTTCCACACTCTAAACACTCAAAAGCTTTCTCCCATTTGGATTCTCTGATGCATTAGTCTGTCCTCGATTCTTCTGGGGCCCACCCCATCACCTGCTCCCCCTACTCTTATTGGAACCTCCAGGATGACAGCTGCCATGGCGGTAAAAGAGGCTGAAGGGTTATCAGCTCATCAGGAAGTTGAATGGGGGGGGGGGTAGAGGTCTCATTTGTTGGGATGGTATCCCTCTGTCATGAAAGCCTCCCTTGGGCCATTCACGAGTCTGGGTGTGGCAAGCTGGGGCCAGACACTGACCATTCAAAAGATTTCTCCCGTGTGTGGGTTCTCTGATGGTTTTGAAAACTGCCACTCATACTGATTCTCTTTCCACATTCTGAGCATTCAAAAAGTTTCTCCCGTGTAGGATTTCAGATGCTCTTGAAGATAGACACTCCTATTGAATCTCTTTCCGCACGCTGAGCATTCAAAAGGTTTCTCTCCTGTGTGGGGTTCTAAGATGCTGTTGAAGATCACCACTCTGACGGAATCTCTTTCCACACTCTGAGCATTCAAAAGGTTTCTCCCCTGTGTGGGTTTTCAGATGCTCTTGAAGACAGCCATTCCTATTGAATCTCTTTCCACATGCTGAGCATTCAAAAGGTTTCTCCCCTATGTGGGTCCTCTGATGATATTGAAGATGGCCACTCTGACTTAATCTCTTTCCACACTCTGAGCATTCAAAAGGTTTCTCCCATGTGTGGCTTCTCTGATGTACTTGAAGTTGGCCACTTGTACGGAATCTCTTTCCACGCTCTGAGCATTCAAAAGGCTTCTCCCCTGTGTGGATTCTCTGATGACGTTGAAGGGTGCCACTGTGACTGAATCTTTTCCCACATTCTGAGCATTCAAAAGGTTTCTCCCCTGTGTGAGTTCTCAGATGCCCTTGAAGATGGCCACTCCAATGGTATCTCTTTCCACACTGAGCATTCAAAAGGTTTCTCCCCTGTGTGGGTTCTCTGATGTTGTCAAAGATGGCCACTCTGACTGAATCTCTTCCCACACTCTGAGCATTCAAAAGGTTTCTCCCCTGTGTGAGTTCTCAGATGCTCTTGAAGATGGCTTATACTGAATCTCTTTCCACACTCAGCATTCAAAAGGTTTCTCCCCTTGTGGGTTCTCTGATGATGTTGAAGAGTGCCACTCCTACTGAATCTCTTTCCACACTCTGAGCATTCAAAAGGTTTCTCCTGTGTGGCTTCTCTGATGTACCTGAAGTTGGCCACTTGTACGGAATCTCTTTCCACGCTCTGAGCATTCAAAAGGCTTCTCCCCTGTGTGGATTCTCTGATGACGTTGAAGGGTGCCACTGTAACTGAATCTTTTCCCACATTCTGAGCATTCAAAAGGTTTCTCCCCTGTGTGAGTTCTCAGATGCCCTTGAAGATGGCCACTCCAATGGTATCTCTTCCCACACTGAGCATTCAAAAGGTTTCTCCCCTGTGTGGGTTCTCTGATGATGTTGAAGATGGCCACTTATACTGAATCTCTTTCCATACTCTGAGCATTCAAAAGGTTTCTCCCCTGTGTGGGTTCTCTGATGCTTTCGAAGATGGCCACTCTGACTGAATCTCTTCCCACACTCTGAGCATTCAAAAGGTTTCTCCCCTGAGTTTTCAGATGCTCTTGAAGATGGCTACTTATACTGAATCTCTTTCCACACGCTGAGCATTCAAAAGGTTTCTCCCTGTGTGGGTTCTCTGATGATGTTGAAGAGTGCCACTCTGACTGAATCTCTTTCCACACTCTGAGCATTCAAAAGGTTTCTCCCCGGTGTGGGTTCTCCAATGATTTTGAAGATTTCCATTATCACTAAATCTCTTTCCACACTCTGAGCATTCAAAAGGCTTCTCCCCTGTGTGGATTCTCTGATGACGTTGAAGGGCGGCACTCTGACTGAATCTCTTCCCACACCTGAGCATTCAAAAGGTTTCTCCCCTGTGTGGGTTCTCTGATGCGCTTGAAGATGGCCACTCATACTGAATTTCTTTCCACACTCTGAGCATTCAAAAGGTTTCTCCCCTGTGTGGCTTCTCTGATGATGTTGAAGATGGTCACTCCGACTGAATCTCTTCCCACACTCTGAGCATTCAAAAGGCTTCTCCCCTGTGTGGGTTCTATGATGCGATTGAAGATGGCCACTTCGACTGAATCTCTTCCCACACTCTGAGCATTCAAAAGGCTTCTCCCCTGTGTGAGTTCTCAGATGCTCTTGAAGATGGCTACTTATACTGAATCTCTTTCCACACTCTGAGCATTCAAAAGGTTTCTCCCCTGTGTGGGTTCTCTGATGACGTTGAAGAGTGCCACTCCTACTGAATCTCCTTCCACACTCTGAGCATTCAAAAGGTTTCTCCCCTGTGTGGCTTCTCTGATGTACCTGAAGGTGGCCACTTGTATGGAATCTCTTTCCACAATCAGAGCATTCAAAAGGTTTCTCCCTGTGTGGATTCTCCGATGACGTTGAAGGGTGCCACTCTGACTGAATCGCTTCCCACACCCTGAGCATTCAAAAGGTTTCTCCCTGTGTGAGTTCTCAGATGCGCTTGAAGATCGCCACTCATACTGAATCTCTTTCCACACTCTGAGCATTCAAAAGGTTTCTCCCCTGTGTGGGTTCTCTGATGCTTCTGAAGATTGCCATTCTGACTGAATCTCTTTCCACACTCTGAGCATTCAAAAGGCTTCTCCCCTGTGTGGGTTCTCTGATGCATTTGAAGATTTCCACTCTGACTGAATCTCTTTCCACACTCTGAGCATTCAAAAGGTTTCTCCCTGTGTGAGTTTTCTGATGACGTTGAAGAATGCCACTCTGATTGAATCTCTTCCCACACTCTGAACATTCAAAAGGTTTTTCCCCTGTGTGATTATTATAATGACGTTGAATATGGTCACTCTGAGTAAATCTCTTTCCACACTCTGAGCATTCAAAAGGGTTCTCCCATGTGTGGTTTCTCTGATAAACTTGAAGATGGTCACTCTGCCTGAACCTCTTTCCACATTCTGAGCTTTCAAAATGATTCTCCTCTGTGTGGGTTCTGTGATGATGCTGAAGACAGCCATTCTTTCTGAATGTATTTCCAGGCTCTGGGTAGTTAGAAGTTTTCTCTCCTGTGTGGGTTTTTTGGTGTAGATGAAGAATTCTACTCTGACTGAATTTATTTCTCATCTCTGAATATTCAGAAGGTTTCTCCTCTCTGTGTATTCTTTGGTGCACAAAGAGGTGTGATTTATTTCTGAAATACTTTCCACACTGACTGGATTTCCTTGTCTTCATTATCCTGTGCTTTGAAAAATGTAAACTCTGCTTTCTTCTGTCATGCTTCTCAACCATACAGCCACCTTTCTTTCTCTTAGGTCTGCCTAGATCCTTGACATTTTTGTTCAAGTCTTCATTTGTGGCTCTATCTGGCATTTCCTCGCCCTCCTTATTTCTCTGAAGTTCCTCGCCCTCCTTATTTTTCTGATCATTGTCTGCTGGAATAAAGAGAGAGAAACTATTACACTTGGGAAGGTTGGTAAGATCTAACTACATCTAAGTGACTACAGGAGGAAAGATTAGCGTCCCTTTGACTTCATCCAGTTTGGCTGATTTTAACCACACATCCATCTTTCCCCAAGAGGATACCTCCCCCACTTGTGAAGAGCCTCATCTGAGCTCTTGCCCAGAAGGAGCTTCAGAGTCTCCAGATTTCAGGCTCCCAGAAGGCCTCCCTCCCTCCTTACCCACCAGCCCGTATGATTGCACCAAACCAAATGTTGCTCAGAAGGGAATCGGCAATCTCCTATGGTTATTCCTGGCCTGTTCCCTTGACATAACAGTGAAGGATACTCACTCTCAGCCAGCTCATTCAGGAAGGAAATATGCTCTTGGGATGCTCTAGAACTCTCCAGCCGTTCTTCGAATACAAGGCCGTTCTCTGTCTCCACCATAGTCTCACTTATACTTCTGGATTCTGTTGCTGAGAGAGAGGGAGACAAAGAGAAAAAGGTGATCATTCTTACATGAGGAAAAAAAAGAAATGGAAGGCTAAAAATTTCTCTGGAAAGATGGCACCATGGTCAAGATGAAAACTCAGAATCTGAACCAGCATAAGGGGAATGAATCTGTGAGGCAAAGAACCCAAGTTCCCCCAAGGGTTACAGGGATTACTAAGTGGCCTGGTGCAAATCATGGACATTCATAATGCATGTCTGCCTGCAGCTAACATCATCATCTTTTCCAAGGCCATATCTCAGAATGTGGTCATTGGTTAATTGTGAGAATCTGTATCCTGTTCTATAAACAGGAGGGTGAGGGGATGTGAATGCTGCTGAGAACTTCTGGAAAATTCCATCATGGAGGACGCTTCTGGTTTAGCAATTTTATTATATTCAATCATAGGAAACTTTAGGAAAAGGGAAATATGTAGAGAAGGGATAAATGGGGTTATAAAATTTACATTTCAAGTTTTGATATTTATTTATTTATTTATTACTTTAAATTTCTATCCTGCCCTCTCCGCAAGCGGACTCAGGGCAGCTAACAACATTCATTTTTACAAATTAAAAACCAATAAAAAATAGCTACAGTTTAAAACTATTTTTAAAACATTTCATTTCATGGTGCTGTATCACTACAATATAATATAAGCTGTGATCATATGGTACTCTATAATGATGTAGGGTGGCAGCTCTCTCCTGGTTAGATCTCAAAGGCCTGCCGAAACAGTTCAGTCTTACAGGCCCTGTGGAAAGTAGAGAGATCCCTCAGGGCCCTTACAGCTTCTGGGAGAGCATTCCACAATTCTGGTGCTGCCACCGAGAAGGCCCTAGCTCGCGTCAGACGCAAACTAGCCTCCTTTGGTCCAAGGATGGACAATAGATTTTTTGTCCCTGAACGCAGTGCTCTCCGGGGAACATGTGGAGAAAGGCGGTCCCGCAGATAGACAGGCTCCTGACCACAGAGCGCTTTAAAGGTGAATACCAACACCTTGAAACAGACTCGGAACACAACAGGTAGCCAGTGCAGCTCTCTCGGCACTGGCCAAATGTGCTCCCACCGGGGGAGCCCAATTAACAGCTGTGCTGCAGCGTTCTGCACTAGCTGTAGTTTCCGAGTCAGCGTTAGACAGGTAGGGAAGGGGTAAATGGGGTTATAAAATTTACATTTCAAGTTTTGTTTTTTCTTTTTTTTATTTAAAACCATTTATTATAATGTAATATATTGTAGTAGCATATTATCAATTGTTATTAAGTTACTGCACATATAGAACATTTTCTTCACCCCCCTTTTTGTTTTGTTTTTTCCATCTGGTTTCGCAAAGCTTCACAATTCCATTATAATATATTTTTCTCTCTCTCTCCCTCTCCCTCCCTCTCTCTCCCTCCCCCCCTCTCTCTCCCCCTCTCTCTCTCTCCCTCCCTCTCCCTCTCCCCTCTCTCTCCCCCTCCCTCCCTCTCCCCCTCCCTCTCTCCCTCCCTCCCCCTCTCTCTCCCTCTCCCTCCCTCTCCCTCCCCCCTCTCTCTCCCCCCCCCCTCTCTCTCTGGATTCATGCCTCATCCCAGTGGCAGCAATTTGGACCCTTGGCACCTAGGAAAGATCCTTACCCAGAGAGGCCACGTTCCCATAGTTCTCCAGCATGACTTCCCTGTACAGAGCTCTTTGTCCCGGATCCAGCAGGGCCCACTCTGCCTCCGTGAAAAAGATGGACACCTCCTCCAAGGAAAAGGGACGCTGGAAGAAAAAGAAGATTCCCTCCTCCTCAGAGATCGTGTCAGGCAGAGACTGCACGCTGCGAGTCATCTGGGATGGTACAGAAAGTAAGGCTTGGGATGGGTAAATGGAACAGCATTCAAAGGATCTCTCTCATGGACCCCTTGTAGGAACTGAAGGAGCAAAAGCTCCCCTGAGAAAGGAGGGGCTCAGGCTGTGCTCCCCTCCTCATCACTCCTACCTGGATTGGAGGTGCAGCGGCTGTTCCCACACCTCTGAAAAGACAATGGCTCAACAGCATCTCTTCATGGCCTGTTCCTGAGACAAGGGAGGGAG
This sequence comes from Heteronotia binoei, assembly GCF_032191835.1. Taxonomy (NCBI): domain Eukaryota; kingdom Metazoa; phylum Chordata; class Lepidosauria; order Squamata; family Gekkonidae; genus Heteronotia; species Heteronotia binoei. The sequence goes on along the minus strand of NC_083227.1, from coordinate 7,582,572 downwards.
GAAGGAATGGTGTTTGCTTGCTTATTCCCTGCTTCACTCATCCCCTTCCCAGGGGTGTGAAACTTTGCCCTGTGTACATTCAAAACATTTTAATCACTTTTTATTACATTCTGGAAGAGGATGAGATTGGATTTATATTTCACCCTTCCATCTGAATCTCAGTCTCAGAGCGGCTTACAATCTCCTTTATCTTCTCCCCCCACAACAGATACCCAGTGAGGTGGGTGGGGCTAAGAGGACTCTCACAGCAGCTGCCCTTTCAAGGACAGAGGCTCAGAGCAGCTCACAATCTCCTTTATCTCCCTCCCCCACAACAGACACCCTGTGAGGTGGGTGGGGCTGAGAGGGCTCTCAGAGCAGCTGCCCTTTCAAGGACAGAGGCTCAGAGCGGCCTACAATCTCCTTTCCCTTCCTCCCCCACAACAGACACTCTGTGAGGTGGGTGGGGTTGGAGAGGGCTCTCCCACCAGCTGCCCTTTCAAGGACAACCTCTGCCAGAGCTATGGCTGACCCAAGGCCATGCTAGCAGGTGCAAGTGGAGGAGTGGGGAATCAAATCCGCTTCTCCCAGACAAGAGTCCGCACCCTTAACCACTACGCTAAACTGGCTCTAAGAGAAGCAGCAGGTACCCATGACCCTCAGGGATTATACCTTCTGTTAGACTTGTCTTTGCTTTCCAGGAAGGGATAAGGGGTGATGGAAATTACGTTGCATGAAATGTAAATGTCACTTTGGACCAGATGTGATTTGAGCACATCTGGAGACTCAAGGGCAATATGAATAAGTTTTCAGAGTGTCTATTGGAGTGCTAACTCCATAACCAGGCTTTCAGCCAGACTCAACATCAACATGACACCACGTCTATCCCAAGTCTCTTCCAATGCTCCGCGGGGGTGCCCGCCCTCCCTCCTCCAGCACCCTGTTGCCCACAGCAGCTGAAGAGATGCCCCTCTAAGCACAGGTACAGAGGCCAAATTTTCCCAATATTCTTGGTCCCCAGAGACTGGTTTTCAGAGATCTGCTGCCGCAGAAGACGGAGGTTTCTTTTATTCATCAGTTTGAATGCTTCAGTCCGGGTGTGTCTACACCCCACCTCCCCAGGCAACTGAATTTTCTTTTATGGAATTAAAATAACATGATTTTTTTTAAATTAATGGGAGGAATTGCCCTCCACAAACCTGTGTAATCTCCTTCCAAAGATGTGTCAGTTAGGGGACTTTGTGTGTCACAAATTAACTGTGTTGTGTGTTGAAAAATGTATTTTTCCCCTCACCCAAACTCTGTACTCTCAGGGCTCTCACAGGTGTCCCAAAATGCATCCAGACGCTGTGAGCCCTTACCAAAGGAGAGAGGATCTTGTGCATAATCCTCAGCCTGCCCCCTCTGCCCCTGCTCCAAGAAAGCTCCTTCCACCTCAGGGATTGTAGCTTCCATCTTCAAAGATGATCCCCGCATCTGAAACAATAGGAAGGGAGAGGGGTAATAGAGAGAATCATTCTGCACCCTTCCGTCAGCAGACCTGGTGAGTTAGCTGGAGGGATGAGAAATTCCCTAGCAGAAAAAGGCTGCTGAAGGAGGCTGATAAATCTCCCACATGGATGATTAACACTTGGGCAATTATATGCAAGAAAACTTTAAGTTAAGGTCTGATATTGTTGCTTGAAGTAAGACACACCTGGAGGCAACCCCCTCACCTGTTCTGCCTGCCTCTTCTCCTCTGCCTGACTCAGGAGGAAGCCTTCGGCCAGGGCCACCGCCTGGGAACTGGTCTCCGGCCCACATCCTCTGACCCAGCACTGCATTTCCTGGGGCAGGAGAGTCAGGAACTGCTCCAGGATCACCAGGTCCAGGATCTGCTTCTTGGTGTGCCTCTCCGGCTTCAGCCACTGGCTGCAAAGTGCATGGAGCTGGCTGCAAACCTCTCGGGGCCCATCAGCCTCACGGTAGCGGAACTGCCGAAAGTGACGGCAATATACATCTGAGATCACGGTGTCCTTAGCCAGGACCTCTGGCACAGCTCTTTCCCAGAATTCAGCACCACTCCCAGCTTGGATGGGAAGGGGGCTTTTCCTTGCTCTCTTGCACGGTCCAGGTCCTTCCGGATTCTGCTCTTCCATCCCCTTCTCTTGGGTCACCTCTGTGTGTGAAAACTTCCTCTTATTCACTTGGTTATGATCTGAGGACAGAGAAAGACAGCAGCATGTCAAAAGGAAAATAAAAAAGAATGGGCATACACCATTGAACATCAGAAACCTTCATAATGAGTTTGGCCCTGGTACTTCCTGTGGCTTGTCAATCAGGGTTAATATCCTTTTTCTGTCCTATGAACCAAGCTTTTTTTATAAGTGCCTCCTTGATTTTTTGGGGGAAAGTAAGTGTGTCTCTGTTTGTCTCTTTAAGGACGTTATAAGCTGTGGAGAAACGGCATTTTAAACTTGTGTTCATCTGGGAGTTGGCTGGAGGAGTCTGTTAAACTCGAGGCAGGCTTTGGCCTAGTCCCCTCACCCCACAGCCCCTTCCCTCCTGTCTGGAACCAGGAATTCTGAGGAGGCCTCTGCAGGAGGTTAAACCAGATCCTGGGCAGGAACTTCTTTTTATATAAGGAATTTTGGGCGGGAAGCCTTCAGTTAGTTTGCAACAGTCCCACGTACGGTTGCCAGGTCCAATTAAAGAAATATCTGGGGACTTTGGGGGTGGAGCCAGGAGGCATTGGAGGTGGAGCCAGTAGCAAGGTTCTGATAAGCATAATTGAACTCCGAAGGGAGTTCTGGCCATCACATTTAAAGGGACTTTAAGTGCCTTCCCTCTATTGGAAATAATGAAGGATAGGGGCACCTTCTTTCGGGGTTCATATAATTGGACTCCCTGGTCCAATCTTTTTGAAACTTGGAGCGTATTTTAGGGAGAGGCATTAGATGCTGCGCTGAAAATTTGGTGCCTCCATCTCAGAAAACAGCCCCCCAGAGCCTCAAATATCCACAGATCAATTCTCCATTATACCCTATGGGAATCAGTCTCCATAGGGAATAATGGAGTGCCCAGCAGACATTTCCCCTCCCCCCCCTGCTTTCTGGTGATCCTGAAGTGGGGGGAGGGCCCCCAAACCAGGGGATCCCTTGCCCCGATCTAGAGATTAAGTACTGTAGAGCAGGGGTGGCCAACGGTAGCTCTCCAGATGTTTTTTGCCTACAACTCCCATCAGCCCCAGCCAGCATGGCCAATGGCTGGGGCTGATGGGAGTTGTAGGCAAAAACATCTGGAGAGCTACCGTTGGCCACCCCTGCTGTAGAGAAGAAGATATTGGATTTATATCCTGCCCTCCACTCCGAAGAGTCTCAGAGCGGCTCACAATCTCCTTTCCCTTCCTTCCCCACAACAGACACCCTGTGAGGTGGGTGGGGCTGGAGAGGGCTCTCACAGCAGATGCCCTTTCAAAGACAAAGACTCAGAGCGGCCTACAATCTCCTTTCCCTTCCTCCCCCACAACAGACACCCTGTGAGGTGGGTGGGGCTGAGAGGGCTCTCACAGCAGCTGCCCTTTCAAGGAGAGAGACTCACAGCGGCCTACAATCTCCTTTCCCTTCCTCCCCCACAACAGACACCCTGTGAGGTGGGTGGGGCTGGAGAGGGCTCTCACAGCAGCTCCCCTTTCAAGGACAATCTCTGTCAGAGCTATCGCTGACCCAAGGCCATGCTAGCAGGTGCAAGTGGAGGAGTGGGGAATCAAACCCGGTTCTCCCAGATAAGAGTCCGCACACTTAAGCACTACACCAAACTGGTTCTCCGTATCACAGTAAGAAGCAAAACCTACAAACAACTGTGAAATATTAACAAAATATCATTTGAAAAGGGAAAAAAATAAATAACGGTAGATTGTATATACTATTCAACCTCTTAAAGCAGAAGAGCCACATAGCAGAACCTTATCCCAAAATATCTATACATTCCTCATATTTTTTCTTATTCCAATCCCATTCTCTCCACAATCAAATACAAAAATGATACAAAATATAGTCCAAATTCACAGTCCATTCAACTTAATGTGTGCTTGTCAGTTTTCCAACATCTGAAGCTTCACAGATGATCCACCGGCCCTCACAATGGTTCTGTCATACCAATTATCTTCACAATCTCAAAGAATTCTTTTCAGTTTGATAACGCAGCCAGTTCCATGGCCTCATATGTTCAAAACTTGACCATTTCAAAAGTGGGTGAAATAGCGCGCAGTGCTGTGTGAGTGATAAGTGGGAGATGCTCCTTCGATAAAGGGTCAGTCAGAATCACCAAAATGGGTGCATTCCCGTCGGTTTTGAACATATGAGGCCATAGAACTGGCTTAGGATGGGGGTGCAGCCATTTTCAGCGAAGGCCGGGCTTCTCTTACCCCACGCCCTTTCTTGCTCATCCCACTTTCCAAAAGGCCTGCTTGGGTTGGTGGGTGGGTGGGTTGGGTGTGCAGAATTTTAAAAAAACCTGCTTTGTACATTTAACTTTTTTGTACAGAAAAGCCCAATTATCACACACATACCACCCCCCCAACAAACTCCACTTTCACGGTGGAACAAAAGTATTGCCTAGCAGTCGCCAACCTCCCGGTGGGCCCTGAAGTTCTCCCAGAACTGAAACCAGCCTCCATCGGGCAGAGATCAGTTCCCTGGGAGAAAATGGCCCTCACATCCACTTCCCACCCCCCACAACGTCCAGAAATAATTTGCTATTCAGGGGTTGACCACCGCTTGAGAGCCACTCTGTCCTTGAAAGGGCAGCTGCTGTGAGAGCTCTCTCAGCCCCCTAGAAGCTCATCCCTCTCCACCTCCTCCATCACTTACTTTTAAGCAAACCTCCCTGGGATCCGGCTGCAAGGCTTCCCCCTCCTTTTCCTGCACCCCTCCCTGCTTTCTTTCCCAGTGGAGAAGCAACCCCCTTCCCACATGCAAGAGCCCCAATCTTTTCCACCCCCTACTCCTAGCTAGAGAGACCCAGGACACAGAGTGGCAAAGCTGCAGTACTGCAGTCAAACTCTCTGTTCACCACCTGAGTTCGATCCCGGCAGAAGCTGGGTTCAGGTAGCCGATTCCAGATTGACTCAGTCTTCCATCCTTCTGAGGTCGGTAAAATGAGACCCAGCTTGCGAGGGGGGGGGGGAAGTGTAGATAACTGGGGAAGGCAAGGGCAAACCACCCCGTAAAAAGTTTGCCGCGAAAACGTCATGCAACGTCACACCGGAGTCAGAAACGACTGGTGCTTGCACAGGGGACTACCTTGACCTTTTTACTGCTAGCTAGGCTTCTCTACAAGTGGCTTTGTGCCGTTAATCCTTCGTGTTGCAGAGGAGCGCAACATGTGTCCTCCCGTCCTCTCCAGGAGAAGGCAGCCTGCCGTCTGCAATGCTGCTCACTGGGGCTGCTGGGGAGCAACTTTGCAAGGGGTTGCATGCCCAGAGGATCCAGCGCTGTTCAGCCTTCTCAGGAAAAGGAGGCTGAAGCTGAATCCTCCCAGCTCCTTATAATGACGGTAGAAGAACTCAGTTGGGAGTCAGGGAGGGGAGGGGGCAGCTTTATAGGCTCGCTCTTAGACCAAGCGTTTTTCCCGTTGCCCCCCTGGACCTCAAGTGCGGCCAGAAAGAGGAGGGAAAGGACAGAGCCCTGCTCTACCCCACCCCCCTTTAGGGGCTTGTTGCATCCCCGGGATAAGCTCTCCCTTTGCAGCCCCAGAGACAGAAGGAGAAAGAGGGGAACAGTCCCTGCATCGGGCTGCACAGCAAGCTTTCCCACCCTGCCTCTGCACCATCCCCCGCCGAGCTGCATCATTACAAGGCGTTGGTCAGTGAGGGCAGCCAGGCTGAAGGGAAGCCAGGAAGCCTTTGTCATGTCTCTGCAGTTCGGAAAGGGTTGAAGGAGCAGAGCTGTTTGCTAGAGAGGGTGAGCAAGGAGTGGGAGGGAGGACTCTGTGGACTTCTTCCCTTCTCAGTCCCGCCCCCCCCCCCCCTCCTGAAATGTCCCAACTGGGAGTTGGCCAATTTAGGACAGCCCTGGTTAGGCATGCATGATCCCCGCCTCCCACCCACCATCCAAACGCTTATCTCCCCCCACCCTCCCATGGCTTACTTTTAAATACGCTTTCTCAGGCTCCAGCTGCACTGCTTTTCTCCGCTGCTGCTTCTCTGCAGCGCTTCCCTTTCCCTTTCCCAGTTCGGAAGCAAACTGGTGCGCCTGCGCGCACAGGCAAGGAAGGCAAGCAAGAGCCCCTCCTCTTCTCTGACCTCCCCCCCCCCCTCTCATTTCTTGCCGGGCCTCTCTAGCCAATGGCTTTCTGGCGTTAACCCTTTCGGTGCTGCAGAGGAGCGCAACCTGTGCCTTCCTGTCCTCTCCGGGAGGAGCCAGGCTGCCATCTGCAGTGCTGCTCCATGGGGCTGCTCGGGAGTAACTCTGCCCGGGGGGGTGCATGCCCAGGGAAAGGAGGCTGAAGCAGAATCCCTGCAGCTCCTTGGAATAAGGACCGCAGAAGAACTGGGGTGGGGGAGAGGAGGCTTCAGAGAGGCTCGCTCTTAAATACAGAAGGAAGGAAGGGGGTTTCTGTGCCCCCACCCCAGTGTGGTGGGAGATGGGGGGGGGAGATGGGAAGGCGGGGTTTGGAGGCAGGAGGGGATCAACGGGGCCCTGATGCCCCCGTTTCTTTTTTTTGCAGGGGGGCTGATCTCTGCAGTCTGGAGATGCCTGTTGTTAGAGCAGGTCTCCAGGCCCTCCCTGGAGGTTGGCAATGCAGTCCCAATCGAGGTACAAATCCCGTGGCAGCCCCCCCCCTCCAGCCCAGGCCCTGCAAGAAGCGCAACCCCAGCGGTGCCCAAATGCTGCAAGGAAGCGCCAGCAAAGGGGAGGGTGGAACTCCAATTCCCCCAAACTAGACTGGGCTTCTCTTTGTTCTCCAAGCAAAGAAGGTGGAATCCCAAATCTCCCCCTCTCCTCTGCCAATGGGGACCTCCCCTTACTTGGGGGTGGGGAGCTATAGCAGCCTGCAGCGCCCTTGGGGGTTGCGTGGGAAGGATCTTGTGGCTTTTCTGTGTTTCAGCCTTGTTTCACTCACTCACTCACACACCCTCCCTTCCTTCTTCTTTCTTTCGGAATTTTTGCATTTTTATGTACCTGTGTGTTTGTGTCCTTCGCCAGAGTTGTGTGTTTCAGTTTCTCAGGTGGGAAAAAAATATTCTGTCCTCTCATAGGCACAACTATTTTTTCCCCACCTGTTTTTTGAGGTAGAAGCACCACATTTTCAGCGCAGCATCCAATGCCTCTCCTCAAAACACCCTCCAAGTTTCAAAAGGATTGGACCACGAGGTCCAACTCTATGAGCCCCAGAAGAAGGTGTCCCTGTCTTGCGGTCCCTTTAACTGTGATGGCCAGAACACATTTTTATGGGCCTGCGTGTTGGTGTCCTTCGCCAGAGTTTTGCATTTCAGTTTCGTTTTTTAACCATTCTGTTCTCGTTTTGAAGAGCCCCGTGGCGCAGAGTGGTGAAGCTGCAGTCCTGCAGTCTGAGCTCTCTGCTCATCACCACCTGAATTCGATCCCGGCGGAAGCTGGGTTCAGGTAGCCGGCTCCAGGTTGACTCGGCCTTCCATCCTTCCGAGGTCGGTCAAAGGAGTCCCAGCTTGCTGGGGGGAAAGTGTAGATGACTGGGGAAGGCAAGGGCAAACCACCCTGTAAAAAGTCCTGCCGTGAAAACGCTGTGCAGACATCACCCCAAAGCTGGAAATGACTGGTGCTTGTCTACCTTTACCCTTATTTTAAATTCTCGTTCTGAATTGTCACTTTAACTGCTTAGGTCTTACCTAGGGTTGCCAAGTCCAATTCAAGAAATATCTGGGGACTTTGGGGGTGGAGCCAGCAGCAAGGTTGGGACAAGCATAATTGAACTCCAAAGGGAGTTCTTGCCATCACATTTAAAGGGACTGCAAGATCTTCTTCTGGGGCTCATGGAATTGGAGCCCCTGGTCCAATCCTTTTGAAACTTGGAGGGTGTCTTGAGGAGAGGCATTAGATGCTACGCTGAAAATTTGGTGCTTCTACCTCAAAAAACAGCCCCCCCCCCAAGAGCTATTGTCATGAGCATCATGCGGGGGGGGAGCGTAGACCACAATTTCTGGGGAGGGGGGAAGGGGCCGAACCTGGTCCAGGCCCACACGGTTAGTAATCTGTATTTCTTTAAATTTGAAATTATTTATACTTCCAAAGGCCATCCACAATTAATGATGTGGTTTAAAAAAGATATAATTTTATTCACTCATCATAGTCTGACTCTCAATGAACGAGGACCTTCTGGGATGAACGATGTTATGAACGGCTTCACTGTGACAGTCTGTGGAGATGTTTCATGTATGAAAGGAAATACTCCCCTCGCCCCTTTTCCCCACAACTTAGCCTGAGCGTGTGACTGGACCGAGGTCAAGTAGCGTATTTTGTGGCGATTTAAACTCTGCTCTCCCCAATCTTAGACAAGCACGTTTAACAACAACACCGCTTACATACTGGACACACACTAGGAAAACCCCAAATGCTTCTCAGAATCCACAGTAAATTCTGGCATCTCAGACACCTTGACCTGAAATTGTGGGAGCCTTTGTTAGATTGAAGTACAATCCAGGACAGCAGAATCGCCTCACTTGCCATATTTCATGAACCAGCTTTATCTACCACTCCACTATCATACACCCACACAGAAACAATAGCTGAAAAGGCTATTCCCAGATATTCAGTTTCTTCTTCTCTAAAGCTGCCTCGTGGCAAAGAGCGGTCAGCTGCAGTCCAAGCTCTGCTCATGACCTGAGTTTGATCCCGACAGAAGCTGGGTTCAGGTACCTGGCTTGAGGTTGATTCAGCCTTCCATCCGAGGTCGGTAAAATGACTCCCCAGCTTGCTGGGGGTAAAGTGTAGACGACTGGGGAAGGCAAAGGCAAATCACCTTGTAAAAGTCTGCCAAGAAAATGTCAAGATGTGACGTCACCAGTGTTTCCTCTAAGCTGAGTTAGCGTGAGCTCGCTCACAGATTTTTATCCTTCAGCTCACATATTTTTGTCTAAGCTCAGGAAAAATGGCCCCAGAGCACAATAATTTATGCAGTAGCTCACAACTTTAACGCCAGTAGCTCACAATTTTAATACCAGTAGCTCACAAAGTATAATTTTTACTCACAAGACTCTGCAGCTTAGAGGGAACGTTGGACGTCACCCCAGGGGCTGGTAACGACTCGATGCTTGCACCTTTACCTTTAAAGCTGCAAGGCTCAGGATACCAAAATCACCTTAACTTCCAGCACTGGAGACACAGGCCTCTGTCCCCCCCCCTATCCTGACACGCACAGCCAAAGACAGAAATCTTCGTCCCTCTCCATTTCTTGTTCCCTAAAGCTGCAGCTCCCAGGGCATGAAAACAGCTCCCAATATATTGTCCCTTTTGATGGTCTGCAGTTTGAAAGTAGGGGCTGTAGGCAGAACTTCTACGAATCCCAAAGGAAAACATAAGGCAGGGCAGTGAAGGGGTGCTGTGTGACAAGCAAACGTCCCAAATTCAGAGCAGCAGGCAGCCTCTTTAGGAGCAGAGAGGAGACCACACAGTCTAAGCCTAACCAGCTTCATGGAGCTCCCTGGCCCTGGGGGGGGGGGGGGTTATTGCCTCCACTGGGAAATTCCAGGCGGGTGGCTTGAGGCGCTTAATACACCCACACAGAGGATGTTCCGATTCCCTTCATTTTGACTTCCTCCATGAATCTGGCTGGTGTCCTTATAAAGCCGCCTATGGCCAAATTTCCCATCACAGAACTCTGCAGCCTCTGGGCTCGTGAGTGAATTTAGAAGACACAGGGTTTGTTTGGGGAGGACTGAGGTTTCTACATCAACCTGTGGCAAAGCAGAAATGTTCATTCACTAAACGTTTTTTTTAAAAAAGGTAAAGCTACTCCCCTTTGCAAGCACCAGTCATTTCCAACTCTGGGGTAACGTTACTAACGTCGCATCACGACATTTTCACGGCAGACTTTTTACGAGGTGCTTTGCATTGCCTTCCCCAGATGTTTTGGGGGCTGGAAAAAGTTTCCTATGAGGAAAGACTGAAGGGTGTGGGACTACTCCGTTTAGAAAACACAATTAAGGGCAGTCTTGATGGTGGTTTACAAAATTATGCACGGGGCGGAGAGAGTTGACAAAGATATCTTCCCCTCTCTCTCAATCTACTAGAATTTGTGGGCATCCAAGGAACCTGACGGGCAGTAGACTGAGGCTGGGCAAAAGGAAATACTCCTTTAAACAGCGAGTGATTAAAACATGGAATTTGCTGCCAGAGGATGTAGTGACGGCCACAGCCACAGAAAGCTTTAAAGGGGGACTACAAAGGTGGAGGAGAAGTCTAATAACAGCAGCTAGGCAGCATGACTGAAGGGAATCTTCATGTTCAGAAACCATCAGCCTTTGAACCCTGGGAGTGCCTTGAGGCAGTGTCGAAGGAAGACCTCAGAAGCTGTCACCTCAACAGCGAGATGACTGCTGTGCATGGCCAAACCTTCTACCTCATAGAGGACGTAGCTTTCCACTGGCTGCTGAAACCCCTGGCTCCTTGGCCCTCCATCCCCTCGCAAAGGGACCTGCCAAGCACCACTCCAATGGCAATGGTCAATAGTTAAAACATTTCCAGTGGAAACCCAAAATGCAGTATCTCGCCCTCCTTCCCTTAAGAGATCCCTGGAATTCGAACCCCCATAAAAGCCCTGGCAAACCAGTAGGCCTTGCAGCCCCTCCTGAAGATCTCTGAGCAGGGCCCCACCCCCACCTTCATGGAGCCCCGTCCACAGAGGCAGCAGAAGCCTCAGAAGCAGCAGACTGGCTGTGTGGGCCAAAACGTCAGCATTTTGATTATCGTGAGACTGCTTCTGAGCCCTTCTATGACCCTGAAGTGCTGATCCAGCTATCCACGTTTAAAGGGACTGTCCCTTTGGATGTCTGCCTTCTCCAAACGATCCGACTCCAGGGTGAGTGAACTGTGCCTTCAGAGTTCACTTGCCACGGAGTTGCACAGCTTGGAGGAGGATGGGATTTAGAAGGAGAGTCCCCTCAAGTGCCTCCCCCCCCAATCCATAGGGAAAAATGGAGGAGGGGGGCACCTTCTTTTTTAGGTCCCATAGACTGGACTCTTGGTTCAAATTTTTCTAAACTTGGGGGAGAGGGCTTGAGGAAAGGCACAAGCATGATGGAGCAAATTTGATACCAAAGCCTTAAAAAACAGCCCAAGAAGCATGAGCTTTATTTGGATTTCATTTGGACTTTTTGGAACCCAAGGAGCCTTGGATATATTTTCATTGGAAGACGACACCGAAGAACGGAGCCAACGCTCCACATGTATTGTTCATTCCTCACCCGAGAGTTTCAGTGAGTCAGCACGTGTAATAAATATTCAATTGTTCTTTACTTAATTGTTTTAAGATTTTTGCAGCTGGTTGTGGGTTGTGTGCCTTTCGGCGTTGAGTGCAATTTTTGTACACAGCCTCCTTGTTTGTGCAGTACCTTCCACGGGACAAGCATTTATAACATTTCTTCCTGATTAGGGTAAGGATTCTTCTGTCAATTCAAGCCTTTTATAGCAGTTGGCAACTTTTCAATACTTTTTATTGTCTGTGGTTGTTTAGATGTGAGGGGGGGAAATTTCTTCCTATAGGCTAAGCAGTTACGTGGATCCTACTTGTGTGGGTTCCTCGATGCAGCAGAAGAGTACCGCTTTGACGGAATCTCCTTCAATGCAACAAATATTAAAATTGTGTCTTCCCTGTGTGGGTACTCAGTTGCCATCAAAGAGTGCTTCCGCAACAGAATCTCTTTCCACCGTCTGAAAATTCAAAAGGTTTCTCCCCTATATGGGTTCATATATGCTTTTGAAAATGGTCACAATTGACTGAATCTCTTTACTCAATCTGAACACTCAGACATTTTCTTCCCTTGTGTGGGTTCTCTGATGCAGCTGAACAGGGCCACTCTAACTAAATCTAACTGAGCTCTTAAAATGTTTCTCCTGTATGGATTCTCCACTGCATTTGTCTGTCCTCACTTCTTCTGGGGCCTGTCCCATTGTCTGCTCCTGTTACCCTCATTGGGCCCTCCAGGATGACAGCTGCCACTGTGGTAACAGAGGCTAATGGGACAATACCTCACTAGCAAGTTCAATGGGGGGGGCCTAATGCATTGGAATGGCATCACTCTGTCATGAAAACGCCCCTTGGGGCCAGTGACGAGTCCGGCTGTGGCGAATTAGGGCAGGACAATGATAATTCAAAGCTTTTCCCCTCTGTGTGTTCTCTGATGCTTTTGATGATTCCCCCCCTCACTAAATCTCTTTCCACCCTCTGAACATCATGATGTTTCTCCCTTCTGTGGGTTCCCTGGTGCTTCTTAAGACTGCCACTCCGACTGAATCTCTTTCCACACTCTGAGCATTCAAAAGGTTTTACCCCTGTGTGGGTTCCCTGATGACGATGAAGATTGCTACTCCGGCTGAATCTCTTTCCACACTCTGAGCATTCAAAAGGTTTCTTCCCTGTGTGGGTTTTCTGATGCTGTTGAAGATTGCCACTCCGACTGAATCTCTTTCCACACTCTGAGCATTCAAAAGGCTTCTCCCCTGTGTGGGTTCTCTGATGCTGTTGAAGATGGCCACTCCGACTGAATCTCTTTCCACACTCTGAGCATTCAAATGGCTTCTCCCCTGTGTGGGTTCTCTGATGCTGTTGAAGATGGTTACTCAGACTAAATCTCTTTCCACACTCTGAGCATTCAAAAGGCTTCTCCCCTGTGTGGGTTTTCTGATGCTGTTGAAGATGGCCACTCCAACTGAATCTCTTTCCACACTCTGAGCATTCAAAAGGTTTTACCCCTGTGTGGGTTCCCTGATGACGATGAAGATTGCTACTCCGGCTGAATCTCTTTCCACACTCTGAGCATTCAAAAGGTTTCTTCCCTGTGTGGGTTTTCTGATGCTGTTGAAGACTGTCACTCCGACTGAATCTCTTTCCAAACTCAGCACATTCCAAAGGTTTCTCCCCTGTGTGGGTTCTCTGATGATATTGGCCACTGAGAGTGAATTTATTTCTGGTCTCTGAGAATTCAGAAGGTTTCTCCTCTATCTTTATTCGTTGGTGCACAAGAAGCTGTGATCTATTTCGGAAATACTTTTCACACTTAATGGATTTGCATGCCTTTTTTATCCTGTGCTTTGGAAAATGTACACTCTTCTTTATTCCATCATGCTTGTCAACCATAGAGCCACCTTTCTTTCTCTTTATTCTTCTTTGATTTCTGACATTTTCATTCATGTTTTCATGTTTATCTGGCATTTTCTGATGAACTTGTTCACCCTCCTCACTCCTCTGCTCATCCTTTGCTGAAATAAAGAGAGAGATTCTGTTAGCACATGGGAAGGCTGGTAAGATCCAAAGGCATCTATGTAACTATAGGAGGAAAGGACTGATGGCCCTTTGGCTTCATCCAGCTAGACTGATCTTAACCACACCTCCGCCTTCCCCCAAGAATATCTAGTATTTAAGGAGACCTCCCCCACCCATGAAGAACTTGCTTAATTCCTGCCCAAAAGGAGCTTCTTAGGCTCCAGATTTGAGGCCTCCCTCCCTCCTTACCCATTGGCCTGTAGGACTGTACCAAACTAAATATAGCAGAGAAGGAAATCAGGAATCTTGTGATTATTTCTGGCGTGTTCCCTTGACATAATAACAGTGAAGGTCACTCACTCTGAACCAGCTCATTTGGAAAGGAAATATGCTCTTGGGATCCTCTAGAAGAAATCTGCAACATTTCTTCGAATGCAAGCCCGTTCTCTTTCTCCACAATAGTTTCTCTTATACTTCTGGCTTCTTTCCAGAGAGAGAGAGGGAGACAGAGAGAGAGAAAGTGATCATTCTAAACATGGGGAAGGAAAGAAATAAAAAACTAAAAATTCTTTTTGAAAGTCAGCACCACAGTCTAGACCAAAGCCCAGAATCTGAACCAATATATGTGGAATGGATCTGTGAGGCAAAGAATCCTAGTTCTCTGAAGGGTTACAGAGATTATTAAGTGGTCTGGTGTGACTTGTGGGTGTTCATAATTTGAGTCTGCCTGCAGCTAACATCATCATTCTTTTCAAGGCCAGATCCCAGAATGTGGTCCTTGGTTAATTGTGAGAATCTGTATCCAGTTCTGCAAGCAGAAGGAGGAGGGGATGAGGATGCTGCTGACATCCTCCAGAAAGTTCCATCCAGCAGGACCCTTAATTGGGTCATTAGTGCCAGTTGACCCTAAAGAGGCAGAAACTATAATATGGGAATAGAGGAGAGGGAAGCCAGGCTAACTGTATGCTCATGCCAGGCTAGTACACCTTGAGATTTTCTTGACGCATCACGATGAATAGTTCTCCCTAGAGTAACTTAGGCTACAGTTGGAATTCTTATGCTGCAACAAGAGATGCCTTCTAAGTACTTCATATTTTAGTTAGAACTGCTAGCTTTTCTTCCGTTTCTGTTGCTGAGCTGCAGAAACTGTGTATCTTAGTGATCTCTGATTTTAAACCCGTCATAAAGCTTAATATATATTTTAAAAGGGGTCTACTTTGCTTGTGTGAACCCAGTGAATTGGTGTCGCTCAGGTACAAAGAGCACTGACCAAGGGGGACCCAGGTTTTTGTCCTTAACAGGATAATTTCCAGCTCACAGACAGAGCAGATGTTTGTAATCCAGGGGGGAGGGTGTGTTGGAAAGGTTGACAACAGAGAAATGAGGATTTGGACCCTTCCAGAGTCCTCCTGAGGGACTCTCATCCACTTGTTCCCAGGTCAACATACCTTCTCTGGCCTAGGGGATGGCCACAACACTGGCCTCAGTCGCCCTTCTGCAAGAACACTCACTTGGAACACATGAAACGGCCTTAGACTGAATCAGAACTTTCATCTGTTGAAGTCAGTATCCTCAGTCCAGCAGTACTCTTCCAGGATCTCAAGCGGACATTTTTCAATTACCTCCTACCTGATCCTTTCCCCTGCAGATTCTGGAGATGGAGCCTGGGACCTTCCTTGGGAGGTGAGGAGCTCTCCCTCTTTGGAGGTTTTTTAAAAGAGGAGAGGACCACAGTAATGGCTTTACATTAAGGGCAGGAAGCTACCAGCTGGATATTAGGGGAAAAAATTATGGTAACAGTTGTTCTTCTGTGGAATCAGCTACCTAGGATAGAGAGGGGTTTCCCCTCCCTCGCAATCTTTAAGCAGCGGCTGGACAAACACTCATCAGGGGTGTTAAATCAAGGCTGATCCTGTATTGAACATGGGGCTAGACTAGATGGCCTCTATGGCCCCTCCCAACTCTGTGATTCTAGGATTGTAACAGAGGCTAGATGGCCATCATCAGACCCCAATGCTGATTCTGTGAACTTAGGCGTATGGTGAGATGAAGGGCAGGAGGGGTTGCATCAGTGCTTAGTTCTCATGGCGCCTTCTTACATGCCCAGGGAAATGCGATTGCCACTTTGGGGTCAGAAAAGAACTTCCTCCAGGCCAGTTTAGCCAAGGTTGCTGGAGGGGTTTTTGCCATCTCCTGGGCATGCAGCAGTTGTGAATTTCCTGCATTTTGCAGGGGGGTGGTTAGATGACCCTGGAGGTCAGTTCCAATTCTATGATTCTATGAAGACGTGAAGTTTCCTTATACTGGATCAGACCCTTGGAGTCGGTATTATCTACTCAGTCCAGCATCGGCTCTCCAGGGTCTCAGGCAGAGTCTTTCATTTCACCTCCTACCTGATCCTTTTCTCTGGAGATGATGTCAGGGTTTGAACTTGGGACCTTCAACATGCCAAGCAGATGCTCTTCCACTGAGCCACAGACCCTCCCCAAGCAGTGGGACAGGCTTCAAAATGGTGTATTGCTATTCAGTATTTGGATTCATTTCTCCTCACAATGGCAGCAATTCAGACCCTTGGCACCTAGGAAAGATCCTTACCGAGAAAGGCCACATTCTCATAGTTCTCCAGCATGACTTCCCTGTACAGAGCTCTTTGTCCCGAATCCAGCAGGGCCCACTCTGCCTCCGTGAAAGAGACGGACACCTCCTCCAAGGAAAAGGGACCCTGGAAGAAAGAAGATTCCCTCCTCTTCAGAGAGCACGCCAGGCAGAGATCTTACACTGGAAGGGAGTAGTCTGGGATGGGATGGAAATTAAGGCTTGGGATGGGTAAAGGGAACAGCATTCAGAGTATCTCTTGCATGCACCCCTTGTAGAAACTTCAAGAAGAAAAGCTCCCCTGAGAAAGGAGGAGGGACCCACGCTGTGCCCCATCCTTCTCATCTCTCTTACCTGGATTGGAGGGGGAGCAGCCGTTTCCACACCTCTGAACAGACAATGGCTCCACAGCATCTCTTCGCTGCCTGTTCCTGAGACAAGAGAGGAAGGAAGGAAGGGCAATTGCTTGTTTCTTCCCTGCTTCACACACTTCCTTCCCCGGGGGAGTGAAACATTTCCCTATGCACACTCAACACACTTCAAAACACTTTTTTATAAATTCGGGGAGAGGCAGAAGCGAAGCACCAGGGTCCTATGAGCCTCAAAGATCATAAATTCTGCCAATGTATTTTGGACTTCTGTGAATCATAGAGTTGGAAGAGACTTCCAGGGTCATCTAGTCCAGCCCCTTGCACAATGCAGGAAACCCACAAATACCTACCCCAAATTCACAGGATCTTCATTGCTGTCAGATGGCCATCTAGCCTCTGTTTCCCTTTTGATGTAATTTCAACCCTTTGGTTCTGGTCCTACCTTCCGGGACCATAGAAAACAATTCAACACCATCTTCTATAATGACGGCCCTTCAAGCATTTGAAGATGGTGATCCTATCACCTCTCAGCCGCCTCCTCTGCAAGCTAAACATCCCCAGCTCCTTCAACCTTTCCTCATAGGACTTGGTCTCCAGACCCCTCACCATCTTCGTCGTCCTCCTCTGGACCCATTCCAGCTTCTCTATATTTTTCTTAAAATGTGGTGCCCAAAACTGAACACAATACTCCAGGTGAGGTCTTACCAGAGCAGAGTAAAGCGATACCATCACATCATGTGATCTGGATACTATACTTCTGTTGATACAGCTCAAAATTGCATTTGCCTTTTTAGCCACCGCATCACACTGTCGACTCGTGTTCAGCGTATGATCCCCTAAGACCCCTAGATCCTTTTCGCACATACTACTGCTAAGACAAGTCTCTCCCTTCCTATAACTATGCATTGGATTTTTGCTTCCCAATTGAAGAACCTTATATTTATCCCTGTTAAAATTCATTTTATTGGTTTTAGCCCAGTTTTCCAGCCTGTCAAGGGCATCCTGTATCCTGTTTCTGTCTTCTCCTGTATTTGCAACCCCACCCAATTTAGTATCATCGGCAAATTTGATAAGCATTCCCTCTATTCCTTCATCCAAATCGTTTATAAAGATATTGAACAAAACAGGTCTCAGGACAGATCCTTGAGCCACTCCACTTGTCACTCCTCTCCAAGAGGATGAGGAACCATTCACAAGCACTCTTTGGGTGCGATCTGACAACCAGTTACAGATCCACCTAATGGTAACAGGATCCAAACCACATTTTACCAACTTGTCAAGAAGGCTAGTATGTGGAACCTTATCAAAAGCCTTACTGAAATGAAGATAAACGATATCTACAACATTCTCCTGATCCAGCAAGGTAGTCACTTTCTCAAAAAAAGAGATCAGGTTAGTCTGACATGACTTGTTCTTAAGAAACTCATGCTGGCTCTTAGTAATCACATCCATTCTTTGCCTTTCTGAAGTCCAACCTATAAATCTGGCTACGTATAGCTTTTCCCTTCCCTAAGACTGTAAATTCCAAAATCACATGGTCACTACTGCCCAGGGTGCCCACTATTTCCACTTCTTCAATCAATTCTTCCTTGTTGGTGAGAATCAAATCCAAGATAGCAGATCCCCTTGTTTTCTTCCTCACTTTCTGGAAAAGGAAGTTGTCAGCAAGACAAGTCAGGAATCTATTTGACTTTTCATTTTTAGCAGAGTTGGACTTCCAACAGATGTCCGGGCAATTGAACTCTCCCATGATCACTGTATCCCTTCTCTTGGAGAACTTTGCAATCTGCTGTAGGAGTATCTCATCCAAGTCCTCTGCCTGGCTTGGTGGTCTATAGAAGACCCCCACAATAATCACTGTTTTTTCTTACTCCTTTTATTTTTACCCAGAGACTCTCAACTGAGCTGTCATGTTCAGATTCACATATTTCCTCACAAGTATATATCTCCTTCACAGACACTGTTATACCTCCACCTTTTCTCATTTGCCTGTCCCTTTTAAATAAGATGTACCCCTGAATCCTAATATTCCAGTTGTGAGTGTCATCCCACCAAGTTTCAGTAAGGCCTATTATGCCATAGTCTGCTTCCCGTATTAGGACTTCCAGTTCCTCCTGTTTGTTTCCCTTACTCTGTGCATTAATGTAGAGACATCGGAATCCACTTTTTGTGCATCCTGAGGTTTTAGTTTCTGTACAAACCTGCAAGTTCACATTACCTAGCTTATGCGCCACTCTCTGGAAATCTTTAATGTTCTTATCCCCAGTTTCCAGCATCATACGAGGCTTCAAATTATTGTCTCGCTCCTCCATACAATTTAGTTTAAAGACCTCCTTATTAAGTTAGCCAGGTTGTTACCAAACACCTTTTTCCCTACTGCCGTAAGGTGCAAACCATCTCCTGATAGAAGACCACTATCTCGAAAGTGTAAGCCATGGTCCAGAAATCTGAATCTTTCCTGTAAGACTTATGTCTTCTGGGTGGGGAGGGAAGGGGGGGGTGGAAATGCTATAGCGTGAAACATCACTGTCACATTGGACCGGACGTGACTTGAGCAGCTCTGGAGACTTGAGAGTCATATGAATGAGTTTTCAGAGCATCGCTGGGCATGCTAACTTCACAAGCCAGGCTTTCAGCCAGATGCAACTTCAACATGGCATCCTATGTGTCCCAGACCCCACCTCAGTCCGTCCCTAACCTGAACTCACTACCCATCACGTTCACAGGCTGCTTTAACTGCTTCCATGCACAACGAGTCCTTACCACAGGACAGGACATCTTGGGCACGCTCCACCAGCTGCGCCCTCTGCCCTTGCTCCAAGGAAGCTCCTTCTGCCTCAGGGTCTGTAGCTTCCATCTTCACAGATGGTTCCCACATCTGTAAGGGAGAAAGGTAAGAGAGAGAATGATCCTGCCCCACTCCCAGACTCTGCACCCAACTGTCAGCAGACCTGGTGAGTTAGCCAGAGAGATGAGAAATACCCTAGCAGAGAAGGGCTTCTGAAGGAGGCTGATAAATCTCCCACATGGATGATTAACACTTTGGCAATGATATGGCATAGAAACGTTAGGATAAGGCCAAATATTATGGCTTGAATTGGTCATATCTGGAGGGAATCCCCTCCTCACTTGTTCTGCCTGCCTCTTCTCCTCTGCCTGACTCAGGAGGACCTTTGACCAGGACCACCGCCTGGAAACTGGCCTCCGGCCCACATCCTCTGACCCAGCACTGCATTTCCTGGGGCAGGAGAGTCAGGAACTGCTCCAAGATCACCAGGTCCAGGATCTGCTTCTTGGTATGCCTCTTTGGCTTCAGCCACTGGCTGCAAAGTTCATGGACCTGGCTGCAAATCTCTTGGGGCCCATCGGCCTCATGGTAGCGGAACTGCCAATAGTGTTGGCAAAGCACATCTGAGCTCATGGTGTCTTTAGCCAAGATCTCTGCCACGGCGCTTTCCCAGAATTCAACACCACTTCCAGATTGGATGGGATGGGGGCCTTTCCTTGCTCTTTTGCCCGTTCCAGGTCCTTCTGGGTCCTGCTCTTCCATCTCCTTCCCCTTCTCTTGGGTCACCTCTGTCTGCGAAAACTTCCTTTTATTCACTTGGTTATGATCTGAGGCTTCTCTCGGAGGGTTATGATCTGAGGAAAGAGACAGACAGCAACGTGTCAAAAGGAAAATGAAAAAGAACGGGCATACAGCATTGAACATCAGAAACCTTCATAGTGGGTTTGGCCCTGGTGCTTCTTGTGTCAGTCAGGTTTAGAATAATTTTTCTGTACTACAAACCAAGCTGTTTTAGAAGTGCCTCCTCAATTCGTTGGGGAAATTAAGTGTGTCTGTGTTTGTCTCTTTTAGGATGTTACAAGCTGTGGTGAGATGCCATTTTAAGCTTGCGTTTCTTTGGGAGTTGACTGGAGGAGTCTGTTAAACTCGAGGCAGGCTTTGGCCTAGTCTCCTCCTCACTCCCCTGCTGACCGGAACCAGCAATTCCGAGGAGGGTGAGAGTCTGCTGTATGGCTGTTCTGCTCTAAGAGGCCGAACAGTATACGCCAGGGGTGGGCAACGGTAGCTCTCCAGATGTTTTTTGCCTACAACGCTCATCAGCCCCAGCCAGCATGGCCAATGGCTGGGGCTGATGGGAGTTGTAGGCAAAAAACATCTGGAGAGCTACCGTTGGTCATCCCTGCTATATGCAGTTTATCATTATTTTTTCCTTTTTCTAATGATATTTTGTTAATATTTCACATTTGTTTGTGGATTTTCTCAACTGGGGATTGGCAACCCTGGTCCCAGGAAGGGTCAGCTGCGGCTTGCAAGAGGTCGAGCTCTTCCCCTTACTGTGGGGTAAAGTAAAACTTGGGTTGGTCTTAAAGGTGCCACTTGACTCCTGCTTTGTTCAACTGCTTCAGACCAAGAGGGCTGCCCACTTGCATCTTCCTTTAAATGTGACAGCCAGAACTCCCTTTGGAGTCCAGCCGTGCGTGTCACACCCTTGCTCCCGGCTCCACCCCCAAAGTCTCCTGGCTCCACCCCCAAAGTCCCCAGATATTTCTTGAAATGGACTTGGCAACCCTAGTCCCAGGAAGGGTCAGCTGCGGCTTGCAAGAGGCCGAGCTCTTCTCCTTGGGCCAGAGGGAGTGGCCGTCTTAGAGGATATGAAGGACTCTCCAACCGAAACGAAGTAAAGGGCCTGCCCTGCATGTCATCCAGTTACGGCAAGTATTAAAACAGGGAGGAAAGAAGCGTTTTCCCCCCTACTTTGATTTGTTTCTTCCGTCCGCTTTTGGAAATGCCTCAGGTGGGGCCTGAAGTTCTCCCAGAATTGCAACCAACCTCCATTGGGCAGAGATCCGCTCCGTGGGAGACAATGGCTGCACGGGAGGGAGGGCCTGCAGCCTTCTTCCCATCTCACATCCACCCCGTCCCCACACCCACAAGGTCCAGGAATTTGCCATTCAGGAGTTGGCCATCATCTGACAGCCACAGCTTGGCCTGATCCATGCCTGCCTCCCTAGAAGCTTCACTCTGTCCACCTCCTCCATCACTTACTTTTAAGGAAACCTCCCGGGGATCCGGCTGCAAGGTTTCCCCCTCCCTGCTCTCTTCCCCTGCGGAGAAGCAAACCCCTTCCCACATGCAGGGGCACCCGAAAAGAGGGAAAGAGCCCCAATCTTTTCCACCCCTCCTAGCTTGACTTTGTGGCGTTAACCCTTTCAGTGCTGCAGAGGAGTGCCAAATGTGTCCTCCTGTTCTTTCCAGGAGAAGCCAGGATGTCGTCTTCATGCTGCTCAATGGGGCTCCTCGGGAGCAACTTTGCAAGGGGTTGTATGCCCAGAGCATCCAGGAAAAGGAGGCTGAATCTGCACCCCTCCAGCTCCTTAGAATAAGTACTCAGTTGGGGGACGGGGGAGGGAGGGAGGGAGGAGGCGGCTTTATAGACTGGCTCTTCAATAGACGAGGAAGCTTTTTTCCCCGGTTGCCCCCTCGACCTCAAGTGTGGCCAAAGTGCCCCCTGGGAGTTTTGACAATATTTCTGGGAGGGAAAGGACACAGCCCAGCTACACACACACACACCCCCTTCAAGGGCTAACTGCGTCCCCGGGGAGAAGCGCTGCTTTGCAGCCCCAGAGACAGAAGGAGAAAGAGGGCAACAGTCCCTGCCTCTGGCTGCACAGGACGCTTTTCCTCCCTGCCTCTGCACCATCCCCGGCCGAGCTGCATCATTACAGAGCGTGGGTGGGTGACGGCAGGCTGGCTGAAGGGTACCCCGGAAGCCTCTGTCATGTCTCTGCAGCTCGGAGGACTAAAGCAGCAGAGCTGTTTGCTAGAGAGGCTGAGCAAGGAGTGGGAGGGAGGACTCTGTCGTCTTCTTCCCTTCTGAGGTTCCCCCCCCCCCTCACCAGAAATTTCCCAACTGGAAGTTGGCCAATTTAGGGCAGCCCTGGCTTGGCATGCATGATCCCCGCCTCCCACCCACCATCTAAAAGCTTATTCCCCGCCCCCTCTTCACGTAGCTTACTTTTAAGTAACGTTTCCCAGGCTCCTGCTGCGCTGCTATTCTCCGCTTCAGCTTCTCTGCAGCGCTTCCCGTTCTCTTTCCCAGTCTGGAAGCAAACCCCTTCCCCTGCGCATGCGTGTACAGGCAACGAAAGCAAGCAAGAGCCCCTCCTCTTCTCCGACCTCCCCCCCCCCCCATGCATTCCCTGCTTGGCCTCTGTAGCCAATGGCTTTCTGGCGTTAACCCGTTCGGTGCTGCAGAGGAACGCCACCTGTGCCTTCCTGTCCTCTCCAGGAGAAGCAAGGCTGCCATCTGCAGTGCTGCTCCATGGGGCTGCTCGGGAGTAACTCTGCACGGGAGATCCAGGGAAAGGAGGCTGAAGCTGAATCCCAGCAGCTCCTTAGAATAAGGACCGCAGAAGAACGGGCGGTGGGGGAGAGGAGGCCTCAGGGGCTCGCTCTTAAATACAGGAGGAAGGAAGCCGTTTTCTGCGCCCCCCCCCCCCATCCTGTGCGGTGGGAGATGGGGGGGGGTGTATGAAAGCTGGGAAGACGGGGTTTGGGGGCAGGAGGGGATCAACAGGGTTCTGATGCCACCTTTTCTGCAGGGGGGCTGATCTCTGCAGTCTGGCGATGCTCTGTTGTTAGAGCAGGTCTCCAGGTGGGTGGGGCTGAGAGGGCTCTCACAGCAGCTGCCCTTTCAAGGACTGAGGCTCAGAGTGGCCTACAGTCTCCTTTCCCTTCCTCCCCCACAACAGACACCCTGTGAGGTGGGTGGGGCTGAGAGGGCTCTCACAGCAGCTGCCCTTTCAAGGACAGAGTCTCAGAGCGGCCTACAATCTCCTTTCCCTCCTTCCCCCACAACAGACACCCTGTGAGGTGGGTGGGGCTGAGAGGGCTCTCACAGCAGCTGCCCTTTCAAGGACAGAGACTCAGAGTGGCCTACAATCTCCTTTCCCTTCCTCCCCCACAACAGACACCCGGTGAGGTGGGTGTGACTGAGAGAGCTCTCACAGCAGCTACCCTTTCAAGGACAGCTCTGCGAGAGTTATGGCTGACCCAGCGCCATTCCAGCAGCTGCAAGTGGAGAAGTGGGGAATAAAACCCGGTTCTCCCAGATAAGAGTCCCTGCACTTAGCCATTTCACCAAACTACACTCCCCCTTGCCCCACAGAGGGGGGGCGAAGCAGGGTAAGGGGACCTCAGCAAGAACAGGAGTTGTAGGCAAAAGACATCTGGAGTGCTACCGTTGGCCACCCCTGGTGCAGAAGACAAAAGGAGGAAAGGCAGGTAGAGCATGCGGTCAGGAGGCTCCAGCTGCACCTATGGAGAAGGCTCGAGTCAGTCAGATGATGAGAGCAGCGCCCTCTCTGGCGGGAGGGGAAAAGGCAGGGAGAAAGCTCTTAGACTCCCCGGGACTGCTGCAAGACTGTGTTTGCAGTCATGTGGGTGGCAGCCAGTTTGAAACCCCGGGGAGCTCAGCGCTCGAGGTAGTTGCCTACATTGCCTAGCGGCAGGGCCGGCTCTGCTTATCTGGGAGAACCGGGGTTGATTCCCCAGTCCTCCACTTCTGTAAAAGGGCAGCTTCTGTTAGCGTTCTCTCAGCCCCACCTGCCTCACAGGGGGTCTCTTGTAGGGGAGGAAGGTAAAGGAGATTGTAAGCCGCTCTGAGACTCAGAGTGAAGGGCAGGATGTAAGTCCAATATCGTCTTCTTAGAATCATAGAATAATAGTTGGAAGGGACCTCCAGGGTCATCTAGCCCAACCCCCTGCACAATGCAGGAAATTAAAAAAAAATCCTCTCCCTAAGTTCACAGGATCCACATTGCTGTCAGATGGCCATCCAGCCTCAGTTTAATAACCTCCAAGGAAGGAGAGCCCACCACCTCCCAATGAGGAAGCCTGTTCCACCGAGGAACCACTCTAACACGTCAGGAAGTTCAGCCGGAAACTCTTTTGATTTAATTTCAACCCATTGGTTCTGGTCCTACCTTCTGGGACCATAGAAAACAATCCCACCCCATCCTCTATATGACAGCCCTTCAAGTACTTGAAGATGGTGATCCTTGAGGGACCGTCGCTCCCCGCATGAACCCCAGAGAGCGCTGAGGTCAGCTGGAAAGAACCAGCTGAATATCCCTGGGCCAAAGGAGGCCAGATTGAAGTCCACCCGGGATCGGGCCTTCTCTGTAGCGGCCCCCCTACTGTGGAACCAACTCCCGGAGGAGGTACGGGCCCTGCGATGCTTAGATCAATTCCACAGGGCCTGTAAGACCCACCTCTTTAAAATAGCCTTCACATAAACCGAGCCAAGAAAGTCCTGTTGGATATGTTCTATGTTTTATGTTTTAATCACTGGATTTTATGAAAAATCTTAATTATAGCACCATAATCTTAAGTTTAATGTAATTTTAATGATTTTAAGGATGATTTTATATCGAAATTGTATATGAATTTATAATTGATTGCGCATGGTTTTATTGTATACTGTATTCACATGTTGTGAGCCACCCTGAGCCTGCTTGTGGGGAGGGCGGGATACAAATAAAAAGTTGTTGTTGTTATTGTTATTATTATTATTATTATTATTATTATTATTATTATTATCACCTCTCAGTCGCCTCCTCTCCAGGCTAAACATCCCCAGCTCCTTCAACCTTTCCTCATAGGACTTGGTCTCCAGACCCCTCACCCATCTTCGTCGCTCTCCTCTGGACCTGTTCCAGTTTGTCTCTTTGACAGTGTGTGTGGGAAGTTCTTCGGTTTGAGTACCCTGATAAGTGCAGCAGCAGCTGCTGTGCTAGAAAGACAAACTCCAAACAGCCGGTCAAACAGATATATTTGGGTAAAGACGGTAGAGGCAGTTATAGGCAGTCCAAAGGTTCTCTTAAAGAACCCAATGCTGACACTCTATCCTTCTTAAAATGTGGTGTCCAAAACCAAACACAATACTCCAGGTGAGGTTTTACCAGAGCAGAGTAAAGTACCATCTCTTCATGTGATCCGGACACTAGACTTCTGTTAACACAGCCCAATATTGCATTTGCCTTTTTAGCCACCGCCTCACACTGTTGGCTCATGTTCAGTGTATGGTCCACTAAGACTCCTAGATCCATTTCACACATACTACTGCCCAGACGAATCTCCCCTATTCTATAACCATGTGTGGGATTATTCTTACCTAAATGCAGAACTTTATATTTATCCCTGTTAAAATTCATTTTATTGGTTTCAGCCCAATTTTCCAGCCTGTCAAGATCATCCTGTATCCTGTTTCTTTCTTCTACTGTATTTGCAACCCCTCCCAATTTAGTACCATCTGCAAATTTAATAAGCATTCCCTCTATTCCTTTATCCAAATCATTTATAAAGATGTTGAACAAAGCAGGTCTCAGGACAGATCCTTGAGCCACTCCACTTGTCATTCCTCTCCAAGAGGATGAGGAACCATTCACAAGCACTCTTTGGGTGCGATCTGTCAAACACTTACAGATCCACCTAACGGTAACAGGATCCAAATCACATTTACCAACCTCTTCTTCTTCTACATGATTGCTAATGGAGAATCCATACTTGCCCATAGGCAATAATGGGAAGTAGTCTTGCCCACAGGTAATAAGTGAGGCCATACTTGCCCTTAGGGAATAATGAACACCAGGCTCTCCCATTGTCAATAAGGGAGACCACACTTGCCCATAAGAAGAAAATGGAGTCCACACTTGCCCATTGGGAATTATATCATAATGCTGCTGTTTAAATCAATGGTGCAGTCTCATTTGGAACACTGTGTACAATTCAGGTCAACGCACCTCAAAAAACATACCATGGCATTAGAAAAAGTGCAGGAAAGGGTAACTAGATTGATTAAACGGTTGGAACACTTTCCCTATGAAGAAAGGATAAAACAGTTGGAGCTCTTCAGCTTTGAAAAACGTCGACTGAGGGGTAACATGAGGTTTTCAAGATTATGCATGGAAGAGAGAAGGTAGAGACAGAAGTACTTTTCTGCCTTTCTCGCGATGCAAGAACTCGTGGGTACTCAAAGAAATTGTTGCGCAATCAGCTTAGAATGGATAAAAGTCCTTCACCCAAAGGATGAGTAACACACGGAATTCACTGCTATAGGAGGTGGTGGCAGTAAAAGCATAGATGGCTTCAAGAGGGGACTGGATCAACATGTGGAGCAGAGGACCATCAGTGCCTATTAGCTGCAAGGTATAGATGGAACTCTCTGTCTGGGGCAAGTGATGCTTTGTATTCTTGGTCCTTTGGGGGGGCAACAGTGGGAGGACTTGTAGTGTCCTGGCCCCACTGGTGGACCTCCTGATGGCACCTGTTGGGGGGGGGGTTTGCCACTGTGTGACAATGGAGTGTTGGAATGGATGGGCCATTGGCCTGGTCCGACATGGCTTTTCTTCTGTTCTTATGTGACTCAGAGTGTTGGACTGGATGGGCCATTGGCCTGATCCAACATGGCTTCTCTTATGTGACTCAGAGTGTTGGACTGGAGGGGCCATTGGCCTGATCCAACATGGCTTCTCTTATGTTCTAATATATAAAGATTAATCAATGCTGATAATAAAAGGCAGAGATTAATGCAGTCGTGAATTTATGTGGATAGTTACATACATAACTATATAAAACAATACAGGTGGAAATACAGATATGAATACATGAACATATGTAAATAGTAGTTATACTATTTACATATTCACATATATTCATATATATTCAACATAAGAGAAGCCATGTTGAATCAGGCCAATGGCCCATCCAGTCCAACACTCTGTGTCACAGAAGAACATAAGAGAAGCCATGTTGGATCAGACCAATGGCCCATCCAGTCCAACACTCTGTGTCACGTAAGAACATAAGAGAAGCCATGTTTGATCAGGCCCATGGCCCATCCAGTCCAACACTCTGTGTCACATAAGAACCTAAGAGAAGCCATGTTGGATCAGGCCACTGGCCCATCCAGTCCAACACTCTGTATCACACAGTGGCCAAAACACACACACACACACACACACACACACAATACATTCACATATATTCATGTATACTATAATAGTAATTATATGAATATATATGTGGATACATGTATATGCTTTTAGTAACTGACCATTCATTAGCACTGATAATACTAACAAGAAAACCGCTTGGTTGTTTCTGAATCAGAGATCTAAAACCCAACCATTGCCAGGGACTTGTACCTGACAATGATTCTTCCACCTAGCGATCCCATTGCCCATCCTTGCTTCCTTCTCCGTGGGATGTTTTTGAGGGTTTGAACATGGCTAATATTCTTTTCACAGTTCGCGCGCTTGTAACATTTGTTCCTGAGTAGGGTAAGGTTTCTTGGATAGACTCAAGTCTTTTGAAGCAGTTTACATCTTTTCCTTTCTTTTAATGGTCTGTAGTTGTCTTTTGGGTGTGAAAGAGGTAAAAAACTCTTTCTGCAAGCTAAGCAGTTACATAGATGCTCCATGTGTGGGCTCCTCGATGCAGTAGAAAAGAAGAGTACTGCTCTAATGGAGTCTCTTCCAATGCTCCAAACATGAAAACTGTGTCTTCCCTGCGTGGATTCTTAGATGCCATCGAAGGGTGCCTCTGCAACAGAATCACTTCTACAGTCTGTGAATTTCTTCCCTAGAGAGGTTGCATAGATTTTTCAAAATTGTCCAAATGACTGAATCTCTTTTAACAATCTGAGCACTCCAAAGGTTTCTCTCCTGTTTGGGATCTTTGATGGCCCCAGAAGGCAGGACCAGAACCAATGGGTTGAAATTAAATCAAAAAAGAGTTTCCGGCTCAACATTAGGAAGAACTTCCTGACCGTTAGAGCGGTTCCTCAGTGGAACAGGCTCCCCTTCAGGAGGTGGTGGGCTCTCCTTCCTTGGAGGTCTTTAAAAAGGCTAGATGGCCATCTGACAGTGATGACGATCCTGTGAATTTAGGGCGGAGGGGTTTGTGAGTTTCCTGCATTGTACAGGGGGTTGGACTAGATGACCCTGGAAGTCCCTTCCAGCTCTACGATACTATGATGTCGCTGAAGATGGCCACTCACACTGAATCTCTTTCCACAATTTGAGCATTTTCTCTCATGTACAGATTATTCAATGCAGTAGGCTGCCCACATTCTTCTGGGGCGTATCCCATCATCAGCTCCCTTTGCGTCATCTGGACCTCTGGGATAACAGCTGCCACTGTGGTAAGGGAGGGTGATGGGCCAATAGCTCATCAGCACGTTCAGTTGGGGAGGAGTCTCATTCATTGGGATGATGTCCCTGTGTCATGAAAGCCTCCATCATGGCCACTCACAATTCCAGGCGCAGCAAAGGCAGCATCTGACATTGAGCATTCAAAAGCTTCTACCCTGTGTGTGTTCTCTGATGTTCTTGAAGATTCTCCCTCAGACTGAATCTCTTTCAGCACTCTAGAGCAGCCAAAAGGCTTCTCCCCTGTGTGGGTTATCTGATGCTGTTGAAGATCGCCATTCTGACTAAATCTCTTTCCACACTCTGAGCACTCAAAAGGTTTCTCCTCTGTGTGGGTTCTATAATGTTTGTGAAGATTGCTACTTGTACTGAATCTTTTTCCACACTCTGAGCATTCAAAAGGTTTCTCCCCTGTGTGGGTTCTCTGATGCTTTTGAAGATCACCACGTGAACCAAATCTCTTTCCACACTCTGAGCATTCAAAAGGCTTCTCCCCTGTGTGGGTTCTCTGATGTGTTTGAAGGTTGCCACTCCGATTAAATCTCTTTCCACACTCTGAGCATTCAAAAGGCTTCTCTCCTGTGTGGATTCTCTGATGCTTCTGAAGACTTCCACTCCACATGAATCTCTTTCCACACTCTGAACACTCAAAAGCCTTCTCCCCTGTGTGGGTCTTCTGATGACACTGAAGACTGCCACTCATACAAAATCTCTGTCCACCCAGTGAAAATTCACAAGATTTCTCCCCTGTGTGGGTTCTCTGGTGCTCTTGAAGATTATCACTCATAATGAATCTCTTTCCACACTCTGAGAATTCAAAAGGCTTCTCCCCTGTGTGGGTTCTCTGATGCCTTTGAAGATGTCCACTCATGCTAAATCTCTTTCCACACACCAAGCATTCAAAAGGCTTTTCCCCTGTGTGGGTTCTCTGATGCGTTTGAAGACTGCCACTCTGACTGAATCTCTTTCCACACACT
This sequence comes from Heteronotia binoei, assembly GCF_032191835.1. Lineage (NCBI taxonomy): Eukaryota > Metazoa > Chordata > Lepidosauria > Squamata > Gekkonidae > Heteronotia > Heteronotia binoei. The sequence continues at coordinate 7,552,991 of NC_083227.1, read as the reverse complement.
GAGCATTCAAAAGGCTTCTCCCCTGTGTGGGTTCTCTGATGCTTTTGAAGACTGCCACTCTGACTGAATCTCTTTCCACACGTTGAACATTCAAAAGGCTTCTCCCCTGTGTGGGTTCTTTGATGCATTTGAAGACTGCCACTCTGACTGAATCTCTTTCCACACTCTGAACATTCAAAAGGCTTCTCCCCTGTGTGGGTTCTTTGATGCATTTGAAGACTGCCACTCTCACTGCATCTCTTTCCACACACTGAACATTCAAAAGGCTTCTCCCCTGTGTGGGTTCTCTGATGTGTTTGAAGACTGCCACTCTGAATGAATCTCTTCCCACACTCTGAGCATTCAAAAGGCTTCTCTCCTGTGTGGATTCTTTGATGCTTCTGAAGACTTCCACTCCACACGAATCTCTTTCCACACTCCAAGCATTCAAAAGGCTTCTCCCCTTTGTGGATTCTCTGATGTGTTTGAAGACTGGCACTCCACATGAATCTCTTTCCACACTCTGAGCATTCAAAAGGCTTCTCCCCTGTGTGGATTCTCTGATGCCTTTGAAGATCCCAACTCGTACTAAATCTCTTTCTACACTCTGAGCATTCAAAAGGCTTCTCCCCTGTGTGGGTTCCTTGATGCATTTGAAGACTGCCACTCTCACTGCATCTCTTTCCACACATTGAACCATCAAAAGGCTTCTGCCCTGTATGGGTTCTCTGATGACTTTGAAGATTGCCACTCTGACTGAATCTCTTTCCACACTCCAAGCATTCAAAAGGCTTCTCCCCTGTGTGGGTTCTCTGATGACTTTGAAGACTGCCACTTGTACAAAGTCTCTTTCCACACTCCAAGCATTCAAAAGGCTTCTCCCCTGTGTGGGCTCTCTGATGATATTGAAGACTGCCACTTGCACTAAATCTCTTTCCACACTCCAAGCATTCAAAAGGCTTCTCCCCTGTGTGGGTTCTCTGATGCCTTTGAAGACTGCCACTCCACATGAATCTCTTTCCACACTCTGAGCATTCAAAAGGCTTCTCCCCTGTGTGGGTTCTCTGATGATTTTGAAGACTGCCACTCCACAGGAATCTCATTCCAAACTCTGAGCATTCAAAAGGTTTTTCCCTGTTGTGGGTTCTCTGATGCTTTTGAAGATCGCCACTCATACTAAATCTCTTTCCACACTCCAAGCATTCAAAAGGCTTCTCCCCTTTGTGGGTTCTCTGATGTGTTTGAAGACTGGCACTCCACATGAATCTCTTTCCACACTCTGAGCATTCAAAAGGCTTCTCCCCTGTGTGGATTCTCTGATGCCTTTGAAGATCCCAACTCGTGCTAAATCTCTTTCCACACTCCCAGCATTCAAAAGGCTTCTCCCCTGTGTGGGTTCTCTGATGCGTTTCAAGATGGCCATTCCGATTGAATCTCTTTCCACACTCTGAGCATTCAAAAGGCTTCTCCCCTGTGTGGGTCTTCTGATGATATTGAAGACTGCCACTCTGACTGAATCTCTTTCCACACACTGAGCATTCAAAAGGCTTCTCTCCTGTGTGGGTTCTCTGATGCTTTTGAAGACTGCCACTCGTACTAAATCTCTTTGCACACTCCAAGCATTCAAAAGGCTTCTCCCATGTGTGGGTCTTCTGATGATATTGAAGACTGCCACTCATACCAAATCTCTGTCCACACTTTGAGTATTCAAAAGGTTTCTCCCCTGTGTGAGTTTTCTGATGCTGCTTAATATTATCACTGAGACTGAATTTATGTTTTGTCTCTGAGCATTCAGGTGTCCCCTGTTTCTTTATTCTTTGATGTGCAAGAAGCTGTGATCTATTTCTGAAATACTTTCTGCACTGAATGGATTTGCTTGCTTTCATTTTTCTGTGCTTTGGAAAATATATATTCCACTGTCTTCCATCACGCTTCTCAGCCATATAGCCACCTTTCTTTCTCTTCACTGTGATTTGATTCCTGACATTTTTGTTAAAGTCTTCATTTTTAACTCCATCTGGCATTTCCTGATGAAGTTTCTCACCCTCCTCATTCCTCTGATCATCCTCTGCTGGAATAAAGAGAGAGAAACTGTTAGCACTTGGGAAGGCTGAGAAGATCCGAAGGCGTCTATGGGTCTGCAGGAGGAAAGGACTGATGGCCCTTTGGCTTCATCCAGCTGGACTGATCTTAGCCACCCCTCCACCTTCCCCCAAGAATATCTGGTATTTAAGGATACCTCCCCCACCCATGAAGAACTTCAGCTGAACTCTTGCCCAGAAGGAGTTTCTGAGCCTCCAGATTAAGGCCTCTCTCCCTCCTTACCCACCGGCCTCTATGATTGTTCCAGACCAAATGTGGCTTAGAAGGGAATCAGGAATCTCCTACAGTTACTTCTGGCCCATTCTCTTGACATAAGAGTGAAGGTCACTCACTCTGAACCAACTCATTTGGGAAGGAGACATGCTCTTGGGAGCCTCTAGAACAGCGTTTCCCAAACTTTTTCCCACTGTGGCCCGGTTATTTTTACACTTCTCCTTCGTGGCCCACTAAAATTTGGGAGTGGAGCCAGGAGACTTTGAGGGTGGAGGCGGGAGAAAGGAAATGATGTACAAACAAGACTAAAACTATTGCAATGTTTTGTTTACGAAAAGTAGTAGAATAGTGGGATTTTGCGTTGCAATTTTTAAAATAAAACATCAATAAAAAAGCACAAGGATCACACAGCAGAAAACTAAAACGATAAAATGCTCAGCCTGGGAAAACATGAAATGGCAGGGGGGGAAGGAGAGAGGGGGTAGAGAGAGAAAAAGACAGAAAGAGAGAAAGAAAGGAAAACATGAAATGGCAGCCTGGGAAAACATGAGGTGGCAGGGCATTTCAATCTTCTTCCCACCCACTCCACCCCACTCTACTCAGATTAGCAATGGCAAGGGAGGGAGGGAGGGAGGGAGATAGGGGAAAAGACTAACTGACAGAGAGAGAGAGGAAGGGGAGTGGGAAATAAAGCAAATACGGAATAACAGACAGACAGACAGAAAAAAAGTAAGAAAGAACGAAAGGGAGGGAAGGGGAGAGAGTTGGAAACAGAGAAAAAAGAAAGAATGAGAAAGGAAATAGGAAGGAAGAAAAAGGGAGGGAAGGAGTGAAAGAAAGGAGGGACAAAAGGAAGAAAGAAAGAAAGAAAGAAAGAAAGAAAGAAAGAAAGAAAGAAAGAAAGAAAGAAAGAAAGAAAGAAAGAAAGAAAGAAAGAAAGAAAGAAAGAAAGAAAGAAAGAAAAAGAAAAATGGAAAGAAACGGGATGGGAGCAACACCTTTTAAACTGCTGACTCTAGCAGCACAAGCAGGCCTGGGTCCCCTGACCTCAGCTGGCCAAGGGAAGTAGGCCTAGTTCCGCCCCCCCCCCCCGCTTCCTCCTCCCTTCCCCCCCAAGGTCAGTTTCAGGCTGGTTAAGGCGCCCCTCCCCCCCTCTAGGCGCGGAAAACGTACTGAGCTCTCACTCAGCGCGGGTGCAGGCTGTCAGCAGGTTGAACGTATGTCCGAAAAGGACACCACTGCTGCTCTCTCCCCCGCACTTCCTGGATGGGAAGGGAGCATGGGGGAGGGAGCAGCAGCAGCAGCCTTTTCGGACGTTCGTTTGACCTGCCCCTGCGCTGAGTGAGAGTTCAGCGGCATTTTCCCCGCCGGGGAGGGGGGGAAGGGCGCCTTAACCAGCCTGAAACTGACCTGTGGGGGGAGGGAGGAAGGGAGGAGTCAAGAGGGGGGTGCAATGCTGTGGGGAGGAGGTGCGGGGATGGCAGGCCACCGGTGGCCCCGCGACCTGGCACTGAGGCCGGCATGGCCCAGTGCTGGGTCCTGACCCTGCAGTTGGGAAACACCGCTCTAGAAGAACCCTGCAATCTGTCTTCAAATGCAAGGCCGTTCTCTTTCTCCGCCAGTTTCTCTTATACTTTTGGCTTCTTTTGCAGAGAGAGAGGAAGACAGAGAGAGAGAAAGAAATTAAAGACTAAAAATTCTTCTGGAAGGTCAGCACCACAGTCCAGATCAAAGCCCGGAATCTGAACCAGTATATGCAGAATAGCATAGAATCCTAGTTCCTCCAAGGGTTACAGATATTTTCACATGGTCTGGTGTGATTTGTGGGTGTTCTTAATTTGAGCCTCCCTGCAGTTCACATCATCATTTCTTTTAAGGCCAGATCCCAGAACGTGGTCATTGGTTAATCGTGAGAATCTTTATCCTGTCCTGCAAACAGGAGGGTGAGGGGATGAGGATGCTCAGGGGTGGTCCGATGCCCCATGGCTCCTAAGGCAGACTCACTGCCTGGCACCCTCCCCCACAGCTCCATGCCCCCCCTCCCCGCCGAGACTCCTCCTCCCCTACTTCCCTTCCCCACCCCATGCCGATTTCAATGTCGGAACTGGCTCTAGCGCCACGTTCTGGCTATTGAAAGCCCTCCCTCCGCTGATCACTTGATCAGCAGGTAAAACCGCACCACGGGGCCGTGCTCACAATCTGTCAGGACCAGCCTCCTGAAAAGGCGCCCCCACTGCCGCTGACTCCTCCCCTCCCCACTTCCTGAATGGGAGAGGCATTGAAATTGACATGGGGTGGGGAAGGAAGGGAGGAGGAGGCGGGGGGCAATGTAGGCCTTTGCCTTGGAGGAGGGGGGGAGGTCAAATTTGCCACCGCTGCCCTGCTGGCGCCCTAGGCAACCACCCAGTTTGCCTAGTGGGAGTGCCAGCACTGCAGATGCTGGAAAATTCCATCCAGAAGGACCTCTGATTGGGTCATTCATACCACCTGATCCTAGAGAGACAGAAACTATAATATGGGCATGGATGAGAGGGAAGCCAGGCTAACTTCATGCTCCTGGGATGCTAGTACACCTGCATGTTCCCTTGCTGCATCATGATGAATACATCTCTCTGGAGTACATTAGGCTCCAGTTGCAATACTGATGCTGCAACAAGAAATGCCGTTTAGGTGCTTCCTATCTTAGAATAGTTAGCTTTTATTTATTTATTTGATTTGATTTGATTTATATCCTGCCCTACCCCACTGAAGCGGGCTCAGAGCGGCTTACAACACGGAGATTGTAACAATAAAATTCAAATTTTAAATACAATAACAATTTATATAATTAAGAGATTAAAACATTAAAATACATTAAAAATCAGTACATCAATCCAGCACTACGCTATCTATCACCTTCCTTCAGTATTTTGGTGGTTTTGATACCGGTCAGTTATAGGCCAACCGGAAGAGGAATGTCTGACAGGCCCTGTGGAATTGTCCAATATCCCGCAGGGCCCTGACCTCCTCCGGTATCTGGTTCCACCAGCAAGGAGCTGTTATTGAGAAGGCCCTGTCCCTGGCTGACTTCAACCAGGCCTCCTTTGGCCTGGGGATTACGAGCAGATTTTGGGAGCCAGAACGCAGCACTCTCTGGGGAACATATGGGAAGAGACGGTCCCTAAGGTAGGCAGGTCCTAGACCATATAGGGCTTTAAAGGTAATAACCAGCACCTTGTACCGGACTCGGTATATTATTGGCAGCCAGTGCAGCCCCCGAAGGCCCGGCTGAATGTGCTCCCGTCTAGGGAGCCCTAGTAGCAGCCGAGAGGCGGCGTTCTGCACTAGCTGCAACTTCCGGGTTCGACACAGGGGCAGCCCCATGTAGAGGGCATTACAGTAATCCAACCTTGAGGTGACCGTTGCATGGATCACTGTTGCTAGATCGTCCTGCTCCAGGAAGGGAGCCAACTGCCTCGCCCGCCTAAGATGAAAAAATGCGGACTTAGCAGTGGCTGCTACCTGGGCCTCCATAGTTAAGGCAGGCTCAAGTAGTACCCCCAAGCTCCTGACCCTGTGCGCCATTGTCAGTGGCACACCGTCAAGGGCTGGAAGGGGAATTCCCCCCCCCCCCCAGACTGCGGCGACCCAAGCAAAGGACCTCTGTCTTCGCTGGATTTAGTTTCAGCCTACTCAGCCTGAGCCATCTAGCCACGGCTTGTAATGCCCGGTCCAGGTTTTCTGGGACATAGTCGGGCCGTCCGTCCATGAGTAGATAGAGCTGGGTGTCATCAGCGTACTGGTGGCAACCCAGCCCATGCCTCCAGGCAATCTGGGCAAGGGGGCGCATGTAAATGTTAAATAACATTGGGGAAAGAACTGCCCCCTGAGGCACCCTACAATCCAGCGCGTGCCTCTGGGACAGCTCACCCCCAATTGCCACCCTTTGTTCCCGACCATCAAGGAACGAGGAGAGCCACTGTAAGGCCAACCCCTGAATCCCGTCGGCGATTTTTGTTTCACTGTTGCTGAACTGCAGAAACTGTGCCGTTATGTGATGTCTTATTTTTAAATCCTTAATATACTTTATTTTTAAAAGGGGTCTGTGGAAAGGAAGGACTGCATCAGTGCTTAGATCTTGTGGCCTTTTCTTACATGCCCAAGGAAATGCGACTGCCACTTTGAGGTCAGGAAGCAACTTTAGCCAAGGTTTGTGGAGGGGTTTTTTTTATGCCATTCTCCGGGCTTGCAACAAGGGTGGTCCTGAATCCCCTACATTTTGTAGGGGTTGGACTAGATGACCCTGGAGGCTAGTTCCAATTCTATGATTCTATGAACATGTGAAGTTTCCTTACATTGAATCAGACCCCTGGTCCCTTGGAGCCAGTATCATCTACCCAGTCCAGCATTGGCTCTCCAGGGTCTCAGGCAGAGTCTTTCATTTCACCTCCTACCTGATCCTTTTCATTGGCGATGCTGGGGACTGAACCTGGGACCTTTTGCTTGCAAAGGAGATGCTCTGCCAGGGAGCTGCAGCCCCGCCCCAAGTGGTGGGAAGGGGGTCAAAATGATGCATCGCTATTCAATATTTGGATTCATTCCACCTCACAATGGCAGCAAGTTGCACCTTTGGCACCCAGGAAAGATCCTTACCCAGAGAGGCCACGTTCCCATAGTTCTCCAGCATGACTTCCCTGTACAGAGCTCTTTGTCCCGGATCCAGCAGGGCCCACTCTGCCTCCATGAAAGAGATGGCCACCTCCTCAAAGGAAAATGGACCCTGAAAGAAAAAGAAGATTGCCTCCTCTTCAGAGATTCCACCCTGGAAGGGAGTCATCTGGGAAGGTACAGAAAAGAATGCTTGGGATGGGTAAATGCAACAGCATTCAAAGGATCTCTCTCACGGACCCCTTGTAGAAACAGAAGGAGCAAAAACTCCCCTGAGAAAGGAGGGACCCAGGCTGTGTCCCCCCTACTCTTCTCTCCTACCTGGATTGGAGGTGCAGCAGCTGTTCTCACACCTTGGAAAAGACAACGGCTCAACAGCATCTCTTCACTGCCTGTTCCTGAGACAAGGGAGGGAGGGAGGGTGTTTGCTTGTTTGTTTCCTGGTTCACACACACACTATTCTCAGGGTTGTGAAACCTTCCGCTATGTACACTCAACTCGTTTTTAAAATACTTTATACTACATTCTGAGAGGCAGAAGAGAAGCACCAGGGAGCTACAAGCCTTAGGAATTATAAATACTACCAATGTATTTCAGACTTCTGTCAGAGTTGTGTTTGCTCTACAAGGAGGGAAATGAGGAGTGGAAATGCAATAGCATGAGATAGCACCATCCTGTTGGACCAGCCATGACTAGAACAATTCTGGGGACTTTAGGGTCATGGGAATGAGCTTTCAGAGTTTCTCTGGGGCATGCTGAATTGGATATGTTTTATTTATTGTTACTGTAACGTTTTAATGTTGTAAGCCGCTCTGAGCCCGCCTTGCAGGACAGGGCGGGGTATAAATCGCAAATTAAATTTAAATTAAATCAGGTTTTCAGCCTGACACAACCTCAACATGACATCACATCTGTCCCAAGTCCCACCCAAAGACCCTCACCAAAGCAACTAGATGTGCTGGGCCCCATAGCCTGCCATCCCTACTCCACCCCCTGCTGCCCACAGCAGCCCCCCAGATGACCCTCCAAGCACAGGCACAAAAGGAAAATGTCCCCATGATTATTGGCCCCCAGGGAGTGGTTTCAGAGCTCTGCTCCCCCAGAAGGTGGAGGGTCCCTTTCGAAGTTTGCCTGCCTTCCCCTCTCCAGGGAATCTGAGACCTTTTAGGGAAGGAAGGTGAGAGATGAATTTTTAGTTATGGGATCAATGGTCCTCCAGGAGTTTGTCTGATCTTTTAGAGACATCACAGTGTGTGGATATTGAGTGCTACCAGTTAACTCTGTGTTGCTTATAGAAATCCGCATTTCCCCCGCCCTGACCTGACCTCTCTACCCATCACATTCACAGGCTCCCCAGGCACAAGGAGTCCTTACCACAGGAGAGGGCATCTTGGGCACGCTCCACCGCCTGCCCCCTCTGCCCCTGCTCCAAGGAAGCTCCTTCTGCCTCAGGGATTGCAGCTTCCATCTCCAAAGGTGGTCCCTGCATCTGAAACAGCAGCAAGGGAGAGGGGTAAGAGATGGAATGGAAAAGAGACCAAGGAATGGATTCTGCCCCACTCCCACACTCTGCACACTCCTATCAGCAGATCTGATGAGTTATCTGCAGGGGTCAGAAATTCTCTAGCAGAAGAGGCTCTGAGCAATTACCCAGCAAGGAAAATTTAAGATAAGGTCAGATATCATTACTTGAATTAGACCTGGAGGGAATCCCCTCACCTGCTCTGCCTGCCTCTTCTCCTCTGCCTGACTCAGGAGGAAACCTTCGGCCAGGGCCACCGCCTGGGAACTGGTCTCCGGCCCACATCCTCTGACCCAGCCCTGCATTTCCTGGGGCAGGAGAGTCAGGAACTGCTCCAGGATCACCAGGTCCAGGATCTGCCTCTTGGTGTGCCTCTCCGGCTTCAGCCACTGGCTGCAAAGTCCATGGAGCTGGCTGCAAACCTCTCGGGGCCCATCGGCCTCATGGTAGCGGAACTGCCGGAAACGTTGGCAACATACTTCTGAGGTCAGGGTGTTCTTAGCCAGGACCTCTGGCACAGCCCTTTCCCAGAATTCAACACCACTCCCCGCCGGGGTGGGATCGGGTCCTTTGCTTGCTGTCTTGCCAGTTCCAGTTAGAGGCCCATTGGTTTCATCGTAATGGAACAGCCGGAAGAGTTGGCAGTGGACCTCTGAGCTTATGGTGTCCTTAGCCAAGATCTCTGGCCCAGCCCCTTCCCAGAATTCAACATCACTTCCAAGTTGGATGGGATGTGGGCTTTTCCTTGCTCCTTTGCCAGTTCCAGGTCCTTCTGGGTCCTGCTCTTCCATCTCCTTCCCCTTCTCTTGGTTCACCTCTGTCTTTGAAAACATGCCTTTATTCACTGGGCTATGAAGAATGGCTTCTTCCTGAGGGGATGGAGAGAGACAGACAGTGTGTGCCTAAAAGAAAATACGTATACACACACACACAACCTCAACCCCCCCCTCTCCTCCCCTCCCGAACCCCAAAATAAAAAGAAGCAAGGAATATACAACGAATTCATCCAGAGAATTGCCCTGGCTTGCAATTATCCCCTTCTCCCTCCCAAGATCTAAACGCTTCTCTCCCCTATAAGACTTACTTCCAAGGAGACCTCCCGGGATCCGGCTGCTGCAAGGCTTTCCCCTCCTCCTGCAGCTTCTCTGCACCCCTCCCAGTCCTCCTTCGCCCTGCAAATGCAAACCCCTCCCCTTCCCTGGGAAAAGCCCCCTTCCTCTCCTACCCCCTCCTCACTCCTTGCTCAGCCTCTCTAGCAAGCATCTCAGTGCTTTTAACCCTCTCCGTGCTGCAGAGGAAGGAGAAAGGTGTCCTGGAGGAGCTTCAGCCGGGCTGCCGTCAGCCACGCCTTGTGCTGCTCAATGGGGCTGCTCGGGAGTAACTCTGCTGCAGGGGGTTGCGCTCCTCCCGGGTGTCCCGGGCTGCTCAGAGAAAGGAGGCTGCAGCTGGGTCCCTCCTCCTGAGTCCTCCCCCTCCTGGAATAAAGACCATCAAACTCAATGGGGGGGGGGGGAGAAAAGGGGGCGGTTTAGTGATGACGGCACCAGGCTCTTCTTGGAATAGGCCATTTGGCATTTCTGTTGCCCCCCTGGAGAGAAAACCTCTCTGGGTCTCCTGGCCCTTCCTTGCAAGTCCAGGGAAATGCTGAGTTCTTGGGTTAGGGAACACAACCTCTTTCTTTCAGCCCAAGCTAATCCTACTGCCAGAATGCTTTCAGCTTCAAAGTGGGAAGACCCCCAAAAGCTCAAAGCAGGCTGAACTATGAAGGGATCAGGGTTGCAGAGCTGGTGGGGGGTAGCCAGGGGGCTGAAGGCGAAGGACCCCCGCCCTGGATTATCCCTCCCAAGGGACCCCAGGCTGCAAGACGGGGGGTTCTCCTCCCACAGGGTCTCTGCTGGACTGGCCAACCTCCTGGTGGGGCCCGGAGATCTCTCCAGTTCACAATTCATCCCCAAACTACAAAGTGCAGATCCTCTGGAGAAGACGGCTGCCTGCGGGGCGGGGGGGGGGGGCTGCTTTCCCTCTAAGGCAGTATGTCTCCTGGAGGACCCTCCCCTCCTCGCTTACAAAACCATAGGAAAGATAAAACAATGCAAGATGCATGAGTCACCATGAGAGTCCACCATTTATTGGGATTTTTCATCCTTGGAGTCTCATGGTGACTCATGCATCTTGTATTGTTTAATCTTATCTTTGCTGTTTTTGTAAGCATTTATTCGATTCTATGCGAATACATGCTTAGTGCTTTGAACTGTCTATATATTTTGAGGATTGATTAGTAAGCAAATTGGTTTTTCTGCATTAAGCTTTCGGAACTTTCCAAATGTTCATGAATATTAAGTGTCACTAACTGATTATGATATTACCTGAACACAGGTCTCTCCAGCGTCTCAGCCTTACTGTGTTCCTCCCATTTGGTTTGCAACTTCCAGGGAGGGCCTGGAGATCTTCTGGAATAACAATGCTGCTCTCCAGAGACCACAGAGATCAGCCCCCCTGGGGGAAAGGGCGACTGCAGGGGGGGGGGGGACTCTGTGGTAACAAACCCCAATTGATGCCATCTCACGATGACTCATGCATCTTGCACTGTTTCATCTTATCTTTGCTATGTTCTTGTAAGTGTTTATACAATTCTGTGTGAATAGGTGCTTAGTGCTTTGAACTTTCCGAGTGTTCATAAATGTTGAGTGTTACTGATTATTACTATATTAACGGAACAGGGGTCTCTCCAGGGTCTCCTCCCTGGAACTCAGCAATCCTGTCCCAGTTGAGGCACAAATCCCATGGCAGCCCCCCTCCCCCTCCTTCCCAGGTCTCCTGCAAGGCCCTTCCAGGAGCACAACCCCAGTGGTGCTCAAAAGGAAACCAGCACCAGCAACAGGGAAGTGAAATGGACTCCCCCCCCCCCCCAAGCTAGGCTGGACTTCCCTTGAGTTTGCAAAAATTGCCCCATGTTTAATTAAGAGCTGTTAGGTATGTTGCTTTTAAAAGAAACTCTCTTTGGGAAATAGCTGGAATGGATTTTATAGTCACCGTTTGCACATTAAATAGTGATCCCTTTGCCATCTTCTGTCCAGAGCTTTCAGCAGCCCCTGTCAGACTTTTAAAGCTACCAGCTATAAAGATGCTTGGCTTCCTGCACCAAAGCTGACCCGTCTTTCCCCCAGTCTGGCCTCCTGCATGCAGCCTCTTTTGGACCACACCTGCTGTGCAGACAAGGGATGGGTCCCAGCGGAGGCTATGCCCAGGGACCAGGTGGCTTGACAGAAAGGGCAGAAGCAGGTAGACAGCCCAGGATGCAGTCACTCTAGAGCATCTTTAGCATGCTTATTAGAAGTATGTGAAGTTTAAACCCAGGCAGGTCATTGCTGAATGAGCGGGATAATAGGACACAGCTGTAATTAGACTCTAATTCTGCACAGGGCAAGGAGGAGACCTACAAGTAGACTCCAGCTCTCAGCCATCCTACAGCACTGCAGAAATATCTGGAATATGGGCCTCGATCCCCTTAAACTGCCACCCCGTCTTGGAGCACAAGCCGGGGCTCTCTGTGTCTTCAAGGCCAGAGGTTCACAACAAAGCAGCTCTCAGCAAAATAGAGGTTTATTAAATCCTTAAAGAACGATATGAGGCAAAATAATCTCTGTAGTCTAGCAGCATAAAAGAGGAAAGCTAACTTTTCTAACTAATACATTGGCACATGGTGTTAGATGGCAGAATCTGAAAAGTCTCAGCCTCAGAGTGGAGACCTAAGCGTTTCCTAGGTAGGTCTTCATTGCAATGTGACCTTAGCATAGTCTGGGCCTCAGTCCAGCAAAATCATGAAGCTAGCAAGGCTTCTCTCTGGTCTCTAGATCTATGCCATCAGCCCATAGGATAGAATGGACTACGTTATGTCCTACAAGCCCATAGGACAGAATGGAGTCCATTCCATCATACGAGTCCACTGTACCCTAATTTGAATAGAAAGTGTGAAGAGTATTTGAGGTTGGAACGGGGGCCTGATACATTGTATAGGACCAGTCTGATTATCTGCTGTTGTTGAACTGGCCCCTCCCTGCTATGAAAGAACATTCCTTTTGTGTCAGTTGATGAGAAGTGCTACTGTTTGTCTCATGAATTTGTCTCTCACAGTTTATTGTTTGCTTCGCAGCAGCATTGTTATAGGTGGTGGAGGCCGGGGGGGGGGGGATGGACTGTCCCGAGCTTCCTACACTGGGCCCTGAGGAGAGGCAGTAGTGATCAGTAAGCCCCCAGGAGAACATGTCAGCAGAGAACTGTCTCCCTCAGAGGTCAGGGGCTGTCTGGTGGGGTTCGCACCTGATGGGGCTGGCGGTGGGTGGGAGAGAGCAGAATCAGCCAGTGGCATGCCAGAGACATTGTGTGAGCCAATCCTGTGTAGCCCACATCCAACCAATGGAAATCCTCAGATTTGCCACCACAGTAGGGCTTTGATGGTCTAAAGGTTGCACAGGATGAAGAGAGCTGACAAGGAGAACTTTCCCCCCTCTCTCAAATCACTAGAAGCATCCAATGAAGCTGACAGCAGTAGATTCAAGATGGACAAGAGGAAATAGTTTTTATACAGTGATCTTGTGCCAAAAGATGTAGTGACGGCCACAGGTATAGACAGCTTTAAAAGGGGATTACATAGATTCATGGAGGAGAGGTCTAATAATGGCTACTAGGCAGCGTGATTAAAGGGAACTTCCATGTTCAGACACAGTCAGCCTTTGAATCCTGGGGTGCCAAGAGGCACTATCAAAGGAAAACCTCAGAAGCAATTGCCTCAACAACGAGAGGATTGCCGTGGATGGCCAGCCCTTCCCCCATGTGAAAATGCAGTTTTCAACCAGCTGCTGCAACACCTGGCTCCTTGGCACTCCATCCCCTTGCAAAGGACCCTAAGATGGCCCACCAAGCACAAAAGTCAAGGCTCTCCCTTGCAGTTCAAGGCAGCTTGCAATAATAGTTAAACATTGCCAGATGAAGTTCAAAGTACAGGGACAAGCGTCATAATTATCCCCCTGGCTCCCTTCAGAGATAACTGAAATCCAACCCCCCCCTCCATAAAAGCCCTGGCAAACCAGCAGACCTCGTAGCCCCTCCTGAAGATCTCTGAGGTGGGATCCATGCCCACTTCTTCAGGAAGACCCACCCACAGAGGCAGAGCAACGATGCAAAAGGTCCGGGCCCAGATAACTGGCAGAGGGGCTGTGTGTGCCAAAACATCAGCATTTTGGTTCTTGTGAGAACGCTTATGAGCTCCTCTATGATTTTGGTGTGCTGATTCAGCTATCCAAATTGAAGGGGACTGTCCCTTTTGGTGACTCCCTTCTCCAAACCACGTGACTCTGGGGAGAGAGTGAACTGTGCCTTTGGCGATCCCGTCCATGGAGTTGTGTGGCTTGGAGAACATAAGAACATAAGAGAAGCCATGTTGGATCAGGCCAATGACCCATCCAGTCCAACACTCTGTCACACAGTGGCCAATTTTTTTATATATATATATATATATATATATATATATATATATATATACACACACACACACACACACACACACACACACACACACACACTGTGGCTAATAGCCACTGATGGACCTCTGCTCCATATTTTTATCTAAACCCCTCTTGAAGATGGCCATGCTTGTGGCCGCCACCACCTCCTGTGGCAGTGAATTCCACATGTTAATCAGCCTTTGGGTGAAGAAGTACTTCCTTTTATCCGTTTTAACCTGTCTGCTCAGCAATTTCATCGAATGCCCATGAGTTCTTGTATTGTGAGAAAGGGAGAAAAGTACCTCTTTCTCTACTTTCTCCATCCCATGCGTTACCTTGTAAACCTCTATCATGTCACCCCGCAGTCGACGTTTCTCCAAGCTAAAGAGTCCCAAGCGTTTCAACCTTTCTTCATAGGGAAAGTGTTCCAGCCCTTTAATCATTCTAGTTGCCCTTCTCTGGATTTCCTCCAATGCTATAATATCCTTTTTGAGGTGCGGTGACCAGAACTGCACACAGTACTCCAAATGAGACCGCACCATCGATTTACACAGGGGCATTATGATACTGGCTGATTTGTTTTCAATTCCCTTCCTAATAATTCCCAGCATGGCGTTGGCCTTTTTTATTGCAAACGCACACTGTCTTGACATTTTCAGTGAGTTATCTACCACGACCCCAAGATCTCTCTCTTGGTCAGTCTCTGCCAGTTCACACCCCATCAACTTGTATTTGTAGCTGGGATTCTTGGCCCCAATGTGCATTACTTTGCACTTGGCCACATTGAACCGCATCTGCCACGTTGACGCCCACTCACCCAGCCTCAACAGGTCCCTTTGGAGTTCCTCACAATCCTCTCTGGTTCTCACCACCCTGAACAATTTAGTGTCATCCGCAAACTTGGCAGTCCCGTCCATGGAGTTGTGTGGCTTGGCAAAGGAAGGGATTGAGAGGGACAGTCCCTCCAAGTGCCTTTGCACCCCCCCCCCTCCATTGGGAAAAATGGAGGAAGAGGGCACCTTCTTTAGGTCCCATAGATTGGATTTCTGGTCCAGCCTTTTGTGCACTTGGCAGAGGGGGCCTGAGGAGAGGCACAAGCAAGATGGAGCAAATTTGGTACCAATTATTTTTAAAAACAGCCCCCCCCCCCCCAGATATCCCTGGATCAATTCTCAATCATATCTTATGGGGCCCATTGAACTTTCTGAGTTCTTTGGTTGGGGAACGCAATCTTTTTCTTTCAGACCAAAGTAATCCTACTGCCAGAATGCTTTCGGCTTCGAAGGACCCCAAAAAGCTCACAGCAGGCAGAACTAGGGAGGAAACAGGGTTGAGAAATGCCTCTTTAGAACTGCTCCTCAGATAAAAGAGTTTGTAAATTAAGGATGCCGGCTGGTTACAGTAGATCTACACCAGCAGCAGAGAGGCTGTAGGTGTCTGTTACCTTAAAAAGTTTCTGGGATCTGGGAAAGGAACTGTTTTTGCCAGATTTCAAGATGTCAGCGTTAGATTGGCAGATAACCTGAAGCAGCGAGTTCCACAGAGGAGGGTGTCGTGGGAATTATTTGTTGTACACCTTGTACCCTCAGTAACCCAAACAACCCATAGTTATCAGAAGGCTAATACATATGAATGAATAATAATAAGAATTGCAGATTTATACCCCTCCCTTCTCCCTGAACCAGAGATTCAGAGCAGCTTACAATCTCCTATATCTTCTTTCCCCACAACAGACACCCTGTGAGGTGGGTGGGGCTGAGAGGGCTCTCACAGCAGCTGCCCTTTCAAGGACAGGCTCAGAGCGGCCTACAATCTCCTTTCCCTTCCTCCCCCACAACAGACACCCTGTGAGGTGGGTGGGGCTGGAGAGGGCTCTCACAGCAGCTGCCCTTTCAAGGACAACCTCAGCCAGAGCTATGGCTGACCCAAGGCCATTCCAACAGGTGCAAATGGAGGAGTGGGGAATCAAACAGAGTCCACGCTGTTAACCACTACACCAAACTTTTGTTACACTCCACAAAGAAGCCTTAAAATATATGGATAGAAAAGCAAAACAGTTTAGATACCATTAGTACATTTCACAATACAGTTAAAGAAGATAGTCAAGCACAAAGCATAGTTCTACAGTAAAGCAGAGAGCATGATGAAAAATCCAAGGCCCAACAGGGACTTCACCTATCTACATTTTCCTGGTTAGAATCTAAGTCCCAAGTCCCATTTAGAAAGGCATGATCAGCATAGAGACTGTCTCCTGTCTCTAGTGCAGTTCAGTCCCCTTCCATGGCTCAACCACCAGAGACCCCTGTCTCTATCCACGACAGGCCCCTTCCGCTCAAAATTTCACGGTTTATAAAGGTCCCCCCCCTCCCCGGAACCATAAATCATAAAGTTGGAAGGGACCTCCAGGGTCATCTAGTCCAGCCCCCTGCACAATGTGCAGGAAACTCACAAATACTTCTCCCTAAATTCACAAGATCTTCATCGCTGTCAGATGGCCATCTAGCCTCTGTTTAAAAACCTCCAAGGAAGGAGAGCCCACCACCTCCCGAGGAAGCCTTTTCCACTGAGGAACCGCTCTAACGGTCAGGAAGTTCTTCCTAATGTTGAGCCAGAAACTCTTTTGATTTAATTTCAACCCATTGGTTCTGGTCCTACCTTCTGGGGCTACAGAAAACAATTCCACCCCATCCTCTATAGGACAGCCCTTCAAATACTTGAAGATGGTGATCATATCACCTCTCAGCTGCCTCCTCTCCAGGCTAAACATCCCCTTTATCACTTATCTCTGCTTCTTCGTCATCTTATCATATATGTCAAACTACATTCCAAACTCTGCAGCTGCATCTTACAGATGGCAAGTTGTCTTTTCCCTATTCCGTTCCTGCTTATACCATATAAGGCTCATACCATGTAAGTCTTTTCCTGTCCTGAGACAGCCTTCACCTTTCACACACTTTCTCTACTGACCTAGATCCTCAGCCTGAGCTGTTGGCACTATGAATGCTTGAACCCTTGATGGCCAATTTTCATAAAGAGCTTTTGCAGCCAATTTCATAAGAGAGGGCCAACCCAACCGAAATCCTGTCACAGAGGGGAACCACTAAAAGCGCCCTTCCTCCTTGGTGTAACCACGTTCTCAGCCGTTCTGAACTGGCAACACCAGGTCCTTTGGAGGACCTTATCAGGACCAGCGATAAGAAATTTCCACTCTTCTGTTCATTCTCTGAGGAACACGAACGTTAGATTTGTGCCTCAGGTTATTTGTACCAAATTCAGAGCATTGATGAGATTCCTCCCTTGGGTGGACTCTTTGATTCTAAAAGAGAGATCAACTGATTTTCTGACCTGGAGATCCCATGGCCTATCCTTTCCCCCCTTTTTCTATTGGATCTTTTTGGGATTTTGAACATGGCTGATGCTCTTTCCACAGTCAGAGTACTTACAATGTTTCTTTCTGATTAGGGTAAGGATTCTTCTGTACATTCAAGTCTTTTACAGCAGTTGGTCTCTTTTCAATACTTGTTATGGTCTGTGGTCGTCTTTCAGGTATGGAATAGGAGAAAAGCTCTTTCTACAGGCAAAGAAGTTGCATGGATCCTCCTTATGTGGGTTCCTTGATACAGTAGAAGAATACCCCTATGACTGAATCTCTTTCAGTGCTCCAGACATTAAAATTGTGTCTTCCCTGTGTGGGATCTCAGTTGCCATCAAAGAGTGCTTCTGCAACAGCATCTCTCTTCACAGCCTGAGAATTCAAAAGATTTCTCCCCTGTATGAGTTTTGAAAATAGTCACACTGACTGAATTTCTTTTCACAATCTGAGTGCTCCAACATTTTCTCCTCATGCGCGGGTTCTTTGATGCAGTTGAAGAGTGCCACTCTAACTGAATCTTCTCTCACACTTCGAGCACTCAAAAGGTTTCTCCTGTTTGGATTCTTCAATGCAGTGGTCTAGCCTTCTGGGGCCTGTCCCATTCCCTGCTCCCCTTGCCCTCATCGGACCCTCTGGGATGACAGCTGCCACTGTGGTAACAGAGGCTGACGGGGCAACACCTCATCAGCAAGTTCAGTGGGGGTGGGGTGGGGGTAGTGTTATGCTTGGACCCCTCCTCCTTGAAGAACTAGTCTGGTACCTTGGACAAGCTAATGCAGGCAATCTTCTTTCTCAACATCTCACAGGGTCATTCCTCTAGACTTTTACTTGATCTGCAAACAGGATCAAAATAGATCA
Source organism: Heteronotia binoei (assembly GCF_032191835.1). Taxonomy (NCBI): domain Eukaryota; kingdom Metazoa; phylum Chordata; class Lepidosauria; order Squamata; family Gekkonidae; genus Heteronotia; species Heteronotia binoei. The sequence goes on along the minus strand of NC_083227.1, from coordinate 7,534,792 downwards.
TACAATCACACGGAATGTGTGTCATCAAATACTGACCAGAGGCTTGTCTGGGAAAAGTGATCCTAAAGGTGCAAAGGTCTGTTTTTTGGCATTTCTCTTCCTTCTTTTAAATCCATCAGTGCCAAAGATTAAGTTCCAGAAAAGGCAGTGCAACTCACTCATTCCCCTACCTTGCCTGACTTCCCATTACCTGGTTTATCCTTTATGAGGCAATACCATTTTAATCCCATAACACCCGTTTGTAATAGTTCTCCTGTCCTGACTATTAGAGGTCACCAAACAAAATAAGACATTTTCACATGAATGTTACGTTGCATTCGCAACCCATAGGAAAGCTACGCAGTGTCCCTGGTTCAAATGCATTGTTTCATTCACACTATCGCAGCAATGTTCTAGAAGCAATCGCGTTATTGCTCAAAGTTATATCAACCATCCTCTGTCCAAGAGAGAGTGCATCTGTTTGGCAGACCACTGGCTTACACCTCCAGCCACAATTATTAAAAAACCATCTCGTTAATTAAGGATTCATTTATTGAGATTACTACTGAGGGGAAAATCCTCGTAAACATGGGTGGAGATCCTGCTTGTTACCCCCTCTCGCATTGACTAGGTCTCCTAGGTAATTAGCCCAACAAACTCAGGAGTCCGTCACAATCACTTAGGGTAACAGGAGAGTGGTCTCATTTGGTCTATCACTAAAAGCCTCAGTTGGGACCATTTACGAGTCCGGGTGCGGCAAGCCAGGGCGGGATACTGAGCATTCAAAAGGTTTCTCCCCTCTATGGGTTCTCTGATGTTTTTTAAGATTGCCACTCGTACTAAATCTCTTTCCACACTCTGAGCATTCAAAAGGCTTCTCCCCTGTGTGGGTTCTCTGATGCTCTTGAAGATCGCCACTCCGATTGCATCTCTTTCCACACTCTGAGCATTCAAAAGGCTTTTCCCCTGTGTGGATTCTCTGATGCGTTTGAAGACTGCCACTCTGACTGAATCTCTTTCCACACACTGAGCATTCAAAAGGCTTCTCCCCTGTGTGGGTTCTCTGATGCTTTTGAAGACTGCCACTCTGACTGAATCTCTTTCCACAATCTGAGCATTCAAAAGGCTTCTCCCCTGTGTGGGTTCTTTGATGCATTTGAAGACTGCCACTCTGACTGAATCTCTTTCCACACTCTGAGCATTCAAAAGGCTTCTCCCCTGTGTGGGTTCTTTGATGCATTTGAAGACTGCCACTCTCACTGCATCTCTTTCCACACACTGAACATTCAAAAGGCTTCTCCCCTGTGTGGGTTCTCTGATGTGTTTGAAGACTGCCACTCTGAATGAATCTCTTCCCACACTCTGAGCATTTAAAAGGTTTCTCTCCTGTGTGGATTCTCTGATGCTTTTGAAGACTTCCGCTCCACACGAATCTCTTTCCACACTCCAAGCATTCAAAAGGCTTCTCCCCTTTGTGGATTCTCTGATGTGTTTGAAGACTGGCACTCCACATGAATCTCGTTCCACACTCTGAGCATTCAAAAGGCTTCTCCCCTGTGTGGGTTCTCTGATGCTGTTGAAGGTAGCTACTCTGATTGAATCGCTGTCCACACTCTGAGCATTTAAAAGGCTTCTCCTGTGTGTGGGTTCTCTGATGACGATAAAGATTGCTACTTTGACAGAATCTCTTTTCACACTCTGAGCATTCAAAAGGTTTCTTTCCTATGTGGGTTCTCTGATGATATTGAAGATGGCCACTCATACTAAATCTCTTTCCACACTCTGAGCATTCAAAAGGTTTCTCCCCTGTGTGGGTTCTCTGATGACAATGAAGGTCGCTACTCTGACTGAATCTCTTTCCACACTCTGAGCATTTAAAAGGCTTCTCCCGTGTGTGGGTTCTCTGATGCCTTTGAAGATGGCCACTCATACTAAATCTCTTTCCACACGCTGAGCATTCAAAAGGTTTCTCCGCTGTGTGGTTTATCTGATGATGCTGAAGACTGCTGCTTGTACTGAATCTCTTTCCACAATTTGAGCATTCAAAAGGCTGATGAACTTCATCACCCTCCACATTCCTCTGATCATCCTTTGCTGAAATATAAAGGGAGATTCTGTTAGCACTTGGGAAGGCTGGTAAGATCCAAAAGCGTCTATGGGACTGCAGGAGGAAAGGACTGATGGCCCTTTGGCTTCATCCAGCTGGACTGATCTTAACCACCCTCCACCTTCCCCCAAGAATATCTGGTATTTAAGGATACCTCCCCCACCCCTGAAGAACTTCAGCTGAACTCTTGTCCCGAAGGAGCTTCTGAGCCTCCAGATTAAGGCCTCCCTCCCTCCCTACCCACCGACCTATAGGATTGTACCAAACTAAATGTAGTACAGAAGGAAATCAGGAATATTGTATGGTTATTTCTGGTTTGTTTCCTTGACATAATAACAGTGAAGGTCACTCACCCCGAACCAGCTCATTTGGGAAGGAGAAATGCTCTTGGGATTCTCTAGAACTCTGGAACCTTTCTTCGAATGCAAGGCCGTTCTCTTTCTCCACCATAGTTTCTCTTATACTTCTGGCTTCTTTTGCAGAGATTGAGGGAGACAGAGAGAGAGAAAGTGATCATTCTTAACATGGGGAAGGAAAGAAATAAAAAAGTAAAAATTCTTTTCGAAGGTCAGCACCACAGTCTAGACCAAAGCCCAGAATCTGAACCAATATTTGTGGAATGTCTCTGTGAGGCAAAGAATCCTCGTTCTCCGAAGGGTTACAGAGATTATTAAGTGGTCTGGTGTGACTTGTGGGTGTTCATAATTTGAGTCTGCCTGCAGCTAACATCATTTTTTTCAAGGCCAGATCCCAGGATGTGGTCCTTGGTTAACTGTGCGAATCTGTATCCAGTTCTGCAAGCAGGAGGAGGAGGAGGAGGGGATGAGGATGCTGCTGACATTCTCCGGAAACTTTCATCCAGCAGGACCCTTAATTGGATCACTAGTGCCAGTTGACCCTAAAGAGGCAGAAACTATAATATGGGAATAGAGGAGAGGGAAGCCAGGCTAACTGTATGCTCATGACAGGCTAGTACACCTTGAGATTTTCTTGACGCATCATGATGAATAGTTCTCCCTAGAGTAACTTAGGCTACAGTTGGAATTCTTATTCTGCAACAAGAGATGCCATCTAAGTACTTCATATTTTAGTTAGAACTGCTAGCTTTTCTTCCATTTCTGTTGCTGAGCTGCAGAAACTGTGTTGCTTAGTGATCTCTGATATTAAACCCGTCATAAACCTTAATAAATTTTTTAAAAGGGATCTACATTGCTTGTCTGAACCCAGTGAATTGGTGTGACTCTAGGATTGTAACAGAGGCTAGATGGCCATCATCAGACCCCAATGCTGATTCTATGAACTTAGGCGTATGGTGAGATGAAGGGCAGGAGGGGCTGCATCAGTGCTTAGTTCTCATGGCGCCTTCTTACATGCCCAGGGAAATGCGATTGCCACTTTGGGGTCAGAAAAGAACTTCCTCCAGGCCAGTTTAGCCAAGGTTCCTGGAGGGGGTTTTGCCATCTTCTGGCCATGCAGCAGTTGTGAATTTCCTGCATTTTGTGATTTTAGACGACCCTGGATGCCAGTTCCAATTCTATGATTCCATGAAGATGTGAAGTTTCCTTATACTGGATCAGACCCTTGGAGTCGGTATTATCTACTCAGTCCAGCATCTGCTCTCCAGGGTCTCAGGCACATCACCTCCTACCTGATTCAAACCCTGACAGCATCTCCAGATAAAAGGATCACCTCCTACCTGATCCTTTTATCTGGAGATGCTGTCAGGGTTTGAAATTGGGACCTTCTACATGCCAAGCAGATGCTCTTCCACTGAGCCACAGCCCCTCCCCAAGCAGAGGGACAGACTTCAAAATGGTGTATTGCTATTCAGTCTTTGGATTCATTTCTCCTCACAATGGCAGCAATTTGGACCCTTGGCACCTAGGAAAGATCCTTACCCAGAAAGACCACATTCTCATAGTTCTCCAGCATGACTTCCCTGTACAGAGCTCTTTGTCCTGGATCCAGCAGAGCCCATTCTGCCTCCGTGAAAGAGACGGACACCTCCTCAAAGGAAAAGGGACCCTGGAAGAAAGAGAAGATTCCCTCCTCTTCAGAGATCATGCCAGGCAGAGATCTTACACTGGAAGGGAGTAGTCTGGGATGGGATGGAAAGTAAGGCTTGGAATGGGTAAAGGGAACAGCATTCAGAGTATCTCCCGCATGCACCCCTTGTAGAAACTGCAAGAGGAAAAGCTCCCCTGAAAAAAGAGGAGTGAGCCAAGCTGCGCCCCACCCTTTTCATTTCTCTTACCTGGATTGGAGGGGGAGCAGCCGTTTCCACACCTCTGAACAGACGATGGCTCAACAGCATCTCTTCGCTGCCTTTTCCTGAGACAAGAGAGAAAGGAAGGAAGGGCGATTGCTTGTTTCTTCCCTGCTTCACACACTTCCTTTCCAGGGAAGTTAAACATTTCCCTATGTACATTCAACACATTTTAAAACACTTTTTTATAAATTCGGGGAGAGGCAGAAGAGAAGCATCAGGAACCTATGAGCCTGAGGGATCATAAATTCTGCCAACGTATTTCGGACTTCTGTGAATCATAGAATCATAGAGACCTCCAGGGTCATCTAGTCCAACCCCTTGCACAATGCAGGAAACCCACAAATACCTACCCCAAATTCACAGGATCTTCATTGCTGTCAGATGGCCATCTAGCCTCTGTTGAAATATCTTCAAGGAAGGAGAACCCACCACCTCCCGAGGAAGCCTGTTCCACTGAGGAATCGCTCTAACGGTCAGGAAGTTCTTCCTAATGTTGAGCCGCAAACTCTTTTGATGTAATTTCAACCCCTTGGTTCTGGTCCTACCTTCCGGGACCATAGAAAACAATTCAACACCATCTTCTATATGACAGCCCTTCAAGTATTTGAAGATGGTGACCATATCACCTCTCAGCCGCCTCCTCTGCAAGCTAAACATCCCCAGCTCCTTCAACCTTTCCTCATAGGACTTGGTCTCCAGACTCCAGACTTCCCTCTATTCCTTCATCCAGATCGTTTATAAAGATGTTGATCAAAACAGGTCCCAGGACAGATCCTTGAGGCACTCCACTTGTCACTCCTCTCCAAGAGGATGAGGAACCATTCACAAACACTCTTTGGGTGCGATCTGTCAACCAGTTACAGATCCACCTAACGGTAACAGGATCCAAACCACATTTTACCAACTTGTCAAGAAGGATAGTATGTGGAACCTTATCAAAAGCCTTACTGAAATTAAGATAAACGATGTCTACAACATTTTCCTGATCCAGCAAGGTAGTCACTTTCTCAAAAAAAGAGATCAGGTTAGTCTGACATGACTTGTACTTAAGAAACTCATGTTGGTCTTAGTAATCACATCCATTCTTTCTAAATGTTCCAGGACCGACTGTTTGATGATTTGTTCTAAAACGTTTCCAGGTACAGACGTCAAGCTGATGGGTCGGTAATTACCTGGATTCTCTTTTTTCCCCTTCTTGAAGATGGGGACATTTGCCCACCTCCAATCTTCTGGCACCTCAAGAATTCTCAAAAATAATAGCCAGAGGCTCAGAAATTACATCCACAAGCTCTTTTAGAACCCTTGGATGCAGTTCATCTGGCTCTGTTCATTTAAAGAAACTAGGTGTTTATGTACTACCCCTATGGCGATTCTAAGTTGGAACTTCATACCCTCCTTATATGTTCTGTTTTCGCCATGTTGAGCACCGTTTCCCTCAGAAGAGAAGACTGAGGAAAAGTAGGAATTGAGCAGTTCTGCCCTCTCTTCATTACCCGTAACAATTTCACTTTCCTGCCCTCGCAATGGGCCTACCATGTCTTCGCTCTTTTTCTAACTCTGAATATAAGAAAAGAACCCTTTGGCCAGCCTAAGCTCATACTGAGCTTTAGCTTTCCTAACATTTTCTCTACAAGCACTGGTGATTTGTTTATATTCATCCTTGGATATAAGGCCCTCCTTCCAATTCCTAAAGGTCTTTTTTTATTTCTCCAGTCTTTAGAGAACTGTTTATGGAGCCAACTTGGCTTTAGTCTTTTTCCATTTTTTCTTCTCATCGTAGGAATCGTCTCTCATAGGAATCGTCCATGATTGCGCTTTCAGTATTTCGCTTTTAAGAAACTCCCACCCCTCCTGAACCCTCTTCTTCCTAAGTATTTCTGACCATGGGATTTTACCCAGCATAGTTCTAAGTTTATCGAAGTTTGCCTTTCTGAAGTTCAACCTATAAATCTGGCTAAGTATAGCTTTTCCCTTCCCTAAGACTGTAAATTCCAAAATCACAAGGTCACTACAGCCCAGGGTCCCCACTATTTCTACTTCTTCAATCAATTATTCCTTGTTGGTGAGAATCAAATCCAAGATAGCAGATCCCCTTGTTTCCTTCCTCGCTTTCTGGAAAACGAAGTTGTCAGCAAGACAAGTCAGGAATCTATTTGACTTTTCATTTTTAGCAGAGTTGGACTTCCAACAGATGTCTGGGCAACTGAAATCTCCCATGATCACTGTATCCCTTCTCTTGGAGAACTTTGCAATCTGCTGTAGGAGTATCTCATCCAAGTCCTCTGCCTGGCTTGGTGGTCTATAGCAGACCCCCACAATAATCACTGTTTTTTCGTACTCCTTTTATTTTTACCCAGAGACTCTCAACTGAGCTGTCATGTTCCGATTCACATATTTCCTCACAAGTATATATCTCCTTCACATACACTGTTATACCTCCACCTTTTCTCATTTGCCTGTTCCTTTTAAATAAGATGTACCCCTGAATCCTAATATTCCAGTTGTGAGTGTCATCCCACCAAGTTTCAGTAAGGCCTATTATGTCATAGTCTTCTTCCCGTATTAGGACTTCCAGTTCCTCCTGTTTGTTTCCCATACTCTGTGCATTAGTGTAGAGACATCAGAATCCACTTTTTGTGCATCCCGAGGGTTTAGTTTCCGTACAAACCTGCAAGTTCACATTACCTAGCTTATGCGCCACTCTCTGGAAATCTTTAATGTTCTTATCCCCTGTTTCTGGCATCATACGAGGCTTCGAATTATTGTCTCGCTCCCCCATACAATTTAGTTTAAAGCCCTCCTTATTAGGTTAGCAAGGCTGTTACCAAACAACCTTTTCCCTACTACAGTAAGGTGCAAACCATCTCCTGATAGAAGACCACCATCTCTAAAGCGTAAGCTATGGTCCAGAAATCCGAATCTTTCCTGTGAGACTGTGTGGGGAGGGAAGGGGGTGGTGGAAATGCTATAGCGTGAAACATCACTGTCACATTTGACCGGACGTGACTTGAGCAGCTCTGGAGACTTGAGAGTCATATGAATGAGTTTTCAGAGCATCGCTGGGCATGCTAACTTCACAAGCCAGGCTTTCAGCCAGATGCAACTTTAACATGGCATCATATCTGTCCCAGACCCCACCACAGTCCGTCCCTAACCTGAACTCACTACCCATCTCATTCACAGGCTGCCTTAACTGCTTCCACGCACAATGAGTCCTTACCACAGGACAGGACATCTTGAGCATGCTCCACCAGCTGCGCCCTCTGCCCTTGCTCCAAGGAAGCTCTTTCTGCCTCAGGGACTTTAGCTTCCATCTTCACAGATGGTTCCCGCATCTGAAACAATAGTAAGGGAGAGAGTTAGAGAGAGAATGATCCTGCCCCACTCCCAGACTCTGCACCCAACTGTCAGCAGACCTGGTGAGTTAGCCGGAGAAATGAGAAATTTCCTAGCAGAAAAGGGCTTCTGTAGGAGGCTAATAAATCTCCCACATGCATGATTAATACTTTGGTAATGATATGGCATGTAAAAGTTAGGATAAGGCCAAATATTATGGCTTGAATTGGTCATATCTGGAGGGAATCCACTCCTCACTGGTTCTGCCTGCCTCTTCTCCTCTGCCTGACTCAGGAGGAAACCTTCGGCCAGGGCCACCGCCTGGGAACTGGTCTCCGGCCCACATCCTCTGACCCAGCACTGCATTTCCTGGGGCAGGAGAGTCCTGCCTGGGGGTCTGGACCTTTCCCACCTGGCAAAAGGATGTCCTTCCTCCCACCCTAACCCCAGTGGAAGAGGGAGAATCTGGCATTGTGTGCCCCTGCCTCTGCCCAGTGAGCTGTGGAGGGATGGGGCAGGGGCCATACAATTGGGGCAGCCCTGTTCTCTCCCGGTGTGTCCAGGTTGCAGAACGTTGTTGCAGGTGGATACTCCAATGCATATCCATAGTTCTCCCTGGTGTGTTTACTCCAGAGGTCCTGTTGCTCGAGCTCTGATCCACACAGTGATGAATGCCTGTGGGCCATTTCTTCCCCCTGGCCTTGGGGAAGATATCAGGGGGTGTGGCCACACCAACATGCTCCACCCCTCTCTGTCAGGGGAGTCCCTCATGCTGAGATTGGTGGGCGTGGGTAGCTTTTCCATGAGCACAGGTGGTGTTGCTAGGCTCTCTGCACCTTAGTAACAGAGTCCTTTTAAAAGGTTCCTCTCCTCTGCTGGGGTGTGTGTGTGTGTGTGTGGCTTGGACACTGGCTGGCAGCCCCGGCCCCACCTCAGGGGCTTAGGAAGGGGGTGCAGCCGATTCCAGCACGGGCCAGACCTCTCCTCTCCCACACCCCTCTCTTGCTCATCCTGCTTGCCAAAGGGCTTGCTTTGGTTGGTTGGCTGGCAGAATTTTAAAACAAACATCCACTTCCACAATGGAGCAAAACTATTGCCTAGCAGAGTCAGGTGGGGCCTGAAGTTCTCCCAGAATTGCAACCAACCTCCATCGGGCAGAGAGCCGCTCCCTGGGAGAAAATGGCTGCACGGGAGGGAGGACCCTGCGGCCTTCTTCCCATCTCACATCCACCCCTCCCCCTCCCCACCTCCAATGTCCAGGAATTTTCCATTCAGGAGTTGGCCACCATTTGAGAGCCACGGCTTGGCCTGATCCATGCTTCATCTTCTCCACCTCCTCCATCACTTTTAAGCAAACCTCCCGGGGATCCCGCTGCAAGGTTCCCCCCTCCCTTTTCTGCACCCCTCCCTGCTCTCTTTCCCCCTTGAGAAGCAAACCCCTTCCCACACGCACAGGCACCCGCAAAGAGGGAAAGAGCCCCAATCTTTTCCACCCCTCCCCGCCCCCCACTCCTAGCGTGACTTTGTGGCGTTAACCCTTTCAGTGCTGCAGAGGAGTGCCAAGTGTGTCCTCCTGTCCGCCGCACCTCAAAAAGGATATTATAGCATTGGAGAAAGTCCAGAAAAGGGCAACTAGAATCATTAAAGGGCTGGAACACTTTCCCTATGGAAAAGGTTGAAACACTTGGGGCTCTTTAGCTTGGAGAAACGTCGACTGCGGGGTGACATGATAGAGGTTTACAAGATAATGCATGGGATGGAGAAAGTAGAGAAAGAGGTACTTTTCTCCCTTTCTCACAATACAAGAACTCGTGGGCATTCGATGAAATTGCTGAGCAGTCAGGTTAAAACGGATAAAAGGAAGTACTTCTTCACCCAAAGGGTGATTAACATGTGGAATTCACTGCCACAGGAGGTGGTGGCAGCCACAAGCATAGCCACCTTCAAGAGGGGTTTAGATAAAAATATGGAGCAGAGGTCCATCAGTGGCTATTAGCCACAGTGTGTGTGTGTATATATAAAATTTTTTGCCACTGTGTGACACAGAGTGTTGGACTGGATGGGACATTGGCCTGATCCAACATAGCTTCTCTTATGTTCTTAGGAGGACCCGTCTGCCATGCTGCTCCATGGGGCTCCTCGGGAGCAACTTTGCGCGGGGTCGATCAACTGTGGAGTGACTCTTGACACGGTCGGTGATGGCAGCCAGGCTGAGGGGAAGCCAGGAAGCCTTTGTCATGTATCTGCAGCTTGGAAAGGGTTAAAGCAGCAGAGCTGTTTGAAAGAGAGGCTGAACAAGGAGTGGAAGGGAGGGCTCTGTGGTCTTCCCTTCCCAGGTCCCCTCCCTCCTCCAGAAATTCCCCACCAATTTAGCACAGCCCTGGTTTGGCATGCATGATCCCCACCTCCCTCCCTTAATCTAAAAGCTTATCTCCCCCGACCCTTTATATGGCTTACTTTTAAGTAACCTTCTCCAGACTCCAGCTGCTATGCTTTACTCCGCTGCAGCTTCTGTGCAGCCCCCCTCCTCTTTTTCCCACTTTGGATGCAAACCGCTTCCCAGGCGCATGCGTGCACAGGCAAGGAAGGAAGGAAAGAAAGAGACCCTCCTCTTCTCCGATCTCCCCCCCCCATTCCCTGCTGGGCCTCTCTAGCCAATGGCCTTGTGGCGTTAACCCTTTCGGCGCTGCAGAGGAACGCAACGTGTGCTCTCGTGTTCTCTCCAGGAGGAGCCAGGCTGCCGTCAGCAATGCTGCTCCGTGGGACTTCTCGGGAGTAATTCTGCACGGGGCTGCATGCCCACACGATTCAGGAAAAGGAAGCTGAGCCCGAGCAGCTCCTTAGAAGAAGGACCTCAGAAGAACTGGATTGGGGGAGAGGAGGCTGCAGAGACTTACTGTGAAATAGATCCAGGCGGGCAGCCGTGTTGGTGTGAAGCAGTTGAACAAAGCAGGAGTCAGTGTCGCTGTGCTGGATTCCTCGTCTGATGAAGCGTGCTTAAGAGAGCACCCGAAAGCTGACCTTCTAAATAAAAATTGGTTGGTCTCAAAGGTGCCTCTTGACTCTGACTGTTAAATAGGCGAGGAAGCGTTTTTCTGTTGCCCCCCCCCCAGAGCTCGAATGGGGGGGGGGAGCTAGGAAGGCAGGGTTTGGGGGCAGGAGGGGCTCTGATGCCACCAGCCCCACCTTCAAAGCCCCCCTTTCCTTTCCTGCAGGGGTTGATCTCTGAGGTCTGCAGATGTTCTGTTGTTGGAGCAGGTCTCCAGGCCCTCCCTGGAGGTTGGCAATCCCGTTCCAATCTAAGCAAAAGAAACCAGTGGTAGCCTCCCCCCCCCGTTGCCCCCCGCCTTTCCCAGCCCCCCCCTCCCAGTTTTCAGCCAGGCCCTGCAAGAAGTGCAACCCCAGCAGTTCCGAGCCAGGCCCTGCAAGAAGTGCAACCCCAGCAGCACCCGCAGGCTGCAAGGAAGCGCCAGCAAAAGGGGGGGGGGATCGCAACCCTTCCCAACCTACACTGGGCTTCCCTTTCCTCTCCCAGCAGAGATAGAATCCCAAACCTCCCTGTTGTGTCTTGCACAGAAATCCGGAAGTACTGCGCAGCAACGCGGCAGAGGTGACCAGAGGAAGTCCCCTGGTCACTCGCTGTAGCGCGCGAAAGTACTCCGCCAATTAAGAGCTGTGGCGGGAAGTTTGACTGGCCAGGATTGGACTGGGCCAGTCGGAGGGCTGTTCTGGGTATTGTATATAAAGCGGGACCCGGCCCGCGTTTCCCTCTCAGCTAATAAAGCATGTTGCCTTCAACACGTCTCGTCATCGAGTACATTACCCTGGCGACGAGGACGGGATATAGCTAGGAGGACTCCCCAAGCGGGAAGTCGCTGACCTGGCTGGAGACGAGGAAGGCGCGGAGCCACGAGAGACAGAAGCGCCCGCCGCCGCTATGGCGAGCCCGAGTGTAACGACGGGCCATCTTGCTGAGTTCGACCCCGCCAACCCAGAGAGGTGGGAGACTTACACAGAGCGGGTCGAATGCTACCTACGCGCAAACATGATCACCGACGACAGCCGCATGAGGGATGTACTCCTGAGCATCTGCGGGGAGGCCACCTTTGAAATCGCCAGAGGACTATCGACCCCTGCGAAGCTCACCGAGAGAACGTACGGGGAGATCATCAGACTCCTCACCGGGCATTTCTTGCCCCAGCCTTCCATCATCGCCCGCCGACTCCTCTTCCACAAGAGGGATCAAAAGCCCGGAGAAATGGCTGCTGTCTACCTGGCCGCTCTCCGCCAGATCGCAGGGAACTGCTGCTTCGACAAGCGGGAGGAAGCCCTGAGGGACCAATTCCTCTGCGGCCTCCGAGACGAAAGGCTACAGCAAAAGCTCTTCGCAAAGGAAGAACTCACCCTTCAACAAGCTTCCAATGAAGCAACCGCATTCGAGAGAGCCACAAAATCGTACAATCACCCACTTGGAGAAGCAGTCCACCAGGAAGAGATGGCGCCGGGCGACCCAGAGGACAAAGAGGCCTTCCAGCTCCTCCGCCCACAAGGCATGGGCCCGAGGGCCCCCACGCGGCAACGAGCAACAGAAAAGCCGGCCAACAGCAAATGTGCCAGCTGCGGCGACCCCCACGAGAGGAGGGACTGTCCCTATCGCAACATGGACTGCAGGAACTGCGGGAAGGTGGGCCACATAGCGCGGGCTTGCCGGGCTAAGGCCAATCGCAGACGCCAGACTGCGAACCACATCACCGACGACAGCCGCATGAGGGACGTACTCCTGAGCGTCTGCGGGGAGGCCACCTTCGAAATCGCCAGAGGACTATCGGCCCCTGTGAAGCTCACCGAGAGAACGTACGGGGAGATCATCAGACTCCTCACCGGGCATTTCTTGCCCCAGCCTTCCATCATCGCCCGCCGATTCCTCTTCCACAAGAGGGATCAAAAGCCCGGAGAAATGGCTGCTGTCTACCTGGCCGCTCTCCGCCAGATCGCAGGGAACTGCTGCTTCGACAAGCGGGAGGAAGCCCTGAGGGACCAATTCCTCTGCGGCCTCCGAGACGAAAGGCTGCAGCAAAAGCTCTTCGCAAAGGAAGAACTCACCCTTCAACAAGCTTTCAATGAAGCAACCGCATTCGAGAGAGCCACAAAATCGTACAACCACCCACTTGGAGAAGCAGTCCACCAGGAAGAGATGGCGCCGGGCGACCCAGAGGACAAAGAGGCCTTCCAGCTCCTCCACCCACAAGGCATGGGCCCGAGGGCCCCCACGCGGCAACGAGCAACAGAAAAGCCGGCCAACAGCAAATGTGCCAGCTGCGGCGACCCCCACGAGAGGAGGGACTGTCCCTATCGCAACATGGACTGCAGGAACTGCGGGAAGGTGGGCCACATAGCGCGGGCTTGCCGGGCTAAGGCCAATCGCAGACGCCAGACTGCGAACCACAACTCAACCGAGGCACACACGACGTCATCGACTAGCCTGCAGGTAATGAACTTGCCCCTCTCCGCCCCGGACAAGGTCAAAATGTCAGTCCGCATAGAGAACGCCCCATGCCTAATGGAGGTGGACTCGGGCTCCTCCATCTCCATAATTTCGGAAGAGACCCTAAGGAAACTGTGCCCCCGCCGCCGGCTCCAAATGAGACCGGCGGATTTTATACTGCGGGACTTCCAGAAAAACCCCGTACACATCTTGGGCTGGGCCAGGGTACAGGTAGAGAGAAAGAACTTCAGGGGGCCACTGGACATTTTAGTGGTTAAGCGCCAGCTCACCACCTTACTGGGACTGGTCTGGTTTCAACTGTTAGGTATTCAATCAGTGGGGGTGGAACAGTTGCAAACGACCAACTTCGAGAACGTATGCTGGGAATTCCCAGAAGTTTTTGATGGGTCCATGGGAAGCTACAAGGGGCCGCCCATCACCTTATCGCTCGATCCCCTAGTTAGACCAATCAGACTAAAGGCCAGGCGAGTTCCGTTCGCGTTAAAACCCAAAATAGAAGCCGAACTGGACCGACTCACGGCCCAGGGATTATTAGAACCAGTGTCCTATGCAGCCTGGGAAACTCCCATAGTCACACCGGTGAAGCCAAACGGGGATGTGCGAATATGCGCTGACTACAAGTGCACTATAAATAAAGTGCTCCAGGACAATCCCTACCCCGTCCCAGTGGTCAGCCACGTCCTGGCGGCCTTAGCAGGCTCTAAGATTTTTGGGAAACTGGACCTGGCCCAAGCGTACCAGCAACTCCCGGTAGACGCCAAGACAGCAGAAGTACAGACCATTGTGACCCACAGGGGGGCTTTTAGAGTGCCGCGGTTGCAATTTGGGGTCAGTGTAGCTCCGGGGATCTTTCAGAGCATAATGGACTCTCTTCTCAAAGGGATACCCGGAGTGCAACCGTTTTTCGATGACGTTCTAATCGCCGCTCCCGACGCAGAGGAGTTCAGCAGCCGCCTGAGAGAGGTACTCCGCCGGGAGTTCCGGGAGTTTGTAAATAGGTACCTCATCAAGCACATCCGGTCCGCCCCCTTCCATCCGGCCACCAACGGCCAGGCAGAGCACATGGTGCGCACCACCAAAGAGGCCCTAGGTCGCATCGTACAGGGGGAGTGGGGCCACCGCCTGGCAACCTTCTTATTTCATAACAGAATTACCCCCAACCCCGTCACCGGGTCAAGCCCTGCTACTAATGGGAAGGAAACTGATTACAAGGCTGGACAGGCTACACCCAGACCGGGCCACAGACGTTCGCAGTTCCCCCGAAGTCAGGGAAGCGGTGCGGGGTTTCTTTCCGGGGGACCCGGTCTATGAGAAGAACTTCGGAAGCGGCCCAGAGTGGGTTGCCAGCCGGGTGCTTCGGGTAACGGGGTCCCGCTCATATGAGGTCTCGTCTGAGGGGGGCCAGATCCTAAGGAGGCACATAGACCAGCTGCATCACCGCACCTTGCCGAAAGAACCAACAGGGGGTGGGGAGGCGGCGAGCGGGGGAGAGCTAGCAACGGAACCTCCGGAAGCGCCCCCGCAGGCACCGACCCTACCGACGAGGCGAGCGGAAGAGCCAACCAGCGGGGAGTTCGACCCTCCAAGACTGGTGGTCCCAGAACCGCAACCAGAGCCGGGCAGCCAGCCGCCGGAGGCAAGTCCCCGAGAAGAGACCCCCTCCACGGGGGCAGCTCCAACGCCCCAAGTAACCCCAAGGCAATCAACTCAGGAACGCAGGACCCCAGCCTACTTGAAGGACTATGTATCTTGAACTAGGGGGGGAGGAGTGTTGTGTCTTGCACGGAAATCCGGAAGTACTGCGCAGCGACGCGGCAGAGGTGACCAGAGGAAGTCCCCTGGGCACTCGGTTTAGCGTGTGCCAATTAAGAGCTGTAGCGGGAAGTTTGACTGGCCAGGATTGGACTGGGCCAGTCGGAGGGCTGTTCCGGGTATTGTATATAAAGTGGGACCCGGGCCGCGTTTCCCTCTCTTGTGATGCACCAGCTAATAAAGCATGTTGCCTTCAACACGTCTCGTCATCGAGTACATTACACTCCCCCTCTCCTCCCCCCCACGGAGACCCCCCCTTACTTGCGGGAGGCCCGATAGTAAAGACCCTAGGACAGGGCGGGGGGGCTATAGCAGCATGCAGCGTTCTGGAGGGGAAGGGAGGAGGGTTGCGTGGGAAGGCTCCTGGGGCCTTTTGGTCCTTCTCACACACGCACATTCTCACACTCAAAAACACAACCTTCTCTTTTTTATTTTTTGCATTTTGATGCGCCTGTGTGTTGGTGGCCTTTGCAAGAGTTGTGCGTTTACAGTTTCTCGGGTGGAAGAATATTCTGGTTGTCTCATAGGCACAATTCAGTTGCTTAATGTGACTGGACTCTTAACGAGCCCTTCCCCCTCTTCTACTAGGTGTAAAGCCTCAGGAAGTTCTGCTTCACTGAAGCTGAAGATGTGTGCATGCAGAAGATTAGACCCAGAATCAAATTGTGTTGCTCTCAGAGGGGCATCTGGACTCAGACTCTTCCCTAAAAGTATTGTTTGGCTGTTTTATCCCCCTATGATTAGGGTTTTCTACAGCTGCAAGTAAAGGGGAGAAATATGAAGAACACATGTGTTTGTGGAGGGGTTAACCCAGGGAGCATACAGGGGCACTACCATGAAGAAGATGATATTGGATTTATATCCCACCTTCCACTCTGAAGAGTCTCAGAGCGGCCTACAATCTCCTTTCCCTTCCTCCCCCACAACAGACACCCTGTGAGGTGGGTGGGGCTGAGAGGGCTCTCACAGCAGCTGCCCTTTCAAGGACAGAAGCTCAGAGCGGCCTGCAATCTCCTTTCCCTTCCTCCCCCACAACAGACACCCTGTGAGGTGGGTGGGGCTGAGAGGGCTCTCACAGCAGCTGCCCTTTCAAGGACAACCTCTGCCAGAGCTATGGCTGACCCAAGGCCATGCTAGCAGGTGCAAGTGGAGGAGTGGGGAATCAAACCCGGTTCTCCCGGATAAGAGTCCGCACACTTCACCACTACACCAAACTTGCTCTCCCTCAGAGCTGGGGGGCGGGGTGGTGCGTAGACCACAACTTCTCGGGAGGGGGGAAGGGGCAGAACCTGGTCCAGGCCCACATGGTTAGTAATTTGTATTTGTTTAAATTTGAAATTATTTATACTTCTAAAGGCTACCAACAATTAATGGTGTGGTTTAAAAATATATAATTTTATTCACTCAGTATAGTCTCAGAGAAAGAGGACCTTCTGAGATGAAAGATGAAAGGGTATTTCCTCCTCTGGGAAATTCCGGGTGGGGGGAGGGGGCTTGAGGCACTTAATGCACCCACACAGAGGATGTTCTGATTCCCTTCATTTTGACACCCTCCATGAATCTGGCTGATGTCCTTATAAAGCCACCTATGGCCAAAGTTTCCATCATAGAACTCTACAGCCTCTGAGCTCCTGTGTGAATTTAGAAAACACAAGGGGTTTTTTTTGGGGGGGGGGGGGGGCTGAGGTTTCTACATTGACCTGTGGCAAACCAGAAATGGTCATTCACTCTATGTTTTTTTTTAAAGGTAAAGGTAGTCCCCTGTACATTCACCAGTCATTCCCGACTCTGGGGTAACCGCATCACATTTTCATGGCAGACTTTTTACGGGGTTGTGAGAAACCGGTCAGGGTCAGCTTGGGAGGGTGACCACTATAAATGTTTCCATGTCCCCTCTCCTCTGTCTGTCAGGCACACACACAGAAATCCTGTGAGAACTAAAGTGAACTAGTTACCAGGCAGTTTAAACGTCAAAAACCAAAGAAATATTTATTGGATTACAAAAGGCAAGGGAAACGGGTAAAAATGTGCCTTCACTGTGCCTTCAGAGTTCACTTGCCACGGAGTTCCACGGCTTGGAGAAGGAAAGTGTTTAGAGGGACAGTCCCTTCAGGAGCTTTCTCCACCCTTGGGAAAAATGGAGGAGGAGGGCACCTTCTTCTTTAGATTCCATAGACTGGACTCCTGGTTCATGTTTTCATAAACTTGGGGGAGGGGGTTTGAGGAAAGGCACAAACGTGATGGAGCAAATTTGGTACCAATGCCTTAAAAAACAGCCCCTCCCCCAGAGTGCCAGATATCCCTGGATCAATTCTCCGCCGTAAGTGATGTGGCCCATTGAACTTACTAAGCTGTTTGGTTAGGGAACACAACCTGTTTCTTTCCGCCTGAATTAATCCAACTGCCAGAATGTTTTTGGCTTCAACGTAGTGAAACCCAAAGAAACCTCCCAACAGGCTGGACCTGGGAGCCATTAGGGTTGAGATATGCCTCTCTAGAACTGCTTCTCAGATGAAATGTTTGTGAATTAAGGATGCCAGCTGGTCAAACTATGGTTATACTCACAGCAGACAGCCTGTAGATGTCTGTTTCCCTCAAATTGTCTGTTCCTATATAGAATCTGGGAAAGGAATTGTTTTCACCAGTTTTGAAGATGTCAGAGTTAGACTGACAGATAATCTGAAGTAGGGGGTTTCCAGAGGAGGGGAACCAGAAAAGACTGAATCTCTTTTCACAATCTAAGCCAGGGGTGGCTAACAGTAGCTCTCCAGATGTTTTCTGCCTACAACTCCCATCAGCCCCAGCCAATTGGGAGTTGGAGGCAGAAAACATCTGGAGAGCTAACGTTGGCCACCCCTGAGTCTAAGCAATCAAACATTTCTCTCCCCATGTGTGTGTTCTTTGAAGCAGGTGAAGAGTGCCACTCTAATCTTTTTTCCACACTATAGGCACTCAAAAGGTTTCTCCCCTGAGTGAGTTGTTTGATGCAGTAGTGTGTCCTCGCTTCTTCCGGAGCCTGTCCCATTACCTGTTCCCTTGCTATCGTCAGGCCCGCCAGGACGACATGGGCCAACAAATCATCAGCAAGTTCAGTGAGGGGAGGAGTGGTCTCATTCATTGGGATGGTGTCTTTGTGTAATGAAAGCATCCCTTGGGGTTACTCACGAGCCCGGGTGTAGTGGAGCTGTGGCTGGATGTTGCACATTCAAAAGGTTCTACCTGTGTGGATCTTTTGATGCTATTGAAGATTCCCCATCGCCCAGAATCTCTTTCCACACTCTGAGCTTTTAATAACATTTCTCCCCTGTGAAGCTTCTCTGATGCTATTGAAGATGACCACTCATATGGAATCTCTTTCCACACTCTGAGCATTCAAAAGTTTTCTCCGCTGTGTGGATTTTCTGATACTGTTGAAGATGGCCACTCCAGGTAAATCTCTTTCCACACTCAGTGCATTCAAAAGGTTTTACCCGTGTGGATTCCCTTATGAAGACGAAGACTGCCACTCCGGCTGAATCTCTTTCCACACTCTGAGTGTTCAAAAGGTTTCTCCCCTGTGTGAGAGCTCCGGTGATAACGAAGATGGCCACTTGTATTGAATCTCTTTCCACACTCTGAGCATTCAAAAGGTTTCACCCCTGTATGGGTTCTCTGATGATGTTGAAGACTGCCACTCCGGCTGAATCTCTTTCCACACTCTGAGCATTCAAAAGGTTTCTCCCCTGTGTGGGTTCTCTGATGCTCTTGAAGATGGCCACTCTGACTAAATCTCTTTCCACATTCTGAGCATTCAAAAGGTTTCTCCCCTTTGTGGGTTCTCTGATGACGTTGAAGATCACCACTCTGACTGAATCTCTTTCCACACTCTGAGCATTCAAAAGGTTTTACCCCTTTGTGGGTTCCCTGATGATGATGAAGACTGCCACTCCAGCTGAATCTCTTTCCACACTCTGAGCATTCAAAGGGTTTTATCCCTGTGTGGATTCCCTGATGACAATGAAGATCGCCACTCCGGCTGAATCTCTTTCCACACACTGAGCATTCAAAAGGTTTCTCCCCTGTGTGCGTTTTCTGATGCTGTTGATGATGGCCACTGCAGCTGAATCTCTTTCCACACTCTGCGCATTCAAAAGGTTTTACACCTGTGTGGGTTCCCTGATGACGATGAAGATTGCCACTCCGGCTGAATCTCTTTCCACACTCTAAGCATTCAAAAGGTTTCTCCCCTGTGTGCGTTTTCTGATGCTGTTGATGATGGCCACTGCAGCTGAATCTCTTTCCACACTCTGTGCATTCAAACGGTTTTACCCCTGTGTGGGTTCCCTGATGACGATGAAGATTGCAACTCCGGCTGAATCTCTTTCCACACTCTGAGCATTCAAAAGGTTTCTCCCCTGTGTGGGTTTTCTGATGCTGTTGAAGACTGCCACTCCGGCTGAATCTCTTTCCACACTCTGAGCATTCAAAAGGTTTCTCCCCTGTGTGGGTTTTCTGATGCTGTTGAAGATGGCCACTCTGACTAAATCTCTTTCCACAATCTGAACATTCAAAAGGTTTATCCCCTGTGTGGATTCTATAATGATCTTGAAGATTGCCACTCTGACTAAATTTCTTTCCACACTCTGAGCATTCAAAAGGTTTCTCCCCTTTGTGGGTTCTCTGATGCCGTTGAAGATCACCACTGTGACCGAATCTCTTTCCACACTCTGAGCATTCAAATGGTTTTACCCCTGTGTGGGTTCCCTGATGATGATGAAGACTGCCACTCCGGCTGAATCTCTTTCCACACTCTGAGCATTCAAAAGGTTTCTCCCCTGTGTGGGTTTTCTGATGCTGTTGAAGATGGCCACTCTGTTTGAATCTCTTTCCACATTCTGCACATTCAAAAGGTTTCTCCCCTGTGTGGGTTCTCTGATGATATTGAGGACGGCCACTGAGAGTGAATTTATTTCTGGTCTCTGAGAATTCAGAAGGTTTCTCTATCTTTATTCTTTGGTGCACAAGAAGCTGTGATCTGTTTCGGAAATACTTTTCACACTTAATGAATTTATATGCCATCTTTATCCTGTGCTTTGGAAAATGTACACTCCTCTGTATTCCATCATGCTTGTCAACCACAGAACCGCCTTTCTTTCTCTTCATTCTTCTTTGATTTCTGACATTTTCGTTCATGTTTTCATGTTTAACTCTTTCTGGCATTTGCTGATGAACTTGTTCACCCTCCTCATTCCTCTGCTCATCCTTTGCTGAAATAAAGAGAGAGATTCTGTTAGCACATGGGAAGGCTGGTAAGATCCAAAGGCATCTATATGGGAGGAAAGGATTGATGGCCCTTCATCCAGCTAGACTGATCTTAACCACCCCTCGGCCTTCCCCCAAGAATATCTAGTATTTAAGGATACCTCCCCCACCCATGAAGAACTTGCTTAACTCTTGCCCAGAAGGAGCTTCTGAGCCTCCAGACTTGAGGCCTCCCTCCCTCCTTACCCACTGGCCTGTAGGACTGTACCAAATTAAATACAGCACAGAAGGAAATCAGGAATCTTGTGGTTATTTCTGGTGTGTTCCCTTGACATAATAACAGTGAAGGTCACTCACGCTGAACCAGCTCATTTGGAAAGGAAATATGCTCTTGGGATCCTCTACAGAACCTGTATCCAGTTCTGCAAGCAGAAGGGGGAGGGGATGAGGATGCTGTTGACATCCTCCGGAAAGTTCCAACCACCAGGACCTTTAATTGATCCTAAAGAGGCAGAAACTATAATATGGGAATAGAGGAGAGGGAAGCCAGGCTAACTGCATGCTCATGCCAGGCTAGTACACCTTGAGATTTTCTTGATGCATCATGATGAATAGTTTTCCCTAGAGTAACTTAGGCTACAGCTGGAATTCTTATGCTGCAACAAGAGGTGCCATCTAAGTACTTCATATTTTAGTTAGAACTGCTAGGTTTGCTTCCGTTTCTGTTGCTGAGCTGCAGAAACTGTGTTGCTTAGTGATCTCTGATTTTAAACCTGTCATAAAGTTTAATATGTATTTTAAAAGGGGTCTACTTTGCTTGTGTGAACCCAGTGAATTGGTGTCGCTCAGGTACAAAGAGCACTGACCCAGGGGGACCCAGGTTTTTGTCCTTGACAGGATAATTTCCAGCTCACAAACGGAGCAGATGTTTTTAATCCAGGGGGGAGGGTGTGTTGGAAAGGCTGACAACAGAGAAATGAGGATTTGGACTATTCCAGAATCCTCCTGAGGGACTCTCATCCACTTGGTCCCAGGTCAACATACCTTCTCTGGCCTAGGGGATGGCCACAACACTGGCCTCAGTCGCCCTTCTGCAAGAACACTCACATGAACACAAGAAGCGGCCTTAGACTTTGGTCCGTTGCAGTCAGTATCCTCAGTCCCGCAGCAGTCTTCCAGAATCTCAAGCGGACATTTTTCAATCACCTCCTACCTGTTCCTTTCCCCTGGAGATTCTGGAGATTGAGCCTGGGACCTTCCTTGGGAGGTGGGGAGCTCTCCTTCTTTGGAGGTTTTTTAAAAGAGGAGAGGACCACAATAATGGCTTTACATTAAGGGCAGGAAGCTACCAGCAGGATATTAGGGGAAAAAATTATGGTAACAGTTGTTTTACTGTGGAATCAGCTACCTAGGATAGAGAGGGGTTTCCCCTCCCTCGCAATCTTTAAGCAGCGGCTGGACAAACACTCATCAGGGGTGTTAAATCTAGGCTGATCCTGTATTGAACATGGGGCTAGACTAGATGGCCTCTATGGCCCCTTCCAACTCTGTGATTCTAGGATTGTAACAGAGGCTAGATGGCCATCATCAGACCCCAATGCTGATTCTGTGAACTTAGGCGTATGGTGAGATGAAGGGCAGGAGGGGTTGCATCAGTGCTTAGTTCTCATGGCACCTTCTTACATGCCCAGGGAAATGCGATTGCCACTTTGGGGTCAGAAAAGAACTTCCTCCAGGACAGTTTAGCCAAGGTTCCTGGAGGGGGTTTTGCCATCTTCTGGCCATGCAGCAGTTGTGAATTTCCTGCATTTTGCAGGGGGGTGGTTAGATGACCCTGGAGGTCAGTTCCAATTCTATGATTCTATGAAGACGTGAAGTTTCCTTATACTGGATCAGACCCCTGGAGTCGGTATTATCTACTCAGTCCAGCATCTGCTCTCCAGGGTCTCAGGCAGAGTCTTTCATTTCACCTCCTACCTGATCTTTTTCTCTGGAGATGCTGTCAGGGTTTGAACTTGGGACCTTCTGCATGCCAAGCAGATGCTCTTCCACTGAGCCACAGACCCTCCCCAAGCAGTGGGACAGGCTTCAAAATGGTGTATTGCTATTCAGTATTTGGATTCATTTCTCCAATTTGGACCAATTTGGCAGCAATTTGGACCCTTGGCACCTAGGAAAGATCCTTACCCAGAAAGACCACGTTCTCATAGTTCTCCAGCATGACTTCCCTGTACAGAGCTCTTTGTCCTGGATCCAGCAGGGCCCACTCTTCCTCCGTGAAAGAGACAGACACCTCCTCAAAGGAAAAGGGACCCTGGAAGAAAGAGAAGATTCCCTCCTCTTCAGAGATCACGCCAGGCACAGATCTTACACTGGAAGGGAGTAGTCTGGGATGGGATGGAAAGTAAGGCTTGGAATGGGTAAAGGGAACAGCATTCAAAGAATCTCTTGCATGCACCCCTTGTAGAAACTGCAAGAGGAAAAGCTCCCCTGAGAAAGGAAGAGGGACCCAAGCTGCGCCCCACCCTTCTCATCTCTCTTACCTGGATTGCAGGGGGAGCAGCCGTTTCCAGACCTCTGAACAGACGATGGCTCAACAGCATCTCTTCGCTGCCTTTTCCTGAGACAAGACAGGAAGGAAGAAAGGGCGATTGCTTGTTTCTTCCCTGCTTCACACACTTCCTTTCCAGGGGAGTGAAACATTTCCTTATGTACACTCAACACATTTTAAAACACTTTTTTATAAATTCGGGGAGAGGCAGAAAAGAAGCATAAGGGACCAATGAACCTGAGGGATCATAAATTTTGCCAACGCATTTCGGACTTCTGTGAATCATAGAATCATAGAGTTGGAAGAGACCTCCAGGGTCATCTAGTCCAACCCCCTGCACAATGCAGGAAACCCACAAATACCTACCCCAAATTCACAGGATCTTCATCGCTGTCAGATGGCCATCTAGCCTCTGTTGAAAAACCTCCAAGGAAGGAGAGCCCACCACCTCCCGAGGAAGCCTGTTCCACTGAGGAATCGCTCTAATGGTCAGGAAGTTCTCCCTAATGTTGAGCCGCAAACTGTTTTGATGTAATTTCAAACACTTCGCTCTGGTCCTACCTTCCGGGACCATAGAAAACAATTCAACACCATCTTCTATATGAAAGCCCTTCAAGTACTTGAAGATGGTGATCATATCACCTCTCAGCCACCTCCTCTCCAGGCTAAACTCCCCCAGCTCCTTCAACCTTTCCTCATAGGACTTGGTCTCCAGACCCCTCACCATCTTCGTCGTCCTCCTCTGGACCCATTCCAGCTTCTCTATATCTTTCTTAAAATGTGGTGCCCAAAATTGAACACAATACTCCAGGTGAGGTCTTACCAGAGCAGAGTAAAGCAATACCATCACATCACGTGATCTGGACACTATACTTCTGTTGATACAGCCCAAAATTACATTCGCCTTTTAGCCACCACATCACACTGTTGACTCATGTTCAGCATATGATCCACTAAGACCGCTAGATCCTTTTTGAATATACTACTGTTAAAACAAGTCTCTCCCATCCTATAACTATGCATTGGATTTTTGCTTCCGAATTGAAGAACTTTATATTTATCCCTGTTAAAATTCATTTTATTGGTTTTAGCCCAGTTTTCCAGCTTGTCAAGGGCATCCTGTATCCTGTTTCTGTCTTCTACTGTATTGCAACCTCTCCCAATTTAGTATCATCGGCAAATTTGATAAGCATTCCCTCTATTCCTTCATCCAAATCGTTTATAAAGATGTTGATCAAAACTGGTCCCAGGACAGATCCTTGAGGCACTCCACTTGTCACTCCTCTCCAAGAGGATGAGGAACTATTCACAAGCACTCTTTGGGTGCGATCTGTCAACCAGTTACAGATCCACCTAACGGTAACAGGATCCAAACCACATTTTACCAACTTGTCAAGAAGGATAGTATGTGGAACCTTATCAAAAGCCTTACTGAAATGAAGATAAACGATGTCTACAACATTCTCCTGATCCAGCAAGGTAGTCACTTTCTCAAAAAAAGAGATCAGGTTAGTCTGACATGACTTGTTCTTAAGAAACTCATGCTGGCTCTTAGTAATCACATTCATTCTTTCTAAATGTTCTAGGTCCAACTGTTTGATGATTTGTTCTAAAACGTTTCCAGGGACAGACGTCAAGCTGATGGGTCGGTAATTATCCGGATGTTCTTTTTTCCCCTTCTTGAAAATGGGGACAATATTCGCCCGCCTCCAATCTTCTGGCACCTCTTCTGTTCTCCAAGAATTCTCAAAAATAATAGCCAGAGGCTCAGAAATTACATCCGCAAGCTCTTTTAGAACCCTTGGATGCAGTTCATCTGGCCCTGTTCATTTAAAGAAACTAGATGTACTACCCCTATGCTGATCCTAACTTCATACACTCCTTATATGTTCTGTTTTCGCCATGTTGAGCACCGTTTCCTTCAGAAGAGAAGACTGAGGAAAAGTAGGAATTGAGCAGTTTCGCCCTCTCTTCATTACCCGTTACAATTTCACTTTCCCGCCCTCGCAATGGGCCTACCATGTCTTCGCTCTTTTTCTAACTCTGAACATAAGAAAAGAACCCTTTGGCCAGCCTAAGCTCATACTGAGCTTTAGCTTTCCTAACTTTTTTTCTACAAGCACTGGTGATATGTTTATATTCATCCTTGCTTATAAGGTCCTTCTTGCAATTCCAAAAGGAGTCTTTTTTTATTTCTCCAGTCTTTAGAGAACTGTTTATGGAGCCAACTCGGCTTCTTTAGGCTTTTTCCATTTTTTCTTCTCATAGGAATCTTCTATGATTGCACTTTCATTATTTCGCTTTTAAGAAACTCCCACCCCTCCTGAAACCCCTTCTTCCTAAGTATTTCTGACCATGGGATTTTACCCAGCATAGTTCTAAGTTTATCGAAGTTTGCCTTTCTGAAGTCCAACCTATAAATCTGGCTAAGTATAGCTTTTCCCTTCCCTAAGACTGTAAATTCCAAAATCACATGGTCACTACTGCCCAGGGTGCCCATGAAGCAGGGCTGAAATAAAAATATATTTAAATAAAGTAAATTGAAGACCATTAATTAGGCACAAGGGCAAGAAAGGAAAAGGGCAAAGAGATTTTAAAGTGCTTGCTAGGTGTCTCTGTGAAATAGTTTTTCTAGATTGCGAAAGTAGGGAAAGTGACGTTTGTAGGAGCATAAGGCAGCAAAAGAGGAAGTTAATCTTTGTCCCACCGCAACTGCCGAAAAGAGCAACTAGAAACTTGCTGGAATAAGCATTGAGTCATATACCTTGGAAAATCTTGGGATCAGGTCAAAGGGGCAAGTGTGTTTTTTATGAAGGATATTGCTGCAAGAGTGTTAGCAACATCAATTCCATGTATGGAAAGACCCTCCCTGTCTCCTCCCTGTTCCTTTAGTAATATGACGCTTGTAATGATGTATAGGATGTGGGGTTGTCCTTTCCTGTAATTGGGCGAGTGTTTACTGGAAATTATTGTCTGTGACTATAAAACTGTAGACCTTCCTGCAATCGGGGCTCCCAGATGTGTTCAGACATGAGTCTGGTCTGGGGTCTGTGTACATGTTAAATAAACCGCTGTTTCTTCCTGATTTCGCCTGTGGCCTTGTTTCTGCCTGATCACCAGCAGCTAAAGTTGCTGCTACACCCACTATATCCACTTCTTCAATCAATTCTACCTTGTTGGTGAGAATCAAATCCAAGATAGCAGATCCCCTTGTTTCCTTCCTCACTTTCTGGAAAAGGAAGTTGTCAGCAAGACAAGTCAGGAATCTATCTGACTTTTCATTTTTATCAGAGTTGGACTTCCAACAGATGTCCGGGCAATTGAACTCTTCCATGATCACTGCATCCCTTCTCTTGGAGAACTTTGCAATCTGCTGTAGGAGTATCTCATCCAAGTCCTCTGCCTGACTTGGTGGTCTATAGCAGACCCCCACAATAATCACTGTTTTTTCCTACTCCTTTTATTTTTACCCAGAGACTCTCAACTGAGCTGTCATGTTCCGATTCACATATTTCCTCACAAGTATATATCTCCTTCACATACACTGTTACATCTCCGCCCTTTCTCATTTGCCTGTCCCTTTTAAATAAGATGTACCCCTGAATCCTAATATTCCAGTTGTGAGTGTCATCCCACCAAGTTTCAGTAAGGCCTATTATGTCATAGTCTCCTTCCCGTATTAGAACTTCCAGTTCCTCCTGTTTGTTTCCCTTACTCTGTGCATTAATGTAGAGACATCGGAAACCACTTTTTGTGCATCCCGAGGGTTTAGTTTCTGTACAAACCTGCAAGTTCACATTACCTAGCTTATGCGCCACTCTCTGGAAATCTTTAATGTTCTTATCCCCAGTTTCCAGCATCATACGAGGCTTCAAATTATTGTCTCGCTCCTCCATACAATTTAGTTTAAAGCCCTCCTTATTAAGTTAGCAAGGTTGTTACCAAACACCTTTTTCCCTACCGCCGTAAGGTGCAAACCATCTCCTGATAGAAGACCACTATCTCGAAAGTGTAAGCCATGGTCCAGAAATCTGAATCTTTCCTGTGAGACTTATGTCTTCTGTGTGGGGAGGGAAGGGGGGGGTGGAAATGCTATAGCGTGAAACATCACTGTCACATTGGACCGGACGTGACTTGAGCAGCTCTGGAGACTTAAGAGTCATATGAATGAGTTTTCAGAGCATCGCTGGGCATGCTAACTTCACAAGCCAGGCTTTCAGCCAGATGCAACTTCAACATGGCATCCTATGTGTCCCAGACCCCACCTCAGTCCGTCCCTAACCTGAACTCACTACCCATCACGTTCACAGGCTGCTTTAACTGCTTCCATGCACAACGAGTCCTTACCACAGGACAGGACATCTTGGGCACGCTCCACCAGCTGCGCCCTCTGCCCTTGCTCCAAGGAAGCTCCTTCTGCCTCAGGGTCTGTAGCTTCCATCTTCACAGATGGTTCCCACATCTGTAAGGGAGAAAGGTAAGAGAGAGAATGATCCTGCCCCACTCCCAGACTCTGCACCCAACTGTCAGCAGACCTGGTGAGTTAGCCAGAGAGATGAGAAATACCCTAGCAGAGAAGGGCTTCTGAAGGAGGCTGATAAATCTCCCACATGGATGATTAACACTTTGGCAATGATATGGCATAGAAACGTTAGGATAAGGCCAAATATTATGGCTTGAATTGGTCATATCTGGAGGGAATCCCCTCCTCACTTGTTCTGCCTGCCTCTTCTCCTCTGCCTGACTCAGGAGGACCTTTGACCAGGACCACCGCCTGGAAACTGGCCTCCGGCCCACATCCTCTGACCCAGCACTGCATTTCCTGGGGCAGGAGAGTCAGGAACTGCTCCAAGATCACCAGGTCCAGGATCTGCTTCTTGGTATGCCTCTTTGGCTTCAGCCACTGGCTGCAAAGTTCATGGACCTGGCTGCAAATCTCTTGGGGCCCATCGGCCTCATGGTAGCGGAACTGCCAATAGTGTTGGCAAAGCACATCTGAGCTCATGGTGTCTTTAGCCAAGATCTCTGCCACGGCGCTTTCCCAGAATTCAACACCACTTCCAGATTGGATGGGATGGGGGCCTTTCCTTGCTCTTTTGCCCGTTCCAGGTCCTTCTGGGTCCTGCTCTTCCATCTCCTTCCCCTTCTCTTGGGTCACCTCTGTCTGCGAAAACTTCCTTTTATTCACTTGGTTATGATCTGAGGCTTCTCTCGGAGGGTTATGATCTGAGGAAAGAGACAGACAGCAACGTGTCAAAAGGAAAATGAAAAAGAACGGGCATACAGCATTGAACATCAGAAACCTTCATAGTGGGTTTGGCCCTGGTGCTTCTTGTGTCAGTCAGGTTTAGAATAATTTTTCTGTACTACAAACCAAGCTGTTTTAGAAGTGCCTCCTCAATTCGTTGGGGAAATTAAGTGTGTCTGTGTTTGTCTCTTTTAGGATGTTACAAGCTGTGGTGAGATGCCATTTTAAGCTTGCGTTTCTTTGGGAGTTGACTGGAGGAGTCTGTTAAACTCGAGGCAGGCTTTGGCCTAGTCTCCTCCTCACTCCCCTGCTGACCGGAACCAGCAATTCCGAGGAGGGTGAGAGTCTGCTGTATGGCTGTTCTGCTCTAAGAGGCCGAACAGTATACGCCAGGGGTGGGCAACGGTAGCTCTCCAGATGTTTTTTGCCTACAACGCTCATCAGCCCCAGCCAGCATGGCCAATGGCTGGGGCTGATGGGAGTTGTAGGCAAAAAACATCTGGAGAGCTACCGTTGGTCATCCCTGCTATATGCAGTTTATCATTATTTTTTCCTTTTTCTAATGATATTTTGTTAATATTTCACATTTGTTTGTGGATTTTCTCAACTGGGGATTGGCAACCCTGGTCCCAGGAAGGGTCAGCTGCGGCTTGCAAGAGGTCGAGCTCTTCCCCTTACTGTGGGGTAAAGTAAAACTTGGGTTGGTCTTAAAGGTGCCACTTGACTCCTGCTTTGTTCAACTGCTTCAGACCAAGAGGGCTGCCCACTTGCATCTTCCTTTAAATGTGACAGCCAGAACTCCCTTTGGAGTCCAGCCGTGCGTGTCACACCCTTGCTCCCGGCTCCACCCCCAAAGTCTCCTGGCTCCACCCCCAAAGTCCCCAGATATTTCTTGAAATGGACTTGGCAACCCTAGTCCCAGGAAGGGTCAGCTGCGGCTTGCAAGAGGCCGAGCTCTTCTCCTTGGGCCAGAGGGAGTGGCCGTCTTAGAGGATATGAAGGACTCTCCAACCGAAACGAAGTAAAGGGCCTGCCCTGCATGTCATCCAGTTACGGCAAGTATTAAAACAGGGAGGAAAGAAGCGTTTCCCCCCTACTTTGATTTGTTTCTTCCGTCCGCTTTTGGAAATGCCTCAGGTGGGGCCTGAAGTTCTCCCAGAATTGCAACCAACCTCCATTGGGCAGAGATCCGCTCCGTGGGAGACAATGGCTGCACGGGAGGGAGGGCCTGCAGCCTTCTTCCCATCTCACATCCACCCCGTCCCCACACCCACAACGTCCAGGAATTTGCCATTCAGGAGTTGGCCATCATCTGACAGCCACAGCTTGGCCTGATCCATGCCTGCCTCCCTAGAAGCTTCACTCTGTCCACCTCCTCCATCACTTACTTTTAAGCAAACCTCCCGGGGATCCGGCTGCAAGGTTTCCCCCTCCCTGCTCTCTTCCCCCGCGGAGAAGCAAACCCCTTCCCACATGCAGGGGCACCCGAAAAGAGGGAAAGAGCCCCAATCTTTTCCACCCCTCCTAGCTTGACTTTGTGGCGTTAACCCTTTCAGTGCTGCAGAGGAGTGCCAAATGTGTCCTCCTGTTCTCTCCAGGAGAAGCCAGGATGTCGTCTTCATGCTGCTCAATGGGGCTCCTCGGGAGCAACTTTGCAAGGGGTTGTATGCCCAGAGCATCCAGGAAAAGGAGGCTGAATCTGCATCCCTCCAGCTCCTTAGAATAAGTACTCAGTTGGGGGAAGGGGGAGGGAGGAGGCGGCTTTATAGGCTGGCTCTTCAATAGACGAGGAAGCTTTTTTCCCCGGTTGCCCCCTCGACCTCAAGTGTGGCCAAAGTGCCCCCTGGGAGTTTTGACAATATTTCTGGGAGGGAAAGGACAGAGCCCGGCTACACACACACACACACCCTTCAAGGGCTTGCTGCGTCCCCGGGGAGAAGCGCTGCTTTGCAGCCCCAGAGACAGAAGGAGAAAGAGGGCAACAGTCCCTGCCTCTGGCTGCACAGGACGCTTTTCCTCCCTGCCTCTGCACCATCCCCGGCCGAGCTGCATCATTACAGAGCGTGGGTGGGTGACGGCAGGCTGGCTGAAGGGTACCCCGGAAGCCTCTGCCATGTCTCTGCAGCTCAGAAAGGACTAAAGCAGCAGAGCTGTTTGCTAGAGAGGCTGAGCAAGGAGTGGGAGGGAGGGCTCTGTCGTCTTCTTCCCTTCTGAGGTTCCCCCCCCCCTCACCAGAAATTTCCCAACTGGAAGTTGGCCAATTTAGGGCAGCCCTGGCTTGGCATGCATGATCCCCGCCTCCCACCCACCATCTAAAAGCTTATTCCCCGCCCCCTCTTCACATAGCTTACTTTTAAGTAACGTTTCCAGGCTCCTGCTGCGCTGCTTTTCTCCGCTTCAGCTTCTCTGCAGCGCTTCCCGTTCTCTTTCCCAGTCCAGAAGCAAACCCCTTCCCCTGCGCATGCGCGTACCGGCAACGAAAGCAAGCAAGAGCCCCTCCTCTTCTCCGACCTCCCCCCCCCCCATGCATTCCCTGCTTGGCCTCTGTAGCCAATGGCTTTCTGGCGTTAACCCGTTCGGTGCTGCAGAGGAACGCCACCTGTGCCTTCCTGTCCTCTCCAGGAGAAGCAAGGCTGCCATCTGCAGTGCTGCTCCATGGGGCTGCTCGGGAGTAACTCTGCACGGGAGATCCAGGGAAAGGAGGCTGAAGCTGAATCCCAGCAGCTCCTTCGAATAAGGACCGCAGAAGAACGGGGGTGGGGGAGAGGCAGCTTTAGGGGCTCGCTCTTAAATGCAGGAGGAAGGAAGCCGTTTTCTGCGCCCCCCCATCCTGTGCGGTGGGAGATGGGGTGTGTGTGTGTGTATGAAAGCTGGGAAGACGGGGTTTGGGGGCAGGAGGGGATCAACAGGGTTCTGATGCCAGCTTTTCTGCAGGGGGGCTGATCTCTGCAGTCTGGCGATGCCCTGTTGTTAGAGCAGGTCTCCAGGTGGGTGGGGCTGAGAGGGCTCTCACAGCAGCTGCCCTTTCAAGGACAGAGACTCAGAGTGGCCTACAGTCTCCTTTCCCTTCCTTCCCCACAACAGACACCCTGTGAGGTGGGTGGAGCTGAGAGGGCTCTCACAGCAGCTGCCCTTTCAAGGACAGAGACTCAGACTGGCCTACAGTCTCCTTTCCCTTCCTCCCCCACAACAGACACCCTGTGAGGTGGGTGGGGCTGAGAGGGCTCTCACACAGCAGCTGCCCTTTCAAGGACAGAGACTCAGAGTGGCCTACAGTCTCCTTTCCCTTCCTTCCCCACAACAGACACCCTGTGAGGTGGGTGTGACTGAGAGAGCTCTCACAGCAGCTACCCTTTCAAGGACAGCTCTGCGAGAGTTATGGCTGACCCAGCGCCATTCCAGCAGCTGCAAGTGGAGAAGTGGGGAATCAAACCCGGTTCTCCCAGATAAGAGTCCCTGCACTTAGCCATTTCACCAAACTACACCCCCCCTTGCCCCACAGGGGGGGGGGGCGAAGCAGGGTAAGGGGACCTCAGCAAGAACAGGAGTTGTAGGCAAAAGACATCTGGAGTGCTACCGTTGGCCACCCCTGGTGTAGAAGACAAAAGGAGGAAAGGCAGGTAGAGCATGAGGTCAGGAGGCTCCAGCTGCACCTGTGCAGAAGGCGCAAGTCAGTCAGATGATGAGAGCAGCGCCCTCTCTGGCGGGAGGAGAAAAGGCAGGGAGAAAGCAACCCGATCTGGCCTCTTCGTTGTCCCAGACTCCCCGGGACTGCTGCAAGACTGTGCTTGCAGTCATGTGGGTGGCAGCCAGTTTGAAACCCCGGGGAGCTCAGCGCTCGAGGTAGTTGCCTAAATTGCCTAGCGGCAGGGCCGGCTCTACTTATCTGGGAGAACCGGGGTTGATTCCCCAGTCCTCCACTTCTGTAAAAGGGCAGCTTCTGTTAGAGTTCTCTCAGCCCCACCTGCCTCACAGGGGGTCTCTTGTAGGGGAGGAAGGTAAAGGAGATTGTAAGCCGCTCTGAGACTCAGAGTGAAGGGCAGGATGTAAGTCCAATATCGTCTTCTTAGAATCATAGAATAATAGTTGGAAGGGACCTCCAGGGTCATCAAGCCCAACCCCCTGCACAATGCAGGAAATTAAAAAAAATCCTCTCCCTAAGTTCACAGGATCCGCATTGCTGTCAGATGGCCATCCAGCCTCAGTTTAATAACCTCCAAGGAAGGAGAGCCCACCACCTCCCAATGAGGAAGCCTGTTCCACTGAGGAACCACTCTAACACGTCAGGAAGTTCAGCCGGAAACTCTTTTGATTTAATTTCAACCCATTGGTTCTGGTCCTACCTTCTGGGACCATAGAAAACAATCCCACCCCATCCTCTATATGACAGCCCTTCAAGTACTTGAAGATGGTGATCCTTGAGGGACCGTCTCTCCCCGCATGAACCCCAGAGAGCGCTGAGGTCAGCTGGAAAGAACCAGCTGAATATCCCTGGGCCTAAGGAGGCCAGATTGAAGTCCACCCGGGATCGGGCCTTCTCTGTAGCGGCCCCCCTACTGTGGAACCAACTCCCGGAGGAGGTACGGGCCCTGCGATGCTTAGATCAATTCCACAGGGCCTGTAAGACCCACCTCTTTAAAATAGCCTTCACATAAACCGAGCCAAGAAAGTCCTGTTGGATATGTTCTATGTTTTAACCACTGGATTTTATGAAAGATCTTAATTATAGCACCATAATCTTAAGTTTAATGTAATTTTAATGATTTTAAGGATGATTTTATATCGAAATTGTATATGAATTTATAATTGATTGCGCATGGTTTTATTGTATACTGTATTCACATGTTGTGAGCCGCCCTGAGCCTGCTTGCGGGGAGGGCGGGATACAAATAAAAAGTTGTTGTTGTTATTATTATTATTATTATTATTATTATTATTATTATTATTATCACCTCTCAGCCGCCTCCTCTCCAGGCTAAACATCCCCAGCTCCTTCAACCTTTCCTCATAGGACTTGGTCTCCAGACCCCTCACCCATCTTCGTCGCTCTCCTCTGGACCTGTTCCAGTTTGTCTCTTTGACAGTGTGCGTGGGAAGTTCTTCGGTTTGAGTACCCTGATAAGTGCAGCAGCAGCTGCTGTGCTAGAAAGACAAACTCCAAACAGCCGGTCAAACAGATATATTTGGGTAAAGACGGTAGAGGCAGTTATAGGCAGTCCAAAGGTTCTCTTAAAGAACCCAATGCTGACACTCTATCCTTCTTAAAATGTGGTGTCCAAAACCAAACACAATACTCCAGGTGAGGTTTTACCAGAGCAGAGTAAAGTACCATCTCTTCATGTGATCCGGACACTAGACTTCTGTTAACACAGCCCAATATTGCATTTGCCTTTTTAGCCACCGCCTCACACTGTTGGCTCATGTTCAGTGTATGGTCCACTAAGACTCCTAGATCCATTTCACACATACTACTGCCCAGACGAATCTCCCCTATTCTATAACCATGCGTGGGATTATTCTTACCTAAATGCAGAACTTTATATTTATCCCTGTTAAAATTCATTTCATTGGTTTCAGCCCAATTTTCCAGCCTGTCAAGATCATCCTGTATCCTGTTTCTTTCTTCTACTGTATTTGCAACCCCTCCCAATTTAGTACCATCTGCAAATTTAATAAGCATTCCCTCTATTCCTTTATCCAAATCATTTATAAAGACGTTGAACAAAGCAGGTCTCAGGACAGATCCTTGAGCCACTCCACTTGTCATTCCTCTCCAAGAGGATGAGGAACCATTCACAAGCACTCTTTGGGTGCGATCTGTCAACCACTTACAGATCCACCTAACGGTAACAGGCTCCAAACCACATTTACCAACCTCTTCTTCTTCTACATGATTGCTAATGGAGAATCCATACTTGCCCATAGGCAATAATGGGAAGTAGTCTTGCCCACAGGTAATAAGTGAGACCATACTTGCCCGTAGGGAATAATGAACACCAGGCTCTCCCATAGTCAATAAGGGAGACCACACTTGCCCATAAGAAGAAAATGGAGTCCACACTTGCCCATTGGGAATTATATCATAATGCTGCTGTTTCAATCAATGGTGCAGTCTCATTTGGAACACTGTGTACAATTCGGGTCTACGCACCTCAAAAAACATACCATGGCATTAGAAAAAGTGCAGGAAAGGGTAACTAGGTTGATTAAAGGTTTGGAACACTTTCCCTATGAAGAAAGGGTAAAACACTTGGGGCTCTTCAGCTTTGAAAAACGTCGACTGAGGGGTAACATGAGGTTTTCAAGATTATGCATGGAAGAGAGAAGGTAGAGACAGAAGTACTTTTCTGCCTTTCTCGCGATGCAAGAACTCGTGGGTACTCAAAGAAATTGTTGAGCAATCAGCTTAGAATGGATAAAAGTCCTTCACCCAAAGGATGAGTAACACATGGAATTCACTGCTATAGGAGGTGGTGGCAGTAAAAGCACAGATGGCTTCAAGAGGGGACTGGATCAACATGTGGAGCAGAGGACCATCAGTGCCTATTAGCTGCAAGGTATAGATGGAACTCTCTGTCTGGGGCAAGTGATGCTTTGTATTCTTGGTCCTTTGGGGGGGCAACAGTGGGAGGACTTGTAGTGTCCTGGCCCCACTGGTGGACCTCCTGATGGCACCTGTTGGGGGGGGAGGTTTGCCACTGTGTGACAATGCAGTGTTGGAATGGATGGGCCATTGGCCTGATCCAACATGGCTTCTCTTATGTGACTCAGAGTGTTGGACTGGAGGGGCCATTGGCCTGATCCAACATGGCTTCTCTTATGTTCTAATATATAAAGAATAATCAATACTGATAATAAAAGGCAGAGATTAATGCAGTCATGAATTTATGTGGATAGTTACATACATAACTATATAAAACAATACAGGTGGAAATATAGATATGAATACATGAATATATGTAAATAGTAGTTATACTATTTACATATTCACATATATTCATATATATTCAACATAAGAGAAGCCATGTTGAATCAGGCCAATGGCCCATCCAGTCCAACACTCTGTGTCACAGAAGAACATAAGAGAAGCCATGTTTGATCAGGGCCATGGCCCATCCAGTCCAACACTCTGTGTCACATAAGAACATAAAAGAAGCCCTGTTGGATCAGGCCAGTGGTCCATCCAGTCCAACACTCTGTATCACACAGTGGCCAAAATACGCACACACACAATACATTCACATATATTCATGTATACTATAATAGTAATTATACGAATATATATATGCGGATACATGTATATGCTTTTAGTAACTGACCATTCATTAGCACTGATAATACTAACAAGAAAACCGCTTGGTTGTTTCTGAATCAGAGATCTAAAACCCAACCATTGCCAGGGACTTGTACCTGACAATGATTCTTCCACCTAGCGATCCCATTGCCCATCCTTGCTTCCTTCTCCGTGGGATGTTTTTGAGGGTTTGAACATGGCTAATATTCTTTTCACAGTTCGCGCGCTTGTAACATTTGTTCCTGAGTAGGGTAAGGTTTCTTGGATAGACTCAAGTCTTTTGAAGCAGTTTACATCTTTTCCTTTCTTTTAATGGTCTGTAGTTGTCTTTTGGGTGTGAAAGAGGTAAAAACCTCTTTCTGCAAGCTAAGCAGTTACATAGATGCTTCAAGGGTGGGCTCCTCGATGCAGTAGAAAAGAAGAGTACTGCTCTAATGGAGTCTCTTCCAATGCTCCAAACATGAAAACTGTGTCTTCCCTGCGTGGATTCTTAGATGCCATCGAAGGGTGCCTCTGCAACAGAATCACTTCTACAGTCTGTGAATTTCTTCCCTAGAGAGGTTGCATAGATTTTTCAAAATTGTCCAAATGACTGAATCTCTTTTAACAATCTGAGCACTCCAAAGGTTTCTCTCCTGTTTGGGATCTTTGATGGCCCCAGAAGGCAGGACCAGAACCAATGGGTTGAAATTAAATCAAAAAAGAGTTTCCGGCTCAACATTAGGAAGAACTTCCTGACCGTTAGAGCGATTCCTCAGTGGAACAGGCTCCCCTTCAGGAGGTGGTGGGCTCTCCTTCCTTGGAGGTCTTTAAAAAGGCTAGATGGCCATCTGAAAGTGATGAAGATCCTGTGAATTTAGGGCGGAGGGGTTTGTGAGTTTCCTGAATTGTGCAGGGGGTTGGACTAGATGACCCTGGAAGTCTCTTCCAGCTCTACGATACTATGATGTCGCTGAAGATGGCCACTCACACTGAATCTCTTTCCACAATTTGAGCATTTTCTCTCATGTACAGATTATTCAATGCAGTAGGCTGCCCACATTCTTCTGGGGCGTATCCCATCATCAGCTCCCTTTGCGTCATCTGGACCTCTGGGATGACAGCTGCCACTGTGGTAAGGGAGGGTGATGGGCCAATAGCTCATCAGCACGTTCAGTTGGGGAGGAGTCTCATTCATTGGGATGATGTCCCTGTGTCATGAAAGCCTCCATCATGGCCACTCACAATTCCAGGCGCAGCAAAGGCAGCATCTGACATTGAGCATTCAAAGGCTTCTACCCTATGTGTGTTCTCTGATGTT
This sequence comes from Heteronotia binoei, assembly GCF_032191835.1. Classification (NCBI taxonomy): domain Eukaryota; kingdom Metazoa; phylum Chordata; class Lepidosauria; order Squamata; family Gekkonidae; genus Heteronotia; species Heteronotia binoei. The sequence goes on along the minus strand of NC_083227.1, from coordinate 7,498,149 downwards.
CTTGAAGATTCTCCCTCAGACTGAATCTCTTTCAGCACTCTAGAGCAGCCAAAAGGCTTCTCCCCTGTGTGGGTTATCTGATGCTGTTGAAGATCGCCATTCTGACTAAATCTCTTTCCACACTCTGAGCACTCAAAAGGTTTCTCCTCTGTGTGGGTTCTATAATGTTTGTGAAGATTGCTACTTGTACTGAATCTTTTTCCACACACTGAGCATTCAAAAGGTTTCTCCCCTGTGTGGGTTCTCTGATGCTTTTGAAGATCACCACGTGAACCAAATCTCTTTCCACACTCTGAGCATTCAAAAGGCTTCTCCCCTGTGTGGATTCTCTGATGTGTTTGAAGGTTGCCACTCCGATTAAATCTCTTTCCACACTCTGAGCATTCAAAAGGCTTCTCTCCTGTGTGGATTCTCTGATGCTTCTGAAGACTTCCACTCCACATGAATCTCTTTCCACACTCTGAACACTCAAAAGCCTTCTCCCCTGTGTGGGTCTTCTGATGACACTGAAGACTGCCACTCATACAAAATATCTGTCCACCCAGTGAAAATTCACAAGATTTCTCCCCTGTGTGGGTTCTCTGGTGCTCTTGAAGATTATCACTCATAATGAATCTCTTTCCACACTCTGAGAATTCAAAAGGCTTCTCCCCTGTGTGGGTTCTCTGATGCCTTTGAAGATGTCCACTCATACTAAATCTCTTTCCACACACCAAGCATTCAAAAGGCTTTTCCCCTGTGTGGGTTCTCTGATGCGTTTGAAGACTGCCACTCTGACTGAATCTCTTTCCACACACTGAGCATTCAAAAGGCTTCTCCCCTGTGTGGGTTCTCTGATGCTTTTGAAGACTGCCACTCTGACTGAATCTCTTTCCACACGTTGAGCATTCAAAAGGCTTCTCCCCTGTGTGGGTTCTTTGATGCATTTGAAGACTGCCACTCTGACTGAATCTCTTTCCACACTCTGAACATTCAAAAGGCTTCTCCCCTGTGTGGGTTCTTTGATGCATTTGAAGACTGCCACTCTCACTGCATCTCTTTCCACACACTGAACATTCAAAAGGCTTCTCCCCTGTGTGGGTTCTCTGATGTGTTTGAAGACTGCCACTCTGAATGAATCTCTTCCCACACTCTGAGCATTCAAAAGGCTTCTCCCCTGTGTGGATTCTTTGATGCTTCTGAAGACTTCCACTCCACACGAATCTCTTTCCACACTCCAAGCATTCAAAAGGCTTCTCCCCTTTGTGGATTCTCTGATGTGTTTGAAGACTGGCACTCCACATGAATCTCTTTCCACACTCTGAGCATTCAATAGGCTTCTCCCCTGTGTGGATTCTCTGATGCCTTTGAAGATCCCAACTCGTACTAAATCTCTTTCTACACTCTGAGCATTCAAAAGGCTTCTCCCCTGTGTGGGTTCCTTGATGCATTTGAAGACTGCCACTCTCACTGCATCTCTTTCCACACATTGAACCATCAAAAGGCTTCTCCCCTGTATGGGTTCTCTGATGACTTTGAAGATTGCCACTCTGACTGAATCTCTTTCCACACTCCAAGCATTCAAAAGGCTTCTCCCCTGTGTGGGTTCTCTGATGACTTTGAAGACTGCCACTTGTACAAAGTCTCTTTCCACACTCCAAGCATTCAAAAGGCTTCTCCCCTGTGTGGGTTCTCTGATGATATTGAAGACTGCCACTTGCACTAAATCTCTTTCCACACTCCAAGCATTCAAAAGGCTTCTCCCCTTTGTGGGTTCTCTGATGCCTTTGAAGACTGCCACTCCACATGAATCTCTTTCCACACTCTGAGCATTCAAAAGGCTTCTCCCCTGTGTGGGTTCTCTGATGATTTTGAAGACTGCCACTCCACAGGAATCTCATTCCAAACTCTGAGCATTCAAAAGGTTTCTCCCTGTTGTGGGTTCTCTGATGCTTTTGAAGATCGCCACTCGTACTAAATCTCTTTCCACACTCCAAGCATTCAAAAGGCTTCTCCCCTTTGTGGGTTCTCTGATGTGTTTGAAGACTGGCACTCCACATGAATCTCTTTCCACACTCTGAGCATTCAAAAGGCTTCTCCCCTGTGTGGATTCTCTGATGCCTTTGAAGATCCCAACTCGTGCTAAATCTCTTTCCACACTCCCAGCATTCAAAAGGCTTCTCCCCTGTGTGGGTTCTCTGATGCGTTTCAAGATGGCCATTCCGATTGAATCTCTTTCCACACTCTGAGCATTCAAAAGGCTTCTCCCCTGTGTGGGTCTTCTGATGATATTGAAGACTGCCACTCTGACTGAATCTCTTTCCACACACTGAGCATTCAAAAGGCTTCTCTCCTGTGTGGGTTCTCTGATGCTTTTGAAGACTGCCACTCTGACTGAATCTCTTTCCACACACTGAGCATTCAAAAGGCTTCTCTCCTGTGTGGGTTCTTTGATGCTTTTGAAGACTGCCACTCGTACTAAATCTCTTTGCACACTCCAAGCATTCAAAAGGCTTCTCCCATGTGTGGGTCTTCTGATGATATTGAAGACTGCCACTCATACCAAATCTCTGTCCACACTTTGAGTATTCAAAAGGTTTCTCCCCTGTGTGAGTTTTCTGATGCTGCTTAATATTATCACTGAGACTGAATTTATGTTTTGTCTCTGAGCATTCAGGTGTCCCCTGTTTCTTTATTCTTTGATGTGCAAGAAGCTGTGATCTATTTCTGAAATACTTTCTGCACTGAATGGATTTGCTTGCTTTCATTTTCCTGTGCTTTGGAAAATATATATTCCACTGTCTTCCGTCACGCTTCTCAGCCATATAGCCACCTTTCTTTCTCTTCACTGTGATTTGATTCCTGACATTTTTGTTAAAGTCTTCATTTTTAACTCCATCTGGCATTTCCTGATGAAGTTTCTCACCCTCCTCATTCCTCTGATCATCCTCTGCTGGAATAAAGAGAGAGAAACTGTTAGCACTTGGGAAGGCTGGTAAGACCAAAAGGGATCTATGGGACTGCAGGAGGAAAGGACTGATGGCCCTTTGGCTTCATCCAGCTGGACTGATCTCAGCCACCCCTCCACCTTCCCCCAAGAATATCTGGTATTTAAGGATACCTCCCCCACCCATGAAGAACTTCAGCTGAACTCTTTCCCAGAAGGAGTTTCTGAGCCTCCAGATTAAGGCCTCTCTCCCTCCTTACCCACCAGCCTCTATGATTGTTCCAGACCAAATGTGGCTCAGAAGGGAATCAGGAATCTCATATGGTTATTTCTGGCCTGTTCTCTTGACATAAGAGTGAAGGTCACTCACTCTGAACCAACTCATTTGGGAAGGAGACATGCTCTTGGGAGCCTCTAGAACAGCGTTTCCCAAACTTTTTCCCACTGTGGCCCGATTATTTTTACACTTCTCCTTCGTGGCCCACTAAAATTTGGGAGTGGAGCCAGGAGACTTTGAGGGTGGAGGCGGGAGAAAGGAAATGATGTACAAACAAGACTAAAACTATTGCAATGTTTTGTTTACGAAAAGTAGTAGAATAGTGGGATTTTGCGTTGCAATTTTTAAAATAAAACATCAATAAAAAAGCACAAGGATCACACAGCAGAAAACTAAAACGATAAAATGCTCAGCCTGGGAAAACATGAAATGGCAGGGGGGGAAGGAGAGAGGGGGTAGAGAGAGAGAAAGACAGAAAGAGAGAAAGAAAGGAAAACATGAAATGGCAGCCTGGGAAAACATGAGGTGGCAGGGCATTTCAATCTTCTTCCCACCCACTCCACCCCACTCTACTCAGATTAGCAATGGCAAGGGAGGGAGGGAGGGAGATAGGGGAAAAGACTAACTGACAGAGAGAGAGAGGAAGGGGAGTGGGAAATAAAGCAAATACGGAATAACAGACAGACAGACAGAAAAAAAGTAAGAAAGAACGAAAGGGAGGGAAGGGGAGAGAGTTGGAAACAGAGAAAAAAGAAAGAATGAGAAAGGAAATAGGAAGGAAGAAAAAGGGAGGGAAGGAGTGAAAGAAAGGAGGGACAAAAGGAAGAAAGAAAGAAAGAAAGAAAGAAAGAAAGAAAGAAAGAAAGAAAGAAAGAAAGAAAGAAAGAAAGAAAGAAAGAAAGAAAGAAAGAGAAAAATGGAAAGAAACGGGATGGGAGCAACACCTTTTAAACTGCTGACTCTAGCAGCACAAGCAGGCCTGGGTCCCCTGACCTCAGCTGGCCAAGGGAAGTAGGCCTAGTTCCGCCCCCCCCCCCCGCTTCCTCCTCCCTTCCCCCCCAAGGTCAGTTTCAGGCTGGTTAAGGCGCCCCTCCCCCCACTAGGCGAGGAAAATGTACTGAGCTCTCACTCAGAGCGGGTGCAGGCTGTCAGCAGGTTGAACGTATGTCCGAAAAGGACACCACTGCTGCTCTCTCCCCCGCACTTCCTGGATGGGAAGGGAGCATGGGGGAGGGAGCAGCAGCAGCAGCCTTTTCGGACGTTCGTTTGACCTGCCCCTGCGCTGAGTGAGAGTTCAGCGGCATTTTCCCCGCCGGGGAGGGGGGGAAGGGCGCCTTAACCAGCCTGAAACTGACCTGTGGGGGGAGGGAGGAAGGGAGGAGTCAAGAGGGGGGTGCAACGCTGTGGGGAGGAGGTGCGGGGATGGCAGGCCACCGGTGGCCCCGCGACCTGGCACTGAGGCCGGCATGGCCCAGTGCTGGGTCCTGACCCTGCAGCTGGGAAACACCGCTCTAGAAGAACCCTGCAATCTGTCTTCAAATGCAAGGCCGTTCTCTTTCTCCGCCAGTTTCTTTTATACTTTTGGCTTCTTTTGCAGAGAGAGAGGAAGACAGAGAGAGAGAAAGAAATTAAAGACTAAAAATTCTTCTGGAAGGTCAGCACCACAGTCCAGATCAAAGCCCGGAATCTGAACCAGTATATGCAGAATAGCATAGAATCCTAGTTCCTCCAAGGGTTACAGATATTTTCACATGGTCTGGTGTGATTTGTGGGTGTTCTTAATTTGAGCCTCCCTGCAGTTCACATCATCATTTCTTTTAAGGCCAGATCCCAGAATGTGGTCATTGGTTAATCGTGAGAATCTTTATCCTGTCCTGCAAACAGGAGGGTGAGGGGATGAGGATGCTCAGGGGTGGTCCGATGCCCCATGGCTCCTAAGGCAGACTCACTGCCTGGCACCCTCCCCCACAGCTCCTTGCCCCCCCTCCCCGCCGAGACTCCTCCTCCCCTACTTCCCTTCCCCACCCCATGCCGATTTCAATGTCGGAACTGGCTCTAGCGCCACGTTCTGGCTATCGAAAGCCCTCCCTCCGCCGATCACTTGATCAGCAGGTAAAACCGCACCACGGGGCCGTGCTCACAATCTGTCAGGACCAGCCTCCTGAAAAGGCGGCCCTGCTGCCGCTGACTCCTCCCCTCCCCACTTCCTGAATGGGAGAGGCATTGAAATTGACATGGGGTGGGGAAGGAAGGGAGGAGGAGGCAGGGGGCAATGTAGGCCTTTGCCTTGGAGGAGGGGGGGAGGTCAAATTTGCCACTGCTGCCCTGCTGGCGCCCTAGGCAACCGCCCAGTTTGCCTAGTGGGAGTGCCAGCACTGCAGATGCTGGAAAATTCCATCCAGAAGGACCTCTGATTGGGTCATTCATACCACCTGATCCTAGAGAGACAGAAACTATAATATGGGCATGGATGAGAGGGAAGCCAGGCTAACTTCATGCTCCTGGGATGCTAGTACACCTGCATGTTTCCTTGCTGCATCATGATGACTACATCTCTCTGCAGTACATTAGGCTCCAGTTGCAATACTGATGCTGCAACAAGAAATGCCGTTTAGGTGCTTAGAATAGTTAGCTTTTATTTATTTATTTATTTATTTGATTCGATTTGATTTATATCCTGCCCTACCCCACTGAAGCGGGCTCAGAGCGGCTTACAACACGGAGATTCTAACAATAAAATTCAAATTTTAAATACAATAACAATTTATATAATTAAGAGATTAAAACATTAAAATACATTAAAAATCAGTACATCAATCCAGCACTACGCTATCTATCAACTTCCTTCAGTATTTTGGTAGTTTTGGTGGTTTTGATACCGGTCAGTTATAGGCCAACCGGAAGAGGAATGTCTGACAGGCCCTGCGGAATTGTCCAATATCCCGCAGGGCCCTGACCTCCTCCGGTATCTGGTTCCACAAGCAAGGAGCTGTTATTGAGAAGGCCCTGTCCCTGGTTGACTTCAACCGGGCCTCCTTTGGCCCGGGGATTACGAGCAGATTTTGGGAGCCAGAACGCAGCACTCTCTGGGGAACATATGGGAAGAGACGGTCCCTAAGGTAGGCAGGTCCTAGACCATATAGGGCTTTAAAGGTAATAACCAGCACCTTGTACCGGACTCGGTATATTATTGGCAGCCAGTGCAGCCCCCGAAGGCCCGGCTGAATGTGCTCCCGTCTAGGGAGCCCTAGTAGCAGCCGAGAGGCGGCATTCTGCACTAGCTGCAACTTCCGGGTTCGACACAGGGGCAGCCCCATGTAGAGGGCATTACAGTAATCCAACCTTGAGGTGACCGTTGCATGGATCACTGTTGCTAGATCGTCCCGCTCCAGGAAGGGAGCCAACTGCCTCGCCCGCCTAAGATGAAAAAATGCGGACTTAGCAGTGGCTGCTACCTGGGCCTCCATAGTTAAGGCAGGCTCAAGTAGTACCCCCAAGCTCCTGACCCTGTGCGCCATTGTCAGTGGCACACCGTCAAGGGCTGGAAGGGGAATTCCCCCCCCCCCCCAGACTGCGGCGACCCAAGCAAAGGACCTCTGTCTTCGCTGGATTTAGTTTCAGCCTACTCAGCCTGAGCCATCTAGCCACGGCTTGTAATGCCCGGTCCAGGTTTTCTGGGACATAGTCGGGCCGTCCGTCCATGAGTAGATAGAGCTGGGTGTCATCAGCGTACTGGTGGCAACCCAGCCCATGCCTCCAGGCAATCTGGGCAAGGGGGCGCATGTAAATGTTAAATAACATTGGTGAAAGAACTGCCCCCTGAGGCACCCCACAATCCAGCGCGTGCCTCTGGGACTGCTCACCCCCAATTGCCACCCTTTGTCCCCGACCATCAAGGAACGAGGAAAGCCACTGTAAGGCCAATCCCTGAATCCCGTCGGCGATTTTTGTTTCACTGTTGCTGAGCTGCAGAAACTGTGCCGTTATGTGATGTCTTATTTTTAAATCCTTAATATACTTTATTTTTAAAAGGGGTCTGTGGAAAGGAAGGACTGCATCAGTGCTTAGATCTTGTGGCCTTTTCTTACATGCCCAAGGAAATGCGACTGCCACTTTGAGGTCAGGAAGCAACTTTAGCCAAGGTTTGTGGAGGGGTTTTTTTTATGCCATCCTCTGGGCTTGCAACAAGGGTGGTCCTGAATCCCCTACATTTTGTAGGGGGTTGGACTAGATGACCCTGGAGGCTAGTTCCAATTCTATGATTCTATGAACACGTGAAGTTTCCTTACATTGAATCAGACCCCTGGTCCCTTGGAGCCAGTATCATCTACCCAGTCCAGCATTGGCTCTCCAGGGTCTCAGGCAGAGTCTTTCATTTCACCTCCTACCTGATCCTTTTCATTGGAGATGCTGGGGACTGAACCTGGGACCTTTTGCTTGCAAAGGAGATGCTCTGCCAGGGAGCTGCAGCCCCGCCCCAAGTGGTGGGAAGGGGGTCAAAATGATGCATCGCTATTCAATATTTGGATTCATTCCACCTCACAATGGCAGCAAGTTGCTACTTTGGCACCCATGAAAGATCCTTACCCAGAGAGGCCACGTTCCCATAGTTAAGAACATAAGAACATAAGAGAAGCCATGTTGGATCAGGCCAACGGCCCATCAAGTCCAACACTCTGTGTCACACAGTGGCAAAAAATGTTATATACACACATACACTGTGGCTAATAGCCACTGATGGACCTGTGCTCCATACACTGTGGCTAATAGCCACTGATGGACCTGTGCTCCATATTTTTATCTAAACCCCTCTTGAAGGTGGCTATACTTGTGGCCGCCACCACCTCCTGTGGCAGTGAATTCCACATGTTAATCACCCTTTGGGTGAAGAAGTACTTCCTTTTATCCGTCTTAACCTGTCTGCTCAGCAATTTCATCGAATGCCCACGAGTTCTTGTATTGTGAGAAAGGGAGAAAAGTACTTCTTTCTCTACTTTCTCCATTCCATGCATTATCTTGTAAACCTCTATCATGTCACCCCGCAGTCGACGTTTCTCCAAGCTAAAGAGTCCCAAGCGTTTCAACCTTTCTTCATAGGGAAAGTGCTCCAGCCCTTTAATCATTCTAGTTGCCCTTCTCTGCACCTTCTCTAAAGCTATAATATCCTTTTTGAGGTGCGGCGACCAGAACTGCACACAGTACTCCAAATGAGACCGCACCATCGATTTATACAGGGGCATTATGATACTGGCTGATTTGTTTTCAATTCCCTTCCTAATAATTCCCAGCATGGCATTGGCCTTTTTTATTGCAAACGCACACTGTCTTGACACTTTCAGTGAGTTATCTATCATGACCCCAAGATCTCTCTCTTGATCAGTCTCTGCCAGTTCACACCCCATCAACTTGTATTTGTAGCTGGGATTCTTAGCCCCAATGTGCATTACTTTGCACTTGGCCACATTGAACCGCATCTGCCACGTTGACGCCCACTCACCCAGCCTCAACAGATCCCTTTGGAGTTCCTCACAATCCTCTCTGGTTCTCACCACCCTGAACAATTTAGTGTCATCCGCAAACTTGGCCACTTCACTGCTCACTCCGAACTCTAAATCATTTATGAACAAGTTAAAAAGCATGGGACCCAGTACCGAGCCCTGCGGCACCCCACTGCTTACCGTCCTCCACTGCGAAGACTGCCCATTTATACTCACTCTCTGCTTCCTATTACTCAGCCAGTTTTTGATCCACAAGAGGACCTGTCCTTTTACTCCATGATTCTCAAGCTTTCTAAGGAGCCTTTGATGAGGAACTTTATCAAAAGCTTTCTGGAAGTCAAGGTAAACAACATCTATCGGGTCTCCTTTGTCCACATGTTTGTTCACCCCCTCAAAGAAATGCAACAGGTTAGTGAGGCAAGATCTTCCCTTGCAGAACCCATGCTGAGTCTTCCTCAATAACCCGTGTTCATCAATGTGCCTACTCATTCTGTCCTTGATAATGGTTTCTACCAACTTTCCCGGTATTGAAGTCAGACTGACTGGCCTGTAGTTTCCCGGATCTCCTCTGGAACCTTTTTTAAAGATGGGGGTGACATTTGCTACCTTCCAGTCCTCAGGAATGGAGGCAGATTTCAATGAAAGATTACAGATTTTTGTTAGAAGATCCACAAGTTCAACTTTGAGTTCCTTCAGAACTCTCGGATGTATGCCATCCGGACCCGGTGACTTATTAGTTTTTAATTTGTCTATCAGTTGTAGGACCTCCTCATTTGTCACCTCAATCTGACTCAGGTCTTTCAACACCCCTTCCAAAATTAGTGGTTCTGGGGCGGGCAAAAAGTTCTCGTCTTCTACAGTGAAGACGGAGGCAAAAAATTCATTTAGCTTTTCAGCCATTTCCCTATCCTCCTTCAGTAATCCTTTTACCCCATGGTCATCCAAGGGCCCCACTGCCTCCCTGGCTGGTTTCCTACTTCTAATATATTTGAAGAAAGTTTTATTGTTGGTCTTTATGTTTTTTGCAATATGCTCCTCATAGTCCCTTTTTGCCTGCCTGATCACAGTCTTGCATTTGATTTGCCACAGCCTGTGTTCCCTTTTACTAATCTCACTTGGACTGGTTTTCCACCGCTTAAAGGAGTCCTTCTTACCTTTTACAGCTTCCATTACTTTGTTTGTTAACCACGCAGGCCTTTTCTTATGCCTGTTTGTGCCTTTCCTAACTTGTGGTATGTATTTTATCTGAGCTTCTAGGATTATAGTTTTAAATAGCGTCCAAGCTTTCTCAAGGGTTTTGACCGTATGTACCTTTCCTTTCAGTTTCTTCCTCACATGCCTCCTCATCTCAGTGTATTTACCCCTTTTAAAGTTAAACGTGGTTGTGGTGGTCTTTTTGGACAACTCCCTATTTATACAAACGGTGAAATCAATAACATTATGGTCACTGCTCCCAAGCGGCGCAATCACTTTTACATCTCTCACCAAGTCTTGGGCATTACTTAGGACCAAATCCAGGATCGCCCCACCCCTGGTAGGTTCTGAGACCATCTGCTCCATAGCACAGTCATTGAGAGCATCAAGAAACTCAATCTCTTTCTCTCGACCAGAACACATATTGACCCAATCAATCTGCGGGTAGTTAAAATCACCTATTACAACACAGTTTTTACGTTTAGCCGCTATCTTTAAGCCTTCCATCATATTATAATCGTCCTCTCTCTTTTGATTTGGTGGGCGATAACAAACTCCCATAGTTAAATTTCCTTTTGGGCCCTCTATTTCAACCCAAAGCATTTCTAAAAGTGAATCTAATTCTCTGATCTCAGCCTTACTGGACCGTATATCCTCTCTGACATACAGAGCCACCCCACCTCCAACCCTTCCCTCCCTATCCTTCCGATATAGCTTATATCCAGGAATCACCGTGTCCCACTGGTTCTCCTCATTCCACCAAGTTTCTGAAATTCCCACAATGTCTATGTTTTCTCCCAGCACTAAACATTCCAATTCACCAATTTTACTTTGAACACTTCTAGCATTTGCATACAAACATCTATAATTTCCCAGGCGAGCTAGGCCCGCCACCTTCCTCCTGCCGCCTCGAGACACTGGCAGACAGTCCATATTGTTTGTCACCTTCACAGTGGACAACTCCGGTCCGTTACCCGGTAGAAAAATAGCAGCTAACCCTTCATCTCTTTGAGACGAGTCCTCCCGAACCAGAGACATTTCATCTCCTGTCGGCTTTCCCCCAAGATTTAGTTTAAAAACTGCTCTGCCACCTTTTTGATTTTAAGCGCCAGCAGCCTGGTTCCATCCGGGGACAAGTGGAGACCGTCTCTTTTGTACAGCTCCCGCTTGTTCCAGAAAGCATCCCAGTGCCTAACAAACTTAAACCCTTCCTCCTTACACCATCGTCTCATCCACACATTGAGACTTCTAATTTGTGCCTGTCTCTCCTGCCCTGCACGTGGAACAGGTAGCACTTCCGAGAAGGCTACCTTGGAGGTCCTGGCCTTAAGTCTCCCGCCCAGCAGCCTAAATTTTTCCTCCAGGACCTCACGACTGCATTTCCCCACATCGTTGGTGCCAACATGCACCACGACCACAGGCTCCTCCCCAGCACTGTCTATCAGTCTATCTACTACACGCGTAATGTCCGCTACCTTCGCACCAGGCAGGCAAGTCACCATACGGTCAGTACGCGGTTTCGCCACCCGGCTGTCTACTTGCCTAATGATCGAATCACCAACTACCAATACCCCCCCTCTCCCCCTGCTCAGGGATGGTTCCTTGGCGCGAAAGGATTCCCGCTCACCAACCGAAGAAGAGGTCCCTTCTGAGGGCGCATTCCCCTTATCCTCAGCACGGTGCCCTGTTCCCTCTCGACCCTCACGCTCTCTGGCAGCAACGGGGCTGCTACGTTCAGAGCGGGGCTCATCTAATACGCCCCCGAGAGTCTTCCCCAAGTGCCTAACTGACCGTCTCTGCTTCTCCAGGGCAGTCACCTCGGCCTCAAGGGTACGAACTTGTTCCCTGAGGACCAGGAGCTCCTTGCATCGAGCACACACCCAAGACTTCTGTCCTTTGGGCAGATAGTCATACATGTGACACTCAGTGCAAAACACTGGAAAGCCCCCAACCCCCTGCTGGCATTCTATCTTCATTGTATATATATATATATTAAAATATACAGTCCTCTTTAAATGCTGTTTAAGCGGCTCCCCTTCTGGCGGGTCAACTTACCTAAACTTACCTTATTGGGAACTTACCTTATTTGGAGAACAAGGAAGCCAGGGATCTGGGTTCCTGCTCCTTACAGAGCCCCTAGCCGAAGAGCCACAGGCCAAGAGCCCTTTAGCTCTCGCCCTTCGGCTCGCGCCAAAGGCTCGCGCCTTTGGCAAGGCGCAGCTTAAAATGCAAAGAGGTGGAGCAGGGCACTCCTCAGCAATCACTCTCAATCAGCAGCAATCACTCTCAATCTCTTTCACCCTTAAGGCAGTCAACCAAACAAAGAGCAGTTCCCCAGCTATCACACCTTAGAATTTTAGGCAGCCCCACAAACCTTAGAATGTAGTCCTTCAAAACTCAGAAATTCTCAGCAATTTCTCCAGCTGTCTCAGCTATCAGAGCTGCTCTGCTCTGCTCCTCCCAGACCTCTGTGAGATGTGCTCAGCCTTTGGCAAGGCGCAGCTTAAAATAGTTCTCCAGCATGACTTCCCTGTACAGAGCTCTTTGTCCCGGATCCAGCAGGGCCCACTCTGCCTCGATGAAAGAGATGGCCACCTCCTCAAAGGAAAATGGACCCTGAAAGAAAAAGAAGATTGCCTCCTCTTCAGAGATTCCACCCTGGAAGGGAGTCATCTGGGAAGGTACAGAAAAGAATGCTTGTGATGGGTAAATGCAACAGCATTCAAAGGATCTCTCTCACGGACCCCTTGTAGAAACAGAAGGAGCAAAAACTCCCCTGAGAAAGGAGGGACCCAGGCTGTGTCCCCCCTACTCTTCTCTCCTACCTGGATTGGAGGTGCAGCAGCTGTTCTCACACCTTGGAAAAGACAACGGCTCAACAGCATCTCTTCACTGCCTGTTCCTGAGACAAGGGAGGGAGGGAGTGTGTTTGCTTGTTTGTTTCCTGGTTCACACACACACTATTCTCAGGGTTGTGAAACCTTCCACTATGTACACTCAACTCGTTTTTAAAATACTTTATACTACATTCTGAGAGGCAGAAGAGAAGCACCAGGGAGCTACGAGCCTCAGGAATTATAAATACTGCCAATGTATTTCAGACTTCAGTCAGAGTTGTGTTTGCTCTACAAGGAGGGAAATGAGGAGTGGAAATGCAATAGCATGAGATAGCACCATCCTGTTGGACCAGCCATGACTAGAACAATTCTGGGGACTTTAGGGTCATGGGAATGAGCTTTCAGAGTTTCTCTGGGGCATGCTGAATTGGATATGTTTTATTTATTGTTACTGTAACGTTTTAATGTTGTAAGCCGCTCTGAGCCCGCCTTGCAGGACAGGGCGGGGTATAAATCGCAAATTAAATTTAAATTAAATCAGGTTTTCAGCCTGACACAACCTCAACATGACATCACATCTGTCCCAAGTCCCACCCAAAGACCCTCACCAAAGCAACTAGATGTGCTGGGCCCCATAGCCTGCCATCCCTACTCCACCCCCTGCTGCCCACAGCAGCCCCCCAGATGACCCTCCAAGCACAGGCACAGAAGGAAAATGTCCCCATTATTATTGGCCCCCAGGGAGTGGTTTCAGAGCTCTGCTCCCCCAGAAGGTGGAGGGTCCCTTTCGAAGTTTGCCTGCCTTCCCCTCTCCAGGGAATCTGAGACCTTTTAGGGAAGGAAGGTGAGAGATGAATTTTTAGTTATGGGATCAATGGTCCTCCAGGAGTTTGTCTGATCTTTTAGAGACATCACAGTGTGTGGATATTGAGTGCTACCAGTTAACTCTGTGTTGCTTATAGAAATCCGCATTTCCCCCGCCCTGACCTGACCTCTCTACCCATCACATTCACAGGCTCCCCAGGCACAAGGAGTCCTTACCACAGGAGAGGGCATCTTGGGCACGCTCCACCGCCTGCCCCCTCTGCCCCTGCTCCAAGGAAGCTCCTTCTGCCTCAGGGATTGCAGCTTCCATCTCCAAAGGTGGTCCCCGCATCTGAAACAGCAGCAAGGGGGAGGGGTAAGAGATGGAATGGAAAAGAGATCAAGGAATGGATCCTGCCCCACTCCCACACTCTGCACCCTCCTATCAGCAGTTCTGATGAGTTATCTGCAGGGGTCAGAAATTCTCTAGCAGAAGAGGCTCTGGGCAATTATCTGGCAAGGAAAATTTAAGATAAGGTCAGATATCATTACTTGAATTAGACCTGGAGGGAATCCCCTCACCTGCTCTGCCTGCCTCTTCTCCTCTGCCTGACTCAGGAGGAAACCTTCGGCCAGGGCCACCGCCTGGGAACTGGTCTCCGGCCCACATCCTCTGACCCAGCCCTGCATTTCCTGGGGCAGGAGAGTCAGGAACTGCTCCAGGATCACCAGGTCCAGGATCTGCTTCTTGGTGTGCCTCTCCGGCTTCAGCCACTGGCTGCAAAGTCCATGGAGCTGGCTGCAAACCTCTCGGGGCCCATCGGCCTCATGGTAGCGGAACTGCCGGAAACGTTGGCAACATACTTCTGAGGTCAGGGTGTTCTTAGCCAAGACCTCTGGCACAGCCCTTTCCCAGAATTCAACACCACTCCCCGCCGGGGTGGGATCGGGTCCTTTGCTTGCTGTCTTGCCAGTTCCAGTTAGAGGCCCATTGGTTTCATCGTAATGGAACAGCCGGAAGAGTTGGCAGTGGACCTCTGAGCTTATGGTGTCCTTAGCCAAGATCTCTGGCCCAGTCCTTTCCCAGAATTCAACATCACTTCCAGGTTGGATGGGATGTGGGCTTTTCCTTGCTCCTTTGCCAGTTTCAGGTCCTTCTGGGTCCTGCTCTTCCATCTCCTTCCCCTTCTCTTGGTTCACCTCTGTCTTTGAAAACATGCCTTCATTCACTGGGCTATGAAGAATGGCTTCTTCCTGAGGGGATGGAGAGAGACAGACAGTGTGTGCCTAAAAGAAAATACGCATACACACACACACAACCTCAACCCCCCCTCTCCTCCCCTCCCGAACCCCAAAATAAAAAGAAGCAAGGAATATACAACGAATTCATCCAGAGAATTGCCCTGGCTTGCAATTATCCCCTTCTCCCTCCCAAGATCTAAACGCTTCTCTCCCCCATAAGACTTACTTCCAAGGAGACCTCCCGGGATCCGGCTGCTGCAAGGCTTTCCCCTCCTCCCGCAGCTTCTCTGCACCCCTCCCAGTCCTCCTTCGCCCTGCAAATGCAAACCCCTCCCCTTCCCTGGGAAAAGCCCCCCCGTCTCCTACCCCCTCCTCACTCCTTGCTAGGCCTCTCTAGCAAGCATCTCAGTGTTTTTAACCCTCTCCGTGCTGCAGAGGAAGGAGAAAGGTGTCCTGGAGGAGCTTCAGCCGGGCTGCCGTCAGCCACGCCTTGTGCTGCTCAATGGGGCTGCTCGGGAGTAACTCTGCTGCAGGGGGTTGAGCTCCTCCCGGGTGTCCCGGGCTGCTCAGAGAAAGGAGGCTGCAGCTGGGTCCCTCCTCCTGAGTCCTCCCCCTCCTGGAATAAAGACCGTCAAACTCAATGGGGGTTGGGGGGAAGAAAAGGGGGCGGTTTAGTGATGACGGCACCAGGCTCTTCTTGGAATAGGCCATTTGGCATTTCTGTTGCCCCCCTGGAGAGAAAACCTCTCTGGGTCTCCTGGCCCTTCCTTGCAAGTCCAGGGAAATGCTGAGTTCTTGGGTTAGGGAACACAACCTCTTTCTTTCTAGGTTAATCCTACTGCCAGAATGCTTTCAGCTTCAAAGTGGGAAGACCCCCAAAAGCTCAAAGCAGGCTGAACTATGAAGGGATCAGGGTTGCAGAGCTGGTGGGGGGTAGCCAGGGGGCTGAAGGCGAAGGACCCCCGCCCTGGATTATCCCTCCCAAGGGACCCCAGGCTGCAAGACGGGGGGTTCTCCTCCCACAGGGTCTCTGCTGGACTGGCCAACCTCCTGGTGGGGCCCGGAGATCTCTCCAGTTCACAATTCATCCCCAAACTACAAAGTGCAGATCCTCTGGAGAAGACGGCTGCCTGCGGGGCTGCTTTTCCTCTAAGGCAGTATGTCTCCTGGAGGACCCTCCCCTCCTCGCTTACAAAACCATAGGAAAGATAAGATAAAACAATGCAAGATGCATGAGTCACCATGAGAGTCCACCATTTATTGGGATTTTTCATCCTTGGGGTCTCATGGTGACTCAGGCATCTTGCATTGTTTAATCTTATCTTTGCTGTTTTTGTAAGCATTTATTCGATTCTATGCGAATACATGCTTAGTGCTTTGAACTGTCTATATATTTTGAGGATTGATTAGTAAGCAAATTAGTTTTTCTGCATTAAGCTTTTGGAACTTTCCAAATATTCATGAATATTAAGTGTCACTAACTGATTATGATATTACCTGAACACAGGTCTCTCCAGCGTCTCAGCCTTACTGTGTTCCTCCCATTTGGTTTGCAACTTCCAGGGAGGGCCTGGAGATCTTCTGGAATAACAATGCTGCTCTCCAGAGACCACAGAGATCAGCCCCCCTGGGGGAAAGGGCGACTGCAGGGGGGGGGGGGACTCTGTGGTAACAAACCCCAATTGATGCCATCTCATGGTGACTCATGCATCTTGCATTGTTTCATCTTATCTTTGCTATGTTCTTGTGTTTATACAATTCTATGTAAATAGGTGCTTAGTGCTTTGAACTTTCTGAGTGTTCATAAATGTTGAGTGTTACTGATTATTACTATATTAACGGCACAGGGGTCTCTCCAGCGTCTCCTTCGTGGAACTCAGCAATCCTGTCCCAGTTGAGGCACAAATCCCATGGCAGCCCCCCTCCCCCTCCTTCCCAGGTCTCCTGCAAGGCCCTGCCAGGAGCACAACCCCAGTGGGGCCCAAAAGGAAACCAGCACCAGCAACAGGGGGGTGAAATGGACTCCCCCCCCCAAGCTAGGCTGGACTTCCCTTGAGTTTGCAAAAATTGCCCCATGTTTAATTAAGAGCTGTTAGGTATGTTGCTTTTAAAAGAAACTCTCTTTGGGAAATA
The DNA here is from genome assembly GCF_032191835.1 of Heteronotia binoei. Taxonomy (NCBI): domain Eukaryota; kingdom Metazoa; phylum Chordata; class Lepidosauria; order Squamata; family Gekkonidae; genus Heteronotia; species Heteronotia binoei. The sequence goes on along the minus strand of NC_083227.1, from coordinate 7,481,238 downwards.
GCTGGAATGGATTTTATAGTCACCGTTTGCACATTAAATAGTGATCCGTTTGCCATCTTCTGTCCAGAGCTTTCAGCAGCCCCTGTCAGACTTTTAAAGCTACCAGCTATAAAGATGCTTGGCTTCCTGCACCAAAGCTGACCCGTCTTTCCCCCAGTCTGGCCTCCTGCATGCAGCCTCTTTTGGACCACACCTGCTGTGCAGACAAGAGATGGGTCCCAGCGGAGGCTATGCCCAGGGACCAGGTGGCTTGACAGAAAGGGCAGAAGCAGGTAGACAGCCCAGGATGCAGTCACTCTAGAGCATCTTTAGCATGCTTATTAGAAGTATGTGAAGTTTAAACCCAGGCAGGTCACTGCTGAATGAGCGGGATAATAGGACACAGCTGTAATTAGACTCTTAATTCTGCACAGGGCAAGGAGGAGACCTACAAGTAGACTCCAGCTCTCAGCCATCCTACAGCACTGCAGAAATATCTGGAATATGGGCCTCGATCCCCTTAAACTGCCACCCTGTCTTGGAGCCCAAGCCGGGGCTCTCTGTGTCTTCAAGGCCAGAGGTTCACAACAAAGCAGCTCTCAGCAAAATAGAGGTTTATTAAATCCTTAAAGAACGATATGAGGCAAAATAATCTCTGTAGTCTAGCAGCATAAAAGAGGAAAGCTAACTTTTCTATCTAATACATTGGCACATGGTGTTAGATGGCAGAATCTGAAAAGTCTCAGCCTCAGAGTGGAGACCTAAGCGTTTCCTAGGTAGGTCTTCACTGCAATATGACCTTAGCATAGTCCGGGCCTCAGTCCAGCAAAATCATGAAGCTAGCAAGGCTTCTCTCTGGTCTCTAGATCTATGCCATCAGCCCATAGGACAGAATGGACTGCATTATGTCCTACAAGCCCATAGGACAGAATGGAGTCCATTCCATCATACGAGTCCACTGTACCCTAATTTGAATAGAAAGCGTGAAGAGTATTTGAGGTTGGAACGGGGGCCTGATATAGGACCAGTCTGATTATCTGCTGTTGTTGAACTGGCCCCTCCCTGCTATGAAAGAACATTCCTTTTGTGTCAGTTGATGAGAAGTGCTACTGTTTGTCTCATGAACTTGTCTCTCACAGTTTACTGTTTGCTTCGCAGCAGCAGTTATAGGTGGTGGAGGCCGGGGGGGGGGGGAATGGACTGTCCCGAGCTTCCTACACTGGGCCCTGAGGAGAGGCAGTAGTGATCAGTAAGCCCCCAGGAGAACATGTCAGCAGAGAACTGTCTCCCTCAGAGGTCAGGGGCTGTCTGGTGGGGTTCGCACCTGATGGGGCTGGCGGTGGGTGGAAGAAAGCAGAATCAACCAGTGGCATGCCAGAGACATTGTGTGAGCCAATCCTGTGTAGCCCACATCCAACCAATGGAAATCCTCAGATTTGCCACCACAGTAGGGCTTTGATGGTCTAAAGGTTGCACAGGACGGAGAGAGCTGACAAGGAGAACTTTCCCCCCTCTCTCAAATCACTAGAAGCATCCAATGAAGCTGACCGCAGTAGATTCAAGATGGACAAGAGGAAATAGTTTTTATACAGTGATCTTGTGCCAAAAGATGTAGTGACGGCCACAGGTATAGACAGCTTTAAAAGGGGATTACATAGATTCATGGAGGAGAGGTCTAATAATGGCTACTAGGCAGCGTGATTAAAGGGAACTTCCATGTTCAGACACAGTCAGCCTTTGAATCCTGGGGTGCCAAGAGGCAGTATCAAAGGAAAACCTCAGAAGCAATTGCCTCAACGACGAGAGGATTGCCGTGGATGGCCAGCCCTTCCCCCATGTGAAAATGCAGTTTTCAACCAGCTGCTGCAACACCTGGCTCCTTGGCACTCCATCCCCTTGCAAAGGACCCTAAGATGGCCCACCAAGCACAACAGTCAAGGCTCTCCCTTGCAGTTCAAGGCAGCTTGCAATAATAAACATTGCCAGATGAAGTTCAAAGTACAGCGACAAGCGTCATAATTATCCCCCTGGCTCCCTTCAGAGATAACTGAAATCCAACCCCCTCCGCCTCCATAAAAGCCCTGGCAAACCAGCAGACCTTGTAGCCCCTCCTGAAGATCTCTGAGGTGGGATCCACGCCCACTTCTTCAGGAAGACCCACCCACAGAGGCAGAGCAAGGATGCAAAAGGTCCGGGCCCAGATAACTGGCAGAGGGGCTGTGTGTGCCAAAACATCAGCATTTTGGTTCTTGTGAGAACGCTTATGAGCTCCTCTATGATTTTGGTGTGCTGATTCAGCTATCCAAATTGAAGGGGACTTTCCCTTTTGGTGACTCCCTTCTCCAAACCACGTGACTCTGGGGAGAGAGTGAACTGTGCCTTTGGCGATCCCGTCCATGGAGTTGTGTGGCTTGGAGAACATAAGAACATAAGAGAAGCCATGTTGGATCAGGCCAATGACCCATCCAGTCCAACACTCTGTCACACAGTGGCCAAATTTTTTAAATATATATACACACACACACACACACTGTGGCTAATAGCCACTGATGGACCTCTGCTCCATATTTTTATCTAAACCCCTCTTGAAGGTGGCCATGCTTGTGGCTGCCACCACCTCCTGTGGCAGTGAATTCCACATGTTAATCACCCTTTGGGTGAAGAAGTACTTCCTTTTATCCGTTTTAACCTGTCTGCTCAGCAATTTCATCGAATGCCCATGAGTTCTTGTATTGTGAGAAAGGGAGAAAAGTACCTCTTTCTCTACTTTCTCCATCCCATGCGTTACCTTGTAAACCACTATCATGTCACCCCGCAGTCGACGTTTCTCCAAGCTAAAGAGTCCCAAGCGTTTCAACCTTTCTTTATAGGGAAAGTGTTCCAGCCCTTTAATCATTCTAGTTGCCCTTCTCTGGATTTCCTCCAATGCTATAATATCCTTTTTGAGGTGCGGTGACCAGAACTGCACACAGTACTCCAAATGAGACCGCACCATCGATTTACACAGGGGCATTATGATACTGGCTGATTTGTTTTCAATTCCCTTCCTAATAATTCCCAGCATGGCGTTGGCCTTTTTTATTGCAAACGCACACTGTCTTGACATTTTCAGTGAGTTATCTACCACGACCCCAAGATCTCTCTCTTGGTCAGTCTCTGCCAGTTCACACCCCATCAACTTGTATTTGTAGCTGGGATTCTTGGCCCCAATGTGCATTACTTTGCACTTGGCCACATTGAACTGCATCTGCCACGTTGACGCCCACTCACCCAGCCTCAACAGGTCCCTTTGGAGTTCCTCACAATCTTCTCTGGTTCTCACCACCCTGAACAATTTAGTGTCATCCGCAAACTTGGCAGTCCCGTCCATGGAGTTGTGTGGCTTGGCAAAGGAAGGGATTGAGAGGGACAGTCCCTCCAAGTGCCTTTGCACCACCCCCTCCATTGGGAAAAATGGAGGAAGAGGGCACCTTCTTTAGGTCCCATAAATTGGATTCCTGGTCCAGCCTTTTGTACACTTGGCAGAGGGGGCCTGAGGAGAGGCACAAGCATGATGGAGCAAATTTGGTACCAATTATTTTTAAAAACAGCCCCCCCTCAGATATCCCTGAATCAATTCTCAATCATATCTTATGGGGCCCATTGAACTTTCTGAGTTCTTTGGTTAGGGAACGCAATCTTTTTCTTTCAGCCCAAAGTAATCCTACTGCCAGAATGCTTTCGGCTTCGAAGGACCCCAAAAAGCTCACAGCAGACAGAAGTAGGGAGGGAACACAGTTGAGAAATGCCTCTCTAGAACTGCTCCTCAGATAAAAGAGTTGTAAATTAAGGATGCCGGCTGGTTACAGTAGATCTACACCAGCAGCAGAGAGGCTGTAGGTGTCTGTTACCTTAAAAAGTTTCTGGGATCTGGGAAAGGAACTGTTTTCGCCAGATTTCAAGATGTCAGCGTTAGATTGGCAGATAACCTGAAGCAGCGAGTTCCACAGAGGAGGGTGTCGTGGGAATTATTTTTTGTACACCTTGTACCCTCAGTAACCCAAACAACCCATAGTTATCAGAAGGCTAATACATATGAATGAATAATAATAAGAATTGCAGATTTATACCCCTCCCTTCTCCCTGAATCAGAGATTCAGAGCAGCTTACAATCTCCTATATCTTCTTTCCCCACAACAGACACCCTGTGAGGTGGGTGGGGCTGGAGAGGGCTCTCACAGCAGCTGCCCTTTCAAGGACAACCTCAGCCAGAGCTATGGCTGACCCAAGGCCATTCCAACAGGTGCAAATGGAGGAGTGGGGAATCAAACAGAGTCCACGCTGTTAACCACTACATCAAACTTTTGTTACACTCCACAAAGAAGCCTTAAAATATATGGATAGAAAAGCAAAACAGTTTAGATACCATTAGTACATTTCACAATACAGTTAAAGAAGATAGTCAAGCACAAAGCATAGTTCTACAGTAAAGCAGAGAGCATGATGAAAAATCTAAGGCCCAACAGGGACTTCACCTATCTACATTTTCCTGGTTAGAATCTAAGTCCCAAGTCCCATTTAGAAAGGCATGACCAGCATAGAGACCGTCTCCTGTCTCTAGTGCAGTTCAGTCCCCTTCCATGGCTCAACCACCAGAGACCCCTGTCTCTATCCACGACAGGCCCCTTCTGCTCAAAATTTCACGGTTTATAAAGGTCCCCCCCCCTCCCCAGAACCATAAATCATAAAGTTGGAAGGGACCTCCAGGGTCATCTAGTCCAGCCCCCTGCACAATGTGCAGGAAACTCACAAATACTTCTCCCTAAATTCACAAGATCTTCATCGCTGTCAGATGGCCATCTAGCCTCTGTTTAAAAACCTCCAAGGAAGGAGAGCCCACCACCTCCCGAGGAAGCCTTTTCCACTGAGGAACCGCTCTAACGGTCAGGAAGTTCTTCCTAATGTTGAGCCAGAAACTCTTTTGATTTAATTTCAACCCATTGGTTCTGGTCCTACCTTCTGGGGCTACAGAAAACAATTCCACCCCATCCTCTATAGGACAGCCCTTCAAATACTTGAAGATGGTGATCATATCACCTCTCAGCTGCCTCCTCTCCAGGCTAAACATCCCCTTTATCACTTATCTCTGCTTCTTCGTCATCTTATCATATATGTCAAACTACATTCCAAACTCTGCAGCTGCATCTTACAGATGGCAAGTTGTCTTTTCCCTATTCAGTTCCTGCTTATACCATATAAGGCTCATACCATGTAAGTCTTTTCCTGTCCTGAGACAGCCTTCACCTTTCACACACTTTCTCTACTGACCTAGATCCTCAGCCTGAGCTGTTGGCACTATGAATGCTTGAACCCTTGATGGCCAATTTTCATAAAGAGCTCTTGCAGCCAATTTCATAAGAGAGGGCCAACCCAACCGAAATCCTGTCACAGAGGGGAACCACTAAAAGCGCCCTTCCTCCTTGGTGTAACCACGTTCTCAGCCGTTCTGAACTGGCAACACCAGGTCCTTTGGAGGACCTTATCAGGACCAGCGATAAGAAATTTCCACTCTTCTGTTCATTCTCTGAGGAACACGAACGTTAGATTTGTGCCTCAGGTTATTTGTGCCAGATTCAGAGCATTGATGAGATTCCTCCCTTGGGTGGACTCTTTGATTCTAAAAGAGAGATCAACTGATTTTCTGACCTGGAGATCCCATGGCCCATCCTTTCCCCCCTTTTTCTATTGGATCTTTTTGGGATTTTGAACATGGCTGGGGCTCTTTCCACAGTCAGAGTACTTACAATGTTTCTTTCTGATTAGGGTAAGGATTCTTCTGTACATTCAAGTCTTTTACAGCAGTTGGTCTCTTTTCAATACTTGTTATGGTCTGTGGTCGTCTTTCAGGTATGAAATAGGAGAAAAGCTCTTTTTACAAGCAAAGAAGTTGCATGGATCCTCCTTATGTGGGTTCCTTGATACAGTAGAATACCGCTATGACTGAATCTCTTTCAGACATTAAAATTGTGTCTTCCCTGTGTGGGATCTCAGTTGCCATCAAAGAGTGCTTCTGCAACAGCATCTCTCTTCACAGTCTGAGAATTCAAAAGATTTCTCCCCTGTATGAGTTTTGAAAATAGTCACACTGACTGAATTTCTTTTCACAATCTGAGTGCTCCAACATTTTCTCCTCATGCGCGGGTTCTTTGATGCAGTTGAAGAGTGCCACTCTAACTGAATCTTCTCTCACACTTCGAGCACTCAAAAGGTTTCTCCTGTTTGGATTCTTCAATGCAGTGGTCTAGCCTTCTGGGGCCTGTCCCATTCCCTGCTCCCCTTGCCCTCATCGGACCCTCTGGGATGACAGCTGCCACTGTGGTAACAGAGGCTGACGGGGCAACACCTCATCAGCAAGTTCAGTGGGGGTGGGGTGGGGGTAGTGTTATGCTTGGACCCCTCCTCCTTGAAGAACTAGTCTGGTACCTTGGACAAGCTAATGCAGGCAATCTTCTTTCTCAACATCTCACAGGGTCATTCCTCTAGACTTTTACTTGATCTGCAAACAGGATCAAAATAGATCATACAATCACACGGAATGTGTGTCATCAAATACTGACCAGAGGCTTGTCTGGGAAAAGTGATCCTAAAGGTGCAAAGGTCTGTTTTTTGGCATTTCTCTTCCTTCTTTTAAATCCATCAGTGCCAAAGATTAAGTTCCAGAAAAGGCAGTGCAACTCACTCATTCCCCTACCTTGCCTGACTTCCCTTTACCTGGTTTATCCTTTATGAGGCAATACCATTTTAATCCCATAACACCCGTTTGTAATAGTTCTCTTGTCCTATTAGAGGTCACCAAACAAAATAAGACATTTTCACATGAACGTTACGTTGCATTCGCAACCCATAGGAAAGCTACGCAGTTTCCCTGGTTCAAATGCATTGTTTCATTCACACTATCGCAGCAATGTTCTAGAAGCAATCGCGTTATTGCTCAAAGTTATATCCACCTTCCTCTGTCCAAGAGAGAGTGCATCTGTTTGGCAGACCACTGGCTTACACCTCCAGCCACAATTATTAAAAAACCGTCTCGTTAATTAAGGCTTCATTTATTGAGATTACTACTGAGGGGAAAATCCTCGTAAACATGGGTGGAGATCCTGCTTGTTACCCCCTCTCGCATTGACTAGGTCTCCTAGGTAATTAGCCCAACAAACTCAGGAGTCCGTCACAATCACTTAGGGTAACAGGAGAGTGGTCTCATTTGGTCTATCACTAAAAGCCTCAGTTGGGACCATTTACGAGTCCGGGTGCGGCAAGCCAGGGCGGGATACTGAGCATTCAAAAGGTTTCTCCCCTCTATGGGTTCTCTGATGTTTTTTAAGATTGCCACTCGTACTAAATCTCTTTCCACACTCTGAGCATTCAAAAGGCTTCTCCCCTGTGTGGGTTCTCTGATGCTCTTGAAGATCGCCACTCCGATTGCATCTCTTTCCACACTCTGAGCATTCAAAAGGCTTTTCCCCTGTGTGGATTCTCTGATGCGTTTGAAGACTGCCACTCTGACTGAATCTCTTTCCACACACTGAGCATTCAAAAGGCTTCTCCCCTGTGTGGGTTCTCTGATGCTTTTGAAGACTGCCACTCTGACTGAATCTCTTTCCACAATCTGAGCATTCAAAAGGCTTCTCCCCTGTGTGGGTTCTTTGATGCATTTGAAGACTGCCACTCTGACTGAATCTCTTTCCACACTCTGAGCATTCAAAAGGCTTCTCCCCTGTGTGGGTTCTTTGATGCATTTGAAGACTGCCACTCTCACTGCATCTCTTTCCACACACTGAACATTCAAAAGGCTTCTCCCCTGTGTGGGTTCTCTGATGTGTTTGAAGACTGCCACTCTGAATGAATCTCTTCCCACACTCTGAGCATTTAAAAGGTTTCTCTCCTGTGTGGATTCTCTGATGCTTTTGAAGACTTCCGCTCCACACGAATCTCTTTCCACACTCCAAGCATTCAAAAGGCTTCTCCCCTTTGTGGATTCTCTGATGTGTTTGAAGACTGGCACTCCACATGAATTTCGTTCCACACTCTGAGCACTCAAAAGGCTTCTCCCCTGTGTGGGTTCTCTGATGCTGTTGAAGGTAGCTACTCTGATTGAATCGCTGTCCACACTCTGAGCATTTAAAAGGCTTCTCCTGTGTGTGGGTTCTCTGATGACGATAAAGATTGCTACTTTGACAGAATCTTTTTTCACACTCTGAGCATTCAAAAGGTTTCTTTCCTATGTGGGTTCTCTGATGATATTGAAGATGGCCACTCATACTAAATCTCTTTCCACACTCTGAGCATTTAAAAGGCTTCTCCTGTGTGTGGGTTCTCTGATGCCTTTGAAGATGGCCACTCATACTAAATGTCTTTCCACACGCTGAGCATTCAAAATGTTGCTCCCCTGTGTGGGTTATCTGATGATGCTGAAGACTGCTGCTTGTACTGAATCTCTTTCCACAATCTGAGCATTCAAAAGGCTGATGAACTTCATCACCCTCCACATTCCTCTGATCATCCTTTGCTGAAATATAAAGGGAGATTCTGTTAGCACTTGGGAAGGCTGCTAAGATCCAAAAGCGTCTATGGGATTGCAGGAGGAAAGGACTGATGGCCCTTTGGCTTCATCCAGCTGGACTGATCTTAACCACCCTCCACCTTCCCCCAAGAATATCTGGTATTTAAGGATACCTCCCCCACCCCTGAAGAACTTCAGGTTAACTCTTGCCCAGAAGGAGCTTCTGAGCCTCCAGATTAAGGCCTCCCTCCCTTCCTACCCACCGACCTATAGGATTGTACCAAACTAAATGTAGTACAGAAGGAAATCAGGAATCCGGTATGGGTATTTCTGGTGTGTTCCCTTGACATAATAATAGTAAAGGTCACTCACTCTGAACAAGCACGTTTGGGAAGGAAATATGCTCTTGGGATCCTCTAGAAGAACTCTGGAACCTTTCTTCGAATGCAAGGCCGTTCTCTTTCTCCACCATAGTTTCTCTTATACTTCTGGCTTCTTTTGCGGAGATGGAGGGAGACAGAGAGAGAGAAAGTGATCATTCTTAACATGGGGAAGGAAAGAAATAAAAAAGTAAAAATTCTTTTTGAAGGTCAGCACCACAGTCTAGACCAAAGCCCAGAATCTGAACCAATATTTGTGGAATGTCTCTGTGAGGCAAAGAATCCTCGTTCTCCGAAGGGGTACAGAGATTATTAAGTGGTCTGGTGTGACTTGTGGGTGTTCATAATTTGAGTCTGCCTGCAGCTAACATCATTTTTTTCAAGGCCAGTTCCCAGGATGTGGTCCTTGGTTAACTGTGAGAACCTGTATCCAGTTCTGCAAGCAGGAGGAGGAGGAGGAGGGGATGAGGATGCTGCTGACATTCTCCGGAAACTTTCATCCAGCAGGACCCTTAATTGGATCACTAGTGCCAGTTGACCCTAAAGAGGCAGAAACTATAATATGGGAATAGAGGAGAGGGAAGCCAGGCTAACTGTATGCTCATGCCAGGCTAGTACACCTTGAGATTTTCTTGATGCATCATGATGAATAGTTCTCCCTAGAGTAACTTAGGCTACAGTTGGAATTCTTATGCTGCAACAAGAGATGCCATCTAAGTACTTCATATTTTAGTTAGAACTGCTAGCTTTTCTTCCGTTTCTGTTGCTGAGCTGCAGAATCTGTGTTGCTTAGTGATCTCTGATATTAAACCCGTCATAAACCTTAATAAATATTTTAAAAAGGGTCTACTTTGCTTGTGTGAACCCAGTGAGTTGGTGTGATTCTAGGATTGTAACAGAGGCTAGATGGCCATCATCAGACCCCAATGCTGATTCTGTTAGGCGTATTGTGAGATGAAGGGCAGGAGGGGTTGCATCAGTGCTTAGTTCTCATGGCGCCTTCTTACATGCCCAGGGAAATGCGATTGCCACTTTGGGGTCAGAAAAGAACTTCCTCCAGGACAGTTTAGGCAAGGTTGCTGGAGGGGTTTTTGCCATCTTCTGGCCATGCAGCAGTTGTGAATTTCCTGCATTTTGTGATTTTAGACGACCCTAGATGTCAGTTCCAATTCTATGATTCCATGAAGATGTGAAGTTTCCTTATACTGGATCAGACCCTTGGAGTCGGTATTATCTACTCAGTCCAGCATCTGCTCTCCAGGGTCTCAGGCAGAGTCTTTCACATCACCTCCTACCTGATCCTTTTATCTGGAGATGCTGTCAGGGTTTGAAATTGGGACCTTCTACATGCCAAGCAGATGCTCTTCCACTGAGCCACAGCCCCTCCCCAAGCAGAGGGACAGGCTTCAAAATGGTGTATTGCTATTCAGTCTTTGGATTCATTTCTCCTCACAATGGCAGCAATTTGGACCCTTGGCACCTAGGAAAGATCCTTACCCAGAAAGACCACATTCTCATAGTTCTCCAGCATGACTTCCCTGTACAGAGCTCTTTGTCCTGGATCCAGCAGAGCCCATTCTGCCTCCGTGAAAGAGACGGACACCTCCTCAAAGGAAAAGGGACCCTGGAAGAAAGAGAAGATTCCCTCCTCTTCAGAGATCATGCCAGGCAGAGATCTTACACTGGAAGGGAGTAGTCTGGGATGGGATGGAAAGTAAGGCTTGGAATGGGTAAAGGGAACAGCACTCAGAGTATCTCTCGCATGCACCCCTTGTAGAACCTGCAAGAGGAAAAGCTCCCCTGAAAAAAGAGGAGTGAGCCAAGCTGCGCCCCACCCTTTTCATTTCTCTTACCTGGATTGGAGGGGGAGCAGCCGTTTCCACACCTCTGAACAGACGATGGCTCAACAGCATCTCTTCGCTGCCTTTTCCTGAGACAAGAGAGAAAGGAAGGAAGGGCAATTGCTTGTTTCTTCCCTGCTTCACACACTTCCTTTCCAGGGAAGTTAAACATTTCCCTATGTACATTCAACACATTTTAAAACACTTTTTTATAAATTCGGGGAGAGGCAGAAGAGAAGCATCAGGGACCTATGAGCCTGAGGGATCATAAATTCTGCCAACGTATTTCGGACTTCTGTGAATCATAGAATCATACAGACCTCCAGGGTCATCTAGTCCAACCCCCTGCACAATGCAGGAAACCCACAAATACCTACCCCAAATTCATAGGATCTTCATCGCTGTCAGATGGCCATCTAGCCTCTGTTGAAATATCTCCAAGGAAGGAGAACCCACCACCTCCCGAGGAGGCCTGTTCCACTGAGGAATCGCTCTAACGGTCAGGAAGTTCTTCCTAATGTTGAGCCGCAAACTGTTTTGATGTAATTTCAACCCCTTGGTTCTGGTCCTACCTTCCGGGACCATAGAAAACAATTCAACACCATCTTCTATATGACAGCCCTTCAAGTATTTGAAGATGGTGATCATATCACCTCTCAGCCGCCTCCTCTGCAAACTAAACATCCCCAGCTCCTTCAACCTTTCCTCATAGGACTTGGTCTCCAGACTCCAGACTTCCCTCTATTCCTTCATCCAGATCGTTTATAAAGATGTTGATCAAAACAGGTCCCAGGACAGATCCTTGAGGCACTCCACTTGTCACTCCTCTCCAAGACGATGAGGAACCATTCACAAGCAACTCTTTGGGTGCGATCTGTCAACCAGTTACAGATCCACCTAACGGTAACAGGATCCAAACCACATTTTACCAACTTGTCAAGAAGGATAGTATGTGGAACCTTATCAAAAGCCTTACTGAAATGAAGATAAACGATGTCTACAACATTTTCCTGATCCAGCAAGGTAGTCACTTTCTCAAAAAAAGAGATCAGGTTAGTCTGACATGACTTGTACTTAAGAAACTCATGTTGGTCTTAGCAATCACATCCATTCTTTCTAAATGTTCCAGGACCGACTGTTTGATGATTTGTTCTAAAACGTTTCCAGGTACAGACGTCAAGCTGATGGGTCGGTAATTACCTGGATTCTCTTTTTTCCCCTTCTTGAAGATGGGGACATTTGCCCGCCTCCAATCTTCTGGCACCTCAAGAATTCTCAAAAATAATAGCCAGAGGCTCAGAAATTACATCCACAAGCTCTTTTAGAACCCTTGGATGCAGTTCATCTGGCCCTGTTCATTTAAAGAAACTAGGTGTTTATGTACTACCCCTATGGCGATTCTAAGTTGGAACTTCATACCCTCCTTATATGTTCTGTTTTCGCCATGTTGAGCACCGTTTCCCTCAGAAGAGAAGACTGAGGAAAAGTAGGAATTGAGCAGTTCTGCCCTCTCTTCATTACCCGTAACAATTTCACTTTCCTGCCCTCGCAATGGGCCTACCATGTCTTCGCTCTTTTTCTAACTCTGAATATAAGAAAAGAACCCTTTGGCCAGCCTAAGCTCATACTGAGCTTTAGCTTTCCTAACATTTTCTCTACAAGCACTGGTGATTTGTTTATATTCATCCTTGGTTATAAGGCCCTCCTTCCAATTCCTAAAGGTCTTTTTTTATTTCTCCAGTCTTTAGAGAACTGTTTATGGAGCCAACTCGGCTTCTTTAGTCTTTTCCCATTTTTTCTTCTCATCGTAGGAATCGTCTCTCATAGGAATCGTCCATGATTGCGCTTTCAGTATTTCGCTTTTAAGAAACTCCCACCCCTCCTGAACCCTCTTCTTCCTAAGTATTTCTGACCATGGGATTTTACCCAGCATAGTTCTAAGTTTATCGAAGTTTGCCTTTCTGAAGTTCAACCTATAAATCTGGCTAAGTATAGCTTTTCCCTTCCCTAAGACTGTAAATTCCAAAATCACAAGGTCACTACAGCCCAGGGTCCCCACTATTTCTACTTCTTCAATCAATTATTCCTTGTTGGTGAGAATCAAATCCAAGATAGCAGATCCCCTTGTTTCCTTCCTCACTTTCTGGAAAAGGAAGTTGTCAGCAAGACAAGTCAGGAATCTATTTGACTTTTCATTTTTAGCAGAGTTGGACTTCCAACAGATGTCTGGGCAACTGAAATCTCCCATGATCACTGTATCCCTTCTCTTGGAGAACTTTGCAATCTGCTGTAGGAGTATCTCATCCAAGTCCTCTGCCTGGCTTGGTGGTCTATAGCAGACCCCCACAATAATCACTGTTTTTTCGTACTCCTTTTATTTTTACCCAGAGACTCTCAACTGAGCTGTCATGTTCCGATTCACATATTTCCTCACAAGTATATATCTCCTTCACATACACTGTTATACCTCCACCTTTTCTCATTTGCCTGTTCCTTTTAAATAAGATGTACCCCTGAATCCTAATATTCCAGTTGTGAGTGTCATCCCACCAAGTTTCAGTAAGGCCTATTATGTCATAGTCTTCTTCCTGTATTAGGACTTCCAGTTCCTCCTGTTTGTTTCCCATACTCTGTGCATTAGTGTAGAGACATCAGAATCCACTTTTTGTGCATCCCGAGGGTTTAGTTTCCGTACAAACCTGCAAGTTCACATTACCTAGCTTATACGCCACTCTCTGGAAATCTTTAATGTTCTTATCCTCTGTTTCTGGCATCATACGAGGCTTCGAATTATTGTCTTGCTCCTCCATACAATTTAGTTTAAAGCCCTCCTTATTAGGTTAGCAAGGCTGTTACCAAACAACCTTTTCCCTACTACAGTAAGGTGCAAACCATCTCCTGATAGAAGACCACCATCTCTAAAGCGTAAGCTATGGTCCAGAAATCCGAATCTTTCCTGTGAGACTGTGTGGGGAGGGAACGTAGGTGGTGGAAATGCTATAGCGTGAAACATCACTGTCACATTGGACCGGACGTGACTTGAGCAGCTCTGGAGACTTGAGAGTCATATGAATGAGCTTTCAGAGCATCTCTGGGCATGCTAACTTCACAAGCCAGGCTTTCAGCCAGATGCAACTTCAACATGGCATCCTATCTGTCCCAGACCCCACCACAGTCCGTCCCTAACCTGAACTCACTACCCATCTCATTCACAGGCTGCCTTAACTGCTTCCACGCACAATGAGTCCTTACCACAGGACAGGACATCTTGGGCACGCTCCACCATCTGCGCCCTCTGCCCTTGCTCCAAGGAAGTTCCTTTTGCCTCAGGGACTTTAGCTTCCATCTTCACAGATGGTTCCCACATCTGAAACAGCAGTAAGGGAGAAAGGTAAGAGAGAGAATGATGCTGTCCCACTCCCAGTCTCTGCACCCAACTGTCAGCAGACCTGGTGAGTTAGCCGGAGAAATGAGAAATTTCCTAGCAGAAAAGGGCTTGTGTAGGAGGCTAATAAATCTCCCACATGCATGATTAATACTTTGGTAATCATATGGCATGTAAAAGTTAGGATAAGGCCAAATATTATGGCTTGAATTGGTCATATCTGGAGGGAATCCCCTCCTCACTGGTTCTGCCTGCCTCTTCTCCTCTGCCTGACTCAGGAGGAAACCTTCGGCCAGGGCCACCGCCTGGGAACTGGTCTCCGGCCCACATCCTCTGACCCAGCACTGCATTTCCTGGGGCAGGAGAGTCCTGCCTGGGGGTCTGGACCTTTCCCACCTGGCAAAAGGATGTCCTTCCTCCCACCCTAACCCCAGTGGAAGAGGGAGAATCTGGCATTGTGTGCCCCTGCCTCTGCCCAGTGAGCTGTGGAGGGATGGGGCAGGGGCCATACAATTGGGGCAGCCCTGTTCTCTCCCAGTGTGTCCAGGTTGCAGAACGTTGTTGCAGGTGGATACTCCAATGCATATCCATAGTTCTCCCTGGTGTGTTTACTCCAGAGGTCCTGTTGCTCGAGCTCTGATCCACACAGTGATGAATGCCTGTGGGCCATTTCTTCCCCCTGGCCTTGGGGAAGATATCAGGGGGTGTGGCCACACCAACATGCTCCACCCCTCTCTGTCAGCGGAGTCCCTCATGCTGAGATTGGTGGGCGTGGGTAGCATTTCCATGAGCACAGGTGGTGTTGCTAGGCTCTCTGCACCTTGGCAACAGAGTCCTTTTAAAATGTTCCTCTCCTCTGCTGGGTGTGTGTGTGGCTTGGACTATGGCTGGCAGCCCCGGCCCCACCTCAGGGGCTTAGGAAGGGGGTGCAGCCGATTCCAGCACGGGCCAGACCTCTCCTCTCCCACACCCCTCTCTTGCTCATCCTGCTTGCCAAAGGGCCTGCTTTGGTTGGTTGGTTGGTTGGCAGAATTTTAAAACAAACATCCACTTCCACAGTGGAGCAAAACTATTGCCTAGCAGAGTCAGGTGGGGCCTGAAGTTCTCCCAGAATTGCAACCAACCTCCATTGGGCAGAGATCTGCTCCCTGGGAGAAAACGGCTGCACGGGAGGGAGGACCCTGCGGCCTTCTTCCCACCTCCCATCCACCCCTCCCCCTCCCCACCTCCAATGTCCAGGAATTCTCCATTCAGGAGTTGGCCACCATTTGAGAGCCACGGCTTGGCCTGATCCATGCTTCATCTTCTCCACCTCCTCCATCACTTTTAAGCAAACCTCCCGGGGATCCTGCTGCAAGGTTTCCCCCTCCCTTTTCTGCACCCCTCCCTGCTCTCTTTCCCCCTTGAGAAGCAAACCCCTTCCCACACGCACAGGCACCCGCAAAGAGGGAAAGAGCCCCAATCTTTTCCACCCCTCCCCGCCCCCCACTCCTAGCGTGACTTTGTGGCGTTAACCCTTTCAGTGCTGCAGAGGAGTGCCAAGTGTGTCCTCCTGTCCGCCGCACCTCAAAAAGGATATTATAGCATTGGAGAAAGTCCAGAAAAGGGCAACTAGAATGATTAAAGGGCTGGAACACTTTCCCTATGGAAAAGGTTGAAATGCTTGGGGCTCTTTAGCTTGGAGAAATGTTGACTGGGGGGTGACATGATAGAGGTTTACAAGATAATGCATGGGATGGAGAAAGTAGAGAAAGAAGTATTTTTCTCCCTTTCTCACAATACAAGAACTCGTGGGCATTCGATGAAATTGCTGAGCAGACAGGTTAAAACGGATAAAAGGAAGTACTTCTTCACCCAAAGGGTGATTAACATGCGGAATTCACTGCCACAGGAGGTGGTGGCAGCCACAAGCATAGCCACCTTCAAGAGGGGTTTAGATAAAAATATGGAGCAGAGGTCCATCAGTGGCTATTAGCCACAGTGTTTGTGTATATATAAAATTTTTTGCCACTGTGTGACACAGAGTGTTGGACTGGATGGGCCATTGGCCTGGTCCAACATGGCTTCTCTTATGTTCTTAGGAGGACCCGTCTGCCATGCTGCTCCATGGGGCTCCTCGGGAGCAACTTTGCGCGGGGTCGATCAACTGTGGAGTGACTCTTGACACGGTCGGTGAGGGCAGCCAGGCTGAAGGGAAGCCAGGAAGCCTTTGTCATGTATCTGCAGCTTGGAAAGGGTTAAAGCAGCAGAGCTGTTTGAAAGAGAGGCTGAACAAGGAGTGGAAGGGAGGCTCTGTGGTCTTCCCTTCCCAGGTCCCCTCCCTCCTCCAGAAATTCCCCACCAATTTAGCACAGCCCTGGTTTGGCATGCATGATCCCCACCTCCCTCCCTTAATCTAAAAGCTTATTTCCCCCGCCCCTTCACATGGCTTACTTTTAAGTAACCTTCTCCAGACTCCAGCTGCTATGCTTTACTCCGCTGCAGCTTCTGTGCAGCCCCCCTCCTCTTTTTCCCACTTTGGATGCAAACCGCTTCCCAGGCGCATGCGTGCACAGGCAAGGAAGGAAGGCAGGAAAGAAAGAGACCCTCCTCTTCTCCGACCTCCCCGCCCCATGCATTCCCTGCAGGGCCTCTCTAGCCAATGGCCTTGTGGCGTTAACCCTTTCGGCGCTGCAGAGGAAGGCAACCTGTGCTCTCGTGTTCTCTCCAGGAGGAGCCAGGCTGCCGTCTGCAATGCTGCTCCGTGGGACTTCTCGGGAGTAATTCTGCACGGGGTTGCATGCCCACACGATTCAGGAAAAGGAAGCTGAGCCCGAGCAGCTCCTTAGAAGAAGGACCGTAGAAGAACTGGATTGGGGGAGAGGAGGCTGCAGAGATTTACTGTGAAATAGATCCAGGCGGGCAGCCGTGTTGGTGTGAAGCAGTTGGGACAAAGCAGGAGTCAAGTGGCACCTTTGAGACCAACCCATTTTTATTTAGAACTTCAGCTTTCCTGTGCTCTTAACCACACTTCATCACTGTGATGAATGAAGCGTGCTTAAGAGAGCACACGGAAGCTGACCTTCTAAATAAAAATGGGTTGGTCTCAAAGGTGCCTCTTGACTCTTCCTGTTAAATAGGCGAGGAAGCGTTTTTCTGTTGCCCCCCCCCACCAGAGCTCAAATGCGGCTGGAGACTGGGGGGGGGGGAGCTAGGAAGGCAGGGTTTGGGGGCAGGAGGGGCTCTGATTCCACCAGCCCCACCTTCAAAGCCCCCCTTTCCTTTCCTGCAGGGGTTGATCTCTGAGGTCTGCAGATGTTCTGTCATTGGAGCAGGTCTCCAGGCCCTCCCTGGAGGTTGGCAATCCCGTTCCAATCTAAGCAAAAGAAACCAGTGGTAGCCTCCCCCCCCCCCCGTTGCCCCCCCGCCTTTCCCAGCCCCCCTTCCCAGTCTTCAGCCAGGCCCTGCAAGAAGTGCAACCCCAGCAGTTCCGAGCCAGGCCCTGCAAGAAGTGCAACCCCAGCAGCACCCGCAGGCTGCAAGGAAGCGCCAGCAAAAGGGGGGGGGGGATCGCAACCCTTCCCAACCTACACTGGGCTTCCCTTTCCTCTCCCAGCAGAGATAGAATCCCAAACCTCCCTGTTGTGTCTTGCACAGAAATCCGGAAGTACTGCGCAGCAACGCGGCAGAGGTGACCAGAGGAAGTCCCCTGGTCACTCGCTGTAGCGCGCGAAAGTACTCCGCCAATTAAGAGCTGTGGCGGGAAGTTTGACTGGCCAGGATTGGACTGGGCCAGTCGGAGGGCTGTTCTGGGTATTGTATATAAAGCGGGACCCGGCCCGCGTTTCCCTCTCAGCTAATAAAGCATGTTGCCTTCAACACGTCTCGTCATCGAGTACATTACCCTGGCGACGAGGACGGGATATAGCTAGGAGGACTCCCCAAGCGGGAAGTCGCTGACCTGGCTGGAGACGAGGAAGGCGCGGAGCCACGAGAGACAGAAGCGCCCGCCGCCGCTATGGCGAGCCCGAGTGTAACGACGGGCCATCTTGCTGAGTTCGACCCCGCCAACCCAGAGAGGTGGGAGACTTACACAGAGCGGGTCGAATGCTACCTACGCGCAAACATGATCACCGACGACAGCCGCATGAGGGATGTACTCCTGAGCATCTGCGGGGAGGCCACCTTTGAAATCGCCAGAGGACTATCGACCCCTGCGAAGCTCACCGAGAGAACGTACGGGGAGATCATCAGACTCCTCACCGGGCATTTCTTGCCCCAGCCTTCCATCATCGCCCGCCGACTCCTCTTCCACAAGAGGGATCAAAAGCCCGGAGAAATGGCTGCTGTCTACCTGGCCGCTCTCCGCCAGATCGCAGGGAACTGCTGCTTCGACAAGCGGGAGGAAGCCCTGAGGGACCAATTCCTCTGCGGCCTCCGAGACGAAAGGCTGCAGCAAAAGCTCTTCGCAAAGGAAGAACTCACCCTTCAACAAGCTTCCAATGAAGCAACCGCATTCGAGAGAGCCACAAAATCGTACAATCACCCACTTGGAGAAGCAGTCCACCAGGAAGAGATGGCGCCGGGCGACCCAGAGGACAAAGAGGCCTTCCAGCTCCTCCGCCCACAAGGCATGGGCCCGAGGGCCCCCACGCGGCAACGAGCAACAGAAAAGCCGGCCAACAGCAAATGTGCCAGCTGCGGCGACCCCCACGAGAGGAGGGACTGTCCCTATCGCAACATGGACTGCAGGAACTGCGGGAAGGTGGGCCACATAGCGCGGGCTTGCCGGGCTAAGGCCAATCGCAGACGCCAGACTGCGAACCACATCACCGACGACAGCCGCATGAGGGACGTACTCCTGAGCGTCTGCGGGGAGGCCACCTTCGAAATCGCCAGAGGACTATCGGCCCCTGTGAAGCTCACCGAGAGAACGTACGGGGAGATCATCAGACTCCTCACCGGGCATTTCTTGCCCCAGCCTTCCATCATCGCCCGCCGATTCCTCTTCCACAAGAGGGATCAAAAGCCCGGAGAAATGGCTGCTGTCTACCTGGCCGCTCTCCGCCAGATCGCAGGGAACTGCTGCTTCGACAAGCGGGAGGAAGCCCTGAGGGACCAATTCCTCTGCGGCCTCCGAGACGAAAGGCTGCAGCAAAAGCTCTTCGCAAAGGAAGAACTCACCCTTCAACAAGCTTTCAATGAAGCAACCGCATTCGAGAGAGCCACAAAATCGTACAACCACCCACTTGGAGAAGCAGTCCACCAGGAAGAGATGGCGCCGGGCGACCCAGAGGACAAAGAGGCCTTCCAGCTCCTCCACCCACAAGGCATGGGCCCGAGGGCCCCCACGCGGCAACGAGCAACAGAAAAGCCGGCCAACAGCAAATGTGCCAGCTGCGGCGACCCCCACGAGAGGAGGGACTGTCCCTATCGCAACATGGACTGCAGGAACTGCGGGAAGGTGGGCCACATAGCGCGGGCTTGCCGGGCTAAGGCCAATCGCAGACGCCAGACTGCGAACCACAACTCAACCGAGGCACACACGACGTCATCGACTAGCCTGCAGGTAATGAACTTGCCCCTCTCCGCCCCGGACAAGGTCAAAATGTCAGTCCGCATAGAGAACGCCCCATGCCTAATGGAGGTGGACTCGGGCTCCTCCATCTCCATAATTTCGGAAGAGACCCTAAGGAAACTGTGCCCCCGCCGCCGGCTCCAAATGAGACCGGCGGATTTTATACTGCGGGACTTCCAGAAAAACCCCGTACACATCTTGGGCTGGGCCAGGGTACAGGTAGAGAGAAGGAACTTCAGGGGGCCACTGGACATTTTAGTGGTTAAGCGCCAGCTCACCACCTTACTGGGACTGGTCTGGTTTCAACTGTTAGGTATTCAATCAGTGGGGGTGGAACAGTTGCAAACGACCAACTTCGAGAACGTATGCTGGGAATTCCCAGAAGTTTTTGATGGGTCCATGGGAAGCTACAAGGGGCCGCCCATCACCTTATCGCTCGATCCCCTAGTTAGACCAATCAGACTAAAGGCCAGGCGAGTTCCGTTCGCGTTAAAACCCAAAATAGAAGCCGAACTGGACCGACTCACGGCCCAGGGATTATTAGAACCAGTGTCCTATGCAGCCTGGGAAACTCCCATAGTCACACCGGTGAAGCCAAACGGGGATGTGCGAATATGCGCTGACTACAAGTGCACTATAAATAAAGCACTCCAGGACAATCCCTACCACGTCCCAGTGGTCAGCCACGTCCTGGCGGCCTTAGCAGGCTCTAAGATTTTTGGGAAACTGGACCTGGCCCAAGCGTACCAGCAACTCCCGGTAGACGCCAAGACAGCAGAAGTACAGACCATTGTGACCCACAGGGGGGCTTTTAGAGTGCCGCGGTTGCAATTTGGGGTCAGTGTAGCTCCGGGGATCTTTCAGAGCATAATGGACTCTCTTCTCAAAGGGATACCCGGAGTGCAACCGTTTTTCGATGACGTTCTAATCGCCGCTCCCGACGCAGAGGAGTTCAGCAGCCGCCTGAGAGAGGTACTCCGCCGGGAGTTCCGGGAGTTTGTAAATAGGTACCTCATCAAGCACATCCGGTCCACCCCCTTCCATCCGGCCACCAACGGCCAGGCAGAGCACATGGTGCGCACCACCAAAGAGGCCCTAGGTCGCATCGTACAGGGGGAGTGGGGCCACCGCCTGGCAACCTTCTTATTTCATAACAGAATTACCCCCAACCCCGTCACCGGGTCAAGCCCTGCTACTAATGGGAAGGAAACTGATTACAAGGCTGGACAGGCTACACCCAGACCGGGCCACAGACGTTCGCAGTTCCCCCGAAGTCAGGGAAGCGGTGCGGGGTTTCTTTCCGGGGGACCCGGTCTATGCGAAGAACTTCGGAAGCGGCCCAGAGTGGGTTGCCAGCCGGGTGCTTCGGGTAACGGGGTCCCGCTCATATGAGGTCTCGTCTGAGGGGGGCCAGATCCTAAGGAGGCACATAGACCAGCTGCATCACCGCACCTTGCCGAAAGAACCAACAGGGGGTGGGGAGGCGGCGAGCGGGGGAGAGCTAGCAACGGAACCTCCGGAAGCGCCCCCGCAGGCACCGACCCTACCGACGAGGCGAGCGGAAGAGCCAACCAGCGGGGAGTTCGACCCTCCAAGACTGGTGGTCCCAGAACCGCAACCAGAGCCGGGCAGCCAGCCGCCGGAGGCAAGTCCCCGAGAAGAGACCCCCTCCACGGGGGCAGCTCCAACGCCCCAAGTAACCCCAAGGCAATCAACTCAGGAACGCAGGACCCCAGCCTACTTGAAGGACTATGTATCTTGAACTAGGGGGGGAGGAGTGTTGTGTCTTGCACGGAAATCCGGAAGTACTGCGCAGCGACGCGGCAGAGGTGACCAGAGGAAGTCCCCTGGGCACTCGGTTTAGCGTGTGAAAGTACTCTGCCAATTAAGAGCTGTAGCGGGAAGTTTGACTGGCCAGGATTGGACTGGGCCAGTCGGAGGGCTGTTCCGGGTATTGTATATAAAGTGGGACCCGGGCCGCGTTTCCCTCTCTTGTGATGCACCAGCTAATAAAGCATGTTGCCTTCAACACGTCTCGTCATCGAGTACATTACACTCCCCCTCTCCTCCCCCCCACGGAGACCCCCCCTTACTTGCGGGAGGCCCGATAGTAAAGACCCTAGGACAGGGCGGGGGGGCTATAGCAGCATGCAGCGTTCTGGAGGGGAAGGGAGGAGGGTTGCGTGGGAAGGCTCCTGGGGCCTTTTGGTCCTTCTCACACACGCACATTCTCACACTCAAAAACACAACCTTCTCTTTTTTATTTTTTGCATTTTGATGCGCCTGTGTGTTGGTGGCCTTTGCAAGAGTTGTGCGTTTACAGTTTCTCGGGTGGAAGAATATTCTGGTTGTCTCATAGGCACAATTCAGTTGCTTAATGTGACTGGACTCTTAACGAGCCCTTCCCCCTCTTCTACTAGGTGTAAAGCCTCAGGAAGTTCTGCTTCACTGAAGCTGAAGATGTGTGCATGCAGAAGATTAGACCCAGAATCAAATTGTGTTGCTCTCAGAGGGGCATCTGGACTCAGACTCTTCCCTAAAAGTATTGTTTGGCTGTTTTATCCCCCTATGATTAGGGTTTTCTACAGCTGCAAGTAAAGGGGAGAAATATGAAGAACACATGTGTTTGTGGAGGGGTTAACCCAGGGAGCATACAGGGGCACTACCATGAAGAAGATGATATTGGATTTATATCCCACCTTCCACTCTGAAGAGTCTCAGAGCGGCCTACAATCTCCTTTCCCTTCCTCCCCCACAACAGACACCCTGTGAGGTGGGTGGGGCTGAGAGGGCTCTCACAGCAGCTGCCCTTTCAAGGACAGAAGCTCAGAGCGGCCTGCAATCTCCTTTCCCTTCCTCCCCCACAACAGACACCCTGTGAGGTGGGTGGGGCTGAGAGGGCTCTCACAGCAGCTGCCCTTTCAAGGACAACCTCTGCCAGAGCTATGGCTGACCCAAGGCCATGCTAGCAGGTGCAAGTGGAGGAGTGGGGAATCAAACCCGGTTCTCCCGGATAAGAGTCCGCACACTTCACCACTACACCAAACTTGCTCTCCCTCAGAGCTGGGGGGCGGGGTGGTGCGTAGACCACAACTTCTCGGGAGGGGGGAAGGGGCAGAACCTGGTCCAGGCCCACATGGTTAGTAATTTGTATTTGTTTAAATTTGAAATTATTTATACTTCTAAAGGCTACCAACAATTAATGGTGTGGTTTAAAAATATATAATTTTATTCACTCAGTATAGTCTCAGAGAAAGAGGACCTTCTGAGATGAAAGATGAAAGGGTATTTCCTCCTCTGGGAAATTCCGGGTGGGGGGAGGGGGCTTGAGGCACTTAATGCACCCACACAGAGGATGTTCTGATTCCCTTCATTTTGACACCCTCCATGAATCTGGCTGATGTCCTTATAAAGCCACCTATGGCCAAAGTTTCCATCATAGAACTCTACAGCCTCTGAGCTCCTGTGTGAATTTAGAAAACACAAGGGGTTTTTTTGGGGGGGGGGGGGGGGCTGAGGTTTCTACATTGACCTGTGGCAAACCAGAAATGGTCATTCACTCTATGTTTTTTTTTAAAGGTAAAGGTAGTCCCCTGTACATTCACCAGTCATTCCCGACTCTGGGGTAACCGCATCACATTTTCATGGCAGACTTTTTACGGGGTTGTGAGAAACCGGTCAGGGTCAGCTTGGGAGGGTGACCACTATAAATGTTTCCATGTCCCCTCTCCTCTGTCTGTCAGGCACACACACAGAAATCCTGTGAGAACTAAAGTGAACTAGTTACCAGGCAGTTTAAACGTCAAAAACCAAAGAAATATTTATTGGATTACAAAAGGCAAGGGAAACGGGTAAAAATGTGCCTTCACTGTGCCTTCAGAGTTCACTTGCCACGGAGTTCCACGGCTTGGAGAAGGAAAGTGTTTAGAGGGACAGTCCCTTCAGGAGCTTTCTCCACCCTTGGGAAAAATGGAGGAGGAGGGCACCTTCTTCTTTAGATTCCATAGACTGGACTCCTGGTTCATGTTTTCATAAACTTGGGGGAGGGGGTTTGAGGAAAGGCACAAACGTGATGGAGCAAATTTGGTACCAATGCCTTAAAAAACAGCCCCTCCCCCAGAGTGCCAGATATCCCTGGATCAATTCTCCGCCGTAAGTGATGTGGCCCATTGAACTTACTAAGCTGTTTGGTTAGGGAACACAACCTGTTTCTTTCCGCCTGAATTAATCCAACTGCCAGAATGTTTTTGGCTTCAACGTAGTGAAACCCAAAGAAACCTCCCAACAGGCTGGACCTGGGAGCCATTAGGGTTGAGATATGCCTCTCTAGAACTGCTTCTCAGATGAAATGTTTGTGAATTAAGGATGCCAGCTGGTCAAACTATGGTTATACTCACAGCAGACAGCCTGTAGATGTCTGTTTCCCTCAAATTGTCTGTTCCTATATAGAATCTGGGAAAGGAATTGTTTTCACCAGTTTTGAAGATGTCAGAGTTAGACTGACAGATAATCTGAAGTAGGGGGTTTCCAGAGGAGGGGAACCAGAAAAGACTGAATCTCTTTTCACAATCTAAGCCAGGGGTGGCTAACAGTAGCTCTCCAGATGTTTTCTGCCTACAACTCCCATCAGCCCCAGCCAATTGGGAGTTGGAGGCAGAAAACATCTGGAGAGCTAACGTTGGCCACCCCTGAGTCTAAGCAATCAAACATTTCTCTCCCCATGTGTGTGTTCTTTGAAGCAGGTGAAGAGTGCCACTCTAATCTTTTTTCCACACTATAGGCACTCAAAAGGTTTCTCCCCTGAGTGAGTTGTTTGATGCAGTAGTGTGTCCTCGCTTCTTCCGGAGCCTGTCCCATTACCTGTTCCCTTGCTATCGTCAGGCCCGCCAGGACGACATGGGCCAACAAATCATCAGCAAGTTCAGTGAGGGGAGGAGTGGTCTCATTCATTGGGATGGTGTCTTTGTGTAATGAAAGCATCCCTTGGGGTTACTCACGAGCCCGGGTGTAGTGGAGCTGTGGCTGGATGTTGCACATTCAAAAGGTTCTACCTGTGTGGATCTTTTGATGCTATTGAAGATTCCCCATCGCCCAGAATCTCTTTCCACACTCTGAGCTTTTAATAACATTTCTCCCCTGTGAAGCTTCTCTGATGCTATTGAAGATGACCACTCATATGGAATCTCTTTCCACACTCTGAGCATTCAAAAGTTTTCTCCGCTGTGTGGATTTTCTGATACTGTTGAAGATGGCCACTCCAGGTAAATCTCTTTCCACACTCAGTGCATTCAAAAGGTTTTACCCGTGTGGATTCCCTTATGAAGACGAAGACTGCCACTCCGGCTGAATCTCTTTCCACACTCTGAGTGTTCAAAAGGTTTCTCCCCTGTGTGAGAGCTCCGGTGATAACGAAGATGGCCACTTGTATTGAATCTCTTTCCACACTCTGAGCATTCAAAAGGTTTCACCCCTGTATGGGTTCTCTGATGATGTTGAAGACTGCCACTCCGGCTGAATCTCTTTCCACACTCTGAGCATTCAAAAGGTTTCTCCCCTGTATGGGTTTTCTGATGCTGTTGAAGACTGCCACTCCGGCTGAATCTCTTTCCACACTCTGAGCATTCAAAAGGTTTCTCCCCTGTGTGGGTTCTCTGATGCTCTTGAAGATGGCCACTCTGACTAAATCTCTTTCCACATTCTGAGCATTCAAAAGGTTTCTCCCCTTTGTGGGTTCTCTGATGACGTTGAAGATCACCACTCTGACTGAATCTCTTTCCACACTCTGAGCATTCAAAAGGTTTTACCCCTTTGTGGGTTCCCTGATGATGATGAAGACTGCCACTCCAGCTGAATCTCTTTCCACACTCTGAGCATTCAAAGGGTTTTATCCCTGTGTGGATTCCCTGATGACAATGAAGATCGCCACTCCGGCTGAATCTCTTTCCACACACTGAGCATTCAAAGGTTTCTCCCCTGTGTGCGTTTTCTGATGCTGTTGATGATGGCCACTGCAGCTGAATCTCTTTCCACACTCTGCGCATTCAAAAGGTTTTACACCTGTGTGGGTTCCCTGATGACGATGAAGATTGCCACTCCGGCTGAATCTCTTTCCACACTCTAAGCATTCAAAAGGTTTCTCCCCTGTGTGCGTTTTCTGATGCTGTTGATGATGGCCACTGCAGCTGAATCTCTTTCCACACTCTGTGCATTCAAACGGTTTTACCCCTGTGTGGGTTCCCTGATGACGATGAAGATTGCAACTCCGGCTGAATCTCTTTCCACACTCTGAGCATTCAAAAGGTTTCTCCCCTGTGTGGGTTTTCTGATGCTGTTGAAGACTGCCACTCCGGCTGAATCTCTTTCCACACTCTGAGCATTCAAAAGGTTTCTCCCCTGTGTGGGTTTTCTGATGCTGTTGAAGATGGCCACTCTGACTAAATCTCTTTCCACAATCTGAACATTCAAAAGGTTTATCCCCTGTGTGGATTCTATAATGATCTTGAAGATTGCCACTCTGACTAAATTTCTTTCCACACTCTGAGCATTCAAAAGGTTTCTCCCCTTTGTGGGTTCTCTGATGCCGTTGAAGATCACCACTGTGACCGAATCTCTTTCCACACTCTGAGCATTCAAATGGTTTTACCCCTGTGTGGGTTCCCTGATGATGATGAAGACTGCCACTCCGGCTGAATCTCTTTCCACACTCTGAGCATTCAAAAGGTTTCTCCCCTGTGTGGGTTTTCTGATGCTGTTGAAGATGGCCACTCTGTTTGAATCTCTTTCCACATTCTGCACATTCAAAAGGTTTCTCCCCTGTGTGGGTTCTCTGATGATATTGAGGACGGCCACTGAGAGTGAATTTATTTCTGGTCTCTGAGAATTCAGAAGGTTTCTCTATCTTTATTCTTTGGTGCACAAGAAGCTGTGATCTGTTTCGGAAATACTTTTCACACTTAATGAATTTATATGCCATCTTTATCCTGTGCTTTGGAAAATGTACACTCCTCTGTATTCCATCATGCTTGTCAACCACAGAACCGCTTTTCTTTCTCTTCATTCTTCTTTGATTTCTGACATTTTCGTTCATGTTTTCATGTTTAACTCTTTCTGGCATTTGCTGATGAACTTGTTCACCCTCCTCATTCCTCTGCTCATCCTTTGCTGAAATAAAGAGAGAGATTCTGTTAGCACATGGGAAGGCTGGTAAGATCCAAAGGCATCTATATGGGAGGAAAGGATTGATGGCCCTTCATCCAGCTAGACTGATCTTAACCACCCCTCGGCCTTCCCCCAAGAATATCTAGTATTTAAGGATACCTCCCCCACCCATGAAGAACTTGCTTAACTCTTGCCCAGAAGGAGCTTCTGAGCCTCCAGACTTGAGGCCTCCCTCCCTCCTTACCCACTGGCCTGTAGGACTGTACCAAATTAAATACAGCACAGAAGGAAATCAGGAATCTTGTGGTTATTTCTGGTGTGTTCCCTTGACATAATAACAGTGAAGGTCACTCACGCTGAACCAGCTCATTTGGAAAGGAAATATGCTCTTGGGATCCTCTACAGAACCTGTATCCAGTTCTGCAAGCAGAAGGGGGAGGGGATGAGGATGCTGTTGACATCCTCCGGAAAGTTCCAACCACCAGGACCTTTAATTGATCCTAAAGAGGCAGAAACTATAATATGGGAATAGAGGAGAGGGAAGCCAGGCTAACTGCATGCTCATGCCAGGCTAGTACACCTTGAGATTTTCTTGATGCATCATGATGAATAGTTTTCCCTAGAGTAACTTAGGCTACAGCTGGAATTCTTATGCTGCAACAAGAGGTGCCATCTAAGTACTTCATATTTTAGTTAGAACTGCTAGGTTTGCTTCCGTTTCTGTTGCTGAGCTGCAGAAACTGTGTTGCTTAGTGATCTCTGATTTTAAACCTGTCATAAAGTTTAATATGTATTTTGAAAGGGGTCTACTTTGCTTGTGTGAACCCAGTGAATTGGTGTCGCTCAGGTACAAAGAGCACTGACCCAGGGGGACCCAGGTTTTTGTCCTTGACAGGATAATTTCCAGCTCACAAACAGAGCAGATGTTTTTAATCCAGGGGGGAGGGTGTGTTGGAAAGGCTGACAACAGAGAAATGAGGATTTGGACTATTCCAGAATCCTCCTGAGGGACTCTCATCCACTTGGTCCCAGGTCAACATACCTTCTCTGGCCTAGGGGATGGCCACAACACTGGCCTCAGTCGCCCTTCTGCAAGAACACTCACATGAACACAAGAAGCGGCCTTAGACCTTGGTCCGTTGCAGTCAGTATCCTCAGTCCCGCAGCAGTCTTCCAGAATCTCAAGCGGATATTTTTCAATCACCTCCTACCTGATCCTTTCCCCTGGACATTCTGGAGATTGAGCCTGGGACCTTCCTTGGGAGGTGGGGAGCTCTCCTTCTTTGGAGGTTTTTTAAAAGAGGTGAGGACCACAATAATGGCTTTACATTAAGGGCAGGAAGCTACCAGCTGGATATTAGGGGAAAAAATTATGGTAACAGTTGTTTTACTGTGGAATCAGCTACCTAGGATAGAGAGGGGTTTCCCCTCCCTCGCAATCTTTAAGCAGGGGCTGGACAAACACTCATCAGGGGTGTTAAATCTAGGCTGATTCTGTATTGAACATGGGGCTAGACTAGATGGCCTCTATGGCCCCTTCCAACTCTGTGATTCTAGGATTGTAACAGAGGCTAGATGGCCATCATCAGACCCCAATGCTGATTCTGTGAACTTAGGCGTATGGTGAGATGAAGGGCAGGAGGGGTTGCATCAGTGCTTAGTTCTCATGGCACCTTCTTACATGCCCAGGGAAATGCGATTGCCACTTTGGGGTCAGAAAAGAACTTCCTCCAGGCCAGTTTAGCCAACGTTCCTGGAGGGGTTTTTGACATCTTCTGGCCATGCAGCAGTTGTGAATTTCCTGCATTTTGCAGGGGGGTGGTTAGATGACCCTGGAGGTCAGTTCCAATTCTATGATTCTATGAAGACGTGAAGTTTCCTTATACTGGATCAGACCCTTGGAGTCGGTATTATCTACTCAGTCCAGCATCTGCTCTCCAGGGTCTCAGGCAGAGTCTTTCATTTCACCTCCTACCTGATCTTTTTCTCTGGAGATGCTGTCAGGGTTTGAACTTGGGACCTTCTGCATGCCAAGCAGATGCTCTTCCACTGAGCCACAGACCCTCCCCAAGCAGTGGGACAGGCTTCAAAATGGTGTATTGCTATTCAGTATTTGGATTCATTTCTCCAATTTGGACCAATTTGGCAGCAATTTGGACCCTTGGCACCTAGGAAAGATCCTTACCCAGAAAGACCACGTTCTCATAGTTCTCCAGCATGACTTCCTTGTACAGAGCTCTTTGTCCTGGATCCAGCAGGGCCCACTCTTCCTCCGTGAAAGAGACAGACACCTCCTCAAAGGAAAAGGGACCCTGGAAGAAAGAGAAGATTCCCTCCTCTTCAGAGATCACGCCAGGCACAGATCTTACACTGGAAGGGAGTAGTCTGGGATGGGATGGAAAGTAAGGCTTGGAATGGGTAAAGGGAACAGCATTCAAAGAATCTCTTGCATGCACCCCTTGTAGAAACTGCAAGAGGAAAAGCTCCCCTGAGAAAGGAGGAGGGAGCCAAGCTGCGCCCCACCCTTCTCATCTCTCTTACCTGGATTGCAGGGGGAGCAGCCGTTTCCAGACCTCTGAACAGACGATGGCTCAACAGCATCTCTTCGCTGCCTTTTCCTGAGACAAGACAGGAAGGAAGGAAGGAAGGAAGGGCGATTGCTTGTTTCTTCCCTGCTTCACACACTTCCTTTCCAGGGGAGTGAAACATTTCCTTATGTACACTCAACACATTTTAAAACACTTTTTTATAAATTCGGGGAGAGGCAGAAAAGAAGCATAAGGGACCAATGAGCCTGAGGGATCATAAATTTTGCCAACGCATTTCGGACTTCTGTGAATCATAGAATCATAGAGTTGGAAGAGACCTCCAGGGTCATCTAGTCCAACCCCCTGCACAATGCAGGAAACCCACAAATACCTACCCCAAATTCACAGGATCTTCATCGCTGCCAGATGGCCATCTAGCCTCTGTTGAAAAACCTCCAAGGAAGGAGAGCCCACCACCTCCCGAGGAAGCCTGTTCCACTTAGGAATCGCTCTAATGGTCAGGAAGTTCTCCCTAATGTTGAGCCGCAAACTGTTTTGATGTAATTTCAAACACTTCGCTCTGGTCCTACCTTCCGGGACCATAGAAAACAATTCAACACCATCTTCTATATGAAAGCCCTTCAAGTACTTGAAGATGGTGATCATATCACCTCTCAGCCACCTCCTCTCCAGGCTAAACTCCCCCAGCTCCTTCAACCTTTCCTCATAGGACTTGGTCTCCAGACCCCTCACCATCTTCGTCGTCCTCCTCTGGACCCATTCCAGCTTCTCTATATCTTTCTTAAAATGTGGTGCCCAAAATTGAACACAATACTCCAGGTGAGGTCTTACCAGAGCAGAGTAAAGCAATACCATCACATCACGTGATCTGGACACTATACTTCTGTTGATATAGCCCAAAATTACATTTGCCTTTTAGCCACCACATCACACTGTTGACTCATGTTCAGCATATGATCCACTAAGACCGCTAGATCCTTTTTGAATATACTACTGTTAAAACAAGTCTCTCCCATCCTATAACTATGCATTGGATTTTTGCTTCCGAATTGAAGAACTTTATATTTATCCCTGTTAAAATTCATTTTATTGGTTTTAGCCCAGTTTTCCAGCCTGTCAAGGGCATCCTGTATCCTGTTTCTGTCTTCTACTGTATTGCAACCTCTCCCAATTTAGTATCATCGGCAAATTTGATAAGCATTCCCTCTATTCCTTCATCCAAATCGTTTATAAAGATGTTGATCAAAACAGGTCCCAGGACAGATCCTTGAGGCACTCCACTTGTCACTCCTCTCCAAGAGGATGAGGAACTATTCACAAGCACTCTTTGGGTGCGATCTGTCAACCAGTTACAGATCCACCTAACGGTAACAGGATCCAAACCACATTTTACCAACTTGTCAAGAAGGATAGTATGTGGAACCTTATCAAAAGCCTTACTGAAATGAAGATAAACGATGTCTACAACATTCTCCTGATCCAGCAAGGTAGTCACTTTCTCAAAAAAAGAGATCAGGTTAGTCTGACATGACTTGTTCTTAAGAAACTCATGCTGGCTCTTAGTAATCACATTCATTCTTTCTAAATGTTCCAGGTCCAACTGTTTGATGATTTGTTCTAAAACGTTTCCAGGGACAGACGTCAAGCTGATGGGTCGGTAATTATCCGGATGTTCTTTTTTCCCCTTCTTGAAAATGGGGACAATATTCGCCCGCCTCCAATCTTCTGGCACCTCTTCTGTTCTCCAAGAATTCTCAAAAATAATAGCCAGAGGCTCAGAAATTACATCCGCAAGCTCTTTTAGAACCCTTGGATGCAGTTCATCTGGCCCTGTTCATTTAAAGAAACTAGGTGTTTATGTACTACCCCTATGCTGATCCTAACTTCATACACTCCTTATATGTTCTGTTTTCGCCATGTTGAGCACCGTTTCCTTCAGAAGAGAAGACTGAGGAAAAGTAGGAATTGAGCAGTTTCGCCCTCTCTTCATTACCCGTTACAATTTCACTTTCCCGCCCTCGCAATGGGCCTACCATGTCTTCGCTCTTTTTCTAACTCTGAACATAAGAAAAGAACCCTTTGGCCAGCCTAAGCTCATACTGAGCTTTAGCTTTCATAACTTTTTTTCTACAAGCACTGGTGATATGTTTATATTCATCCTTGGTTATAAGGTCCTTCATGCAATTCCAAAAGGAGTCTTTTTTTATTTCTCCATTCTTTAGAGAACTGTTTATGGAGCCAACTCGGCTTCTTTAGGCTTTTTCCATTTTTTCTTCTCATAGGAATCTTCTATGATTGCACTTTCATTATTTCGCTTTTAAGAAACTCCCACCCCTCCTGAAACCCCTTCTTCCTAAGTATTTCTGACCATGGGATTTTACCCAGCATAGTTCTAAGTTTATCGAAGTTTGCCTTTCTGAAGTCCAACCTATAAATCTGACTAAGTATAGCTTTTCCCTTCCCTAAGACTGTAAATTCCAAAATCATATGGTCACTACTGCCCAGGGTGCCCATGAAGCAGGGCTGAAATAAAAATATATTAAATAAAATAAATTGAAGACCATTAATTAGGCACAAGGGCAAGAAAGGAAAAGGGCAAAGAGATTTTAAAGTGCTTGCTAGGTGTCTCTGTGAAATAGTTTTTCTAGATTGTGAAAGTAGGGAAAGTGACGTTTGTAGGAGCATAAGGCAGCAAAAGAGGAAGTTAATCTTTGTCCCACCGCAACTGCCGAAAAGAGCAACTAGAAACTTGCTGGAATAAGCATTGAGTCATATACCTTGGAAAATCTTGGGATCAGGTCAAAGGGGCAAATGTGTTTTTTATGAAGGATATTGCTGCAAGAGTGTTAGCAACATCAATGCCATGTATGGAAAGACCCTCCCTGTCTCCTCCCTGTTCCTTTAGTAATATGACGCTTGTAATGATGTATAGGATGTGGGGTTGTCCTTTCCTGTAATTGGGCGAGTGTTTACTGGAAATTATTGTCTGTGACTATAAAACTGTAGACCTTCCTGCAATCGGGGCTCCCAGATGTGTTCAGACATGAGTCTGGTCTGGGGTCCGTGTACATGTTAAATAAACCGCTGTTTCTTCCTGATTTCGCCTGTGGCCTTGTTTCTGCCTGATCACCAGCAGCTAAAGTTGCTGCTACACCCACTATATCCACTTCTTCAATCAATTCTTCCTTGTTGGTGAGAATCAAATCCAAGATAGCAGATCCCCTTGTTTCCTTCCTCACTTTCTGGAAAAGGAAGTTGTCAGCAAGACAAGTCAGGAATCTATCTGACTTTTCATTTTTATCAGAGTTGGACTTCCAACAGATGTCCGGGCAATTGAACTCTTCCATGATCACTGCATCCCTTCTCTTGGAGAACTTTGCAATCTGCTGTAGGGGTATCTCATCCAAGTCCTCTGCCTGACTTGGTGGTCTATAGCAGACCCCCACAATAATCACTGTTTTTTCCTACTCCTTTTATTTTTACCCAGGGACTCTCAACTGAGCTGTCATGTTCCGATTCACATATTTCCTCACAAGTATATATCTCCTTCACATACACTGTTACATCTCTGCCCTTTCTCATTTGCCTGTCCCTTTTAAATAAGATGTACCCCTGAATCCTAATATTCCAGTTGTGAGTGTCATCCCACCAAGTTTCAGTAAGGCCTATTATGCCATAGTCTCCTTCCCATATTAGGACTTCCAGTTCCTCCTGTTTGTTTCCCATACTCTGTGCGGTAGTGCAGAGACATCGGAAACCACTTTTTGTGCATCCCGAGGGTTTAGTTTCCGTACAAACCTGCAAGTTCACATTACCTAGCTTATGCGCCACTCTCTGGAAATCTTTAATGTTCTTATACCCAGTTTCTGGCATCATACTAGGCTTCAAATTATTGTCTCGCTCCTCCATACAATTTAGTTTAAAGCCCTCCTTATTAAGTTAGCAAGGCTGTTACCAAACACCCTTTTCCCAACTGCCGTAAGGTGAAAACCATCTCCCGATAGAAGACCACCATCTCGAAAGAGTAAGCCATGGTCCAGAAATCCGAATATTTCCTGTGAGACTTATGTCTTCTTTGTGGGGAGGGAAGGGGGGTGGTGGAAATGCTATAGCATGAAACATCACTGTCACATTGGACCAGACATGAATCCAGCAGCTCCGGAGACTTGAGAGTCATATGAATGAGTTTTCAGAGCATCTCTGGGCATGCTAACTTCACAAGCCAGGCTTTCAGCCAGATGCAACTTTAACATGGCATCATATCTGTCCCAGACCCCACCTCAGCCCCTCCCTAACCTGAACTCACTACCCATCACGTTCACAGGCTGCTTTAACTGCTTCCATGCACAACGAGTCCTTACCACAGGACAGGACATCTTGGGCATGCTCCACCAGCTGCGCCCTCTGCCCTTGCTCCAAGGAAGCTCCTTCCACCTCAGGGACTGTAGCTTCCATCTTCACAGATGGTTCCCGCATCTGAAACAATAGTAAGGGAGAGAGTTAGAGAGAGAATGATCCTGCCCCACTCCCAGACTCTGCACCCAACTGTCAGCAGATCTGGTGAGTTAGCCGGAGGGATGAGAAATTCCCTAGCAGAAGAGGCTTCTGTAGGAGGCTAATAAATCTCCCACATGGATGATTAACACTTTGGTAATGATGTGGCATGTAAAAGTTAGGATAAGGCCAAATATTATGGCTTGAATTGGTCAAATCTGGAGGGAATCCCCTCCTCACTGGTTCTGTCTGCCTCTTCTCCTCTGCCTGACTCAGGAGAAAACCTTCAGCCAGGGCCACCCCCTGGGAACTGGTCTCCGGCCCACATCCTCTGACCCAGCCCTGCATTTCCTGGGGCAGGAGAGTCAGGAACTGCTCCAGGATCACCAGGTCCAGGATCTGCCTCTTGGTGTGCCTCTTTGGCTTCAGCCACTGGCTGCAAAGTCCATGGAGCTGGCTGCAAACCTCTCGGGGCCCTTCGGCCTCATGGTAGCGGAACTGCCGGAAGTGTTGGCAATGAACATCAGAGGTCATGGTGTCCTTAGCCAAGATCTCTGGGACAGCTCTTTCCCAGAATTCAACACCACTTCCAGATTGGATGGGATGGGGGCCTTTCCTTACTCTTTTGCCCATTCCAGGTCCTTCTGGGTCCTGCTCTTCCATCTCCTTCCCCTTCTCTTGGGTCACCTCTGTCTGCGAAAACTTTCCTCTTATTCACTTGGTTAAGATCTGAGGCTTCTCTCGGAGGGTTATGATCTGAGGACAGAGACAGACAGCAGCGTGTCAAAGGAAAATAAAAAAAGAACGGGCATACAGCATTGAACATCAGAAACCTTCATAGTGGGTTTGGCCCTGGTGCTTCTTGTGTCAGTCAGGTTTAGAATAATTTTTCTGTACTACAAACCAAGCTGTTTTAGAAGTGCCTCCTCAATTCTTTGGGGAAATTAAGTGTGTCTGTGTTTGTCTCTTTTAGGATGTTACAAGCTGTGGTGAGATGCCATTTTAAGCTTGCGTTTCTTTGGGAGTTGACTGGAGGAATCTGTTAAACTCGAGGCAGGCTTTGGCCTAGTCTCCTCCTCACTCCCCTGCTGACCAGAACCAGCAATTCCGAGAAGGGTGAGATTCTGCTGTATGGCTGTTCTGCTCTAAGAGGCTGAACAGTATACGCCAGGGGTGGGCAACGGTAGCTCTCCAGATGTTTTTTGCCTACAACGCTCATCAGCCCCAGCCAGCATGGCCAATGGCTGGGGCTGATGGGAGTTGTAGGCAAAAAACATCTGGAGAGCTACCGTTGGTCACCCCTGGTATATGCGGTTTATCATTATTTTTTCCTTTTTCTAATGATATTTTGTTAATATTTCACAGTCGTTTGTGGGTTTTCTCACCAGGGGTTTGGCAACCCTGGTCCCAGGAAGGGTCAGCTGGGGCTTACAAGAGGTCGAGCTCTTCTCCTTACTCTGGAGTAAGGTAAAACTTGGTTGGTCTTAAAGGTGCCACTTGACTCTTGCTTTGTTCAACTGCTTCAGACCAACGGGGCTGCCCACTTGGATCTTCCTTTAAATGTGACAGCCAGAACTCCCTTTGGAGTCCAGCTGTGCGTGTCACACCCTTGCTCCTGGCTCCACCCCCAAAGTCCCCGGATATTTCTTGAAATGGACTTGGCAACCCTAGTCCCAGGAAGGGTCCGTTGGGGCTTGCAAGAGGCCGAGCTCTTCTCCTCGGGCCAGAGGGAGTGGCCGTCTTAGAGGATACGAAGGACTCTCGAACCAGAACAAAATGAAGGGCTTCCCCTGCATGTCATCCAATTATGGCAGGGGTGTCAAACATGCAGCTTTTGGGGGTGGGGCCGGATCAGGCCCATGGTAGGCTCCTATCAGGCCTGTGAACGTGTCTGCTTCCTTCTCCCTCTCTCTTGCTTCCTTCTGCAGCACAGCTTGCTTTGCCAGGATTTCTCAATTGCACAGAAGCTACAGAGCAAAGCCCCTGTTTTCCCCATTGGCTGAGGCTCCTCCCTTGGGGAGGAAGGGGGGGGGGCAGAGCTTGCTTTGATACTGACCACAGCATTGCAAGCTTGCTAATACTTTAAACATGTTTTAAGGGTGTTTTTTTTTAAAAAAAACTTTAATTGTGTTGTCTGTGTCCTTTGTCAAGTTGGTATCTTCGCTCCCAGGCATTACATTTTGTGGTGCATATAACACAGCCCCACAAGGTCTGAGTGATGTCACATCTGGCCCTTATAACACATTTCAACACCCCTGAGTTAAGGCAAGTATTAAAACAGGAAGAGAAGGAGTGTTTCTTCCCCAACTATGATTTGTTTCTTCTGTCCATCTCTTGAAACGCTTGTAAATAGTTAAAGAAAGGAAATGAATATTTTGATTGTTACAATCTTGAGTCCCTCCGAACCACCTCGTTCCCCCAGCAGCTTGGAACATTTTCCAGGGACCAGCCTGTTTGGAAAAAAGCCCAAGCCATGAGCACCTTTGTGTGGCTGAGAAGCGTCCCGATGGTGCTCTACTAAAGATGGTAGATGTGGAGGGAGGGGCAGGTAACCGGCCAGAATACTTGACATTGAGGCCAGCCAATCAGCATGACTGATTCATCATATTTAATCCTGTCTGGATCTCCTTTCTGGGCCTCCTAACCCCAAAAGGTAGGACTGTATTCTTGCTGGCATCCCCCTTAGCAGGACCTGAACCCACCACTCCTGCTACTGGGCCCTGGCGTTCCTCCCTGGGGGTCTGGACCTTTCCTGCCTGGCAAAAGGATGTCCTTCCTCCCACCCTAACCCCAGTGGAAGAGGGAGAATCTGGCATTGTGTGCCCCTGCCTCTGCCCAGTGAGCTGTTGAGGGATGGGGCAGGGGCCAAACAGTTGGGACAGCCCTGTTATCCCCCTGTGTGTGGGTACTCCAACGCACATCCATGGTTCTCCCTGGTGTGTTTACTCCAGAGGTCCTGTTGCTGACGCCCTGATCCACACAGTGATGAATGTCTGTGGGCCATTTCTTCCCCCTGGCCTTGGGGAAGATATCAGGGGGTGTGGCCACACCAACATGCTCCACCCCTCTCTCCCTGTCAGGGGAGTCCCTCATGCTGAGATTGGTGGGTGTGGGTAGCGTTTCCATGAGCACAGGTGGTGTTGCTAGGCTCTCTGCACCTTGGCAACAGAGTCCTTTTAAAATGTTCCTCTCCTCTGCTGGGGGGGTGTGTGTGTGTGGTTTGGACACTGGCTGGCAGGCCCAGCCCCACCTCAGGGGCTTAGGAAGGGGTTGCAGCCGATTCCAGCACAGACCAGACCTCTCCTCTCCCACACCCCTCTCTTACTCATCCTACTTGCCAAAGGGTCTGCTTTGGTTGGTTGGTTTGCAGAATTTTAAAACAAACATCCACTTCCACAGTGGAGCAAAACTATTGCCTAGCAGAGCCGCCAACCTCCAGCTGGGGCCTGAAGTTCTCCCAGAATTGCAACCAACCTTCATTGGGCAGAGATCAGCTCCCTGGGAGAAAATGGCTGCACTGGAGGGCCTCCCGGGGATCCGGCTGCAAGGTTTCCCCCTCCCTTTTCTGCACCCCTCCCTGCTCTCTTTCCCCCTTGAGAAGCAAACCCCTTCCCATACGCACAGGCACCCACAAAGAGGAAAAGAGCCCCAATCTTTTCCACCCCTCCCGCCCCCCACTTTTCAGAGCTGCGGAGGAGTGCCAAGTGTGTCTTCCTGTCCTCTCTAGGAGGACCTGTCTGCCATGCTGCTCCATGGGGCTCCTCGGGAGCAACTTTGCGCAGGGTCGATCAACTGTGCTGTGAGAATTCCGGGATCATCCAGGAAAAGGAGGCTGAAGCTGCATCCTCCCAGCTCCTTAGAATAAGAACTTGGTAGGGGCATGCAGGGAGGGGGAGGCAGCTTTATAGGTTGGCTCTTCAGCAGACGAGGAAGCCTTTTTTCTGTTGCCCCCTCGAGCTCAAGTGCGGCCAGGAAGCGCCCCTTGGGAGTTTTGACAATATTTCTGGGAGGGAAAGGAAAGGACAGAGCCCGACTGCACACACCCCCCTTCAAGGGCTTGCTGCGTCCCCGGGGATAAGCTCTCCCTTTGCAGCCCCAGAGACAAGGAAAAACAGAGGAACAGTCCCTGCCTCGGGCTGCACAGGAAGCTTTTCCTCCCTGCCTCTGCACCATCCCCCGCCAAGCTGCATCACTGCAGAGCTTTGATCTGTCAGGCCCAGAGCCAAGGAAAGACAATTAGAGTTCAAGATCTTCATTCAGCTTCCCGGGCATACACACGCATTGTCAGAACTGACGCTCCCACCTTATCAACCTTTACCCAAGCGGTTACAATTCAAGCCAAGCGCGCCAAGCAAAAAGCGGGGAATTTGCGTGGGGTTTTGCTACAATACAGTTACCCGTTTCTGGGCCGCCATCTCCTCCTGTTCCGTGGCCTTGGCCACATAGCAACTGCCCAGCTCCCAGACAGAGCATCCTGCCTTCAGAGAAGCAATAAGAAGTGACCACTTCAAAGCAAGCAAAGCATTCAAGCATGGCATTGTATAATAGGATGCATATGGTAAGAGGAACTATATGGAGTGACTCTTGACACGGTCGGTGAGGGCAGCCAAGCAGAAGGGAAACCAGGAAGCCTTTGTCGTGTCTCTGCAGCTCGGAAAGGGTTAAAGCAGCAGAGCTGTTTGCTAGAAAGGCTGAACAAGGAGTGGGAGGAAGGGCTCTGTGGTCTTCCCTTCCCAGGTTCCACCCCCCCCCCCCCCCAGAAATTCCCCACCAACTTAGCACAGCCCTGGTTTGGCATGCATGATCCCCGCCTCCCTCCCTCAGTCTAAAAGCTTATCTCCCCCCCCCCCCCCTTCTTTCACGTGGTTTACTTTTAAGTAAACTTCTCCAGACTCCAGCTGTGCTTTGCTCCGCTGCAGCTTCTGTACAGCCCCCCTCCTCTTTTTTCCCCAGTTTGGATGCAAACCCCTTCCCAGGCGCATGCGTGCACAGGCAAGGAAGGAAGGAAAGAAAGAAGAGCCCCTCCTCTTCTCCGATCTCCCCGCCCCCTGAATTCCCTGCTGGGCCTCTCCAGCCAATGGCTTTGTGGCGTTAACCCTTTCGGCGCTGCAGAGGAAAGCAACGTGTGCTCTCGTGTTCTCTCCAGGAGGAGCCAGGCTGCCGTCTGCAATGCTGCTCCGTGGGACTTCTCGGGAGTAATTCTGCACGGGGTTGCATGCCCGCACGATTCAGGAAAAGGAAGCTGAGCCCGAGCAGCTCCTTAGAAGAAGGGCCGTAGAAGAACTGGATTGGGGGAGAGGAGGCTGCAGAGACTTACTGTGAAATAGATCCAGGCGGGCAGCCGTGTTGGTGTGAAGCAGTTGAACAAAGCAGGAGTCAAGTGTCGCTGTGCTGGATTCCTCGTCTGATGAAGCGTGCTTAAGAGAGCACCCGAAAGCTGACCTTCTAAATAAAAATTGGTTGGTCTGAAAGGTGCCTCTTGACTCTTCCTGTTAAATAGGCGAGGAAGCGTTTTTCTGTCCCCCCCCCCCACCAGACCTCAAATGCCACCGGAGATTGGGCGGGGGGGTAGAAGGCGGGGTATTATTCTTTGGCTGTTTTATCCCCCCATGATCAGGGGTTTCAACAGCTACAAGTAAGGGGGAGAAATATGAAGAGCACATGTGTTTGTGGAGGGGTTAACCCAGGAAGCATACAGGGGCACTACCATGAAGAAGATGATATTGGATTTATATCCCT
Source organism: Heteronotia binoei (assembly GCF_032191835.1). NCBI lineage: Eukaryota > Metazoa > Chordata > Lepidosauria > Squamata > Gekkonidae > Heteronotia > Heteronotia binoei. The sequence goes on along the minus strand of NC_083227.1, from coordinate 7,441,617 downwards.
CCCTTCACTCCGAAGACTCTCAGAGCTGCTCACAATCTCCTTTCCCTTCCTCCCCGACAACAAGCACCTGTGAGGTGGGTGGGGCTGAGAGGGCTCTCATAGCAGCTGCCCTTTCAAGGACAGAGGCTCAGAGCTGCCTACAATCTCCTTTCCCTTTCTCCCCCACAACAGACACCCTGTGAGGTGGGTGGGGCTGAGAGGGCTCTCACAGCAGCTGCCTTTTCAAGGACAGAGGCTCAGAGCTGCCTACAATCTCCTTTCCTTTCCTCCCCACAACAGACACCCTGTGAAGTGGGTGGGGCTGAGAGGGCTCTCACATTAGCTGCCCTTTCAAGGACAGAGGCTCAGAGCAGCCTACAATCTCCTTTCCCTTTCTCCACCACAACAGACACCCTGTGAGGTAGGTGGGGCTGAGAGAGCTATCACAACAGCTGCCCCTTCAAGGACAGAGGCTCAGAGCAGCCTACAATCTCCTTTCCCTTCCTCCCCCAAAACAGACACCCTGTGAGGTGGGTGGGGCTGAGAGAGCTATCACAGCAGCTGCCCCTTCAAGGACAGAGGCTCAGAGTGGCCTACAATCTCCTTTCCCTTCCTCCCCCACAACAGACACCATGTGAGGTGGGTGGGGCTGAGAGAGCTCTCACAGAAGCTGCCCTTTCAAGGACAGAGGCTCAGAGCGGCCTACAATCTCCTTTCGCTTCCTCCCCCACAACATGCACATGGTGAGGTGGGTGGGGCAGAGAGGGCTCTCACAGCAGCTGCCCTTTCAAGGACAGAGGCTCAGGGTGGCCTACAATCTCATTTCCCTTCTTCCCCCACAACAGACACCCTGTGAGGTGGGTGGGGCAGAGAGGGCTCTCACAGCAGCTGCCCTTTCAAGGACAGAGGCTCAGAGCGGCCTACAATCTCCTTTCCCTTCCTCCACCACAACAGACACAATGTGAGGTGGGTGCGGCTGAGAGGGCTCTCACAGCAGCTGCCCTTTCAAGGATGGAGTCTCAGAGCCGCCTACAATCTCCTTTTCCTTCCTCCCCCACAACAGACACCCTGTGAGGTGAGTGGGGCTGAGAGGGCTCTCACAGCAGCTTCCATTTCAAGGACAGAGATTCAGAGTGGCTCACAATCTCCTATATATCTTCTCCCCCACAATAGGCACCCTGTGAGGTGGGTGGGGCTGGGAGGGCGCTCCCAGAAGCTGCCCTTTCAAGGACAGAGGCTCAGAGCGGCCTACAATCTCCTTTCCCTTCCTCCCCCACAACAAGCACCCTGTGAGGTGGTTGGGGCTGAGAGGGCTGTCACAGCAGCTGCCCTTTCAAGGACAGAGGCTCGCAGCGGCCTACAATCTCCTTTCCCTTCCTCCCCCACAACAGACACGCTGTGAGATGGGTGGAACTGAAAGGGCTATCACAGCAGCTGCCCCTTCAAGGACAGAGGCTCACAGCGGGCTACAATCTCCTTTCCCTTCCTCCCCCACAACAGGCACCTTGTGAGGTGGGTGGGGCTGAGAGGGCTCTCACAGCAGCTGACCTTTCAAGGACAGAGGCTCAGAGCGGCCTTCCCTTCTTCCCCCACAACAGACACCCTGTGAGGTGGGTGGGGCTGAGAGGGTTCTCACAGCAGCTGCCCTTTCAAGGACAGAGGCTCAGAGTGGCCTACAATCTCCTTTCTCTTCTTCACCCACAACAGACCCCCTGTGAGGTGGGTGGGGCTGAGAGGGTTCTCACAGCAGCTGCCCTTTCAAGGACAGAGGCTCAGAGTGGCCTACAATCTCCTTTCCCTTCCTCCCCCACAACAGACATCCAGTCTCAGAGTGGCTCACAATCTCCTATATATCTTCTCTCCCACAGTTCCAATAATATGCTGTGGCTAATAGCCACTGATGGACCTCTGCTCCATATTTTTATCCAATCCCCTCTTGAAGCTGGCTATGCTTGTAGCCGCCAGCACATCTAGACCAGGATTGCTGAGGGATTGCGATTAGTGTGGGATCACTGTTAGAAAAGGAAGAGCCTGCCCATACCGTAGCTGAACAGCACCATAAAATGTTTTAATTGTAAAGTATTGTTTTGAATTGCGATTGTGGATGTTTGAACTAATTGTGAGCCATGCTGAGTCCACTTGCGGAGGAAAGGAAAGGTCCCCTGTGCAAGCACCAGTCGTTTCCGACTCTGGGGTGACGTTGCTTTCACAACGTTTTCACGGCAGACTTTTTACGGGGTGGTTTGCCATTGCCTTCCGCAGTCTTGCTGAGAGGGTGGGATAAAAATCTAAATAGATACGTACATAAACAAGCAAGCAAGCTGCAGAGTTTTGTGAGCAAAAAAATCTACTTTGTGAGCTACTGACAATAAAGTGGTGAGCGACTGCATAAATCGGTGTGCCTGAGTGTTTGTGTCCTTTGCAAGAGTTGTGCATTTCAGTTTCTCAGGCGGAAAACTATTCTGTTGTCTCCTTGGCACCACACAAGTTATCTTTGGTTTTTTACCATTCTATTCTTGTTCTGAATTGTCACTTTAATGGCCTTACCAACTGTTTTAATCCATTCTCAGGTATACGCATTGCCAGTTGCTAAATGCAACTTGACTCCAACTAGCCCTTGCTACTAACCTTTCTCTCCCCCCCCCTTCCACCGAGACGTAAAGCTTGAGAAAGTTCCGTTCACTGTACCTGAAGTAGTATGCATGTGCACACAGAGCGGTTAGCTGTAGTATTGCAGTCCAAGCTCTGTTCACGACCTGTGTTCGATCCCAGCAGAAGCTGGGTTCAGGTAGCCGGCTCAAGGTTGACTCAGTCATCCACCCTTCCGAGGTCAGTAAAATGAGTACCCAGCTTGCTGGGGGTAAAGTGTAGATGACTGGGGAAGGCAATGGCAAACAACTCTGGCAAGAAAATGTAGTGATTTGATGCCACCCCAGGAGTCAGTAACAACTAAGAGCTCGCACCTTTACCTTGAAAGCTGGATACCAAAATCACCTTAACTTTCAGCACTGGAGACACAGGCCTCTCTTCCCCCCTGTCCTGACACACACACAGCTCAAGACAGAAATATTACTTTCCTCTCCATTTCTTTTTTTTCTAAAGCTGCAACTCCCAGGACATGAAAACAACTTCCAAACAAAGGGTATTTTCTCCTCTGGGAAATTCCGGGTGGGGGAGGGGGCTTGAGGCACTTAATACACCCACACAGAGGATGTTTCTGATTCCCTTCATTTTGACTTCCTCCATGAATCTGGCTGATGTCCTTATAAAGCCACCTATGGCCAAAGTTTCCATCATAGAACTCTACAGCCTCTGAGCTGCTGTGTGAATTTAGAAAACACAGTTTTTTTGTGGGGGGGCTGAGGTTTCTACATTGACCTGTGGCAAACCAGAAATGTTCATTCACTCGATGTTTGTTTAAAAGGTAAAGGTAGTCCCCTGTGCATGCACCAGTCATTCCCGACTCTGGGGTAACCGCGTCACATTTTCATGGCAGACTTTAGGAACCGGTCAGGGTCAGCTTGGGAGGGCGACAGCTATAAATTTTTCCATGTCCCCTCCCCTCAGTCCGTCAGGCACACACACAGAAATCCTGTGAGAACTAAAGTAAACTAGGCACCAGACAGTTTAAACGTCAAAAACCAAATAAATATTTATTGGATTACAAAAGGCGAGAGGGGTAAAAATGTGCCTTCACTGTGCCTTCAGAGTTCACTTGCCATGGAGTTCCACGGCTTGGAGAAGGAAGGTGTTTAGAGTAGGGATGTGCATTCGGTTCGGCCGAACCGTATTTACAGCCGAATCAGCACTGATTCGGCTGTATGCGGAATAGGCTGCAGCCGATCCCCATAGGCGCCCATTATACGGCAGCCGAATACGGCTCGCCGTATACTTACGAATAGCTATTCATAAGTATACGGCTGTCAATTCAAAAGGCGGCAAAGTAGCTTCTGCAGCTTCAAAGGAGCTGCTTGCCTACTTTCGCGCCTTTAGTGGCCTCTTCCCGCCTTTCCCTGGGATCAGGGAGGGGGGGAGGGGGAAGAGGAGCCCCAGCAGCCAATCCAAAGCATGCATTTGCAAAATGCATTGCAAATGCATGCTTTGAAGGGCTTTTTAAGGAGTCTTCCTTCCTGACTGGACTGACTCCTCCATTGCTGCTGTGTAGTGTGTGTGAGAGATTGTGCAAAGGTCTGGCTGGCCATTGGCTTAAGGTGCTGCCTGCAGCTCTCTCACTCAGCCTTCCCCTGGACTAGAGAAGACAAGGTAAGACACTCTTGGGGTTCTTGTTTTTATTTATTGTTGGTAAAAGGACTTTTTAAAAAACTTAAGAGTCCCTTTACTTATCCAGATTTGGGTGGTGGTGGGGTAGCTTATTTGGGGGTTTCTGCTTGGGGAGGGGGCCTGGGGTGGGGGGGTTTGCCAATTTGCCCATATCTTAATTTAGTGAGAGGACTTTTAAAAGTGCAGTGTCCTTTTACTTCTCCTGATTTGGGTGGCTTGGATTTCTTGGGGTTAGGGTGAAGGGTTTTTTTTGGGGGGGAGGGGTTGGCAAAGTTCCTGTATTGTTAAAAGTTAATTTTTTACTGTTCTAAAAGTATTTAGTGTTTGATTTGTTGCTGCTGTGTTGTGCTGCTGCTGTTACTCTTTTCTTTGGGTTCTTGGGGGGGGGTGCTGTTTGGCCTAATTTCCATTGTTTAAAAGGCCACTTTTGTCCCCCTTTTCCTGGTTCTGGTTTTAGGGGGGGGGGGGTGTTGTTGACTTATTTGGCCTGAGCTTTCTTGTTGGTGAAAAGGCCACTTTTTAAACACTTGGCCTTTTGTGATTCTGTTTTGGTTTTTTTAAATTGCCTCTGGTTGGACTGGGGGTTGGTGAGGGTGTGTGTGGGCTGGGTCACTTTGTTTTTATAGAGTAGATTGTGTGTTCTGTGGCAGGGAAGCTGGCACCTGGGTGAGAGACCCAGAATCAGCAGGTTTGTTGTGGTTGGCCAGCTCTCCCCGTGTTGTTTGGGGCAGGGCTGGAGAGCTGGCATCTGTAGATTGTGTGTTCTGTGGCAGGGAAGCTTGCACCTGGGTGAGAGACCCAGAACCAGCAGGTTTGTTGTGGTTGGCCAGCTCTCCCCGTGTTGTTTGGGGCAGGGCTGGAGAGCTGGCATCTGGGTTTGCTGCAGCCAGGTCTGCAGAGCAGACCTTGAGCAGATTGTGTTTTGTGTGGCAGTGACGTTGGCAACTGGGTTTTATATTGCTTCCAGGCCTGCCCTGCAGGGTTCATAGAGTAGATAGAGGGATGTAGTGCATTTGGGTCCTATAGAGATTCTCTGATGTGGTTAGGTTTGGCTTTGGGTGCCCCAGGAATTGGACCCCCTGGTCCAATTTTTTTTGGCCTTGTGGGTTTTGTGTGGGACAGTGCCCTGAAGCTGCACAGCAGTTTGGGGGGCTCTCCTCAAAACCCCCTGCTCCCCAGAGCCACTTTTCCCACGACAATTACAGTGAGGAAGTGGCTAATTGGGCTTTCCCCATCATTGTTAGCAATGGGCCTTTTGGGGAGCCCAAAGACAGGGACCCCCTGGCCCAATCTTTTTGGGACTTGGGGGGGTTGGAGGGGAGAGTCCCCTGCAGGTCCCCTGCAAATTTGGGGGCTCTCCCTCAAACCCCCTGCCCCCCAGTAGCCTCTAATTATGCCCTATGTTGCCATTGATTTCAATGGCCCATAGGGTATAATGATGGAATAGGGGCACCCTCTTTGGGTGCCCCTGGAATGGGATCCCCTGGCCCAATCTTTTTGGGACTTGGGGGGGTTGGAGGGGAGAGTCCCCTGCAAATTTGGGGGCTCTATCTCAAACCCTCTCCCCTCCATGCGGCTTCAAATATACCCTATTTGCCATTGATTTCAATGGCCCATAGGGTATAATAGGGCCGTATATTCGGTAATAGCGGTGCATCTACCGTACATGCGGTATTCCAAATGCGGTATTCAGGAGTATACGGGGATTCCGAATCCCCCCCCCCCCCCCGTATACTTCCGAATCCGTGTCAATCCAATTTTTTTTTTTTTTACACATCCCTAGTTTAGAGGGACAGTCCCTTCGGGAGCTTTCTCCACCCTTGGGGAAAATGGAGGAGGAGGGCACCTCCTTCTTTAGATTCCATAGACTGGACTCCTGGTTCAACTTTTCATAAACTTGGGGGAGAGGGTTTGAGAAAAGGCACAAACGTGATGGAGCAAATTTGGTACCAATGCCTTAAAAAACAGCCCCTCTCCCAGAGTGCCAGATATCCCTGGATCAATTCTCCGTCGTACGTGATGTGGCCCATTGAACTTACTAAGCTGTTTGGTTAGGGAACACAACCTGTTTCTTTCAGCCTGAATTAATCCAACTGGCAGAATGTTTTTGGCTTCAGAATAGTGAAACCCAAAAAAAACTTCCCAACAGGCTGGACTAGGGAGCCATTAGGGTTGAGATATGCCTCTCTAGAACTGCTTCTCAGATGAAATGTTTGTGAATTAAGGATGCCAGCTGGTCAAACTATAGTTATACACGCAGCAGAGAGCCTGTAGATGTCTGTTTCCCTCAAATTGTCTGTTCCTTTATAGGATCTGGGAAAGGAACTGTTCTCACCAGTTTTGAAGTTGTCAAGAGTTAGACTGACAGATAACCGGAAGTAGGAAGTTTCCAGAGGAGGGGAACCAGAAAAGACTGAATCTCTTTTCACAATCTAAGCCAGGGGTGGCCAACAGTAGCTCTCCAGAAGTTTTTTGCCTCCAACTCCCATCAGTCCCAGCCATTGGCCATGCTGGCTGGGGCTGATGGGAATTGGAGGAAAAAAACATCTGGAGAGCCACGGTTGGTCACCCCTGATCTAAGCAATCAAACATTTCTCTCCCCATGTGTGTGTTCTTTGATGCAGGTGAAGAGTGCCATTCATTGGGATAGTGTCTTTGTGTCATGAAAGCCTCCCTGGGGTTACTCGCGAGCCCGGGTGTAGTGGAGCTGCGACTGGATGTTGCACGTTCAAAAGGTTCTACCTGTGTGGATCTTTTTATGCTATTGAAGATTCCCCATCTCCCTGAATCTCTTTCCACACTCGGAGCTTTTAATAACATTTATTTTATTTTTTTATTTAATTTAGGATTTATATCCCGCCCTTCCCACAAGTGGCTCAGGGCGGCTTCCAACAATTAGTCGAACATAAAAATTGAACAATATTTAAATATGTAAACAGTTAAACATTTAAAACAGATAAAACCTTAAAAACTAATAAACAATCCAAATATATATAAAACAGGAGTCTGGCAAGCTACATTGAGTTCTCATCTTAGCTAGGTGTAAGCTAGCCGGAATTTCTCCCCTGTGAGGCTTCTCTGATGCTGTTGAAGATGGCCACTCTGACTGAATCTCTTTCCATACTCCAGTGGTTAAAACAATTTTATTTGGTAACATATGGTAACAAATTATATTTCTTGCATCATTAATAACTTCTTTTATCTATCCCTATATATTAATTTCTACCCACCCATCCCCCCATTACTTGACCCCCGCCGGTTTTATTTACTTAAAGTACTAATGTTTAAAGGTACCCTTAACTAATAAAAACAAAAATTAATAATATTCTTTTTTCTAAGACATAATCATTATCAAAAATTGTCCAATGTCCTTTTATTTTCCACTCTTTTTCTACATATCTTCTGAACTTTTTCCACTCTATCTTAAAAACTTCTAAATCATAGTGACAAGCATGTCTAATTTTGATCTATAATCAATGAATTTAGGGCCCTGCCAGAAATTGGGCCTGGAGAATATCAGGGAAGACCTGAGCCTGAGGATTTGAAATTCTTTCTTGTTTATTACCCTGCTGTATAACCGTTTCTTAGATGTAGCGAGGAGGGAACCAAGTAATCAGTGCCTTCCCAGGGAACTGCTAAAGGGAGTATCGGCCATCTGTGCCGAGCAAGGTCGGAGTTCGCTATCACCCTGGGAATGTGAATAGTTTTGACACTATTGGTGTGAACGCTCTCATCCCATTCCCCCTCCCTTGGAATTCTTGTTTACATAGATACAATAAAAGTATTGTATCTATGTAACAGTTTCATTCTTCTCAAAAAATGGCTTTGGCCAAGGTATCGGTCTATCAATAAACGTAGTATTTGTTTCAAAATCGACTCGTCATTGAACCCACATGATTTGACATTTTGAGAAGAATCCAATTAAGGAGTTTAACCGCCTTGGCTACCTTATAACCTGATGGCCGAAAGGATTCTAGGAGCTGGTGAATTCCCAGAGCCCGACAAGGGGGTACCCGCACTGGTCCCTCCGTGGCACGTTCTGGACGCGAGAAGAGGCCCGAGTTTGCCTCTCCACATCCAACAGCTGCTGGTCACCCCCCCGACAGTGGCAGCCGCGAACCTCGACAACACGATGGACGAGGCCCCGGTGTGCAGGGAGGCCATCCCCACCAGACACATGCGGAAGATGAAGATGACCAAGGAGGGGGGTGGCCAAATGGACAATCCTGGCAACCCAGGCAACCCCAGACCGGGAGAGCCGGAGGAGATCAACAACATTCTCGTCACTCCCACACCGAACCCCAATACTGCACAGGACGGGGAGGAACCGGAGATCCCAGGTGGAAGGGTTCTGGATACTCCAGCTCCGAAAGAGGAGGACGAGATAGTGCGTGAATTTCGAGCGATGGTCCGGACAGAGGTGGAAGACGTCATCAAAGGACTGCGAGATGAGATGCAGGTGATGACCACCCGAATGGCGGGGGAATTTAACAGACAGCTGAACAGAGCATTAGGTGTGCCTGGGTCTAGGAGAGCTCTCCAACTTCCCCCAGACCGGCCCCCTGCCGCCCCGCCGGCCGTGCCGCCCGCCCCACGCCCTCCAGCTCCAGCCTCACAGCTGGCACTGCCACCGCAACCGGCGGCGCCCGATGCCCAGAGATGGAGGTCAGGGACGGGAGTTAGAAGCTACCTTCGACGGAGATCCGGAGGAAGCTGAGTATTTCACGATCCAAGCCAATAGTTACATGCACTATTGGGGGAACACATTCCCTGATGAGTTTAGTAGGGTTGACTACCTTGGATCGAAGCTGAAGGGAGCGGCCAGAAGATGGTACATGAGCTTGTACGAAGCCATGAGTCCGGAGTTGGACTATGTCAATATGTTCCTACAGGCTCTGATGGCTCAGTATGAAGACCCCCTTCAGGAGACCTGAGCATTGGCCGCCTTACGGGACATGCAACAGGGGTCGAAGTCGATCCGAGAGTATGCTGCTGAATTTAAGGCTAATACAGCGAAAATAAGGGGCTGGAGTGAACTCATGAAAATTGAACACTTCACCCGGGGGCTGAATGCGGGTATCCTCGATTGGGCCCTCACCCAAGCGAGACCCACAACTTTAGTGGGCTGGGTCCAATTGGCGGGCGAAGTGGAGACCAACATGAAACGGGTGGCCATGCAGCGTCAACATCAGAGCAGCAAATCGAGCCGCGAAGCGAAGTCCGAAGGGAAAGCTGAGGTGAAGAAACCCCAAGGGTGGGAAGTGAAGGGAAGACCGTGGGGCCCCGCAAATGCTTCAGACGCGGGGACCCCAACCACTTGGCCAGCAGTTGTCCAAACCCTCTCCGAATGCCGTCATTGGGCTCGAAGACCAGCACCACTGCACCCAAGAAGACCCTGGGCTGCCCTAAGGAAGCGGCCAAAAGTAGCGCGGTGGCTGTGACGGAGCCAGAGGATGACCCCCTTCCCGTGGACGAGCTGAGTGAGTTGGCGTGGCTGGATGAGCCATCGGGAAACGAGGATGACCTGCTCTAATGGGTGCCACTCAGGTCACCGAGGAACCGGCACCACTCAGGGTGAGACTAATGGGATCACTATATCTTGTACCTGTTATACTGTTAAACCCTAACCTCAAAAGATTTGTGCAGGTGAAAGTCTTGATCAACTCAGGGTGTAACAGGGACATTATTACCTCAAAGCTGGTGGACGCTTTGGGATTAGCTACCACAGCCTTGCCCTTCCCCATCCAATTCAAACAAATGGATGGGTCGGTTATGTGGGGGGAGCCATGCGTATCCACAACCCAACTAGTGCCTGTGGGGATTGAGGAACATTGGGACCTAGAGGCTTTCGTAATCGCCCCTCCTTCCTCCTATGACATGGTACTAGGAGTAGGGTGGCTAGCCAAACACGAACCGAGTATACGGTGGGGAGATCAAACAATAAACTTTGTTGACCCGCTTTGCAGAAAGCATCTTTGGAATATTGATTGGGGGCCCCAGCCGCCTCCCAGGAAGGAGAAAGTCTGTTTAACTTTAGAAGAAGTCCCGGCGGTCCCTAAAGCCTACCAGGACTTAATGGGGGTGTTTAGTCCCCCACCGAAGCACAGATTGCACCATTGAACTGATACTGGGGCAAACACTGTCTAAGGCGAAGCTGTATTCGATGGGGTGGGCCAAGAAGGTGGAATTACAAAAATTCCTAGACAAGAATTTAAAACAAGGGTTCATTAGACCCTCGACGGCCCCCCATGCAGCCCCCGTCCTGTTTAGGAAGAAGGACGGTTCGCTCTGGCTTTGCACGGACTTTCGCGGGATTAATGGGATTTCAACCTCAAACGCCTATTGCATCCCCCTCATCAAGGATCTATTGAGTACGGTGTCTGAGGGGAAAATCTTCACCAAGTTGGACTTAAGGGATGCGCATTAAAAAAGGGGACGAATGGAAAACCTCTTTTAATACCCCCATGGGACAATTTGAGTACTTGGTGATGCCGTTTGGGTTGCAAGGAGCACAGGGGTGTTCATGAACTTTATCAATGATGTGTTGAGAAAATTTTTGTTCAAAGGAGTGGTGGTGTACTTGGACGACATAATTATTTATTCACAAAATGAGAAATCCCATGTGAAATTAGTGAGGGAGGTATTGAGCACTCTGTTGGAGCACAAGTTGTATGCTAAATTGTCTAAATGCGAGTTCCACAAAACGGAGTTAGACTATCTGGGATTCAGAGTCTCCGCTCAGGGGCTGGCCATGGATCCGGCTAAGGTGCAAGCCTTCTTGGATTGGGCTCCCCCGAGGACACATAGACAGCTACAATCCTTCCTCGGATTCGCAAATTTTTATAGGACTTTCATAGCCGGATTCGCCCAAATCATGCTTCCCCTGAGTTGTTAAAAACACGGGGGAAGGGCCCAGAGGCAAAGAAGCCGGGGGCCCGTTTGAATTGGACACCGAAGTGCCAGGTGGCCTTCGACAAACTAAAACAACTATTTACTACCGAGCTGGTCTTAAGTCACCCGAATGAGCTGAGACCCTTCATTGTGCAAAGCGACGCCTCCGATGTAGCCATCAGAGCCATTCTCATGCAAAAAGATGAGGAAGGGGGGTTACGACCCTGCACGTACATCTCTAAAAAGTTCTCACAAGAACAAAGGAATTGGTCAGTATGGTACAAAGAGGCCTTTGCTGTAACTTATGCCTTAAAGACCTGGCAGTCCTGGTTGGAAGGAGCAAAAATCCTGTTTGAGATTTGGACGGATCACAAAAATTTGGAAGCGCTCACGGGGAGACGGAAGCTGAGCGAGAAACAAATTAGATGGGCGGGCTTCTTCTCCAAATTTGACTTTGTGCTGAAACACATTCCTAGAACTAAGAATTTTTAGCAGACGCCCTGTCTTGCTTACCTCAGCATAACAGTCAAAAGGAGGAAGTAATAGACTCGTTGGTACCCCCCACTACAGTGGCAGCAACTGTGACCACTCGGTCAAAAACCAAACTCCGCCGCAGTGGGTGGGCAGAGGAGCGAATGGTCATAGAAACGGAATTGGAGGGGGAGAAATGACCAGAGGGAGTACAGAAAAGGGAGGATGGGTTATGGTACAAAGGAGAGAAAGTGTACGTCCCGAACAACATGAGGTCGGAAGTCCTACAATACTGTCACTCTAACAAATTGGCGGGGCATTTTGGGTATGTGAAAACACTCCACTTAATTAGCAGACAGTTCTGGTGGCCGCCACTGAAAAAGGACGTGTCCGACTTTGTGGCTTCGTGCCCCATCTGCTTAATGGCCAAACGGAGGGGTGGAAAGCCGCCCGGATTACTGAAACTGCTGGAAACGGCTACTCGACCCTGGTCGGTGGTATCAATGGATTTCATAGTTGAATTACTACCCTCCCAAGGGAAAACAGTAATCCTGGTGGTGGTAGACACTTTCTCCAAACAGGCTCACTTTATCCCCTGCTCGCAATTGCCCACAGCCAAGTGGCTAGCTTATCTTTTCTTCCACCACGTGGTCACTCATTTCCTGACAAGGTAATTAGTGACGGGGGCCACAGTTCGTTGCCAACATTTGGTGGGAGTTCTGTAAATTGGCAGGAGTCAAGCAGGGATTGAGTTCAGCCTACCACCCCCAGACGGATGGACAGACGGAACGCATGAATGCCTTGTTGGAACAATACTTGCGATGTTATGTAAATCACCAACAGTCAAACTGGATAGACTTATTACCCTTCGCAGAGTATGGCTACAACAACAGTGTGCACAGCTCAACCAGGGCTTCCAAATTTCAGATTGTCAACGGGTATGAAGGGAAGCCTGTACCTTTGCTGCCGGGGGTGGGGGGGAGAGACCTCAAGAGCCCACCTCGTTCGAACAATGGTGGGGCAAACTGGGAGACAGTTGGAAAGGGATTCAAGAGAATTTGGAAACATCCAAGGAGGCCTATAAGAAGCAATATGATAAGTCACATGTACCAGCATGGGACTTCAAAGTAGGGGACTCAGTGTTTGTGTCAACCAAAAACCTCCCACTGAACCAACCTTCCAAGAAATTGGCGTGCTGGTTTCTGGGTCCCTTTAAGATCAAACTGGTGATAAATAAAGTCACGGTAGAATTGGAACTGCCCAAAATGTTTAGTAAAGTACATCCTGTCTTTCATTGCAGTCTGCTGAGAAGAGACCCCAGTGCATCCCCATGGCACCCTCAATCGTCTGCACCGCATCCTATTCAGATTGGGAACCAAAGTCACCATGAGGTGCAGGAGATCCTGGACTCCAAAATGAGACACGGGACTTTGTACTATCTAATTAAATGGAAATACTTTCCCCCTAGCGAAAATGGGTAGCCCAAAAGGATGTATTAGCCCCAGATTTAGTTAGCAAATTCCATCGTAAATTTCGCGACAAACCCCGAAAGGGAGCTTAAGGGGGGCAGTATGTCAAGCATGTCTAATTTTGATCTATAATCAATGAATTTAGGGCCCTGCCAGAGACTGGGCCTGGAGAATATCAGGGAATACCTGAGCCTGAGGGTTTGTTATTCTTTCTTGTTTATTACCCTGCTGTATAACCGTTTCTTAGATGTAGCAAGGAGGGAACCAAGTAATCAGTGCCTTCCCAGGGAACTGCTAAAGGGCGTATCGGCCATCTGTGCTGAGCAAGGTCGGAGTTCGCTATCACCCTGGGAAAGTGAATAGTTTTGACACTATTGGTGTGAACGCTCTCATCCCATTCTCCCTCCCTTGGAATTCTTTTGATATAGTCCTTAAAAGTATTGTATCTATGTAACAGTTTCATTCTTCTCAAAAAATGGCTTTGGCCAGGGTATCGGTCTATCAATAAACGTAGTCTTTGTTTCAAAATCGACTCGTCATTGAACCCGCATGCTTGACACATAGTCTTTCAAAATTCTTGTTAATTTGTCCATTTCACTCCATGTCATAACTTTTACAATCCAATCCCATTTCTCTGGTGTTTTTTCTTGCTTCCACAAGAAATATAATGTCTTAGCAGCTGAAAGCATAGTTCTATCTTCTTTTGGAAATTTTTCCATTTGTAATCCCAACAGAAAAGTCTCTGCAACTTTCTTAAATTCATATCCCAAGATCCTAGAAATTTCTTGTTGAATCATCTGCCAATACTTTTTTGCTCTTTCACAAGTCCACCACATATGGTAGAAAGAACCTTCATGTTTTTTACATATCCAACATCTGTCTGGCATCTTATTATTAATCTTTGCCAATTTCTTAGGAGTCATATACTATCTATACATCATTTTAAAACAGTTCTCTTTAATACTATGACAAGTCGAAAGCTTCATAGAGTTCTTCCACAAATATTCCCAAGCTTCCACCTGTATTTCTTTATTTACATTAATTGCCCACAATTATTTGAGATTTCACTACTTCATCTTCCGTAGACAATTTTAAAAGTAATTTCTATAATTTTGAAATTAATTTTTCGTTGTCTCTTTCCATACTCTGAGCACTCAAAAGCTTTCCCCCGTGTGGGTTCTCTGATGATACTGAAAATTGCCACTCATACTGAATCTCTTTGCACATTCTGAGCATTCGAACGCTTTCTCCCCTGTATGGATTCTATAATGGTGTTGAAGATAGTCACTCGTACACTATTTTTCCCCACACTCTGAGCATTCAAAAGGTTTCTCCCCTGTGTGGGTTCTCTGATGTGTTTGTAGACTGCTACATGTACGAAATCTCTTTCCACACTCTGAACATTCAAAAGGTTTCTCCCCTGTGTGGGTTCTCTGATGCTGTTGAAGATGGCCACTCTGACTAAATCTCTTTCCACACTCTGAACATTCAAAAGGTTTCTCCCCTGTGTGGATTCTATAATGTTGTTGAAGATAGTCACTCGTACAGTATTTTTTCCCACACTCTGAGCATTCAAAAGGTTTCTCCCCTGTGTGGGTTCTCTGATGCTGTTGAAGATGGCCACTCTGACTAAATCTCTTTCCACACTCTGAGCATTCAAAAGGTTTCTCCCCTTTGTGTGTTCTCTGATGACGTTGAAGATCACCACTCTGAATGAATCTCTTTCCACACTCTGAGCATTCAAATGGTTTTACCCCTGTGTGGGTTCCCTGATGATGATGAAGACTGCCACTCCAGCTGAATCTCTCTCCACACTCTGAGCATTCAAAAGGTTTTACCCCTGTGTGGGTTCCCTGATGACGATGAAGAATGCCACTCCGGCTGAATCTCTTTCCACACTCTGAGCATTCAAAAGGTTTCTCCCCTGTGTGGGTTCTCTGATGACGTTGAAGATTGCCACTCTGACTGAATCTTTTTCCACACTCCGAGCATTCAAAAGGTTTCTCCCCTGTGTGCATTTTCTGATGCTGTTGAAGATGGCCACTCCAGCTGAATCTCTTTCCACACTCTGAGCATTCAAAAGTTTTTACCCCTGTGTGGATTTCCTGATGACGATGAAGATTGCCACTCCAGCTAAATCTTTTTCCACACTCTGAGCATTCAAAAGGTTTTTCCCCTGTGTGGGTTTTCTGATGCTGTTGAAGACTGCCCCTGTGACTGAATGTCTTTCCACACTCTGCACATTCAAAAGGTTTCTCCCCTGTGTGGGTTTTCTGATGCTGTTGAAGATGGCCACTCTGATTGAATCTCTTTCCACACTCTGCACATTCAAAAGGTTTCTCCCCTGTGTGGGTTCTCTGATGACACTGAAGGTCGCTACTCTGACTGAATCTCTTTCCACACTCTGAACATTCAAAAGGTTTCTCCCCTGTGTGGGTTTTCTGATGCTGTTGAAGATAGCCACTCTGATTGAATCTTTTCCCACACTCTGCGCATTCAAAAGGTTTTACCCCTGTGTGGGTTCCCTGATGACGATTAAGATGACCACTCCAGCTGAATCTTTTCCCACACTCTGAGCATTCAAAAGGTTTCTCCCCTGTGTGGGTTTTCTGATGCTGTTTAAGACTGCCCCTCTGACTGAATTTATTTCCACACTCTGCACATTCAAAAGGTTTCTCCCCTGTGTGGGTTTTCTGATGCTGTTGAAGATGGCCACTCTGAATGAACCTCTTTCCACACTCTGCACATTCAAAAGGTTTCTCCCCTGTGTGGGTTCTCTGATGACATTGAAGTTCGCTACTCTGACTGAATCTCTTTCCACACTCTGAGCATTCAAAAGGTTTCTCCCCTCTGTGGGCTTTCTGATGATGCTGAAGACTGCTGCTTGTACTGAATCTCTTTTCATAATCTGAGCATTCAAAAGGCTTCTCTGTTGTGTGTGGTTTTTCATGCTGTTGAAGATTGCCACTGAGAGTGAATTTATTTCTGCTCTCTGAGAATTCAGAAGGTTTCTCCTCTATCTTTATTCTTTGGTGCACAAGAAGCTGTGATCTATTTTGGAAATACTTTTCACACTTAATGGATTTACATGCCTTCTTTATCCTGGGCTTTGGAAAATGTACACTCTGCTGTATTCCATCATGCTTGTCAACCATGCTTGTCTTTATTCTTTGATTTCTGACATTTTCGTTCATGTTTTCATGTTTAACTCTATCTGGCATTTGCTGATGAACTTGTTCACTCTCCTCATTCCTCTGCTCATCCTTTGCTGATATAAAGAGAGAGATTCTGTTAGCACATGGGAAGGCTGGAAAGATCCAAAGGCATCTATGTGACTATAGGAGGAAAGGATTGATGGCCCTTTGGCTTCATCCAGCTAGACTGATCTTAACCACCCCTCTGCCTTCCCCCAAGAATATCTAGTATTTAAGGAGGCCTCCCCCACCCATGAAGAACTTGCTTAATTCTTGCCTAGAATGAGCTTCTGAGCCTCCAGATTGAGGCCTCCCTCCCTCCTTACTCACTGGCCTGTAGGATTGTACCAAACTAAATGTAGCACAGAAGGAAATCAGGAATCTTGTGGTTATTTCTGGCGTGTTCCCTTGACATAATAACAGTGAAGTCACTCACTCTGAACCAGCTCAATTGGAAAGGAAATATGCTCTTGGGATCCTCTAGAAGAACTCTGCAACATTTCTTCAAATGCAAGGCCATTCTCTTTCTTCACCATAGTTTCTCTTATACTTCTGGCTTCTTTTCCAGAGAGAGAGGGAGACAGAGAGAGAGAAAGTGATCATTCTTAACATGGGGAAGGAAAGAAATAAAAAACTAAAAATTCTTTTTGAAGGTCAGCACCACAATCTAGACCAAAGCCCAGAATCTGAACCAATATATGTGGAATAGATCTGTGAGGCAAAGAATCCTAGCTCTCCGAAGGGTTACAGAGTTTATTAAGTGGTCTGGTGTGACTTGTGGGTATTCATATTTGAGTCTGCCTGCAGCTAACATCATCGTTTTTTTCAAGGCCAGATCCCAGAATGTGGTCCTTGGTTAATTGTGAGAACTTGTATCCAGTTCTGCAAACAGGAGGGGGAGGGGATAAGGATGCTGCTGACATCCTCTGGAAAGTTCCAACCACCAGGACCTTTAATTGACCCTAAAGAGGCAGAAACTATAATATGGGAATAGAGGAGAGGGAAGCCAGGCTAACTGTATGCTCATGCCAGGCTAGTACACTTGAGATTTTCTTGATGCATCGTGATGAATAGTTCTCCCTAGAGTAATTTAGGCTACAGTTCAAATTCTTGGCTGAACAGAAGAAAAGGGGAGTGATTTTCTATATTAAACAAGAATTGGAGCTGAAATTAGTGTTTAAAGATAAAGATGGAAGATTTGTAGTGGTAGAAATAATATTAAATGCAAAACCCCCGTTGTTATTAGGACTGTATGCACCAAATGGTGTAAAAGATGCTTTTAAAAAAGACATTATACAACAATTTGATGACCAAGTTTTGATAATGGGGGACTTCAATGGAACAATTAAGAACACACTGGATAGGTTTAGAGGTAAAAAGAATAATAAGGAAGGAAAATTTCCAAAGTCTTTTTTTGAATTGGTCAAACAAGAAAATTTGGAGGATATATGGAGGAAATTTAATCCTGAAGTGCGGGACTATACCTTTTTTTCAGCAAGACATAAAACTTTGTCCAGAATTGACATGTTGTGGGGCACTAAAGTCTTAGGCCTTATAACAAAGAAAATAGAGATTTTACCTAAAATTGGGGCTGGCCATAACCCAATAATGTGGATTACAAAATTGTCTAAGAAGTTGAGAAGATGGAGATTGAATGAAGATTTACTACAGAATAAAGAAATAGTGACATCTCTAGAAAATGAAACTAAAGCTTTCTTCCAAAGAAACGATAAAGAGGATATAGAATTTCAGACCGTCTGGGATGCTTATAAAGCAGTAATGAAAGGAATATTGATTACATTGAATAACAAAGATAAGAGGGCAAAAGAAAAACAGATGCTGGACATTCAAAATGAAATAAAGAAAAAAGAAGGGGAACTGAGAAAAAGTCCAGGGAAAAAGAAAATTATAAGGAAGATTACAGTATTACAAACGCAAATGAGACATTTGTTAAATAAAGAACTGGAATGGAATCTGAAAAGATTGCAGCAGAAATCTTTCGAGGGAGCAAACAAACCCGGAAAATATTTGGTCTGGCATCACACTGTTGACTCATGTTCAGCATATGATCCACTAAGACCCCTAGATCCTTTTTGCACATACTACTGCTAAGACAAGTCTCTCCCAACCTATAACTATGCACTGGATTTTCCCTACCAAATTGAAGAACTTTATATTTATCCCTGTTAAAATTCATTTTATTGGTTTTAGCCCAGTTTTCCAGCCTTTCAAGGGCATCCTGTATCCTGTTTCTGTCTTCTACTGTATTTGCAACCACCACCCCCCGGCCAATTTAGTATCATCGGCAAATTTGATAAGCATTTCCTCTATTCCTTCATCCAAATCATTTTTAAAGATGTTGATCAAAACAGGTATCAGGACAGATCCTTGAGGCACTCCACTTGTCACTCCTCTCCAAGAGGATGAGGAACCATTCACAAGCACTCTTTGGGTGCGACCTGTCAACCAATTACAGATCCACCTAATGGTAACAGGATCTAAACCACATTTTACCAACTTGTCAAGAAGGATAGTGTGTGGAAACTTATCAGAAGCCTTACTGAAATCAAGATAAACGACATCTACAACATTCTCCTGATCCAGCAAGGTAAGTCACTTTCTTAAAAAAAGAGATCAGGTTAGTCTGACATGACTTGTTCTTAAGAAACTCATGTAGGAATTGAGTAGTTTTGCCCTCTCTTCATTACCCGTTACAATTTCACTTTCCTGCCCTCGCATTCATTCTTTCCAAATGTTCCAGGACCGACTGTTTGATGGTTTGTTCTAAAACGTTTCTAGGTACAGATGTCAAGCTGATGGGTTGGTAATTACCCAGATTCTCTTTTTCCCCCTTCTTGAAGATGGAGACAACATTCGCCCGCCTCCAATCTTCCGGCACCTCTCCTGTTCTCCAAGAATTCTCAAAAATAATAGCCAGAGGCTCAGAAATTACATCCGCAAGCTCTTTTAGAACCCTTGGATGCAGTTCATCTGGCCCTGAGGACTTAGTTTCATTTAAAGAAACCAGGTGTTTATGTACTACCCCTATGCTGATCCCAGGTTGGAACTTCATATGTTCTCCTTATATATTCTGTTTTCGCCATGTTGAGCACCGTTTCCCTCAGAAGAGAAGACTGAGGAAAAGTAGGAATTGAGCAGTTTTGCCCTCTCTTCATTACCCGTTACAATTTCACTTTCCTGCCCTCGCAATGGGTCTACCATGTTAGGGTTTGTAGAATCTTTCGGACTCAAGTGCCATCTTCTACTGGAGAAAGTTTTCCTTCCAGACGTTTCGTTCTCAGCTGCGGAGAACAAAATGTGTGGAAGGAAAACTTTCTCCAGTAGAACACGACACTTGAGCCCGAAAGATTCTACAAACCCTAATGATGTTACCAGCCGTGAAAACCTGAAATCTTTGGTCTACCATGTCTTCGCTCTTTTTCTAACTCTGAACATAAGAAAAGAACCCTTTTTTGTTGTTTTTAGCATTTGGCCAGCCTAAGCTCATACTGAGCTTTAGCTTTCATAACTTTTTCTCTACAAGCACTGGTGATTTGTTTAAATTCATCCTTG
Organism: Heteronotia binoei; assembly: GCF_032191835.1. Classification (NCBI taxonomy): domain Eukaryota; kingdom Metazoa; phylum Chordata; class Lepidosauria; order Squamata; family Gekkonidae; genus Heteronotia; species Heteronotia binoei. The sequence continues at coordinate 7,421,759 of NC_083227.1, read as the reverse complement.
GTTATAAGGCCCTCCTTCCAATTCCTAAAGGAGTCTTTTTTTATTTCTCCAGTCTTTAGAGAACTGTTTATGGAGCCAACTTGGTTTCTTTAGGCATTTCCAATTTTTCTTCTCATAGGAATTGTCTGTGATTGCACTTTCAGTATTTCACTTTTAAGAAACTCCCACCCATCCTGAACCCCCTTCTTCCTAAGTATTTCTGACCATGGGATTTTACCCAGCATAGTTCTAAGTTTATCGAAGTTTGCCTTTCTGAAGTCCAACCTATAAATCCGGCTACGTATAGCTTTTCCCTTCCCTAAGACAGTAAATTCCAAAATCACATGGTCACTACTGCCCAGGGTGCCCACTATTTCCACTTCTTCAATCAATTCTTCCTTGTTGGTGAGAATCAAATCCAAGATAGCAGATCCCCTTGTTTCCTTCCTCACTTTCTGGAAAAGGAAGTTGTCAGCAAGACAAGTCAGGAATCTATTTGACTTTTCATTTTTAGCAGAGTTGGACTTCCAACAGATGTCCGGGCAATTGAACTCTCCCATGATCACTGTATCCCTTCTCTTGGAGAACTTTGCAATCTGCTGTAGGAGTATCTCATCCAAATCCTCTGCCTGGCTTGGTGGTCTATAGCAGACCCCAACCATAATATCACTGTTTTTTCTTACTCCTTTTATTTTTACCCAGAGACTCTCAACTGAGCTATCATGTTCAGATTCACATATTTCCTCACAAGTATATATCTCCTTCACATACACTGTTACACCTCCACCCTTTCTCATTTGCCTGTCCCTTTTAAATAAGTTGTACTCCTGAATCCTAATATTCCAGTTGTGAGTGTCATCCCACCAAGTTTCAGTAAGGCCTATTATGTCATAGTCTTCTTCCCGTATTAGGACTTCCAGTTCCTCCTGTTTGTTTCCCTTACTCTGTGCATTAATGTAGAGACATCGGAATCCACTTTTTGTGCATCCCGAGGTTTTAGTTTCTGTACATACCTGCAAGTTCACATTACCTAGCTTATGCGCCACTCTCTGGAAATCTTTAATGTTCTTATCCCCAGTTTCTGGCACCATACGAGGCTTCAAATTATTGTCTCGCTCCTCCATACAATTTAGTTTAAAGCCCTCCTTATTAAGTTAGCAAGGCTGTTACCAAACACCTTTTTCCCTACCACCGTAAGGTGCAAACCATCTCCTGATAGAAAACCACTATCTCGAAAATGTAAGCCATGGTCCAGAAATCCAAATCTTTCCTGTGAGACTTATGTCTTCTGTGTGGGGAGGGAAGGGGGTGTGTGGAAATGCTATAGCGTGAAACATCACTGTCACATTTGACCAGACATGACTTGAGCAGCTCTGGAGACTTGAGAGTCATATGAATGAGCTTTCAGAGCATCTCTGGGCATGCTAACTTCACAAGCTATTCTTTTAGCCAGATGGAACTTCAACATGGCATCATATCTGTCCCAGACCCCACCCCAATCCGTCCCTAACCTGAGCTCACTACCCATCACATTCACAGGCTGCTATAACTGCTTCCATGCACAATGAGTCCTTACCACAGGACAGGTCATCTTGGGCACACTCCACCAGCTGTGCCCTCTGCCCTTGCTCCAAGGAAGCTCCTTCTGCCTCAGGGTCTGTAGCTTCTATCTTCACAGATGGTTCCCACATCTGAAACAACAGTAAGGGAGAAAGGTAAGAGAGAGAATGATCCTGTCCCACTCCCAGACTCTGCACCCAACTGTCAGCAGACCTGGTGAGTTAGCCGTAGTGATGAGAAATTCCCTAGCAGAAGAGGCTGCTGAAGGAGGCTGATAAATCTCCCACATGGATGATTAACACTTTGGTAATGATATGGCACTGAAACTTTAGGATAAGGTCAAATATTATTGCTTGAATTCTGGAGGGAATCCCCTCCTCACCTGTTCTGCCTGACTCAGGAAGAAACCTTCGGCCAGGGCCATTCGCCTGAGAACTGGTCTCCGGCCTACATCTTCGGACCCACCACTGCATTTCTTGGGGCAGGAGAATCAGGAACTGTTCCAGAATCTGCTTCTTGGTGTGCTTCTCCGGCTCCAGCCACTGGCTTCAAAGCCAAGGAGCTGGCTGCAAACCTCTTGGGGCCCATCGGCCTCATGATAGCAGAACTGCCAGTGGTGCTGGCAAAGCACATCTGAGGCCATGGTGTCCTTAGCCCAGATCTATGGCACAGCCCTTTCCCAGAATTCAACACCACTTCCAGACTGGATGGGATGTGGGTCTTTCCTTACTCTTTTGCCAGTTCCAGGTCCTTCTGGGTCCTGCTCTTCCATCTCCTTTCCCTTCTCTTGGGTCACATCTGTCTGTGATAACTTCCTCTTATTCACTTGGTTATGATCTGAGATTCTCTCGGAGGGTTATGATCTGAGGACAGAGACAGACAGTAGCGTGTCAAAAGGAAAATGAAAAAGAACAGGCATACACCATTGAACATCGGAAACCTTCATAGTGAGTTTGGCCCTTGTGCTTCTTGTGGCTTGTCAATCAGGTTTAATAGCATTTTTCTGTACTACAAACCAAGCTCTTTTATAAGTGCCTCCTTGATTTTTGGGGGAAATTAAGTACGTCTGTTTGTCTCTTTAAGGATGTTATAAGCTGTGCAGAAACGCCAGTTTAAGCTTGTGTTTCCCTGGGAGTTGGCTGGAGGAGTCTGTTAAACTCAAGGCAGGCTTTGGCCTAGTCTCCTCCTCACTCCCCTCCTGTCTGGAACCAGCAATTCTGAGGAGGGTGAGATTCTGCTGTATGGCTGTTCTGCTTTAAGAGGCTGAACAGTATATACAGTTTTATATTTAGAACCACTAATTTTGGAAGGGGTGTTGAAAGACCTGAGTCAGTTTGAGGTGACATGTGAGGAGGTCCTACAACTGATTGACAAATTAAAAACTAATAAGTCACCAGGTCCGGATGGCATACATCCAAGAGTTCTGAAAGAACACCAAGTTGATCTTGTGGATCTCCCAACAAAAATATGTAATCTTTCATTGAAATCTGCCTCCGTTCCTGAGCACTGGAAGGTAGCAAATGTCACCCCCATCTTTTAAAAGGGTACCAGAGGAGATCCGGGAAATTACAGGCCAGTCAGTCTGACTTCAATACCGGGAAAGCTGGTGGAAACCATTATCAAGGACAGAATGAGTAGGCACATTGATGAACACGGGTTATTGAGGAAGACTCAGCATGGGTTCTGCAAGGGAAGATCTTGCCTCACTAACCTGTTACATTTCTTTGAAGGGGTGAACAAACATGTGGACAAAGGAGACCCAATAGATGTTGTTTACCTTGACTTCCAGAAAGCTTTTGATAAAGTTCCTCATCAAAGGCTCCTTAGTAAGCTCGAGAGTCGTGGAGTAAAAGGACAGGTCCTCTTGTGGATCAAAAACTGGCTAATTAATAGGAAGCAGAGAGTGAGTATAAATGGGCAGTCTTCACAGTGGAGGACGGGAAGCAGTGGAGTGCCGCAGGGCTCGGTACTGGGTCCCATGCTCTTTAACTTGTTCATTAATGATTTGGAGTTGGGAGTGAGCAGTGAAGTGGCCAAGTTTGCAGATGACACTAAATTGTTCAGGGTGGTGAGAGCCAGAGAGGATTGTGAGGCACTCAAAACAGATCTGTTGAGGCTGGGTGAGTGGGCTTCAACGTGGAAGATGAGGTTCAATGTGGCCAAGTGCAAAGTAATGCACATTGGGGCCAAGAATCCCAGCTACAAATACAAGTTGATGGGGTGTGAACTGGCAGAGACTGACCAAGAGAGAGATCTTGGGGTCGTGGTAGATAACTCACTGAAAATGTCAAGACAGTGTGCGATTGCAATAAAAAAGGCCAACGTCATGCTGGGAATTATTAGGAAGGGTATTGAAAACAAATCAGCCAGTATCATAATGCCCCTGTATAAATCGATGGTGCGGTCTCATTTGGAATACTGTGTGCAATTCTGGTCACTGCACCTCAAGAAGGATATTATAGCATTGGAAAAAGTCCAGAAAAGGGCAACTAGAGTGATTAAAGATTTGGAACACTTTCCCTATGAAGAAAGGTTAAAATGCTTGGGGCTCTTTAGCTTGGAGAAACGTCGACTGCGGGTGACATGATAGAGGTTTACAAGATAATGCATGGGATGGAGATAGTAGAGAAAGAAGTCCTTTTCTCCCTTTCTCACAATACAAGAACTTGTGGGCATTCAATGAAATTGCTGAGCAGTCAGGTTAAAACGGATAGAAGGAAGTCCTTCTTCACCCAAAGGGTGATTGAGATGTGGAATTCACTGCCACAGGAGGTGGTGGCGGCTACAAGCATAGCCAGCTTCAAGAGGGGGTTAGATAAAAATATGGAGCAGAGGTCCATCAGTGGCTATTAGCCACAGTGTGTATGTGTGTGTGTGTGTGTGTGTATTGCCACTTTGTGACACAGAGTGTCGGACTGGATGGGCCATTGGCCTGATCCAACACGGCTTCTCTTATGTTCATCATTATTTTTTTCCTTTTCAAATGATATTTTGTTAATATTTCACAGTCGTTTGTGGGTTTTCTCAACTGGGGATTGGCAACCCTGGTGCGAGGAATGGTCAGTTGGGGCTTGCAAGAGGCCAAGCTCTTCCCCTTACTGTGGGGTAAGGTAATACTTGGGTTGGTCTTAAAGGTGCCACTTGACTCCTGCTTTGTTCAACTGCTTAAGACCAACGGGGCTTCCCACTTGGATCTTCCTTTAAATGTGACAGCCAGAACTCCCTTTGGAGTCCAGCCGTGCGTGTCACACCCTTGCTCCTGGCTCCACCCCCAAAGTCCCCCGATATTTCTTGAAATGGACTTGGCAACCCTAGTCCCCAGTCCCAGGAAGGGGCAGTTGGGGCTTGCAAGAGGCCGAGCTCTTCTCCTCGGGCCAGAGGGAGTGGCCATCTTAGAGGATACGAAGGACTCTCCAACCGAAACGAAGTAAAGGGCCTGTCCTGCATGTCATCCAGTTACGGCAGGGGTGTCAAACATGCGGCTTTTTGGGGAGGAGGGGGCGGATCAGGCCCCTGGTAGTCTCCTATCAGGCCCGTGAACATGTCTGCTTCCTTCTCCCCCTCTCTTGCTTCCTTCTGCAGCATAGTTTGCTTTGCCAGGATTCCTCAATTGCACAGAAGCTACAGAGCAAAGCCTCTATTTTCCCCATTGGCTGAGGCGCCTTCCTTGGGGAGGAAGTGGGGGGGCAGAGCTTGCTTTGATACTGACCACAGCATTGCAAGCTTGCTAATACTTTAAACATGTTTTAAGGGGTTTTTTTTGTTTTTTTAAAAAATCTTTAATTTTCAGCAAGAGATTTCGAAAATTTTGGGATATAATATCAAGAAGGCACCAGAAATTTTTTTGTTGGGATTACACATGGAAATATTTCCAAAACAAGACAGTACGATAATTTGATACATGCTTTCAGCTGCTCAGACATTATATGTGCAGATGTGGAAGCAAGACAAAATACTAGAAAAGTGGGAATGGACTTTAAAAGTTATGCATTGGAGTAAAATGGACAAGGTTACAAGAATCTTAAAAGAGAATGATTTAGAGAAGTTTAAAAATGAGTGGGGAAAATTTCAAAAATATGTTGAAAAACAATGGAATGTTAAAGGTTATTTGGTGATTTTTGACAATGATTAAGTTCTAAAGGAACGTTAAATGGACTATAGTAAAAAAAGTGAGACTATTGGAATAAATTTTTTTTCCATTCTTTCGATAATGACTAAAGGACTACTATGAAGATGGATTACAATTATAACCTATGGTTTTTTCTTTCTTTTTCTCTTTTTGCTTTATGATGTTTTTTTAATGAAGATTTTCTTATTTTTTTATTTAAATTTTATTAAGAACTTTTTCAATAAATAGCAACAACCCAAATTAAAGAAACAAACAAAACCAACCGCATAAATAAAAATTATACATACATCACATGCCCCATCAAAGAGGCACTTCTTAATGAATATTCTTTAATAGACAAACTGATTACCTTTTTTTTTTTTTAGCAATTTAATTAAAATACACTGCCGGGGGTCACTAAAAGGGGGGAAGGGTGGAGAAAATGTAATGTATATGTATTCATTTTAATGACAGATGATAAGTGTTATTACAATATATTACAGTATAATAAATTGTTTTTTAAAAAGTCTTTAATTGTGTTGTCTGTGTCCTTTGTAAAGTTGGTATCTCCGCTCCCAGCCATTACGTTTTGTGGCGCATCTAACCCAGCCCCACAAGATCTGAGTGATGTCAGATCTAGCCCTTATAACAAATTTCAACACCCCTGAGTTAAGGCAAGTATTAAAACAGGAAGAGAAGGAGTGTTTCTTCCCCAACTATGATTTATTTCTTCTGTCCATTTCTTGAAACGCTTGTAAATAGTTAAAGAAAGTAAATAAATATTTTGATTGTTACGATCTTGAGTCCCTCCGAACCACCTCGTTCCCCCAGCAGCTTGGAACACTAGTAGAAGATTGGGGAATCCCTAGGGTGAAGTGGTAGAACAGCTGGTTGCCAACTCTCCAGGGGCAGTATCCCTCAGCACTTCTTAACCCGTGAAGAAGCAGGATAGGCCAGCCAAACCTGATCTCCTCAGATCTGGGAAGCTAACAGTCAACTCTGGCAAATACTTGGTTGGGAGACCTCCTTGGAATGCCAGAAGCTGGGAGGCTGGGGCAGGCTTTATTTAGCCACCTCCCTGAATATTCTCCAGGTCTCCAATACGGGGTCAGTCACTAGAGGTCGCCATGATTTACAGTTGCACACACACACACTCAGAGATGCACACATGAACATGCACATATAAATACAACCCTCTCCCACAAAAAATGCATGGAATATACCAGGGGTGGCCAACGGTAGCTCTCCAGATGTTTTTTGCCTACAACGCCCATCAGTCCCAGCCATTGGCCATGCTGGCTGGGGCTGATGGGAATTGTAGGCAAAAAACATCTGGGGAGCTACCGTTGGCCACTCCAGGAATATACCAGAGGATATATTCCGTATTCCAGCTTACCCTGAAAAAAAGGACCATTTTCCAGGAACCAGCCTGTTTGGAAAAAAGCCCAAGCCCTGAGCACCTCTGTGTGGCTGTGAAGCGTCATGATGGTGCCCTACTAAAGATGGTAGATGTGGAGGGATGGGGCAGGGGCCATACAATTGGGGCAGCCCTGTTCTCTCCCAGTGTGTCCCATTTGCAGAACGCTGCTGCAGGTGGATACTCCAATGCACATCCATAGTTCTCCCTGGAGTGTTTACTCCAGAGATCCTGTCACTGACGCCCTGATCCACACAGCGAGGAATGCCTGTGTGCCATTTCCTCGACCTCCTGGCCTTGGGGAAAATAGCAGGGGGTGTGGCCACACCAACATGCTCCACCCCTCTCTCCCTGTCAGGGGAGCTGCCTCATGCGTTTCCATGAGCACAGGTGGTGTTGCTAGGCTCTCTGCAACAAAGTCCTTTTAAAATGTTCCTCTCCTCTGCTGGGGGGGGGGGAATGTGGCTTGGACACTGGCTAGCAGCCCCGGCCCCACCTCAGGGGCTTAGGAAGGGGGTGCAGCCGATTCCAGCACGGGCCAGATCTCTCCTCTCCCACACCCCTCTCTTACTCATCCTGGTTGCCAAAGGGCCTGCTTTGGTTGGTTGGTTTGCAGAATTTTAAAACAAACCTCCACTTCCACAGTGGAGCAAAACTATTGCCTTGCAGAGTCAGGTGGGGCCTGAAGTTCTCCCAGAATTGCAACCAACCTCCATTGGGCAGAGATCAGCTCCCTGGGAGAAAAATGGCTGCACTGGAGGGAGAACCCTGCAGACTTCTTCCCACCTCACAACCACCCCGTCCCCACACACTCACAACGTCCAGGAATTTGCCATTCAGGAGTTAAGAACATAAGAGAAGCCATGTTGGATCAGGCCAACGGCCCATCAAGTCCAACACTCTGTGTCACACAGTGGCAAAAAATTTTATTTACACACATACACTGTGGCTAATAGCCACCGATGGACCTGTGCTCCATATTTCTATCTAAACCCCTCTTGAAGGTGGCCGCCACCACCTCCTGTGGCAGTGAATTCCACATGTTAATCACCCTTTGGGTGAAGAAGTACTTCCTTTTATCCGTTTTAACCTGTCTGCTCAGCAATTTCATCGAATGCCCACGAGTTCTTGTATTGTGAGAAAGGGAGAAAAGTACTTCTTTCTCTACTTTCTCCATCCCATGCATTATCTTGTAAACCTCTATCATGTCACCCCGCAGTCAACGTTTCTCCAAGCTAAAGAGTCCCAAGCGTTTCAACCTTTCTTCATAGGGAAAGTGCTCCAGCCCTTTAATCATTCTAGTTGCCCTTCTCTGGACTTTCTCCAATGCTATAATATCCTTTTTGAGGTGCGGCGACCAGAACTACACACAGTACTCCAAATGAGACCGCACCATCGATTTATACAGGGGCATTATGAGTTGGCCATCATCTGACAGCCACAGCTTGGCCTGACCCCCACCTGCCTCTCGAGAAGCTTCACCCTCTCCACCTCCTCCATCACTTACTTTTAAGCAAACCTCCTGGGGATCCGGCTGCAAGGTTTCCCCCTCCCTTTTCTGCACCCCTCCCTGCTCTCTTTCCCCCTTGAGAAGCAAACCCCTTCCCACACGCACAGGCATCCGCAAAGAGGGAAAGAGCCCCAATCTTTTCCACCCCTCCCGCTCCTAGCGTGACTTTGTGGCGTTAACCCTTTCAGTGCTGCAGAAGAGTGCCAAGTGTGTCCCCCTGTCCTCTCTAGGACCACCCGTCTGCCACGCTGCTCAATGGGGCTACTCGGGATAGGGTTGCCAAGTCCAATTCAAGAAATATCTGCGGGCTTGGGGGGGGGGGAGCCAGGAGCCTTTGGGGGGTGGAGCCAGGAAACATTGGGGGCGGAGTCAGGAACAAGGGTGTGGCAAGCATAATTGAACTCCAAAGGGAGTTCTGGTCATCACATTTAAAGGGACTGAACACCTTTTAAAATACCTTCCTTCCATAGGAAATAATGGATATGGGTACCTTCTTTTGGGGCTCATAGAATTGAGCCTCCTGGTCCAACCATTTTGAAACTCGGAGGGTATTTTGGGGAGAGGCACTGGATGCTATATTGAAAATTTGGTGCCTCTACCTCAAAAAACAGCCCTCCCAGAGTCCCAGATACCTGCGGATCAATTCTTCATTATTTCCTATGGGAATAAGTCTCTATAGGGAATAATGGAGTTCCCAGCAGACATATTCCTCCCCTCCCCCCGCTTTCTGATGACCCTGAAGTGAGGGGGAGGGTCTCCAAACCGGGGGATCCCCTGTTCTCACCTGGGGATTGGCAACCCTACCTCGGGAGCAACTTTGCGCAGGGTCGATCAACTGTGCTGCGAGAATTCCAGGATCATCCAGGAAAAGGAGGCTGAAGCTGCATCCTCCCAGCTCCTTAGAATAAGAACTCGGTTGGGGCATGCAGGGGAGGGGGAGACAGCTTCATAGGTTGGCTCTTCAGTAGACGAGGAAGCCTTTTCTCTGTTGCCCCCTCGACCTCAAGTGCGGCCAGGAAGCGCCCCTTGGAAGTTTTGACAATATTTCTGGGGGGGAAAGGACAGAACCCAACCCCACACACACAACCCCCTTCAAGGGCTTGCTGCGTCCCTGGGGATAAGCTCTCCCTTTGCAGCCCCAGAGACAGAAGGAGAAAGAGGGCAACAGTCCCTGCCTCGGGCTGCATAGGAAGATTTTCCCCCTGCCTCTGCACCATCCCCCGCCAAGCTGCATCATTGCAGAGCTTTGGTCTGTCAGGCCCAGAGCCAAGGAAAGACAATTAGAGTTCAAGATCTTCATTCAGCTTCCCGGGCATACACACGCATTGTCAGAACTGACGCTCCCGCCATCTCTCCCACCTTATCCACCTTTACCCGGACGTTACTATTCAAGCCAAGCGGCGCCAAGCAAAAAGCGGGGATTTTGTGCAAGGTTTTGCTATGTCCCCATTGCTACAATACAGTTACCCGTTTCTGGGTCGCATCTCCTCCTGTTCCGTGGCCTTGGCCACATAGCAACTGCCCAGCTCCCAGGCACAGCATCCTGCCTTCAGAGAAGCAATAAGCAGTGACCACCTCAAAGCAGCAAAGCAATTCAAGCATGGCATTGTATAATAGGATACATATGGCAAGAGGAACTATATGGAGTGACTCTTGACACGGTGGGTGAGGGCAGCCAGGCTGAAGGGAAGCCAGGAAGCCTTTGTCCTGTCTCTGCAGCTCGGAAAGGACTAAAGCAGCAGAGCTGTTTGCTAGAGAGGCTGACCAAGGAGAGGGAGGGAGGGCTCTGTGGTCTTCCCTTCCCAGCCCCCCCCCCCTGCAGAAATTCCCCACCAACTTAGCACCGCCCTGGTCTGGCATGCATGATCCCCGCCTCCCTCCCTTAATCTAAAAGCTTATCTCCCCCGTCCCCCCTTCACATGGCTTACTTTTAAGTAAACTTCTCCAGACTCCAGCTGTGCTTTGCTCCGCTGCAGCTTCTGTGCAGCCCCCCTCCTCTTTTTTCCCCAGTTTGGATGCAAACCGCTTCCCAGGCGCATGCGTGCACAGGCAAGGAAGGAAGGCAGGAAAGAAAGAGACCCTCCTCTTCTCCGATCTCCCCCCCCTCCCTATTCCCTGCTGAGCCTCTCTTGCCAATGGCTTTGTGGCGTTAACCCTTTCGGTGCTGCAGAGGAACGCAACGTGCGCTCTCGTGTTCTCTCCAGGAGGAGCCAGGCTGCCGTCTGCAATGCTGCTGCGTGGGACTTCTCGGGAGTAATTCTGCACGGGGTTGCATGCCCACACGATTCAGGAAAAGGAAGCTGAGCCCGAGCAGCTCCTTAGAAGAAGGGCCGTAGAAGAACTGGATTGGGGGAGAGGAGGCTGCAGAGATTTACTGTGAAATAGATCCCGGCGGGCAGCCGTGTTGGTGTGAAGCAGTTGAACAAAGCAGGAGTCAAGTGGCACCTTTGAGACCAACCCATTTTTATTTAGAACTTCAGCTTTCCTGTGCTCTTAACCACACTTCATCACTGTGATGAATGAAGCGTGCTTAAGAGAGCACACGGAAGCTGACCTTCTAAATAAAAATGGGTTGGTCTCAAAGGTGCGTCTTGACTCTTCCTGTTAAATAGGTGAGGAAGCGTTTTTCTGTTGCCCCCCCCCCACCAGATTTCAAATGCGGCCGGAGACTGGGGGCAGGAGGGGCTCTGATGCCACCAGCCCCACCTTTTCTTTCCTGCAGGGGTTGATCTCTGAGGTCTGCAGATGTTCTGTTGTTGGAGCTAGGATTGCCAAGTCCAATTCAAGAAATATCTGGGGACTTTGGGGGTGGAGCCAGGAGACATTAGGGGTGGAGCCAAGATCAAGGCTGTGACAAGCATCATTGAACTCCAGAGGGAGTTCTGGCCATCACATTTAAAGGGACGGCACACCTTTTCAATTCCTTCATTCCATAGGAAATAATGAAGGATAGGGGCACCTTCTTTTGGGGCTCATAGAATAGGACCCCCTGGTCCAATCTTTTTGAAACTTGGTGGGTATGTTGGGGAGAGGCACTAGATGCTATACTGAAAATTTGGTGCCTCTACCTCAAAAAACAGCCCCCCCCCAGAGCCCCAGATACCTGCGGATCAATTCTCCATGATTTTCTATGGGAATAAATCTCCATAGGGAATAAGAGTTCCCAGCAGACATCCCCCCCCCCAGTTTCTGATGACCCTGAAGCGGGGGGAGGGCCTCCAAACCGGCGGATCCCCTGCCCCCACCTGGGGATTGGCAACCCTAGTTGGAGCATGTCTCCAGGGCCTCCCTGGAGGTTGGCAATCCCGTCCCAATCGAAGCAAAAGAAACCAGAGGTAGCCTCCCTCCCCCCCCCCGCTGCCCCCTTCCTTTCCCTGCCCGCCCGCCCTCCCTCCCGGGTCTCCAGCCAGACCCTGCTGCAAGAAGTGCAACCTCAGCAGCACCCGCAGGCTGCAAGGAAATGCCAGCAAAAGGGGGGGGGGATCGCAGCCCTCTGAAGGGGGACCCCTGAATAATTATGAACACCCCTATAATAATAATAATAATTGAAAATATGGTTAACAACAGTGCTCCCCCTTTCAGTTGTGCCTTCAAAAGAGAATGTCTGACGCAACATTTAGAGTGACTGTTAAGAGGCCCCTTAGAGGAGCTTCTGATAAACTTAAAAACCAGACATGCTAAGGGTGTGAATCCAAGATAACAGGAGCCTGGAGAGAAGGAACTTTGTTGTTGATAAGCAAAGGAACACAGCAGTGGAAAATGACAAGAAATTACTGAAAGGAAAACAGGAGGTGGAGCATTTGAATTCGATAAGGACTGTGGGCTAATCTGCTTGCTTTGGGGATGAATAAAAATGGTCAGAAGGCTGATGATTTTAACTTTGTCATTTTGAAGCTTATGCTGACAAGTTCACTTTGATATCCAAGTAAAATATCTCGGTTTAAACCAAGCAATGTGTGGGTCCTCGTTATTCTACTGCTACACCTCCCCAACCTAGACTGGCCTTGCCTTTGCTCTCCCAGCAGAGGCAGAATCCCAAACCTCCCCCTCTCCTTCCCCCACGGAGACCCCTTTCTTACTTGCGGGAGGCTGGATAGTAAAGACCCCAGGACAGGCGGGGGGGGGGGAGGGCTATGGCAGCCTGCAGCGTTCTGGAGGGGGGTTGCGTGGGAAGGCTCCTGTGGCCTTTTGCTCCTTCTCACACACGCACATTCTCACACTCAAAAACACAACCTTCTCTTTTTTTATGATTTTGCATTTTGATGTGCCTGTGTGTTGGTGGCCTTTTCAAGAGTTGTGCGTTTACAGTTTCTCGGGTGGAAGAATCTTCTGGTTGTCTCATAGGCACAATTCAGTTGCTTAATGTGACTGGACTCTTAAAGAGCCCTTGGTGGAAACTAACCCTTCCCCCTCCCCCTGTTCTACTAGGTGTAAAGCCTCAGGAAGTTCTGCTTCACTGAAGCTGAAGAGGTGTGTGTGCACACAGAAGATTGGACCCAGAATCAAATTGTGTTGCTCTCAGAGGGGCATCTGGACTCAGACTTTTCCCTAAAAGTATTCTTTGGCTGTATTTTTCCCCTATGATCGGGGGTTTCAACAGCTGCAAGTAAAGGGGAGAAATATGAAGAGCACATGTGTTTGTGGAGGGGTTAACTCAGGGAGCATACAGGGGCACTACCATGAAGATGATATTGGATTTATATCCCACCTTCCACTCCGAAGAGTCTCAGAGCGGCTCACAATCACCTTTCCCTTCCTCCCCCACAACAGACACCTTGTGAGGTGGGTGGTGCTAAGAGGGCTCTCGCAGCAGCTGCCCCTTCAAGAACAGAGGTTCAGAGTGGCCTACAATATCCTTTATCTTCCTCCCCCACAACAGACACCCTATGAGGTAAGCGGGGCTGAGGGGGCTCTCACAGCAGCTGCCCTTTCAAGGGCAGAGGCTCAGAGAGCGGCCTATGAACTCCTTTCCCTTCCTCCCCCACAACAGACACCCTGTGAAGTGGGTGGGGCTGAGAGAGCTCTCTCAGCAGCTGCCCTTTCAAGGACAGAGGCTCAGAGCGGCCTACAATCTCCTTTCCCTTCTTCCCCCACAACAGACACCCTGTGAGGTGGGTGGGGCTGGAGAGGGCTCTCACAGCAGCTGCCCTTTCAAGGACAGAGGCTTAGAGTGGCCTACAATCTCCTTTCCCTTCCTCTCCCACAACAGACACCCTGTGAGGAGGGTGGGGCTGGAGAGGGCTCTCACAGCAGCTGCCCTTTCAATGACAGAGGCTCAGTGCGGCCTACAATCTCCTTTCCCTTCCTCCCCCACAACAGACACCCTGTGAGGTGGGTGGGGCTGGAGAGGGCTCTCACAGCAGCTGCCCTTTCAAGGACAGAGGCTCAGAGCGGCCTACAATCTCCTTTCCCATCCTCCCCCACAACAGACACCCTGTGAGGTGGGTGGGGCTGAGAGGGCTCTCACAGCAGCTGCCCTTTCAAGGACAACCTCTGTCGGAGCTATGGCTGAACCAAGACCATGCCAGCAGGTGCAAGTGGAGGAGTGGGGAATCACACCCGGTTCTCCCAGATAAGAGTCCACACTCTTAGCCACTACACCAAACTGGCTCTCCCTCAGAGATGGGGTGGGGGGGGTGGCGTAGACCACAACTTCTCGAGAGGGGGGAAGGGGCAGAACCTAGTCCAGGCCCACATGGTTAGTAATTTGTATTTGTTTAAATTTGAAATTATTTATACTTCCAAAGGCTACCAACAATTAATGGTGTGGTTTAAAAATATATAATTTTATTCACTCATCATAGTCTCAAAGAAAGAGGACCTTCTGAGATGAAAGATCTCATGAACTGCTTCACTGTGATAAGCAGTGGAAATCATGTATGAAAGGAAATACTCCACCCCCCTTTCCTTCCCACAACGTAGCCTGAGTGTGTGACTGGACCGAGGTCACATAGCATGTTTTGTGGCTAAGTGGAGATTTAAACTCTGCTGTTCCCTGGAAGGTCAGATGCTGAAGCTGAAGCTCAAATCCTTTGGTCACCCAATGAGAAGGGAGCACTCCCTGGAGAAGACCCTGATGCTGGGAAAGACAGAAGGCAAAAGAAAAAGGGGACGGCAAAAGAGGAGATGGCTGGACAGCGTTCCTGATGTAACCAACATAAATCTGAGGGGACTTCGGAGGATGGTGGAAGACAGGAGGGCCTGGCGTGACTTTGTCCATGGGGTCGCAAAGAGTTGGACTAAACAACACAACTCCCTAATCTTAGACAAACCCTCTTAACAACCAATGCTTCCTCTCAGCTCAATTAGTGTGAGCTAGCTCACAGTTCTTTAGTCTCTGTCTCACACATTTTTGTCTTAGTTCAAGAAAAATGGCTCCAGAGCAAACTAATTTATGTAGTACCTCACAATTTAATGCCATTAGCTCACAAAGTAGAATCTTTGCACACAAGACTTCGCAGCTTAGAGGGAGTATTGTTAATTACACCACTAAGAAGATGATAGAAGAAGATATTGGATTTATATTCCGTCCTCCACTCCTTAAGAGTCTCGGAGTGGCTCACAATCTCCTTTCCCTTCCTCCCCCACAACAGACACCCTGTGAGGTGGGTGGGGCTGAGAGAACTTTCACAGCAGCTGTCCTTTCAAGGACAACCTCTGCCAGAGCTATGACTGACCCAAGGCCATGCCAGCAGGTGTAAGTGGAGGAGTGGGGAATCAAACCCGGTTCTCCCAGATAAGAGTCTGCACACTTAACCGCTACACCAAATTGGCTCTTACATACTGGATACACACTAGGAAATCTTCAAACGCCTCTCAGAATCCACAGTACACTCCAGCATCTCAGATACCCTGACCTGAAATTGTGGGAGCCTTTGTTTGATTGAAGTACAATCCAGGAGAGCGGAATCGCCTCTCTTGCCATATTTCATGAACCAGCTTTATCTACCACTCCCCAGTCATACATCCACACAGAAACAATAGGTGAAAAGGCTATTCCCAGATATTCAATTTCTTATTTTCTAAAATGGACAACTGCAGTACTGCAGTCCAAGCTCTGCTAACGACCTGAGTTCGAACCCAACGGAAGCTGGGTTCAGGTAGCCATCTCAAAGTTGACTCAGCCTTCCACCCTTCCGAGGTCGGTAAAATGAGCACCAAGCTTGCTTGGGAGTAAAGCATAGATGACTGGGGAAGGCAATGGCAAACCACCCTGTAAAAAGTCTGTCAAGAAAACATTGTGATGTGATGTCACCCCAGGGGTCAGTAACAACTTGATGCTTGCACCTTTGCTTTTAAAGCTGGATGCCAGAATCACCTTAACTTTCAGCACTGGAGACACAGGACTCTCTTCCCCCTATCCTGACACACACAGAAAATTCTCCTTTCCTCTCCATTTCTTTTTCTTTAAAGCTGCAACTTCCAGGGCATGAAAACAACTTCCAATACAGTCTCTTTTGATGAACTGCAGTTTGAAAGTAGGGGCTGTAGGCAGAACTTCTCAGTTTAGAAAACAGACAATTAAGGGCGGGCCTGATGGTGGTTTACAAAATTATGCACGGGGTGCAGAGAGTTGACAAAGATATTTCCGCCCCTCTCTCAAACTACTAGAACTTGTGGGCATCCGACGAACCTGACAGGCAGTAGACTGAGGCTGGGCAAAAGGAAATACTTCTTTAAACAGCAAGTGATTAAAATGTGGAACTTGCTGCCAGAGGATGTAGTGAGGGCCGCAGCCACAGACAGCTTTAAAAGGGGACTACAACCGTTCATGGAGCAGAAGTCTAATAACAGCTGTGGTGGACCGGTCCTGTGTCGGCTAGCTGGCCCCGCTCCCGCCCAGCCCTTCCTGGTATGCCGACCTGAAAGGGCCGTTCCACTTTGCTGCCTCAGGGTATCCGCCTCCTAACCTCCCTCTGGACTCCCTAGGAACCTTTCTTGGGGGCTTCCCAGGGATCTTTGGGGCTCCCCTGGAGAGTTGGCAACCAGCCACTGTGCTGCTTCTCCCCACCCAAGGGACTCCCCGATCCACTCCTAGCGTCCCAAGCGGTTGCGGAGACGAGGTGGTGCAGAGGGACTCCACTTTGAACAAACAGAACATTTATTTAAAGCGCACACACAACTATTGACAGGCATGTTTAAAAAGTGAGCAGAAGAAACAGATAGAGTTGCCAAATCCAATTCAAGAAATATCTGGGGACTTTGGGGGTGGAGCCAGGAGACATTGGGGCGGAGCCAGGAACAAGGGTGTGACAAGCAGAATTGAACTCCAAGGGAGTTCTGCCCATCACATTTAAAGGGTCAGCACACCTTTTTAAAATGCCTTCCTTCCATAGAAAATAATGAAAGATAGGGGCACCTTCTTTTGGGGTTGTAGAATTGGACCCCCTGGCCCAATCCTTTTGAAACTTGGGGGGTATTTTGGGGAGAGGCACTACATGCTATACTGAAAATTTGGCACCTCTACCTCAAAAAACAGCCCCCCCAGAGCCCCCGATACCCGCAGATCAATTCCCCATCATTCCCTATGGGAATTGTTCATGGAGGTGCATAATGGCTGTGGAGGTGGGGCTTCCCCCGCTGGCCAGCTGGCTGGGGGAGGGGGGAAGCCTGTAAAACCGGGGGATCCCCCGCTAGGACCTGGGGATTGGGAAGCCTAGAAACAGATCATAGTAGGGGAAGAGCGCTCCTTCTCTCCCTGTTCTAATACTTGCCCTGGCTGCATGCCATGCAGGGCAGGAACTTCACTTAGACTGTTGCAAGCCTCACTACACCTTCCTCAGGCTGTTTTCATACTGACTGCCAACTCTGAGACTGAACTCCAAGACTGGACTCAACTGTCAGCTTCCCCTGACAACTTTAACTGTCTGTTTTCCTGCCCCAAACCTCCTATATAAAATCCAGTTCCCGCCCAGGAACTGGTAGGCCTCTCTTGCAGCACTCTGGGAGGCAGGCCTCCACGACCTCCTGTCTCTCTAGGATGGAGGAGGAGGAAGAGACTAGGCCCAAAGCCTGCCTAGAGTTTAATAGACTCCTCCAGCCAACTCCCAGTGAAAGTAGGGTTGCCAAGTCCTCTTCATCTCCCCAGCGGGGGACATTCGCGCATGCAGAAAAGTACCACAGAGTTTTAACCTCCCAAATGGCTAGGGTGTCTGGGAAAACCATAGAGTTTTCCCGGAAATGCCTAGAGCGGCCCTGCCATTTTGATGACGTCACTTCCGGGTGACATCATCGCACAGGGGGGTTCCCCCTGCCAGCCCAATGTGGGCTGGCGGGTTGAGAACCTCTCGGCCGGGAGATTCCCCGCCTGGACCGGGGGGGTTGGCAGGCCTAAGTGAAAGTCCAGCCGAAATGGCGTTTCTCCACAGCAGCTACTAGACAGCGTGATCAAAGGGAATCTTCATGTTCAGAAACTGTCAAACTTTGAACCCTGGGAGTGTCGGGAGGCAGTGTCGAAGGAAGAGCTCAGAAGCTGTCACCTCAACACCGAGATGACTGCTATGCATGGCCAACCCTTCTCCTTCGTGGAGGACGGAGCTTTCCACCGGCTGCTGAACCCCCTAGCTCCTTGGCCCTCCATCCCCTCGCAAAGGGACCTGCCAAGCATCACTCCAAGGTGGCAATGGTCTAGGTGGTTCAAGACAGCTTCTGAAAATAGTTAAAACATTTCCAGTGGAAACCCAAAATACAGTATCTCTCCCTTTCCCTCCCTTAGGAGATCCCTGGAATTCAAACCCCCATAAAAGCCCTGGCAAACCAGTAGATCCTGAAGATCTCTGAGCGGGGCTTCACCTCCCACCCCTTCATGGAGCCCCGTCCGCAGAGGCAAAGCCAAGATGGAAAAGGCCCAGGTTCTGAGAAGTCGCAGACTGGCTGTGTGGGTCAAAACATCAACATTTCAATTATTGTGAGACTACTTCTGAGCCCTTCTATGATTCTGGGGTGCTGATTCAGCTGTCCAAGTTTAAAGGGACTGTCTCTTTTGTTGCCTGCCAAACCATGCAACTCCAGGGTGAGCGAACCGTGCCTTCAAAGTTCACATGCCACGGAGTTGCGCAGCTTGGAGAAGGAAGGGATTTAGAGGGACAGTCCCTTCAAGTGCCTCCCCCTCCCTCCGCCATGGGGAAAAATGGAGGAAGAGGGCACATTCTTCTTTAGGCCCCATAGACTGGCCTCCTGGTTCAACTTTTTGTAAACTTGGCGGAGGGCATCTGAGGAAAGGCACAGGCATAATGGAGCAAATTTGGTACCAATGCCTTAAAAGAGCCCCTCTCCCAGAGTGCCAGATATCCCTGGATCAATTCTCCATCGTATGTGATGTGGCCCACTGAATTTCCTAAGTTGTTTGCTTAGGGAACACAACCTGTTTCTTTAGGCCCCCATTAATCCTACTGCCAGAATGGTTTTGGCTTCAAAGTAATGAAACCCCAAAAAGCTCATAGTAAGCTAGACTAGGGAACCATTAGGGTTGAGATATGCCTCTCTAGAACTGCTTCTCAGATGAAATGTTTGTGAATTAAGGATGCCAGCTGGTCAAACTATGGTTACACCAGCAGCAGAGAGGCTGTAGATAGCTGTCACCCTCAAACTTTCTATTCCTTCATTGGATCTGGGAAAGGAACTAGTTCTCACCAGTTTTGAAGACATCAGATTGGCAGATAACCTGAAGTGTGAATTTCACACAGGAGGGCAACCACTTAAAAGTTCTCAGCCTTTTTAAACCAACAACACTAGTTCCTTTGAAGAACCTCATCGGAAAAAAACTGTAAGAAGCTTTCATCCTGTTATTGATTCTCTGAGGAACATGAAATTTAGATCTGTGCCTCAGGCTCTTCCCACATACAGATCATTGATAAGATTCCTCCCTTGGGGGGACTCTTCAGTTCTAAAGGAGAGATAAGCTGAGTTTCTGATCCGCAGATCCCATTGCCCATCCTTAAGAACGTAAGAGAAGCCATTTTGGATCAGGCCAATGGCCCATCCAGTCCAACACTCTGTGTCACACAGTGGTTAAAAAAACCCGCCAAGTGCCATCAAGAGGTCCACAAGTGGGGCTAGAAACCCTTCCACTGTGCCCCCTCCCCAAGCACCAGAATACAGAGCATCACTGCCCCAGGCAGAGAGTTCCAACGATAAGTTGTGGATAATAAGCTGCCCTGAGCCTGCTTCGGCGGGGAGGGCGGGATACAAATTAAAAATTATTATTATTATAGCCACTTATGGACCTCTGCTCCATATACTTATCCATTCCCCTCTAGAAGCTGTCTATGCTTGTAGCTGCCACCACCTCCTGTGGCAGTGAATTCCACTTGATAATCACCCTTTGGGTGAAGAAGTACTTCCTTTTATCCATTCTAACCCAACTGCTCAGCAATTTCATTGAATGCCCACGAGTTCTTGTATTGTGAGAAAGGGAGAAAAGTACTTCTTTCTCTACCTTCTCCATCCCATACACAATCTTGTAAACTTCTGTCATGTCACCCCGCAGTTGACGTTTCTCCAAGCTAAAGAGTTTTAAATCCTTGTTTTATCCGTGTGATTTTCCCTACGGGATCTTGTTTGGATTTTGAATGTGGCTAATGCTGTTTCACCGTCCAAGCACTTATAAACATTTCTTTCTGATCAGGGAAAGGTTTCTTCTGTAAATTCAAGCCCTTTAAAGCAGTTTGAACCTTTTCGATACCTTTTATGGTCTGCGATTGTCTTTTAGCTGTGAAGTAGGGGGAAAGCTCTATTTATGGGCTAAGGAGTTACATGGA
Source organism: Heteronotia binoei (assembly GCF_032191835.1). Taxonomy (NCBI): domain Eukaryota; kingdom Metazoa; phylum Chordata; class Lepidosauria; order Squamata; family Gekkonidae; genus Heteronotia; species Heteronotia binoei. The sequence goes on along the minus strand of NC_083227.1, from coordinate 7,401,426 downwards.
TCCTCCTTGTGTGAGTTCCTTGACACAGTAGAAGGAGACTGCTCTGACTGAATCTCCTTCAATGCTCGAAACAATTAATTGTGTTTTCCTCGTTTGAGATCTCAGTTGCCATCAAAGAGGGCTTCTGCTACAGAAGGTCTTTCCACAGCCTGAGAATTCAAAAGTTTCTCCCCTACAGGAGTTCATATATGCTTTTGAAATTTGTCACACTGGCTGAATCTCTTTTCACAATCTGAGCTATCAAACATTTTCTCCCCGTGTGTGTTCTTTGATGCAGCTGAAGAGTGCCACTCTAATGGAATCTTTTCCTACACTATAGATTTCTCCCCTGAGTGGGTAGTTTGATGCAGTAGTCTCTCCTCACTTCTTCCTGGGCGAGACCCATGACCTGCTCCCTTGCCCTCATGGGGCCCACTGGGTCAAGATGGGCCAAAAGAACATCAGCAAGTTCTGCGAAGGGGGGAGTGGTCCCATTTATTGGGATGGTTTGTGTGTGCCATGAAAGCCTCCTTTAGGGCAACTCACGAGCCCAGGTGTGAGGGAGCTGGGGGTGGATGTTGCGCATTCGAAAGGTTCTACCTCTGTGGATTCTTTGATGCTGTTGAAGATTCCCTGTCTCCCTGTCTCCCTTTTCACACTCTGAGCATTCAAAAGGTTTCTCCACTGTGTGGGCTCTCTGATGCTTTTGAAGATGGCCACTGGTACTGAATGGCTTTCCATACTCTGAGCTTTAAAAGGTTTCTCCCCTGTGGTGGCTTCTCTGATGATATTGAAGACTGCCACTCATACTGAATCTCTCTCCACACTCTGAGCATTCAAAAGGTTTCTCCCCTGTGTGAGTTCTCTGATGATTTTGAAGATGGCCGCACTGACTGAATCTCTTTCCACAAACTGAGCATTTAAATGGCTTCTCCCCTGTGTGGGTTCTGTGATGACGTTGAAGATCGCCACTCCTACTGAATGTCTTCCCACATTCTGAGCACTCAAAAGGCTTCTCCCCTGTGTGGGTTCTGTGATGATGTTGAAGATGACCACTTGTACTGAATCTCTTTCCACACTCTGAGCATTCAAAAGGTTTCTCTCCTGTGTGGGTTCTCTGATGATGTTGAAGACTGCCACTCTGACTGAATCTCTTTCCACACTCTGAGCATTCAAAAGGTTTCTCCCCTGTGTGAGTTCTCTGATGCTGTTGAAGATGGCCACTCTGACTAAATCTTTTCCCACACTCTGAGCATTTAAATGGCTTCTCCCCTGTGTGGGTTCTGTGATGACGTTGAAGATCGCCACTCCTACTGAATGTCTTTCCACACTCCAAGCACTCAAAAGGATTCTCCCCTGTGTGGGTTCTCTGATGATGTTGAAGATGGCCACTTGTACTGAATCTCTTTCCACACTTTGAGCATTCAAAAGGTTTCTCCCCTGTGTGGGTTCTCTGATGCTGTTGAAGATGGACACTCTGACTAAATCTTTCTCCACGCTCTGAGCATTCAAAAGGTTTCTCCCCTGTGTGAGTTCTCTGATGCTTTTGAAGATGGTCACTCTGACTAAATCTTTTTCCACACTCTGAGCACTCAAATGGTTTCTCCTCTGTGTGGGTTCTTTGATGATATTGAAGATCGCCACTTCCACTGAATCTCTTTCCACACTGCAAGCACTCAAAAGGCTTCTCCCCTGTGTGGGTTCTGTGATGACGTTGAAGATTGCCACTTCCACTGAATCTCTTTCCACACTCTGAGCACTCAAAAGGCTTTTCCCCTGTGTGGGTTCTTTGATGCTTTTGAAGATGGCCACTCTGATTAAATTTGTTTCCACATTCCAAGCACTCAAAAGGCTTCTCCCCTGTGTGGGTTCTCTGATGCTTTTGAAGATCGCCACTTCCACTGAATCTCTTTCCACACTCTAAGCACTCAAAAGGTTTCTCCCCTGTGTGGGTTCTGTGATGACGTTGAAGATCGCCACTCCTACTGAATGTCTTTCCGCACTCCGAGCACTCAAAAAGCTTCTCCCCCGTGTGCGTTCTCTGATCCTTTTGAAGTTTGCCACTTCCACTGAATCTCTTTCCACACTGCGAGCACTCAAAAGGTTTCTCCCCTGTGTGGGTTCTCTGATGACATTGAAGATTGCCACTGAGACTGAATTTATGTCCGGTCTCTGAGTATTCAGGTTTTTCCTCTCTTTTTATTCCTTGGTGCACAAGAAGTTGTGATCTATTTCTGAAATACTTTCCGCACTTAATAGATGTACTTGCCTTCATTATCCTGTGCTTTGGAAAATGCACATTCCGCTGTCTTCCATCACGCTTCTTAACCATACAGCCGCCTTTCTTTCTCTTCATTCTGCTTTGATCCCTGACATTTTCATTCAAGTCTTCATTTTTAACTCTATCTGGCATTTGTTGATGAACTTCTTCACCCTCCTCATTCCTCTGATCATCCTTTGCTGGAATAAAGAGGGAGATCCTGTTAGCATTTGGGAAATCTGCTAAGATTCCAAGGCATCTACGTGACTACAGGTGAAAAGGATTGGTGACCCTTTGGCTTCATTAACCACCCCTCCACATTTCCTCAAGAATATCTATTATTTAAGGATACCACCACTACCTGTGAAGAATTTCAGGTTAACTCTTGCCCAGAAGGAGCTTCTGAGCCTCCAGAATAAGGCCTCTCTCCCTTCTTACCCAGCAGCCTGCATGATTGCACCAAACCAAATGTTGCTCAGAAGGGAATCAGGAATCCCCTATGATTATTCCTGGCCTCTTCCCTTGACATAACAGTGAAGGATACTCACATTCAGCCACGTCATTCGGGAAGGAAATTAGCTCTTGGGGCCCTCTAGAAGAACTCTCCAGTCTTTCTTCAAATGCAAGGCCGTTCTCTGCCTCCACCACAGTCTCTTTTATACTTCTGGCTTCTTTTGCTGAAAGAGAGGGAGACAAAGAGAGAGAAAGTGATCATTCTTGGGGAAAGGAGAAACAGAACACTAAAAATTCATCTGGAAGGATGGCGCCACAGTTAAATCAAAGCCCAAAACCTGAATCAGTATGTGCGGAATGAATCTGTGAGGCAATGAACCCGAGTTCCCCCAAGGGAACAGTTATTACTGAGTGGCCTGGTGTGACTGGGGGGTATTTGTAATTTGAGTCTCCCTGCAGCTAACATCATAATCTTTTTTTTCAGGCCACATCCCAGAATGTGGTCATTGGTTAATCATGAGAGCCTTTATCCAGTTCTGAAACAGTTTGGTGTAGTGGTTAAGTGTGCGGACTCTTATCTGGGAGAACCGGGTTTGATTCCCCATTCCTCCACTTGCACCTGCTGGAATGGCCTTGGGTCAGACATAGCTCTGGCAGAGGTTGTCCTTGAAAGGGCAGCTGCTGTTATAGCCCTCTCCAGCCCCACCCACCTCACAGGGTGTCTGTTGTGGGGGAGGAAGGTAAAGGAGATTGTAGGCCGCTCTGAGCCTCTGTCCTTGAAAGGGCAGCTGCTGTGAGAGCCCTCTCAGCCCCATCCACCTCACAGGGTGTCTGTTGTGGGGGAGGAAGGGAAAGGAGATTGTGAGCCGCTCTGAGACTCTTCGGAGTGGAGGGCAGGATATAAATCCAATAAATCCAATATCATCTTCTTCTTCTTCTGAAACAGTAGGGTGGGGGAATTAGGAGGGTGCTGACAGTCTCTGGAAAATTCCATCAAGGAGGATTCTTCATTGGGTCATTAGAACGACCTGACCATACAGAGGCAGAAACTATAATACAGGCATGGATGAGAGGGAAGCCAGGCTAACTTTATGCTCCTGGGATGCTAGTACACCTGGATGTTTCCTTGCTGCATCATGATGGATAGTTCTCTGTAGAGAAACTTAGGCTACAGTTGCAATATTGATGCTTCACGAAGGGGTGCCATTTAGGTACTTCATATCATAGGCAGAACAGCTAGATTTTCTTGTTTTACTGTTGCTGAGCTGCAGAAACTGTGCCGTTTTGTGACGTCTCGTTTTTAAGTCCTTAATATGCTTTATTCTTAAAAGGGGTCTGCTTTACTTGTGTGAAGCCGGTGAATTGAGTGTTGCTCAAGTACAAAGAGCACTGACCCAGGGGGACCCAGACTTTGATTCTTGACGGGAGCATTTCCAGATCTTAGGCAGAGAAGATGTTTGTAACTCCATCCAGAGGTAAGGGAGTGTTATGAAGGCTGGAAACAGATCAAGGAGGATTTGGATGCTCCCAGAGTCCTTCTGAGGGACTCTCATCCACTTTGTCTCAGGTCAATATACTTTCTCTGGCTTGGGTGATGTCCACAATACTGGCCTCAGTCGCCCTTCTGCAAGAACACCCACGTGAACACATGAAGCTCCCTTAGACTGAATCAGGCTCTTGGTCCATTGAATTCAGTATCCTCAGTCCAGCAGCAGTTTTGCAGGGTCTCAGGAGCCGTTTTTCAATCACCTCCCACCTGACCTTTTCCCCTGGAGATTCTGGGGATTGAGCCTGGGACCATCACCAGGAGGTGGGGAGCTCTCCTTCTTTGGAGGTTTTTAAAAAGAGGAGAGGACTCACAGTAATGGGTTTACATTAAGGGCAGGAAGCTACCGGCTGGATATAAGGAAAAACTATTCACAGTAAGAGCTGTTCTACTGTGAAATCAGCTACCTGGGGAAGACGTGGGGAGTTCTCCCTCCCTGGCAGTCTTTAAGTCGTAGCTGGACAAAAGCTTGTTCGGGATGCTCTAGGCTGACTCTGCATTGAGCTGGGGGTTGGACTACATGGCCTCTATGGCCCCTTCCAGCTCTGTGATCCTGTGATTCTAACAGAGGCTAGACAGCCATCTGACACCAACGCTGATTCTGTGAACTTAGGCAGACAACAAGAGGCTGGAAAGGAAGGGCTGCATCAGTGCTTAGTTCTCGTGGGGCTTTCTTACACGCCCAAGGAAATGCGACTGCCACTTTGGAGTCAGGAAGCAGCTCCCTCCAAGCAACGATAGCCAAAGTCTGTGGAGGGGGTTTTTGTCATCCTCTGGACATGCAACAAGGGTAGTCCTGAATTCCCTGCATTTTGCAAGGGGTTGATGACCCTGGAGGTCAGTTTCAATTCTATGATTCTATGAACAGGTGAAGTTTCCTTTTACTGAATCCGACCCTTGGTCCCTTCGAGTCCTCTCATCATCCTCTCAGTCCAGCATCGGCTCTCCAGGGTCTCAGGCAGAGTCTTTCATTTCACCTCCTACCTGATCCTTTTCATTGGAGATGCTGGGGAGTGAACCAGGGACCTTTTGCATGCGAAGGAGATGCTCTGCCAGGGAGCTGCTGTCCTGCCCCAAGTGGTGGGAAGGGGGTCAAAATGACGCATTGCTATTCAATATTTGGATTCATTCCACCTCACAATGGCAGCAAGTTGCACCTTTGGCACCTAGGAAAGATCCTTACCCAGAGAGGCCACGTTCCCATAGTTCTCCAGCATGACTTCCCTGTACAGAGCTCTTTGTCCCGGATCCAGCAGGGCCCACTCTGCCTCCGTGAAAGAGACGGACACCTCCTCCAAGGAAAAGGGACCCTGGAAGAAAAAGAAGATTCCCTCCTCTGCAGAGATCTCACATAGGAAGGCAGGAGTCTGGGAAGGTACAGAAAATAAGGCTTGGGATGGGTAAATGCAACAGCATTCAAAGGATCTCTCTCACAGACCAGTTGTAGAAACTGAAGGAGCAAAAGCCCCCTTTAGAAAGGAGAAGGGACCCAGGATGTGCCCCCCCCATGCTCATCTCTCCTACCTGGATTGCAGGTGCAGCAGCTGTTCCCACACCTTGGAAAAGGCAATGGCTCAACAGCATCTCTTCACTGCCTGTTCCTGAGACAAGCGAGAAAGGAAGGGTGCTTGCTTGTTTGTTCCCTGCTTCACACACACCCCCTTCCCAGGGTTGTGAAACTTTGCGCTTTGTACACTCAACACATTTTTTAAAACACTTTTTACTACATTCTAGGAGAGACAGAAGAGAAGCACCAGGGACCTATGAGCCTTAGGGATTATAAATGCTGCCAGCGTATTTCAGACTACAGGGAGGGAAATGCGGAGTGAAATGCCATGGCATGAAACATCACCGTCACATAGGACCAGACATGACTGGAGCAATTCTGGGGACTTGAGGGTCATAGGAATGAATTTTCAGAGTGTCTCTGGGCATGCTAACTTCACAACCAGGCTTTCAGCCAGATGCAACTTCAACAAGACATCACATCTGTCCCTAGTCCCACCCCAAGACCCTCCCCAAAGTGCCTGCAAGTGCTGGGCCAGAGCCTGCCATCCCTACTCCACCCCCCTGCTGCCCTCAGCAGCCCCTCCGATGACCCTTCAAGCACACACACAGCAGCCACAATGATTATTGGCCACCAGGGACTGGTTTTCAAAGCTCTGTTCACCCAGAGGGTGGAGACGCCCTTGAGTCACCAGGCTGAAGAGCGCTGCTGAGGCTCGTCTACCTTCCCCACCACCACCAATTTGAGACCTTTTACGGAAGGAAGGTGAGATGTGATTTTTTTAAATTAATGGGAAAAACTGACCTCCAGGAATTTGTCTAATCTCCTTTTAAGAACATAAGAGAAGCCATGTTGGATCAGGCCAATGGCCCATCCAGTCCAACACTCTGTGTCACATAAGAACATAAGAGAAGCCATGTTGGATCAGGCCAGTGGCCCATCCAGTCCAACAGTCTGTGTCACATAAGAACATAAGAGAAGCCATGTTGGATCAGGCCAGTGGCCCATCCAGTCCAACACTCTGAGTCACATAAGAACATGAGAAGCCATGTTGGATCAGGCCAATGGCCCATCCAGTCCAACACTCTGTGTCACATAAGAACATAAGAGAAGCCATGTTGGATCAGGCCAATGGCCCATGCAGTCCAACACTCTGAGTCACACAAGAACATGAGAAGCTATGTTGGATCAGGCCAATGGCCCATCCAGTCCAACACTCTGTGTCACACAGTGGCCAATATATGTGTGTGTGTGCATATACATACACACACACACACACACACATATATACTGTGGCTAATAGCCACTGATGGACCTCTGCTCCATATTTTTATCCAATGCCCTCTTAAAGCTGGCTATGCTTGTAGCCACCACCATCTCTTGTGGCAGTGAATTCCACATGTTAATCACCCTTTGGGTGAAGAAGAACTTCCTTTTATCCGTTTTAATCTGACTGCTCAGCAATTTCATCGAATGCTCACGAGTTCTTGTATTATGAGAAAGGGAGAAAAGGACTTCTTTCTCTACTTTCTCCATCCCATGCATAATCTTGTAAACCTCTGTCATGTCACCCTGCAGTCGACTTTTCCCAGACAGAGTTGGCCCAAGAGAAGGGGGAGGAGATGGAGATGGAAGAGGCCCGCAGTAGAGGCTCATAGTTTGAGGACATTGATTGCCACCAATTAACTCTGTGTTGTCTGTAGAAATATGTATTCCCTCCCGACCTGAACTCTCTACCCAACACATTCACAGGCTGCCTCAATGATATCCTTACCACAGGAGAGGGCATCTTGGGCACGCTCCACCACCTGCACCCTCTGCCCTTGATCCAAGGAAGCTCCTTCTGCCTCAGGGATTGCAGCTTCCATCTCCAAAGGTGGTCCCCACATCTGAAACAGCAGCAAGGGAGGGGGTAAGAAATGGAATGGAAAAGAGACCAAGGAATGGATTCTACCCCACTCCCAGATTCTGCACCCTTTTTTCAGCAGATCTGGTAAGTTTTCTGCAGGGATCAGAAATTCTCTATAAGAAGAGGCTCTAGGCTATCATCTGGCAGGGAAATTTTAGGATAGGGTTAAATATCATTGCTTGAATTGGACATACCTGGAGGGAACCCCCTCACCTGTTCTGCCTGCCTCTTCTCCTCTGCCTGGCTCAGAAGGAAACCTTCGGCCAGGGCCACCGCCTGGGAACTGGTCTCCGGCCCACATCCTCTGACCCAGCACTGCATTTCCTGGGGCAGGAGAGTCAGGAACTGCTCCAGGATCACCAGGTCCACGATCTGCCTCTTGGTGTGCCTCTCCGGCTTCAGCCACTGGCTGCAAAGTCCATGCAGCTGGCTGCAAACCTCTCGAGGCCCATCGGCCTCATGGTAGCGGAACTGCCGGAAGCTCTGGCAGTGAACATCTGGGGTTATGGAGTCCTTAGCCAGGACCTCTGACACAGCTCTTTTCCAGAATTCATCACCACTCCCAGCTGTGGTGGGATGGCGACCTTTCCTTGATCTCTTGCCGGTTCCAGGTCCTTCTGGGTCCCACTGTTCCATCTCCTTCCCCTTCTCTTGGGCCACCTCTGTCTGGGAAAAGCTGCCTTTATTCACTTGGCTCTGAAGAGAGGCTTCTCCCTGAAGAGACAGAGACAGACAGACAGCAGTGTATCAAAGGGGAAATAAAAAAAGATTGGAAACACACCACTGAACATCAGAAACCTTCATAGTGAGACTGGCCGTGCTGTGTCTTGTGGTTTGTCAATGAGGCTTACTATCCTTTTGCTATATTACAAACCAAGCTATTTTAGATGTGAGTCCTCGGTTATCTGGGAAAGGTAAATGTCTCTGTCTCTTTCAGGATGTCACAAGCTTAGCCTCTCACTACATTGGCCAAGTCTGTCTTAGGCGCTAATTTCTCAGGTAAACCCAAACACGACAAGAGGGACTGGTGACCGTCTAAAGCAGGGGTGTCAAACATGAAGCCTGGGGGCCGAATCAGTCCCTCAGAGAGCTCCTATCAGGACCCCGGGCAACTGGCTCTTGTGTGCTTCCTTCTCCCTTTATTATTATTATTATTATTATTCCGCCCATTCCCCCATGGGGGCTCAGGTACATCAAAATAAGTAATAATAAAACAAACAATCAAGAACAGCTAAAACCGCAATAAAATCAGTTACAGCATTCCTTCTCCCTCTCAGTTAAAATCACAATAAAATCAGTTTACAGCATTCCTTCTCCTTGCTTCCTTCTCCTTCAAAAAGTTTCTCTCTCTGCTACCTAATCTTAAAGAGGTACACACATGGCCTGGCCCGACGAAGGCTCGTTTAGGTGAGATCCGGCCCTCATAACAAATGAGTTCGACACCCCGGATCTAAAGGCCAAGACAGTGTCCCCCTAGCCGTTCTGTGCATCCCTTGGACAGCCACAAAGTGGTCGAGAAGAGCTTTGTCTGAGCACCCAGCTGAGGAGAGATCGCAGGACGGTGTCTGTGGGAAGAACAAGCAGCTGAGTCTGGGAGAGAAAGGCAGGCAGGCTTCAGAGGAGATCTGACTGAAAAATACTGAGGCACAGAAACGCTCCCTCTGGGCATCTGATGTGAGGTAGCTGATCAACTACGCTGCAATATATCTGTCACAGCCTTGATGGTTCCACGGGTCTCCTTTCGGATAGGGCTGGGGTGGCCACCCCCTCAGGTAGAGCAACTAAACGGGATCTTTGGCCAAAGCCACTCTCAGGGGTCTGTGCCTAAAACTATCCTTCCTCTGTGTAACCAGAGAACTCAGAGCCCATACCAGCGCAGGGCTCAAGCTGAAAATGGCTTCAACAAGGCTTCACCTCAGAATGGATTTGGATGAGGGACACCAACTGTTTGTGTCACATTTTAAGCATGTGTTAAAATGCTTAAACTTTACCACACGCACGGCACTTCCTTACCTTCTCTGCCAGACGGGCACCTTGGGCCAAGGGCGGAGGGGGCATTCTGACCGGATCCGTGGCCTCCCTCCGAAGCACATCGATGGGGTTTCTCTCCCGTGTGGCTCTTCTGGTGTGTGAGGAGGTCAGAATGGCGACCGTACGTTCTTCCACATTGCGAGCACTTATATATTCGTTTTCCTATATGAGTTCTCCCATGCACCATCAAGGCTGAAGTCTCTTGAAATGGTTGCCCACAATAAGAACAAACATATGTTTTTTTCCACCATTTGAGGGTTCTTGACAAGTCACTGTTCTGTTTGCAGTCTTGGCCCCTCCGTGTTCTTTTATGCCTCAAGAATCTCTCGCTGAACTCTAAATCTCCAGCTTTTGCCTCCCAACCAAGGCTAGAGTGGCTTTTTTCTCCACGAATTCTTTCAAAGGACTTTCTGTCTCCAGCTGAATTTCAGGGCCCCCAAAACAACCCCCTTCAGATCCTTCTAGCAGTGGATCACCAACGGCCCTTCGCTCAGCTCAGCTCTCTTCTGCAAACAATCCTCCTCTTTTTCCAGCACTCGGAGATGAGATCCTGGAAAACAAATGGGGCATCGTGAGCAACCCCTCCCACAGCAGATATTACCCCCAAATAGCTCCCCATTCAATGAGGGATTCCCCCTCATAGCTCCCCAGAGCCAGTGCGTGCCATAGTGATTATGACCTTGACGAAGGAGGATAGACGTGCCTCTCTATGCAAAGTTATTCCCATCTTAAGCCTGAGACAGCCAGTTTGGTGTAGAGGTTAAGAGCACAGACTCTGGTCTGGGAGAACTGGGTTTGATTCCTCACTCCTCCACATGCAGCTGCAGGGTGACCTTGGGTCAGTCACAAGTTTTCTCAGAGCTGGTCTTTCAACAGCAGTTCTCGGAGCGCTCTCTCAGCCCCACCTGCCTCACAGAGTGTCTCTTCTGGGGAGAGGAAGGGAAGGAGATTGTAAAGCGCTCTGAGACTGCAAGTGAAGGGAGTCCAGTCTCTTATTATTATTATTCGTGTAGACTGGGATTCAGAGGATTACTGCCTCTGAATGTGGAAGTTCCCCTCAGCCACCATGGCTAGTAGACAGACACTGAGAGACTTCTCCACTATGAAATCTGCCTAATCCCCCTTTAAACCTGATTGTTTCTGTGGCCATCACTACATCCTCTGGTAGTGAATCCCACATTTTAATCACCCCGTTCTGTGTAAAGTCATGTTTCCTTTTTCCTCCATATTAATTCAGAATATCACCATCCCTTTGCATATCCATGGACACCAACACAAAAATGCACTGGAACGATGGAAAGATATCCACACCTTTTAACCACTGCTATGTTTGGAAACATTGGGTTACTCATTTCACATGGATGTATTCTGGGGTTTGTTGGTTTATTCAAGCGAGTTATATTCTGTTTCTAAATCAAGCAGGAAGGAGAAGGTGAATTGCAAAATACTTGTGGAGAAAACTATTTTGGATGCTCCCCTCCATTTGCTGAAGGATGAAAATGAATTTCTCAAAGCCTCAGAAACCGTCCAAGGGTGCCGTCTGGAAGGCTACTGAGGTGTGCTAATATTTTGCTTTCACCTGGGAGGTTGAGAACCACCACCCAGGCTAGTCCCTGGCCAGAGACCCCAGACTGGAGGAAGGGGGGTTCTCGACCCACAGGGTCTCTGCTAGGCTGGCCAACCTTCAGGTGGGGCCTGGAGATCTCTCAGAATTACAATTTATCCTCAGGCGACAGAGGTCAGTTCCTCTGTAGAAAATGGCTGCTTTAGAGAGGGTGGTCTCTAGGGCAGAGGTATCAAACTCATTTGTTATGAGGGCCGGATCTGACGCAAAATGTGACCTTGTCAGGCCCGGCCATGTCGGTTGGGCCAGGCTGTTTGGGCTGGGCACACTGGGCCAGGTCATGTGTGTCCCTATTTAAGATTAGGTAGCAGAGATATAAACTTTATAAAGGACGCAGACAAACACAATTAAAGATTTTTTTTTAAGAAAAACCCTTAAAATATGCTTAAAACATTTGCACTCATTGGTCTTAAAGGTGCTTTCTTTGTATTTCTCCCATGGGATCCAGGGAACGGGGCAAAGGAAGCTGTGGCCCTTTCCCGGATTCGAGCAATGCCTTCCTCAGCCGGTGCCAGTAAGCAAAATGGAGTCACCAATGCAGGTAAGTCTCAAGAAATCTCTAGAGTTAAAGTGCAGCCATTTACAAAAATATCCATACAACGTACAAGCACTTAGAATCATTATATATATAACAATGCACTAACTCACCCAATCCGATGCTTGAGCAGTCTGGCAATGAAAGCTTTTCGGAACTCAGGCAGCTTCTTATGCAAAAATGAAGAATGACGGTTGTTAAAAGCATCCAGATGATTTGCCGCAGCTGTTTTTTGCTTTCCACTCTTAAAGTGAACATCTCAAAGTGAAAGCCACATCTTTATACCTGTTATACTTGTTAGTCTTCAGACTATTTGCCTACATCTGCTGGAGCCCTCTGAAGTCTTGAGGATTTTTTGGTTACATCTTGTTTGTGGACAGTAAATGGACTGAGGACCATGTTTCTGCCTGAGCACACTGGGAAACCTTTGTAAATCTCGAGATAGTGTGGCTGTGATTCTAAGTATGTACATATGAGTATTTGGATACAATTATGATGATAAGAAGATTATTATTATTAGGTTGATTTTTCTCTGTTTTTGTGCCCAGTCACAGTTTCTTGGTCATTCCATTCAGTTTTTTGAGCTGTGACTCCTTCTTGCGTCCTTCACCCTGAAAGAAGGACCATTTTCCAGAGTCCAGACTATTTGGACAAAGCCCTAAGCCAAGGCCTTGAACACCTCTGTGGGGCTGCTAAGTGTCTCATTGGTGGCCTACTAGAGAAAGGGGGGTGTTGATATTTGGGCCAGCCAATCAGCACGAAATGATTCATCACGTTTGATCCCATCTGGGACTCTTTTCTGGTCCTCCTGACCTCCAAAAGGTGGGCGAGATCTGAACCCTCCTCTACTGGGACTGTGCCCTGGTGTTTCTCCCTGTTGTGTTGTGCTGTCTGTACCTCTCTCACCTGGCAAAAGGATGCCCTTCCTCCCACCCAAACCCCAATGCAGGAGGGACACATCTGCCTCTGCCAAGTGAGCTGTGGGGAGATGTGTGCCCACTTTGCAGAGCACAGCTGCAGGTGTGCTTACATCCCGTGGTCCTCACAGTGATGTGTGGCTCTGGCCTTGGGTATGATATCAGGGGTGTGGCCACCTCAGCATGCTCTGCCCCTCTCTGCCTATTAGGGGAGCCACCTAATGCTGTGATTGGTGGGTGATGATGGTGCTTCCAGGAGCACCAGTGCTGTTGCTAGGCTCTCTGCCGCTTGGCAACAGAGGTATCTAAAATGTTCCTAACCTGCCTGGCCCCACATCAAGGGCTTTGGATGGGGCTGCAGCCAATTCCAGTGCAGGCTGGACTTCCCTTCCCCCAGCACACACCCCTTTCTTAACTCACCCCACTCCCCAAAAGACCTGCTGGGGTTGTTGGTTTGCAGAATGAAAATGCCCAGCAAGAGAGTGTCAGTTGCATATATTTAATTTTTCTTACATGGAAAGACACTGATTATGGCTGCTCCTCAACAAACTCCACTTATATAGCTGAACAAAACTGGTGCCTCACGGAGTTACCAACCTCTAGGAGGTTGAAGCCAAAATAATCAACTACCCTGAATAAATAACCAACAAAATTTGCTACAGTGCCAAAGAAATTCTTGAGAAATTGATCCCTGCCGTCCTCACAAGGCTCCCCCTTTGCGCTGAAATCGACGCATGAAATTGGGAAGTCTTTTTGCGAGCTCTTTATTCAAGACGTACCGGATCAGCCCCAGCACTTTTCGCCTGCTCTCGTGAAAGGCTGAGAAGACGCTTGCACTTTTAAGAGACAGATCCCAGTAGCCATAGAACAACAAAGCAGTGGAGAAGAGCACCTTTAAGACCAACTCAGTTTTATTCAGAGTCGTTTTTATTAAGAGACATTCAGGGCACACGGTATATTGTGAACTGGGCAACGGATCTATGCATGAGACTGATTTATTGATTATTGGACATACGAAATAATATTCGGACATAAGAAATAATATTTCCTAGTTATGCATTCACAGTAGTAGGTTACGTTGCCTTTAGGTGTTCCCATTATGAATCTCTGGGTCTGTAACCTCCATGTGGGGCCTGAAGATCTCCCAGAATTAGAACCCACGTCCGGGAGACAGAGATCAGTTCCCCGGGAGAAAACGGCTGCACGGGAAGGAGGTGGCCAACCTAGGACTGCCTTGGCTTGCATGATCCCCACCTCCCTCCCAAGTTCTTCCCCCCACTTACTTCCAAGTAGACTTTCCCAGGATCCGGCTGCTGCAAGGTTTCTCCCTCCAGCTGCAGCTTCTCTGCAGCCCCCCCCCCCAAGTCCTCCTGCGCCCTGCAAATGCAAACCCCTCCCCCTCCCCCAGGAAAAGCTCCCTTCCTCTCCGGCCCCCTCCCCATTCCTTCCTCGGCCTCTCTAGCAAGCAGCCCGGAGGTCTTAACCCTTTCCGTGCTGCAGAGGAAGGAGAAACGTGTCCTGGAGGAGCTTCAGCCTGGCTGCTGTCAGCCACGCCTTGTGCTGCTCCATGGGGCTACTCGGGAGTAACACTGCTGCAGGGGGTTGCGCTCCTCCCGGGCTGTTCAGCCAGCTCAGAAAAAAGGAGGCTGCAGCTGGGTCCCCCCATCCTGGAACAAGGACCTTAAATTAAACGAGGTGGGGGGAGAGGGGTTAGTGATGCTGAGATCAGGCTGTTCTTTAAACAGACCATTTAGTGCAGAGGCGGCCAAACTCTTGAAGCCCCCACTGCCCTGATGGCCGGCAGCTTGGAGAAGGTGTTTAAAGTTAAAGTTGCTTTCTTTGAACCTCTCCCTCATCTATTTGCTGCCTGCCTGCCTGCCTGTCTTCCATCTGTCCTGCGGCTCTCAAGCACCTGATGTTCACATGCCTTGCGGCTCTCAGACGTCTGACATTCATTCTACGTGGCGCTTATGTTAAGCAAGTTTGGCCATGCATCATCCAGTGTTTCTGAAGCCCCCCTGGAGAGAAAACCTGGTGGGACCTCCTGGCCTTTCTTTGCATGTCCAGGAAAACTCTGAAAGCCACTTGGGGGTCAGGCAGGCGAGGGTGCACAGCTGGTGGGGGGCAGCCAGGGGGCTGAAGGCGAAGGACCCCAGGCTGGAGGAAGGGGGGTTCTACTCCCGCACGGTCTCTGCTGGGCTGGCCAACCTCCCGGTGGGGCCTGGACATCTCTCCAGATTACAATTTATCCCCAAACTACAAAGTGCAGATCCTCTGGAGAAGACAGCTGCTTGGGGGAGGTGGGCGGCGTCCCTCTAGGCAGTATACCCTGCCCTCCTCTGAAATTCTCCCACTCAGAGTCAGCCATTTCCACGCCGCCCACCATCCAGGAGGTTCACCCAGAGCCCTTCCCCCTCCTCTCCAATACCCACCCTGCAAGGTAGACCAGTCCGAGAGGGAATCATAGAATCATTAAGTTGAAAGGGACTTCCAGGGTCATCTAGTCCAACCCCCTGCACAATGCAGGAAACTCACAAACACCTCCCCCTAAATTCACAGGATCTTCACTGCTGTCAGATGGCCATCTAGCCTCTGTTTAAAAACCCCCAAGGAAGGAGAGCCCAATTTCATGTAATCCTAGAATTGGAAGGGACCTCCGGGGTCATCTAGTCCAACCCCCTGCACAATGCAAGAAACTCACAAACACCTCCCCCTAAATTCACAGGATCTTCACTGCTGTCAGATGGCCATCTAGCCTCTGTTTAAAAACCCCCAAGGAAGGAGAGCCCAATTTCATGGAATCCTAGAATTGGAAGGGACCTCCGGGGTTATCTAGTCCAACCCCCTGCACAATGCAGGAAACTCACAAACACCTCCCCCTAAATTCACAGGATCTTCATTGCTGTCAGACGGCCATCTAGCCTCTGTTGGAAAACCTCCAAGGAAGGAGAGCCCAATTTCATGTAATCCTAGAACTGGAAGGGACCTCCAGGGTCATCTAGTCCAACCCCCTGCACAATGCAAGAAACTCACAAACACCTCCCCCTAAATTCACAGGATCTTCATTGCTGTCAGATGGCCATCTAGCCTCTGTTGGAAAACCTCCAAGGAAGGAGAGCCCAATTTCATGGAATCCTAGAATTGGAAGGGACCTCCGGGGTTATCTAGTCCAACCCCCTGCACAATGCAGGAAACTCACAAACACCTCCCCCTAAATTCACAGGATCTTCATTGCTGTCAGACGGCCATCTAGCCTCCACTGAAAAACCTCCAAAGGAGGAGAGCCCACCACCTCCCGAGGAAACCTGTTCCACTGAGGAACCGCTCTAAGGGTCAGGAAGTCCTTCCTAATGTTGAGCCGGAAACTCTCTTAATTTAATTTCAACCCATGGGTTCTGGTCCTACCTTCCGGGGCCACAGAAAACTTGGCCCAAGGAGATTCAAGTTCAAACTCAGACCTTCCTCCAGGCAGTTGGCAAATCTGAACTATTCTCTTCCTCCCCCTCCCCCCTATATTCTCAGGGCCCTTCTGAAGAACTCCTCCCTCTGCTAGGGTTGCCAACTCCAGGTCGGAGAAGGCCTGGAGACTGATGGGAGGGGAAGGTAGAGTTTGGGGATGGGACAGGACCAACTGGGCTTTGACGCCACAGAATCCCCCCCCCCACAGCTGCCCTTTCCCGGGGGGGGGGCTGATCTCTGTAGTCTCTGGAGATAAGCACTGTTATTCCAGGATATCTCCAGGCCCTCCGTGGAGGTTGGCAACCCTGTCCCAATTGAGGCACGAATCCTGTGACCGTCCCCCCAATCCTCACCCCCAGCTGCCTTCTGCCTTTCCCAGCCCCCTCTTTCCCACCCTCCTCCAGCCAAGGCCCTGCGGGCGAAACCCCAGCAAAAGCAAACCAGCACCAGTAAAAGGGGGGTGAACTGGACTCCCCCCAGTACCCCTCCCCCACCAAGCTAGGCTGGGCTTCCCTTGACTTTGCACAAATTGCCCTACGTTTAATTCAGAGTCTTCAGACTTCAGGTATGTCAATTCTAAGGAACTCACCTTGGGAAAGAGCTGGAATGGATTTTAGAGTCACTGTTTGCATATTAAAATCAGCACTCCATTTGTCATCTTCTGTCCAGAGCTTTTGGCAGCCTCTGTCAGAATTTTAAAGCTACCAACTACAAAGATGCTTGGTTTCATGCACCAAAGCTGACCCGTCTTTTCCGCAGTCTGGGCCTCCTGCCTGGAGCCTCTTTTGGACCACACCTGCTGTGCAGACAAGGGATGGGTCCCAGCGGAGGCTATGCCCAGGGACCAGGTGGCTTGACAGAAAGGGCAGAAGCAGGTAGACAGCCCAGTGTGCAATCACTCTAAAGCATCTTTAGGATGCCTATTAGAAGTATGTGAAGTTGAAGCCCATGCAAGTCACAGTTTAGAGCAATCCTTTTGTCCTCTTCTCTTCAGAGCTTTCGGCAGCCTGTCAGCCTTTTAAAGCCGCCAGCTATAAAGAGGCTTGGTTTCGTGCACCAGAGCTGACCTGTCTTTCCCCCAGTCCGGGCCTCCTCCACGCAGCCTCTTTTGGGTCACACCTGCTGTGCAGACTAGGAATGAGTCCTGGCATCAGGCCCAATGCGTGGGAGTAGGCAAGGTAGGCAAATGCCTAGGGCACCAGTTCCCAACGGGGGCAGGGGGCTGAGGGCGGGCACCTCCTCCCCACTTGTGCTGTCCTGAGCCTCGCTTCCATTAGCAGTGCCCACCGAACGCGGGCAGCACTGCAGAGGGAAACTGACCAGCGTTTTTTCTTGGCTTTAAGGGGTCGGGAGAACTTCCTGACCCCTTAAAGCAAAAAGAAAAAAAATGGGGCTTCCCCTCTCCAGCGCCTGCCCACATGTGAAAAATCTAGGAAGGGGTGTGCATTGGGGTTCTGCCTGGGGCGACAGAACCCACGCGCCGGAGGCTATGCCCAGGGACCAGGTGGCTTGACAGAAAGGGCAGAAGCAGATAGACAGCCCAGTATGCAAACGCTCTAAAGGATCTTTAACAGGCTTATCAGAAGAATGTGAAGTTTAAACCCACGGAAGTCACAGTTGAATGAATGGGATAATAGGACACGGCTGTAATCAGTCTCTGATTCTGCACAGGGCAAGAAAGAGACCTACAAGTAGACTCCAGCTCTCAGCCTTCCTACAATACTGCAGAAATATCTGGAACATGTTTTTTAAAATTGGTCGGGAGAGGGCAAGTAGGTAGTCTCGCTTAGGGCACCAAATAGCCTGACACCGGCCCTGGCTGCACGTGGAGGAGAAGGGAATCAAACCCAGTTCTCCCACAGTGCTCTCTTCTTGGGGTCTCTAGTTCAGGGGTAGGGAACGTTGGCTCTCCAGATGTTTTTGGCCTACAACTCCCATCAGCCCCAGCCAGCATGGCCAATGGCTGCGGCTGATGGGAACTGTAGGGGGAAAAAAAAATCTGAAGAGCTACCATCGGCCACCCGTGTCCTATGTGGTCACAGTGACATGAGGAAGATTTCCATCTATCTGGTTTATATATTTTGGTTATTTCCCCATTTTTTGTGGGGGGAAATATTGGAAAGTTTGTCAAATCATAGAGTTGAGCAAAATTCTCACAGGGGGTTCGAGCAATGGAGCTCAGAAGCAAGTATGGGGGGGTGGGGGTGGGGTAAGAAAGAGCACAATAAAATTTAGAGGTCGCACAGCTCTGCTCCCGTGAGCTCCTGCTCAAAATGAGGCCTGTCAGTAGCAACCCTCTTTGTCACCAAAGAATAAACACAGGAGAGAAAGCATATACTGTAAGTGACTGGAGAGTGGGAAACACTTGGGTGTCCATGACTGCCTAAGTATCAGAGCACCTGCTCATAAGAGAAACCTTATCAATATCTGAAGTATGAAAAGGGCTTCAGTGCCAGTGGGAGGGAACCTTATTAAACACTGAGCATTTCATACAGGACTGAAGAAAAAAAACAGCTTCAGTGTCTGCGGGAGGTCTCTGTGCCATCAAAGAATTCTCAACTGAGAGACCTCCGGTGACTGGAAAGAAATTCCGTCCAAGAATGTGACTTTACTTCTCACTAAGGGTTTCATGTTGTAAGGACACTTCTAGTCTCATTGTACAACAAACAATTCACACAGGAGAGAAACATTAAACATCTCTGGGGCATGGAAGGTAAACTAATAATGCCCCCTGCAAAAGGACACTGCAGAGGTAGAAATAGTACAGAAGAGAGCAACCGAGGCGTTTAGGGGGTTGAATAAACATTCCCATGAGGAAAGGCTGAAAAGTCAGGGAATGTTCAAGTTGAGCTTATTCCATTTTAGCATATCTTCCTCTATTTTGCACCATAGCTTTTCATAATTATTTTTGTAGAGATCAATTATTTTTCATTGTAATGTCCACACCCAGATATTTTACTTTAGAAGTGACTTCACACTGTCAGTCTTTGCAGTTCGTTGTTTGTTCAGCTGCCTATTTTTACATAAAATTTTCGATTTTTCTTAATTAATGTAAAATCCCACCAGTTCTCCATATTCTTGTATCTTGCATAATAACACTGGTGTTACTTGTATACGATTTTCATTTATAAACATTACATCATCTGCAAATGCTCTGTATTTATAAGTAGAACCCTTCATCTTCAGTCCTTCTATTTGTTTGTCTTCCTGAATTTGCATCAGCAAAATTTTCAGAGTCGTTATAAACAATAATGGAGATAGGGGGCAACCTTGTCTTCCACCTTTGCTAATTATCATAGTCTCTGTTAAATCCGCATTTATACAAAGTCTTGCACACTGTTCAGTGTACACTGCTTTCACCATTTTTATAAAACTTTCCCCCAATCTCAGTTTTTCCATTACCGCAAATATAAAGTCCCAGTTCAAGTTATCAAAGGCTTTCTCTGCATCCGCAAAGAACAATGCAACTTCTTTTTCCGGATGTCTCTCATAATATTCTACAATATTAATAACAGTTCTGAACCAACAACACCAGGTCCTTGGAAGGACTCATCAGAAAGAGTTTAAGGAAAGTTTCACCCTTTTATGGATTCTCTGAGGAACACGAGAGCTAGACTTGTGCCTCAGGCTCCTCCCACATGCAGAGCATTGAGAAGGTTCCTATCTTGGGTGGACTCCTTGATTCTAGAAGAGAGATTAGCTGATTTTCAGACCAGGAGATCCCATTGCCCATCCTTGTTTTCTTCTCTGGGATGTTTTTTTGATTTTGAACATGGCTAATGCTCTTTCCAGTCCGAGCACTTATAACATTTGTCAGGCAGCTTACAATAACATCTTTATAAATGATTTGGATGAAGGAACAGAGGGAATGCTTATTCAATTTGCCAATGATACTAAATTGATAGGGGTTGTAAATACAATAGAAGACAGAAACAGGATGCAGGATGACCTTGACAGGCTGGAAAACTGGGCTAAAACCAATAAAATGAATTTTAACATGAATAAATGTAAAGTTCTGCATTTCGGTAGGAAAAATCCCATGCATAGTTATAGGATGGGAGAGACTTGTCTTAGCAGTAGTATGTGCGAAAAGGATCTAGGGGTCTTAGTGGATCATACGTTGAACATGAGTCAAAAGTGTGATGTGGTGGCTAAAAAGGCAAATGCAATTTTGGACTGTATCAACAGAAGTATAGTGTCCAGATCACGTGATGTGATAGTATTGCTTTACTCTGCTCTGGTAAGACCTCATCTGAAGTATTGTGTTCAGTTTTGGGTACCACATTTTAAGAAGGATATAGACAAGCTGGAACGGGTCCAGAGGAGGGCAACGAATATGGTGAGGGGTCTGGAGACCAAATCCTAGGAGGAAAGGTTGAAGGAGCTGGGAATGTTTAGCCTGGAGAGGAGGCGGCTGAGAGGTGATA
This sequence comes from Heteronotia binoei, assembly GCF_032191835.1. Classification (NCBI taxonomy): domain Eukaryota; kingdom Metazoa; phylum Chordata; class Lepidosauria; order Squamata; family Gekkonidae; genus Heteronotia; species Heteronotia binoei. The sequence goes on along the minus strand of NC_083227.1, from coordinate 7,380,779 downwards.
TGATCAGCATCTTCACGTACTTGAAGGGCTGTCATATAAAGGATGGGGTGGAATTGTTTTCTGTGGCCCCAGAAGGTAGGACCAGAATCAATGGGATGAAATTAAATCAAAAGAGTTTCTGGCTCAACATTAGGAAGAACTTCCCGACCGTTACAGCGATTCCTCAGTGGAACAGGCTTTTTCGGGAATTGGTGGGCTCTCCTTCCTTGGAGGTTTTTAAACAGAGGCTAGGTGGCCATCTGACAGCGATGAAGATCCTGTGAATTTGGGGTAGGTATTTGTGGGTTTCCTGCATTGTGCAGGGGGTTGGACTAGATGGCTCTGGAGGTCCCTTCCAACTCTATGATTCTATGAACAAACATTTCCAGTTGGAACCCAAAGGATAAGGTTTCTTCTGTAGAGTCAAGCCTTTTAAAGCAGTTGGCGCTTTTCTGGATACACTGCAGTCCAAGCTCTGCTCATGAACCGAGTTCGATCCCAGCTGAAGCTGGGTTCAGATAGCCGACTCAAGCCTTCCATCCTTCTGAGGTCAGTAAAACGAGTACCCAGATTGAGGGGATAGTGTAGACGACCGGGGAAGGCAATGGCAAACCACCCCATAAAAACTCTGTAAAGAAAACATGATCTGAGATCACCCCAGGGGTTGGTAAGAACTTGATGCTTGCACCTTTACTTACATTACAGCCCTTTAAAGCAGCAGGGACCTTTTCAATACTTTTTATGGTCTCTGGTTGTCTTTTAAGTGTGAAATAGGGGGAAAGCTCTTTTTACGGGCTAAGCACTTACATGGATCCTCCCTGTGTGGGTTTCTTGATGCAGCTCTGATTGAAGCTCTTTCAGAGCTCCCAACATTAAAATTGTGTCTTCCCAGTGTGGGTTCTCTGTTTCCATCGAAGAGTGCTTCTGCAACAGGCTCCCTTTCCACAGTCTGAGAATTCAAAAGGTATCTTCCCTATACGAGCTCATATACGCTTTTGAAAATTGTCACACTTTCTGAATCTCTTTTCAACATTTTCTCCCCATGTGTGGGATCATTGATTCAGCTGAAGAGTGCCACTCTAAACGAATCTTCTCTCACACTCCGAGCACTCAAAAGGTTTCTCCCATTTGGATTCTCCAGTGCAATAGTTTGTCCTTGCTTCTTCTGGGACCTTTCCCATTGCCTGCTCCCCTTACCCTCATCGGGCTGCATGGGAGAACAGCTGCCACTGCAGTAAAGGAGGCTGATGGGCCAACCGCTCTTCAGCAAGTTCAGAGTGTGTCTCATTTATTGAGATGGTGTCCCTCTATCATGGGCCCATTTCCAAGTCCAGGTGTGGGTTGACATTCAGGATTAGAAAGGTTATCCCTTGTGTCTCTTTCCACACTTTGATCATTCAAAAGGCTTCTCCCCTGTGTGGGATCTCTGATGATGCTGAAGACTGTCTCTCGCACTAAATCTCTTTCCACACTCAGAGCATTCAAAAGGCTTCTCCCCTGTGTGGGTTCTCTGATGCTTTTGAAGACCGCCACTCTGACTGAATCTCTTTCCACACTCTGAGCATTCAAAAGGTTTCTCCCCTGTGTGAGTCCTCTGATGCATTTGAAGACTGCCACACCACATGAATCTCTTTCCACACTCTGAGCATTCAAAAGGCTTCTCCCCTGTGTGGATTCTCTGATGCTTTTGAAGATTACCACTCTCACTGAATCTCTTTCCACACTCTGGGCATTCAAAAGGCTTTTCCCCAGTGTGGTTTCTCTGATGCCTTTGAAGATTGCCACTCCGATTGAATCTCTTTCCACACACTGAGCATTCAAAAGGCTTCTCCCCTGTGTGGGTTCTCTGATGCCTTTGAAGACTGCCACTCCACATGAATCTCTTTCCACACATTGAGCATTCAAAAGGCTTCTCCCCTGTGTGGTTTCTCTGATGCCTTTGAAGACTGCCACTCCACATGAATCTCCTTCCACACACTGAGCATTCAAAAGGCTTCTCCCCCGTGTGGGTTCTCTGATGATACTGAAGATTACCACTTGTAATAAATCTCTTTCCACACTCCAAGCATTCAAAAGGCTTCTCTCCTGTGTGGGTTCTTTGATGACATTGAAGACTACTACTCCATATGAATCTCTTTCCGCACTCTGAGCATTCAAAAGGCTTCTCCCCTGTGTGGTTTCTCTGGTGCCATTGAAGACTACTACTCCACGTGAATCTCTTTCCACACTCTGAGCATTTAAAAGGCTTCTCCCCTGTGTGGTTTCTCTGGTGCCATTGAAGACTACTACTCCACGTGAATCTCTTTCCACACTCTGAGCATTTAAAAGGCTTCTCCCCTGTGTGGGTTCTCTGGTGCCATTGAAGACTACTGCTCCACATGAATCTCTTTCCACACTCTGAGCATTTAAAAGGCTTCTCCCCTGTGTGGATTCCCTGATGCAACTGAAGACTGTGACTCCAGATGAATCTCTTTCCACACTCAGAACATTCAAAAGCCTTCTCCCCTGTGTGGGTTCTCTGATGCCTTTGAAGATTGCCACTCGTACTAAATATCTTTCCACACTCTGAGCATTCAAAAGACCTTTCCCCTGTGTGGGTTCTCTGATGTCTTTGAAGACTGCCACTCTGACTGAATCGCTTTCCACAGTTTGAGCATTCAAAAGGCTTCTCCCCTGTGTGGGTTCTCTGATGATATTGAAGACTGCCACTCGTACTACATCTCTTTCCACACTCCAAGCATTCAAAAGGCTTCTCCCCCGTGTGGGTTCTCTGATGATATTGAAGACTGCCACTCGTACGACATCTCTTTCCACACTCCAAGCATTCAAAAGGCTTCTCCTTTCTGTGGGTTCTCTGATGCCGTTGAAGATGACCACTCTCACTGAATCTTTTTCCACACACAGAGCATTCAAAAGGCTTCTCCCCTGTGTGAGTTCTATAATGCGTTTGAAGACTGCCACTCCACATGAATCTCTTTCCGCACACTGAGCATTCAAAAGGCTTCTCCCCTGTGTGAGTTCTCTGGTGTGTTTGAAGATGGCCACTCTGACTGAATGTCTTTCCACACTCTGAGCATTCAAAAGGTTTCTCCCCTGTGTGGGTTCTCTGATGCTTTTGAATACTGCTACTCGTCCTAAATCTCTTTCCACACTCCCAGCATTCAAAAGGTTTCTGCCCTGTGTGGATTGTGCAATGCAACTGAAGGTTGCCACTCCACATGAATCTCTTTCCACACTCTGAGCATTCAAAAGGCTTCTCCCCTGTGTGGATTCTCTGATGATATTGAAGATTGCTTCTCGTACTAAATCTCTTTCCACACTCTGAGCATTCAAAAGGCTTCTCCCTTCTTTGGGTCTTCTGATGTTGATGAAGACTGCCACTCATAGGAAATCTCTGTCCACACTTTGAGTGTTCAAAAGGTTTCTCCCCTGTGTTGGTTTTCTCATGCTCTTGAAGATTGCCACTGAGATTGATTTTATTTCTGGTCCCTGAGTATTCAGGAGGTTTCTCCTCCCTCTTTATTCTTTGGTGCACAAGAAGTTGTGATCTATTTCTGAAATACTTTCTGCACTGAATGGATTTACTTTCTTTCATTTTCCTGTGCTTTGGAAAATGTATATTCCATTGGCTTCCATCACACTTCTCAACCATACAGCCACCTTTCTTTCTCTTCACTCTGATGTGATTCCTGACATTTTCTTTCAAGTCTTCATTTTTTACTTTATCCGGCATTTCCTGATGAAGTTTCTCACCCTCCTCATTCCTCTGATCATCCTCTGCTGAAATAAAGAGAGAGAAACTGTTAGCACTTGGAAAGGCTGGTAAGACCAAAAGGCATCTATGGGACTGCAGGAGGAAAGGACTGATGGCTCTTTGTCTTCATCCAGCTGGACTGATCTTAGCCACCCCTCCACCTTTCCCCAAGAATATCTGGTATTTAAGGATACCTCCCCCACCCATGAAGAACTTCAGCTGAACTCTTGCCCAGAAGGAGCTTCTGAGCCTCCAGATTAAGGCCTCCCTCCCTCCTTACCCACCGGCCTCTATGATTGTACCAGACTAAATGTTGCTCAAAAGAGAATCAGGAATCTCATATGGTTATTTCTGGCCTGTTCTCTTGACATAAGAGTGAAGGTCACTCACTCTGAACCAGCTCATCTGGGAAGGAAATATGCTCTTGGGAGCCTCTAGAACAGGGTTCCCAACTTTTTCCCGCTGTAGCCCGGTTATTTTTACACTTCTCCTTCGTGGCCCACTAAAATTTGGGGGTGGAGACTTTGAGGGTGGAGGTGGGAGACAGGAAATGATGTACAAACAAGCCTAAAACTATTGCAATGTTTTGTTTAGGAAAAGTAGAATAGTGGGATTTTGCAATGTAATTTTTAAAATAAAACATCAAGAGGTTTGTGGCTCAGCAACTGGGGGAGTTGCTGAAAACTTCTGAGTTTGTGTGAAGTGCTGAAGGTAATTGTTTTTTTTTTTTTTTAAGTGACAAATTTATTGAAATTCAAACAGAAAATACGAACAAAAATCAAAAACACAACCAAGAAAAAGGAAAACTACAAAATACACATAAGTACCAAGCCCACCCACCACCTACCACCACATATAAAAGGAGCTTTGAGAGCATATAGAAATATCAAATCTAATGTCTCAAATCAAGTCCCATACTTTTTGCCCATATATACACTGGTTCCCAAGTTTTTATACATTCTTGCCAGTTTCCGTCTCTCAACCTTATGGTCAAAACATCCATTTCGGCAGACTCCAATCGTTTAAGTAAAAATTCTTCCTTATCCGGAATTTGGGGGGATTTCCAATATTTTGCAAAAAGTATTCTAGCAGTTGTGATCATATACATCAACACTTTTTTCTCCCCCCAAGCTAAATTTTCTCTACATACACTCAGCAGATAGAGTTCAGGAGAGTGTTTCAACCTTTTCTTTAAAACCTTTTGAATCCATATATTTATTTGTATCCAAAATTTCCTAGCGAGCTCACACTTCCACCAAATATGGTAGAGTGTCCCTTTAACCCTTTTACATTTCCAACACTTGTCATTATAAGTTGGATTCATTCATTCAGCCTGTCGGTCACTTCCGGGTTCCTGTCCTGCATCTTGACCTGTGTTATTAGTGACAGGCTGCTTCGGCGGGCCGCTGCGCCGGCCCCCTGGGTCCCACAACGATGGGACCGATGCCACAGGGACGGGCTCGAAACACTCTATAACCCCTCAAAAGAACAGCAGTCTAGCTCGCTTCCCCCGAGCCCTGCCACCATAAGCCTCAAGGGGGCTCATTTTGCGGCATCTCCCGGCGGGAGGGTGGCACCCGCACGGGACACATATCAAATGAAAGAGGGGGCGCAGGGCTATCAGAAACAGCCGGCGGAGGGAGTCGGGAGACCACCCCACTGGGGGATCCACACCCCGAAAGTGATGAAGGTGGCGCAGATAGAGCCAACAGAGCAAACAGGACAAAATAAATAGGCTGCATTATGCAGCACAGTCTCACTGGAATCTGACTGGCTTCTCAGCGTGGAACCCGTTCTCTCTAGTGTTCTCACTTTGAAAAAAGTAAAAAAAGAGTTTTATTTAACTTTATTTCCCCCTTTCCCTCTCTATAAATAATCTTGGTGTTTCCGGCGGTGATATTTGGGGGATTTTTGGGCTTTTTGGGATTTTTTGCCACTGTGTGACACAGAGTGTTGGACTGGATGGGCCATTGGCCTGATCCAACATGGCTTCTCTTATGTTCTTAAGAGAAAGCACAAGAATCACACAGCAGAAAACTAAAAATATAAAATGCTCTCAGTCTGGGAAAACATGAAATGGCGAGGGGGGGGAGGAGGGAGAGAAAGAAAGAAAGTGAGAAAGAGAGAAAAAGAAAGAAAGTGTGAGAGAGGAAAACATGAAATGGCAGCATGGGAAAAAATGAAATGGCAGGGTATTTCAAGCTTCTTCCCCCCCACCACACCACACCCTACTCAGATTAGCAATGGCAAGGAAGGGAGGGAGGGAGGGGAAAAGAGTGACAGAGAGAGGGAGGAAGGGGAGTGGGAAATAAAGCAAATAGGGAAAAGGAAGGAAGGAAGGAAGGAAGGAAGGAAGGAAGGAAGGAAGGAAGGAAGGAAGGAAGGAAGGAAGGAAGGAAGGAAGGAAGGAAGGAAGGAAGGAAGGAAGGAAGGAAGGAAGGAAGATAGATGACAGATAGATGATAGATGATAGAAGATAGATGATAGAAGATAGATGATAGATAGATGATAGATAGATGATAGATAGATGATAGATAGATAGATAGATAGAAGGGAGGGAGGGAGGGAGGAAAGGGGAGAGAGTTGGAAACAGAGAAAAAAAGAAAGAGAAAGGAAGGAAAAGGGAGGGAAGGAGTGAAAGAAAGGAGGGACAAAAGGAAGGAAGAAAGAGAAAAAGTAAAAGAAAAATGAAAGAAACGGGATGGGAGCAACTCACCTTTTAAACTGCTGACTCTAGCAGCACAAGCAGGGCTGGGTCCCCTGATCTCAGCTGGCCAAGGAACGTCAGGCCTAGTCCCCCCCCCCCCCGGCCTCCTCCTTCCCAGGTCAGTTTCAGGCTGGTTAAGGCGCCTCTCCCCCATTCTAGGCGGGGAAAGCAGCGCTGAGCTCTCCCTCAGCACAGCAACAGGCCGGCAGCAGGGTGAATGTACGTCCGAAAAGGCCACCACTGCTGCTCCCTCCCTCGCACTTCCTGGATGGGAAGAAAGAGTGGGAGAGGAAGCAGCAGCAGCAGCCTTTTCAGACATTCGTTTGACCTGCCCCCGTGCTGAGTGAGAGTTCAGCGCTGTTTTCCCCGCTGGGGGGGGGTGGGGGGGGAGGAGCGCCTTACCCAGCCTAAAACTGACCTGAGTGGGGAGGGAGGAGTCATGAGGGGGGCTCAATGCTGCGGGGAGGAGGCGCGGGGGTGGGGCGGGATGGCAGGCCATCGGTGGTCCCACGACCTGGCACTGAGGCCGGTGTGCCCAGTGCCAGGTCCCGACCCTGCTGTTGGAAACGCCGCTTTAGAAGAACCCTGCAATCTGTCTTCGAATGCAAGGCCGTTCTCTTTCTCTGCCAGTTTCTCTCATACTTTTGGCTTCTTTTGTAGAGAGAGAGAAAGCCATCAGTCTTACGTGGGGAAGGAAAGAAATTAAAAACTAAAAATTCTTCTGGAAGGTCAGCACCACAGTCCAAATCAAAGTCCGGAATCTGAACCAGTATATGTAGAATGGCATAGAATCCTAGTTCCCCCAAGGGTTACAGGCATTGTGATGGGGACCTCCGACCTGATCCTTTTCAGTGGAGATTTTGGGGAGTGAACCTGGAGATGCTCTGCCAGGGAGCTGCAGCACCGCCCCAAGTGGTGGGAAGGGGGTCAAAATGATGCATCGCTATTCAATATTTGGATTCATTCCACCTCACAATGGCAGCAAGTTGCACCTTTGGCACCTAGGAAAGATCCTTACCCAGAGAGGCCACGTTCCCATAGTTCTCCAGCATGACTTCCCTGTACAGAGCTCTTTGTCCCGGATCCAGCAGGGCCCACTCCGCCTCCGTGAAATAGACAGACACCTCCTCCAAGGAAAAGGGACCCTGAAAGAAAAAGAAGATTCCCTCCTCCTCAGAGAACTCACCCAGGAAGGTACAGAAAATAAGGCTTGGGATGGGTAAATGCAACAGCATTCAAAGGCTCTCTCTCACGGACCCCTTGTAGAAACTGAAGGAGCAAAAGCTCCCCTGAGAATGGAGGAGGGACCCAGGTTGTGCCCCCCCTGCTCATCTCTCCTACCTGGATTGGAGGTGCAGCGGCTGTTCCCACACCTTGGAAAAGACAACGGCTCAACAGCATCTCTTCACTGCCTGTTCCTGAGACAAAGGAGGGAGGGAGGGTGTTTGCTTGTTTGTTTCCTGGTTCACACACACACTATTCTCAGGGTTGTGAAACCTTCCGCTATGTACACTCAACTCATTTCTAAAATACTTTTTACTACATTCTGAGAGACACAGAAGAGAAGCACCAGGGACCTATGAGCCTTAGGAATTATAAATATTGCCAATGTATTTCAGACTTCTGTCAGAATTGTGTTTGCTCTACAAGGAGGGAAATGAGGAGTGGAAATGCAATAGCATGAGATAGCACCATCCTGTTCGACCAGACATGCCTGGAGCAAATCTGGGGACTGGAGGGTCATAGGAATGAGTTTTCAGAGTGTCTCCGGGCCATGTTTAATTGGATATGTTTTATTTATTGTTACTGTAATGTTTTAATGTTGTAAACCGCTCTGAGCCCACCTTGCAGGATAGGGTGGGGTATAAATTGCAAATTAAATTAAACCAGGTTTTCACCCTGACTCAACCTCAACATGGCATCACGGCTGTCCCATGTCCCACCCCAAGACCCTCTCCAGTGCCTGCAAGTGCTGGGCCAGAGCCTGCCATCCCTACTCCACCCCCTGCGACGAACAGCAGCCCCCCAGATGACCCTCCAAGCACAGGCACAGAAGAAAAATGTCCCCATGATTATTGTCCCCCAGGGAATGGTTTCAGAGCTCTGCTCCCCCAGAAGGTGGAGGCTCCCTTTCAAGGTTTGCCTGCCTTCCCCTCCCCAGGGAATCTGAGACCTTTTAGGGAAGGAAGGTGAGAGATGAATTTTTAAAGTCATGGGATAAATGGTCCTCCAGGAGTTTGTCTGATCTTTTAGAGACATCACAGTGTGTGATATTGTGTGCCACCAATTAACTCTGTGTTGCCTATAGAAATCTGCATTTCCCCCCCTGACCTGACCTCTCTACCCATCACATTCACAGGCTCCCCAGGCACAAGGAGTCCTTACCACAGGAGAGGGCATCTTGGGCATGCTCCACTGCCTGCACCCTCTGCCCCTGCTCCAAGGAAGCCCCTTCTGCCTCAGGGATTGCAGCTTCCATCTCCAAAGGTGGTCCCCGCATCTGAAACAGCAGCCAGGGGGAGGGGTAAGAGATGGAATGGAAAAGAGACCAAGGAATGGATCCTGCCCCACTCCCAGATTCTACACCCTCCTATCAGCAGATCTGATGAGATATCTGCAGGGGTCAGAAATTCTCTAGCAGATGAGACTCTACACAATTATCTGACAGGAAAGGAAAGGTCCCCTGTGCAAGCACCAGTCATTTTCGACTCTGGGGTGACGTTGCCTTCACAACGTTTTCACGGCAGACTTTTTACAGGGTGGTTTGCCATTGCCTTCCCCAGCCTTTTACACTTTCCCCCCAGCAAACTGGGTACTCATTTGACTGACCACAGAAGGATGGAAGGCTGAGTCAGCCTTGGGCCGGCTACCTGAATCCAGCTTCCGCTGTAATCGAACTCAGGTCGTGAGCAGAGTTCAGACCACAGTACTGCTGATTTACCACTCTGCGCCACGGGGCCTTTAAATAACTTGCTTGATTGCTTGAATTAGACACACCTGGAGGGAATCCCCTCACCTGTTCTGCCTGCCTCTTCTCCTCTGCCTGACTCAGGAGGAAACCTTCGGCCAGGGCCACCGCCTGGGAACTGGTCTCTGGCCCACATCCTCTCACCCAGCACTGCATTTCCTGGGGCAGGAGAGTCAGGAACTGCTCCACGATCACCAGGTCCAGGATCTGCTTCTTGGTGTGCCTCTCTGCCTTCAGCCACTGGTTGCAAAGTCCATGGAGCTGGCTGCAAACCTCTCGGGGCCCATCAGCCTCATGGTAGCGGAACTGCTGGAAACATTGGCAACATACTTCTGAGGTCAGGGTGTTCTTAGTCAGGACCTCTGGCACAGCCCTTTCCCAGAATTCAACACCACTCCCAGCTAGGGTGGGATGTGGACTTTTGCTTGCTGTCTTGTCAGTTCCGGGTCCTTCTGGGTCCTGCTCTTCCATCTCCTTCCCCTTCTCTTGGGCCACCTTTGTCTTTGAGAAGTTGCCTTGATTTACTTGGCTCTGAAGAGAGGCTTCTCCCTGAGGGGACGGAGACAGACAGACAGGAGTGGGTCAAAAGGAAGATACGTATACACACACACAAACACGCAGACACATATATGCGCCTATAAATGCAACCTCCACTCCCAAAAAAGGAGCAGGGAATGTACCACAAGTCCTTCATCCTTGAGAATTGTCACAGTGTTCTCTGTGCCCCGTATTCCTGCTCACCCTGAAAGAAGGACCATTTTCCAGAGTCCAGACTATTTGGAATGAAGCCTACGCCACCTTTGCAACGGAGGTATCGAAAATGTTCCTCTCCTCTGCTTGGCAGGCCTTGAACCCCTGCTGGCAGCCTGAACCCAACAGTGGGCCTGTATCAGGGGCTTAACGGATTCCAGTGCAGGCTGGATTTCCCTCACCCAGCCCACAGCCCTTTCTTAATTCACCCCACTCCCCAAAAGGCCTGCTTGGGTTGTTGGTTTGTAGAATGAAAAGGACCAGCAAGATAATGTCAGTTTCATGTATTGAACTTTCCTTACATTGAAAGACACTGATTATTTTTGCTCCCCAACAAACTTTGCTTACATAGCTGAACAAAACTGGTGCCTCTCAGAGTTACCAACCTCTAGGGGGCTAAAGCCAAAAAACAATCAACTACCCTGAAGAAATAGCCAGCAAAGTTTACTACAGTGCCAAAGAAATTCTTGAAAAATTCCTGCCATCCTCACAAGGCTCCCACTTTGCACTGAAATTACTTTGTTGCAACAGATATGAATCTTAAAAAAAGAAAACATGAAATTGTGCACAAAATCACACGGCTGACTCATGTTCAGCGCGTGGTCCACAAAGCCCCCTAGATCGGTTTCATACATAGTACTGCAAAGATAAGTCTCCCCCCTGCTATAATGAATATGCAACTAGGTTCAGAAAAAAAATCCTGCAGTTTTTTGAGACTTCGAAAATAAAACCCAGAACTGTAAATAGGAACTATAAATAGGCCAGCAGTCCACAAAACTGTTTTTATGTAACTATAGCATGATCCTTATATTCTGCCTCCACTTACATCCAGAGAGCGCATGCAAGAGCAGCTGTCATTTCTGTACACTTCCCAAAAGCACCAAATCAAAGAATAGGTAGCTGTACTCCAGTCTGAATATCTGTAAGGAAAAGTATGGTGATTCGGTAACATCATCCGATCCTGGTTCAGCTAATGGGAGAGAGATGGATTCCTCAGAATATCACATAACGGAGCAGGCCTTGAAATTCCTAGTCTCATTTCAGAAACCAACCTATGAAGCTCTTTTGCCCTCATGCACAGAAGGCAGAGTGCACAGCTTGCTCTTTCATGGGAAAACCACAGATTATGCAAAGTCACTATGTTTTTATTGTAATTAAAAGACGACTCAATAAGTTTTAATTCTGAGCAGGTAAGTGATGTATGGAAAAAAGTCTACCCTTTGCCACTGATCCTGTTTCACTCTAAAGGTGTCCCATCAAGACACATATAACATATGTGTGACGGTAAGGTATGGGTTAAACAGAAAACCAAAGATGCACAGAGCCTGCGTCAGGTGACCTGAGGGTGGGGGCCAGAGTGCTCAGAACTCTCAGTGAGATTGACAGCTAACTGCTGAGGCAGTCAGTTAGTGTCTGACAGAGGCTGAAGAGAGATAGTTGCCTGACAGAGTCTGAGAGAGCTGGTCTTTGAGAGAGCTGAGACAGTTGCTGAGGAGAGAAGAAAAGCTGACTGCTAGCTCTATAAAAACAGCCAAGGGGGCTGTGTGTGTGACAAAGGAGAGTCACTGTGAAGACCTGAGCGGTCACAGACACATATTTACATCTCTTGAGAACTAGAGAGGTGGTTGAGGGAATATATGTGGGTCTAAAAGTCTGAAGGGCTGGGAGTAGAGGCTCCAGTCGACTTGAGAGACTTGGCACATTACACCCAAGAGGCCAGCCTTTGCTAGTGTTGGAGAGTGTATAATATAAGATCTGTAAAGCTAGAGAGACCTAAGAAAGAAAACCTATTCTAAAGCCTGAAACAACTGAGCAACTTGTTAACTGTGTGAGATACCTTATAGCCCGTGTATATATCGCCCATATCCCCAGTTTAAGTCTTTGTGTTTAAAATAAATATCTGTGGTTTATGTTAAAGTTCTCTGGTGCCTATAATTTGGGAAAACTGACAAAGCTGCTGTGGTCCCCTACGAATAGAATTATATATCTATCTGAAAGCAAAACCCCCGAAGAGACTAAGTCAGAGAAATCCATATCATACCCACCCCTTTAGTTCTATAGTCCTGAGGGAAAAGTTTTAAAAGGAAGAACTGAAGAGAAAGAGGGGCTGGGGTAGCCATAAACAGCACATAAAAGCGATCCAGTGGGACCGTGAGGCGAGTGCTGTTATAATATGTATGACCGCACTTCTGTCCTCAGTCATATGCTCACCAATTTGATGAGGGAAAAGGCCCAGCCACACCCCACGTTCCACATGTATATGGGAGGACTCATGGATGGATTCTCCTTTTGCATCTCATTCCATTAGTCTCCAAAACTACCTTTGTTTGTTGGCTTCATGTATGTATCACATTTCTCCCCAATGAAAGCAAAGGGGCTGACATCATTCTCCTGTCCTCCACTTTTATGCTCACAGCAACCCTGCAAGGTGGGTTAGGCGGAGAGTGCATGACTGTCCTGAGGTCACACAGCAAGCTTCCATGGCAGTCAGGATTTGAACCTAGGTTTACTAGATCCTAATGTAATATTCCAACCACTACACCATACTGGCTTTGCATGCCCTGGTGAGCCAAGAGTGCAGCATGTAGAACAAGGGTGTACGACTTCCCTAAGCCTTTCTGCATCTTTGGAATCATGACACAGCATGGTGGCTGCAACCAATAAAACGGCTGCCACAAAACAACTGCTGCAGGGGCAAAGCCAGCAAAAGAATGGATGCCACGTTTTACTTTCAGTCACACAGAGAATATCCTTGTACTGTTGGAGGCAGCTGCTGCCAAAGCGACATCTACCAAAATCCACACAATCAATGTACAACAACCAATCAGAAGCCAAGCTGGGCACAGTTTGCCACCTGATTTAAAAAAAAACACTCCACTGTTACCAGGAAAGGTGCTCCTGGGCACCATGGCACCTATAGGCATCACTAGTTTGGAAACTCCTGCTTTAGAAGGTTGCATTAAAGAAGACTCTTGAGAGTCCCTTGGACTGCAAGAAGATCCAGTCAGTCAGTCCTAAGGGAAATCAACCCAGAGTGTTCCCTGGAAGGCCAGATGCTGAAGCTGAAGCTCCAATACTTTGGCCACCAAATGAGCAGGGAGCACTCCCAGGGGAAGACCCCAATGCTGGGAAAGACAGGAGGCAAAAGAAGAAGGGGACAGCAAAAGATGAGATGGCTGGACGGCGTTACTGATGTAACAAACACGAATTTGAGCAGACTTCGGAAGATGGTGGAAGACAGGAGGGCCTGGCGTGACTTGGTCCATGGGGTTGGTCGCAAAGAGTCAGACTCGACTGTGCAACTGAACAACATTAAAAAAAATATGTTGACCATAAACAGTTGTGATTGCACCTACGTTAATGAGTACAAGACAAACCCACCCCTAAACAACAAACTGTCCCCCTTAAACCATTTACAGTTGAATTAATGTAAGAGAGATGACAGCTTTTCATTATTAATTTAAATAATTATTAATGAAAAGTCCTATGAAGAAAGGTTGAAGGAGCTGGGCATGTTTAGCCTGGAGAGGAGGCGGCTGAGAGGTGATAGGATCGCCATCTTCAAGTACTTGAAAGGCTGTCATATGGAAGATGGTGTGGAATTGTTTTCTGTGGCCCCGGAAGGTAGGACCAGAACCAGAACTGGTTGAGATTGAATCAAAAGTGGTTTCGGCTCAACATCAGGAAGAACTTCCTGACGGTTAGCGATTTCTCAGTGGAACAGGCTTCCTCCTCGGGAGGTGGTGGGCTCTCCTTCCTTGGAAGTTTTTTCAACAGAGGCTAGATGGCCATCTGACAGCAATGAAGATCCTGTGAATTTAGGGGGAGGTGTTTGTGAGTTTCCTGCATTGTGCAAGGGGTTGGACTAGATGACCCTGGAGGTGCCTTCCAACTCTATGATTCCATTATTCTAATTTGGTGGCCTCTATCTAGTGGGCAAGATGTTTTGCAATCAAAGATAAGACCATTACAATATCTGCCTTGGATAGTTTTGCAACTCGGTGGCATCAGAAAGTTCAGAATGCAGTTATTTGCAGTGAAAGGTATGGACATGATTTTGATTTCTCCTGTTGCTGTGGTGTTCATGGTAAGGTAGAACCATTACAGATACTTTTTTTTGTTTGGTCATCCTGTAGACATTGGTGTGATGTCATAATGCACAAGCCTCAAAGTATTTGAAGCAGTGTTTGGCATCTTGGCAGTGTTCTGAGGTTTTCGTGGTTTATTCTGTGGTCATGGATGAGCTGTGTGATATGAAAGAAACCTCAAGGGGACCACGCATGATGAGCCCAACTATTCAAAAGTGAAAAGTCACAGAATTCATGAAGATTAAGTGTTTCAAAGTATGTAAGCACACTGCGACAGCATACAAGGTACCCAAAATCCAATTTGTATTTTGCAAACACTGGACACAGACGCGACATCTGGATGGATAATGAGTGTGGTGAACAATAAAATTGTGGATGTGTGATAGTTGTTCAGCAAGCTGTGACCATGGATATTACATGTGGTTTAATGTCGAGTTTTCCTTGATCCAATGCAAATAACTTTAAGATCAAGAAGGATCCGTACTTCGAAACCATATTTTGGCTCCTTGGCGCAGCAACAAAGCCATGGACCTGTCATTCCTGTGGTGCAAGGTCTGTCAAAATCATGGTGGAATCTAAGGCAAAAATCATAGATATAGATATTGGATTTATATCCCGCCCTCGACTCCGAAGAGTCTCAGAGCGGCTCACAATCTCCTTTACCTTCCTCCCCCACAACAGACACCCTGTGAGGTGGGTAGGGCTGGAAAGGGCTCTCACAGCAGCTGCCCTTTCAAGGACAGAGGCTCAGAGCGGCCTACAATCTCCTTTCCCTTCCTCCCCCACAACAGACACCCTGTGAGGTGGGTGGGGCTGGAGAGGGGTCTCACAGCAGCTGCCCTTTCAAGGACAGAGGCTCAGAGCGGCCTACAATCTCCTTTCCCTTCCTCCCCCACAACAGACACCCTGTGAGGTGGGTGGGGCTGGAGAGGGCTCTCACAGCAGCTGCCCTTTCAAGGACAACCTCTGCCAGAGCTATGGCTGACCCAAGGCCATGCCAGCAGGTGCAAGTGGAGGGGTGGGGAATCAAACCCGGTTCTCCCAGATAAGAGTCCAGACACTTAACCACTACACCAAACTGGCTCTCAACACCAAACTGGCTCTCCTCATGAGGATCCAAGAGGATCCGTGGTTCAATACCAAGGTTTTGGTCCATGGTGCTGCCAAGCAGACGTGGATCAACGATTTCTGTGGTGCAAACTCTGCCCATAGACATGATATGTGACTGGATGGAAGGCATGGGGGGATCCAACGCAAAAATCATGTGGATCCATGAGGATCCGTGGTCCAAAACCAAGTTTCTGTTCCATGGTGCGGCCATGAAGCCGTGGAGCCATGATTTTTGTGGTGGATGCTCTGCCCATGGACATGATATGTGATTGCATAGTGAGCTTGGGGGGATCCAACAGAAAAATCATGGGAATCCATGAGGATCCGTAATTCATAACCAAGTTTTTTGTCCTTGTTGCTGCCATGAAGCTGTGGATCCACGATTTCTGTGATGCAAACTCTGCCCATGGACAGGATATGTGATTGAACGGTGAGCTTGGGGGGATCCAAAGCAGAAATCATGTGTATCCATGAGGATCCGTGGTCCAAAACCAAGTTTTTGGTCCTGGCGCTACCACGAAGCCGTGGATCCACGATTTCTGTGGTGCAAACTCTGCCCATGGTCAGGATATGTGATTGAATGGTGAGCTTGGGGGGATCCGAAGCAGAAATCACATGGATCCATGAGGATCCATGGTCAAAAACAAGGTTTTGGTCACTGGCGCTTCCACGAAGCTGCGGATCCACGATTTCTGTGGTTGGATGGAGGGCTTGGGAGGATCCAAAGAAAAATCATGTGCAACATCACGTTTTTGCTCCCTAGTGCTGCCACGAAGCTATGAATCCACTATTTCTGTGGTGCAAACTCTGCCCATGGACATGAGAAGTGACTAGATGGAGGGTTTGGGGGGGTCTGAAGCAGAAATCACGTGGATCCATGAGGATCCGTGGTCCAAAAGCACGTTTTTGGTCCCTGGCGTTGCCACGAAGCCATAGATCCACGACTTATGTGGTGCAAACTCTGCCCATGGACAGGAATGTGATTGAATGGTGAGCTTGGGGGGATCCAAAGCAGAAATCACGTGGATCCATGAGGATCCATGGTTCAAAAGCAAGTTTTTGGTCCCTGGCACCTCCACGAAGCTGTGGATCCACGATTTCAGTGGTGGAAACTCTGCCCATGGACATGATATGTGACTGGATGGTGATATTGGGGGATCCGAAGCAGAAATCACGTGGATCCATGAGGATCCGTGGTCCAAAAGCAAGTTTTTGGCCCCTGGCGCTGCCACAACGCTGTGCATCCACGATTTCTGTGATGTAAACTCTGCCCATGGACATGATAAGTGACTAGATGGAGGGCTTGGGGGGATCCGAAGCAGAAATCATGTGGATCCATGAGGATTCGTGGTCCAAAATCAAGTTTTTGGTCCCTGGCGCTGCCACGATGCTGTGGATCCACAATTTCTGTGGTGCAAATTCTGCCCATGGACATGATATGTGATTGGATGGAGGGCTTGGGGGGATCTGAAACAGAAATCACGTGGATCCATGAGGATCCATGGTCCAAAAGCAAGTTTTTGGTCCCAGGCGCTTTGACACCGTGGATACACGATTTCTGGGGTGCAAACTCTGCCCATGAACACATGTGATTGGATGGAAGGCTTGAGGGGATCCAAAGCAGAAATCACGTGGATCCATGAGGATCCGTGGTCCAAAAGCAAGTTTTTGGTCCCTGGCACTTCCACGAAGCCGTGGATCCACGATTTTTGTGGTGGATGCTCTGCCCATGGATATGATATGTGTTTGCATAGTGAGCTTGGGGGGGATCCAACACAAAAATCATGGAAATCCATGAGGATCCGTAGTTCATAACCAAGTTTTTTGTCCTTGTTGCTGCCATGAAGCTGTGGATCCACGATTTCTGTGGTGCACACTCTGCCCATGAACATGATATGTGATTGGATGGAGGGCTTGGGAGGATCCAAAGAAAAATCATGTGGAACCATGAGGATCCGTGGTCCAACATCAAGTTTTTGGTCCCTGGCGTTGCCATGGATCCATGATTTATGTGGTGCAAACTCTGCCCATCGACAGGATATGTGATTGAATGGTGAGCTTGGGGGGATCCAAAGCAGAAATCACATGGATCCATGAGGATCCATGGTCTAAAAGCAAGTTTTTGGTCCCTGGCGCTTCTACAAAACTGTGGATACACGATTTCTGGGGTGCAAAGTCTGCCCATGAACATAATATGTGATTGGATGGAGGGCTTGAGGGGATCCAAAGCAGAAATCACGTGGATCCATGAGGATCCATGGTCCAAAAGCAAGTTTTTGGTCCCTGGCACTTCCACGCAGCCGTGGATCCACGATTTCTGTAGTGAAAATTCTGCCCATGGACATGATATGTGACTGGGGATGATTTGTGAGTGGGGGGATCCAAAGCAGAAATCACGTGGATCCATGAGGATCCGTGGTCCAAAAGCAAGTTTTTGGTCCCTGGCGCTGCCACAACGCTGTGTATTCACGATGTCTGTGATGTAAACTCTGCCCATGGACATGATAAGTGACTAGATGGAGGGCTTGGGGGGATCCGAAGCAGAAATCATGTGGATCCACGAGGATTCGTGGTCCAAAATCAAGTTTTTGGTCCCCGGCACTGCCATGATGCCGTGGATCCATGATTTCTGTGGTGCAAACTCTGCCCATGGACATGATATGTGATTGGATGGAGGGCTTGGGGGGATCCGAAGCAAAAATCACGTGGATCTATGAGGATCCGTGGTCCAAAAGCAAGTTTTTGGTCCCTGGCGCTTCCACGAAACCGTGGAGCCACGATTTCTGGGGTGCAAACTCTGCCCATGAACGTAATATGTGATTGGATGGAAGGCTTGAGGGGATCCAAAGCGGAAATCACATGGATCCGTGAGGATCCGTGGTCCAAAAGCAAGTTTTTGATCCCTGGCACTTCCACGAAGCCGTGGATCCACGATTTCTGAGGTGAAACTCTGCCCATGGACATGATATGTGACTGGATGGTGATCTTGGGGGGATCCAAGGCAACAATCATGCGGATCCATGAGGATCCGTGGTTCAAAATCAAGTTTTTGGTCCCTGGCGCTGCCACGACACTGCATATCCACGATTTCTGTGATGTAAACTCTGCCCATGGACATGATAAGTGACTAGATGGAGGGCTTGGGGAGATCCAAAGCAGAAATCATGTGGATCCGTGGTTCAAAACCAAGTTTTTGGTTCCTGGCGCTGCCACGAAACCGTGGATCCATGATTTCTGTGGTGGAAACTCTGCCCATGGACATGATGTGTGACTGGATGGAAGGCTTGAGGGGATCCAAAGCGGAAATCACATGGATCCATGAGGATCCGTGGTCCAAAAGCAAGTTTTTGGTCCCTGGCACTTCCACGAAGCCGTGGATCCACGATTTCTGTGGTGAAACTCTGCCCATGGACATGATATGTGACTGGATGGTGATCTTGGGGGGATCCAAGGCAACAATCATGCGGATCCGTGGTCCAAAATCAAGTTTTTGGTCCCTGGCGCTGCCACGACGCTGCATATCCACGATTTCTGTGATGTAAACTCTGCCCATGGACATGATAAGTGACTAGATGGAGGGCTTGGAGAGATCCAAAGCAGAAATCATGTGGATCCGTGGTTCAAAACCAAGTTTTTGGTCCCTGGCGCTGCCACGAAGCCGTGGATCCACGATTTATGTGGTGCAAACTCTGCCCATGGACAGGATATGTGATTGGCTAGTTATCTTGGGGTGGCCCAAAGCAAAAATCATGAGGATCCATGAGGAGACATATTTTGGAAACATATTTTTTCAGTGCTGTGGCGCCACAAATTTGTGGAGGCATGGTTTTTCTGGTGCTGCCTATAGTCTAAGACAGGATCTATAGAATTACAGTGGTTTGATTTCATTTCCATGTAAAAATCATATGAATTCATGAAGATCCGTGTAGATCCGCCTTTTACCCTTTTCCAAAAAGATGTTCCATGTAACCCCAAAATTGCAAATACAAACTCGTAACCCATTGTCTCAGATTAAAAAAAAACTTAACAAAAGATCTTCTGTTAGGTGCGCCATTTCTTCAAAACAAAGAAGATCACAAGCTGAATATCTTAAAAGTGTTCCCCTTAAAATTAAAGCTACAAAAATCTAAGCACAAGGGAAGCTGATAACAGCCACTAGAAAAATATTTTTAGACTTAAAAAGTAAAGCAAAAAAAAAAAATTATCCGAGGAAAAGCTTCTACATGCAGACAGTTTTATTCACAGGGAAAACAGGCAGGCAGGCAGGCACTGTAGGCTAAATCTGATTTCAAAAGGTCCTGCCTTCACAGAACTCCTTATAGTAAATTTTCTACAACAAAGTTTCCTTTCTTATCTATATACAGCAAGTCGCCTGTAGAAGGCTGTTCCCTTATCTAATCTTACAGCTGGAGCTCACCCCCCGTTAGGCGGTAGAGTCAGTTTCTAACAGGCAGTTTTACAACAGACCCCTTTGCTTGAAGGCAAAGCATATTTTTACTCAATATGACAAATATTATTATTATTGGGGGGGATTAATTCATAATTCATTATTCAAAGTCATGGCTTGGCCTGACCCCTGCCTGCCTCCCTAAAAGCTTATTCCTCTCCACCTCTCTGTAACTTACTTTTAAGTAAACCTCAGAGGGAGGGGGGTGGGATCCAGCTGCAAGTTTCCCCCTCCTGCTACTGCTGCTTCTCTGCACCCCTCCCCACCCCCTTTCCCAGTTCAGAAGCACATCCATGAGCTCCCGCAAAGAGGGAAGGCGCCCCAATCTTTTCCAAACCACCCCCACCCCCCTCTTTGGCTTCTCTAGCGAATGGCTTTGAGGCGTTAACCCTTTCGGTGCTGTAGAGGAGTGCAAAATGTGTCCTCCCGTCCTCTCCAGGAAAAGCCAGCCTGCCGACTGCAATGCTGCTCAATGGGGCTGCTCGGGAGTAACTTTGCACGGGGTTGTATGCCCAGAGGACCCAGCGCTGTTCAAACCTCTCAGGAAAAGGAGGCTGAAGCTAAATCCTCCCAGCTCCTTAGACGAAGAGCCATAGAAGAAGTGGGGTGGGGTGGGGGGGACTTTATAGCCTCGTTCTTAAGAGGAACCCTTTTTCCCGTTGGGTGAGGGCAGCCAGGCTGAAGGGAAGCCAGGAAGCCTCTGTCCTGTCTCTGCAGCTCGGAAAGGACTAAAGCAGCAGAGCTGTTTGCAAGAGAGGCTGAGCAAGGAGCGACAGGGGGGGGCTCTGTGGACTTCCCTTCCCAGCCCCCCCCCCTCCAGAAATTCCCCACCAATTTAGCACAGCCCTGGTTTGCCATGCATGATCCCCGCCTCCCTCCCACATTGTAAAAACTTATTCCCCTCTCCCTTCTCAAATGGCTTACTTTTAAATAAACGTTTCCAGGCTGCAGCTGCGATGCTATTCTCCGCTGCAGCTTCTCTGCAGCCGCTCGGCTGTCATTCGCAGCTCGGAAGCAGACCTCTTACCGGGCTGACGGGTGCACAAGCAAGGAAGGCAAGCAAGAGCCCCTCCTCTTTTCCGACCCCCGCCCCTCATTCCCTCTTGGGCTTCTCTAGCCAATGGCTTTGCGGCTTTAACCCTTTCAGTGCTGCAACGGAGCACAACCTGCGCTCTCGTGTTCTCTGCAGGAGGAGCCAAGCTGCCGTCTGCAATGCTGCTCCATGGGGCTGCTCGAGAGTAATTTTGCACAGGGTTGCATGCCCAGAGGATCCAGGGGGAAAAAGCTGATCCCCAGCAGCTCCTTAGAATAAGGGCCTTAGAAGAACTCGGTTGGGGGAGAGGAGGGTTCATGGGCTGGCTCTTAAATAGACGAGGAGGCGTTTCTCTGTTGCCTCCCCCACCTCAAATGCGATCGGAGATGGGGCGGGGGGAGCAGGGAAGGCGGGGTTTGGGGACAGGATGGGCTCATTCAATAGGGCTCTGTTGCCACCACTGAGTCCTCCCTCCGAAGCTGCCCTTTCCTTTCCTGCTGTCTGGAGATGCGCTCTTGTTAGGGCAGGTTTCCAGGCTCTCCCTGGAGGTTGGCAATTCTGTCCCAATCAAGGCAAAAGAAACCAATGGTAGCCTCCCGCCTCCCCACCCCCAATTCATCCCCCCGCCCCGGCTGCCCCCTGCCTTTCCCAGCCCCCCCCCCCTCCCGGGTCTCCAGCCAGGCCCTGCAAGAAGTACAACCCCAGCAGTACCCACAGGCTGCAAGGAAGCTCCAGCAAACTAAACTGGGCTTGCCTTTGCTCTCCCAGCAGAGTTGTTGGTCAGTCGCACAGTCAAGTCGGACTCTTTGCGACCCCATGGACCAAGTCACGCCAGGCCTTCCTGTCTTCCACCATCCTCCGAAGTCTGCTCAAATTCGCATTAGTTACATCAGTAACACTGTCCAGCCACCTCCTCTTTTGCCGTCCCCTTCTTTCGCCTTCTGTCTTTCCCAGCATCAGAGGCTTCTCCAGGGAGTGCTCCCTTCTCATTGGGTGGCCAAAGTCTTTGAGCTTCAGCTTCAGCATCTGACCTTCCAGGGAACAGTCAGGGTTGATTTCTCTTTTGTCTGTCAGTCGCACAGTGGAGTCCAACTCTTTGTGGCCCCATGGACCAAGTCACGCCAGGCCCTCCTGTCTTCCGCCATCCTCCAAAGTCTGGGACGGGACCAATTGGGCTTTGACGCCACAGAGTCCCCCCGCCCTGCAGCTGCCCTTTCTTGGGGGAGGGCTGATCTCTGTGGTCTCTGGAGATAAGCACTGCTATTCCAGATCTCCAGCCCATCCCTGGAGGTTGGCAACTCTGTGCCAATTGAGGCACGGATCCTGTGACCGTCCCCCCAATCCTCACCCCCAGCTGCCTTCTGCCTTTCTCACCCCCCTCTAGCCCAGGCCCTGTGGGCAAAACCCCAGCAAAAGCAAACCAGCACCAGCAAAAAGGGGGTGAACTGGAACCCCCCCCCCGTACCCCTTCCCCGCCAAGCCAGGTTGGGATTCCCTTGATTTTGCAGAAATTGCCCTATGTTTAATTAAGGGTCTTCAGACTTCAGGTATGTCATTTCTAAGGAAACTCACCTTGGGAAAGAGCTGGGATGGATTTTAGAGTCACTGTAAAACTGCAGTACTGAGGTCTGAACTTTCTGCTCACCAGCAGAGACCAGGTGGCTTGAATTTGTCAGAATTTTAAAGCTACCAGCTGTAAAAATGTTTGGTTTCATGCACCAAAGCTAACCTGTCTTTTCCCCAGTCTGGGCTTCCTGCATGCAGCCTCTTTTGGACCACACCTGCTGCGCATGTAAGGGATGGGTCCCGGTGGAGGCTATGCCCAGGGACCAGGTGGCTTGACAGAAAGGGCAGAAGCAGGTAGACAGCTCAGGATGCAGTCACTCTAAAGCATCTTTAGCATGCTTATTAGAAGTATGTGAAGTTTAAACCCACGCAAGTGACTGCTGAATGAACGGGATAATAGGACACAGCTGTAATCAGTCTCTGATTCTGTACAGGGCAAGAAAGAGACCTACAAGTAGACTCCAGCTCTCAGCCATCCTACAACACTGCAGAAAAATATCTGGAACAAGTTTTTTAAAAATTGGTTGGTGGGGCAAGTAGGTAGTCTTGCTTATGACACCAAATAGCGTAACACCGGCTCTGGCTGCACGTGGAGGAGGAGAGGGGAATCAAACCCCGTTCTCCCACAGTGCTCTCTTCTTGGGGTCTCTAGATGAAGCTCTTCTTCCTTATCATGCCAGGTAGTTGAGGGCTGGAGCTTTCTCCTTCCAGGCACTTCCATGCCTTCTCGCACCTGCTAAAAGTGCCCGAATCATGCCCCATGGTAACCTCCATTTCAGCAGTATCCTTTGATGTTCCTGTCTTCTTCCCTCACTTTTCCGTACTGAATCTCCCACTACCTGAGCCAGAGAGGGGGTTGCTAATAGACTCAGTTGTGTACAAAGTTCCTTGTCAAGGAACTCAGGTCTCGGCTCTCTGTGTCTCCAAGGTTAGATGTTCACAAGAAACCACTTTAGCAAAATAGAGGTTTATTAAATACTTAAACAAGCTGGATATTCGAGAAAACCATCTCTGTAGCCTTGCAGTATACAAGAAACCTAACTTTTCTATTTAGTGTGTCGGTACCTGGTGTTAGATGGCTGAATCTTAAAAGTCTCACAGTCTCAGAGAGGAGGTCGAAGTGTTTCCTACATAATTGTTCATTGCAATGTGACCTTAGCATAGTCCAGGCCACAGCCCAGCAAAGTCATGAAGCTAACATGGCTTCTCTCTGGTCTCTAGCTCAATTGTACTCTCAAACCGTCAGGCATCTGGAGCCGCGGCCCGGCTGTTATTGGGCCTCCCAAGATGGGGGCACATTCGGCCGGGTCTTCGGGCTCTGCACTGGCTTTCAATAACATACCGGGTCCGGTACAAGGTGCTGGTCATTACCTTTAAAGCCCTATATGGCCTGGGACCTGCCTACCTGAGGGACCGTCTCTCCCCACACGTTCCCCAGAGAGTACTGAGGTCTGGGACCGAAAATCTCCTTAATATCCCTGGGCCCAAGGAAGTGCGTCTCAAGACAACTCGAGACAGGGCCTTTTCTACAATGGCCCCTATGTGGTGGAACCAGCTACCGGAAGAGGTGAGGGCCCTGCGGGATCTTACTCAGTTCCGCAGGGCCTGTAAGACGACCCTCTTCCGGTTAGCCTACGCCTGACTGGACAAATGTAGCTCTCTAGATATCTGTGATTACTGTATAGTTAATACTAATTTTAAGGTTTTTAGGTTTTTAAATGTTTGATTTTAAATGTAACTAATTTATTCCGATTTTACTGTTTTACTGTTTGTTGTAAGCCGCCCTGAGCCACTCGTGGGAAGGGCGGGATATAAATCCCGGAATAAATAAATAAATAAATAAATAAATAAATGTTCTAGATCCAAACAAGGTGCGTGCTCACTGGAAATTTGGAAAAATTCTGACATCTGTCCTGCTCCCCACCCTCCCACTCCACCCAGCAGACCACAGGATCCCAAGAAGAGCTAATGATCACATTCTTGACTCTGGCCTTGAGAGAGATGAAGGTGTGGGCAGAGAGGCCCAATTACGGACAACTGCAAGTTAGACTGGGTCGACACGTGTTCATATTAACCCTTAAGAGGAAATGGATGCTTTGCCTCGCAGTTGGGAAAAGCTCCATGTCAACAGGGGTCATTTTATAGAAAAAGAGGTGCTGGAGCTCATTAAAAAAAGTCAAGGTAGTCCCCTGTGCAAGCACCAGTCGTTTCCGACTCTGGGGTGATGTTGCACGGCAGACTTTTTTACGGGGTGGTTTGCCATTGCCTTCCCCATTTTACCAACCTCAGAAGGATGGAAGGCTGAGTCAACCTTGAGCAGGCTACCTGAACCCAGCTTCTGCTGGGATCCAACTCAAGTCGTGAGCAGAGAGTTTGGACTGCAGCTTCACCACTCTGCACCAGGGGGGATTTTCATAAGCCACAGACCCCTGACATCAACAGAATGCGTACTAAATCAGCTCAGCATTTACCTTAAAATGCTTCTTGAATTATAATTGTCATAATAAAAGCTTACTCCCATCATACTTTTAAGTTACTATCTCCTATGTGGCCACAGAGGCATGATGAAAATTTCCATCTATCTGGTTTATATATTTTGGTTATTTTCCCATTTTTTTGTGGAGGGAAATTTTAGAAAGTTTGTCAGATCATAGAATTCAGCACAATTCTCACAGCGGGTTAGAGCGACGGAGCTCAGAAGCAAGTCTGCTGGGTGGGGAAAGAAAGAAAGAGCACAATAAAATTTAGAGGTCGCAGAACTCTGCTCCTGAGAGCTCCCACTCAAAATTAGGCCTGTCTGTAGCAACCCTCTTTGTCATCAGAGAATAAACACAGGAGAGAAAGCATATAAGTGACTGGAGAGTGGAAAACACTTGGGTATTCATGACTACCTAAGTATCATAGCACTCGCTCTTAAGAGAAATCTTATCAATATCTGGAGTATGAAAAAGGCTTCAGTGCCACTTTTTAGAGATGTAAAAGTGATTGCGCCGCTTGGGAGCAGTGACCATAATGTTATTGATTTCACCGTTTGTATAAATAGGGAGTTGTCCAAAAAGACTGCCACAACCACGTTTAACTTTAAAAGGGGTATGAGGAGGCATGTGAGGAGGAAACTGAAAGGAAAGGTACATACGGTCAAAACCCTTGGGGAAGCTTGGACGCTATTTAAAACTATAATCCTAGAAGCTCAGATAAAATACATACCACAAGTTAGGAAAGGCACAAACAGGCATAAGAAAAGGCCTGCGTGGTTAACAAACAAAGTAATGGAAGCTGTAAAAGGTAAGAAGGACTCCTTTAAGCGGTGGAAAACCAGTCCAAGTGAGATTAGTAATAGGGAACACAGGCTGTGGCAAATCAAATGCAAGACTGTGATCAGGCAGGCAAAAAGGGACTATGAGGAGCATATTGCAAAAAACATAAAGACCAACGATAAAAATTTCTTCAAATATATTAGAAGTAGGAAACCAGCCAGGGAGGCAGTGGGGCCCTTGGATGACCATGGGGTAGAAGCATTACTGAAGGAGGATAGGGAAATGGCTTAGAAGCTGAATGAATTTTTTGCCTCCGTCTTCACTGTGGAAGACGAGAACATTTTGCCCGCCCCAGAACTACTAATTTTGGAAGGGGTGTTGAAAGACCCGAGTCAGATTGAGGTGACAAAAGAGGAGGTCCTACAACTGATAGACAAATTAAAAATAAGTCACCGGGTCCAGATGGCATACATCCGAGAGTTCTGAAAGAACTCAAAGTTGAACTTGTGGATCTTCTAACAAAAATCTGTAATCTTTCATTGAAATCTGCCTCCGTTCCTGAGGACTGGAAGGTAGCAAATGTCACCCCCATCTTTAAAAAGGGTTCCAGAGGAGATCCGGGAAATTACAGGCCAGTCAGTCTGACTTCAATACCGGGAAAGTTGGTAGAAACCATTATCAAGGACAGAATGAGTAGGCACATTGATGAACACGGGTTATTGAGGAAGACTCAGCATGGGTTCTGCAAGGGAAGATCTTGCCTCACTAACCTGTTACATTTCTTTGAGGGGGTGAACAAACATGTGGACAAAGGAGACCCGATAGATGTTGTTTACCTTGACTTCCAGAAAGCTTTTGATAAAGTTCCTCATCAAAGGCTCCTTAAAAAGCTTGAGAGTCATGGAGTAAAAGGACAGGTCCTCTTGTGGATCAAAAACTGGCTGAGTAATAGGAAGCAGAGAGTGAGTATAAATGGGCAGTCTTTGCAGTGGAGGACGGTAAGCAGTGGGGTGCCGCAGGGCTCGGTACCGGGTCCCATGCTCTTTAACTTGTTCATAAATGATTTAGAGTTGGGAGTGAGCAGTGAAGTGGCCAAGTTTGCGGATGACACTAAATTGTTCAGGGTGGTGAGAACCAGAGAGGATTGTGAGGAACTCCAAAGGGATCTGTTGAGGCTGGGTGAGTGGGCATCAACGTGGCAGATGAGGTTCAATGTGGCCAAGTGCAAAGTAATGCACATTGGGGCCAAGAATCCCAGCTACAAATACAAGTTGATGGGGTGTGAACTGGCAGAGACTGACCAAGAGAGAGATCTTGGGGTCGTGGTAGATAACTCACTGAAAATGTCAAGACAGTGTGCGTTTGCAATAAAAAAGGCCAACGCCATGCTGGGAATTATTAGGAAGGGAATTGAAAACAAATCAGCCAGTATCATAATGCCCCTGTATAAATCAATGGTGCGGTCTCATTTGGAGTACTGTGTGCAGTTCTGGTCGCCGCACCTCAAAAAGGATATTATAGCATTGGAGAAAGTCCAGAGAAGGGCAACTAGAATGATTAAAGGGCTGGAGCACTTTCCCTATGAAGAAAGGTTGAAACGCTTGGGACTCTTTAGCTTGGAGAAACGTCGACTGCGGGGTGACATGATAGAGGTTTACAAGATAATGCATGGGATGGAGAAAGTAGAGAAAGTACTTTTCTCCCTTTCTCACAATACAAGAACTCGTGGGCATTCGATGAAATTGCTGAGCAGACAGGTTAAAACGGATAAAAGGAAGTACTTCTTCACCCAAAGGGTGATTAACATGTGGAATTCACTGCCACAAGAGGTGGTGGCGGCCACAAGTATAGCCACCTTCAAGAGGGGTGTGGAGAAACGCCATCTGAGAGTGTTGGTGCTTCATCCAAAAAGGCAGGGATCAGTAAATCCATTCAGCAGGCTTTGTAGCCTTCCCCTCACTCCCCCCCCCTCCCTTCCAGAGCCAAACCAACAACGCTAGGGGGAAAGTCTCCTAGAGAAGCAGGAAGTGCTGTTGTTCTTGCCATGTGTTAGGCAGGAAGAGAGGGCAGATTTGAGCCAGCGCTCGAGCAAGCATGTGGTGAGCAATGGAGGCTCCTGCCTGGGGGCCCCCAGGCAGGCAGACAAAGTAAGTCATTTTCTTAGGCAGATCAAGTATAGACCAGGGACAATACGATGCGTTTAAAAACCACTTTTATTTTGTTATGCTGTTTGCTGTGCTTTGCTGTGCTGTGCTAACTTTTTAAATGCAACTGTTTTTGTTTTGTTTTTCTTCCCCTATCCTTTTCCCTTTTAAATAAATGCTTTTTCTGTTTAAAATGCTGGCAGTCAAACTCTGTACCACATAGATCCCCAAACCGCTTAGACCACGCTGTTTTATAAAGGGGGCCCCGGGGAAGGGGGAAGGCATGCAGTTGGATAAGGTGCCAAGCCTCCAGGGGTGCCCCAAAGAAGCGCTAAGGTCTCTGTGAAACCCAAGTGCAGGGTGGCAGAGGACCTTGAGGCCTGGCCTCATAGCTGGAGAGGGGGATTGGGAGTCCTGTTCCTCTCAGTCTGAACCCCTAGACTGAGCAGGTGGTGGCAGCGAGCCCAAGGGGCAGGAGGAGAGATAGCTCCCTCCAGGAGTTGGCGACTCCATAGGGAGCTGACGGGACCGGGTCTGAAGGCAGAATCGGGCCGGTTCCGCCACACTTGGTGGCAGCGGTGGGATAAGAACAAACAGAGAACTTGATGGGCCAGGCATTTTTGGTTTTTGATACGTGCAAGCACCCAGAGAAAGCAACAGAGGTTTTGTTTTATTTTCGGGTCAACTGGAGTAGGGAAAGTTTAGCTAGTTAGGATGGAGCGTGCTAAGATGCGGGAAATCCTGAAGATGACAAAGCCACAGCTCCAGGAAGAGTGTGCAAAGCACAAGCTGGAGTGTGACAACATGACTGTAGTAGATATGAAAGACCTCCTTTTGGAGTATCATCAGC
Source organism: Heteronotia binoei (assembly GCF_032191835.1). Taxonomy (NCBI): domain Eukaryota; kingdom Metazoa; phylum Chordata; class Lepidosauria; order Squamata; family Gekkonidae; genus Heteronotia; species Heteronotia binoei. The sequence continues at coordinate 7,352,126 of NC_083227.1, read as the reverse complement.
ATGCAGGGGCACTTGCAAAAGTGTTCCCCACCCAGTCAGAAGCAACCTTGCAGCTACAGTTGGAACTGGCAAGAATACGTACCAAGGCGTACCAAGAGCGCAGACAGGAGGAACGAGAGAGAGAGCTGAGACGAGCTGAGATCCGCAGACGGGAGGAAAGAGAGGAAGCTGAGATCCTCAGACAGGAGGAACGAGAGAGAGAGGAACGACAAGCAGAGAGGGATGCGATCCGCAGACAGGAAGAAGCAGAGAGGGAGCTGAGACGAGCAGAGATCCTCAGACAGGAGGAAAGAGAGAAAGCTGAGATCCGCAGACGGGAACAGGAAGAGCAACGTCGCCATGAGCTTGAGGTGCTACGTCTGGAAGCTGAACTAAGCAAAGAGATCCAAGTCACCCCCAAAGACTTTGCAGTGTACAAGGAGGGAGAAGACCCCTCCACATACCTCTCCAACTTTGAGAGGGCAGCCAAACAGTGGGGGATTGCAGAGGAGGACTATATGTCTTACCTCTGTAGCCTCCTGACTGGAGAACTCTCAGCCATCTATCACAGCATGCCTATGGAAGATGGGGGGATAACTTTTGCAAGCTATAAAGCCACTGTATTTAAAAGGTTTAAACTGGGGCCAGACCACTCCCGAAAGCAGTTCAGGGGTTTGGCTCCACAAGAAGGTAAATCCTATTCTGAATGTGGGGTAATGAAGGAACAAACAGTTCCAGTGTTATTGGGCCGGGATTTGGTGGTTGGCCAGTACCCTATCAAGGCTGTACCCCGCAGCCAAACCCCCAGGGGAAAGTGGGAGGAGGAAGGCAACTTTAAGGAAGCCACCTCACCACCAACCAGGGAGGGGGAAACAGCACAGGTTACTGAGGACGAAGAGAGGGCAGTCACCCAGGAGGGGGAGGACCAGCCTGTCTCAAGCCCTGGAGTAGGGTGTTCCCAAGGGGGAGAGGGGTGTAGCTTTCCCCAAGTGCAGCAAGAGGCTGTGGATGTTCCTAGCGAGGAGGGGAACCTGTCTAGCATAAAGGATGTGCAAGCTGAAGAGACCGAGGTGGAGAGTGGAGATTTCACAGGAGGTTCTGAGAGCAGCAAGGCTAATGTGGGCTCAGAGGAGCACATAGCTGAAGGCTTGGGGGAACGGGAGCGGTTCCAGAAGGGGGTCCGGAGCGGCCTTAGGTTGGAACCGGTTCACCAAGTAGCTGTGGATCAGGGAGTGGGGTCGTCCGAGACGCTCTCAAAACAGGTCGTCTTGAAGCAGGGCAGACAGGAATCCTGGGAAGCTGTGGGACCTTCCAGGCAGGAAGGGGGTCAGCTGGGTAGTGCTGAAAAACCAACCAAGGGGACTGAGAACCCAAGCCAAACCCTCAGGGGAAGGTGGGGGGAGGAAGGCAACTGTAGGGAAGCCACCTCACCACCAACCAGGGAGGGGGAGTACCAGCCTGTCTCAAGCCCTGCAGGAGGAGGTGCCCAATGGGAAGAGGGGTGCCAATTTCCGCAAGGGCAGCAGGATGCTGTGGAGCCGTCCAGGCAGGAAGGAGCTCAGTTGGCTGACACTGAAAAACCAACTGAGGGGGCGGAGAACCCAGATCAAACGTTGGCTGGGTGTTCTGGAAACAGTGGGACTAGGGGTGGCTTGAAGGAACAGATGGTAGGAAGTCTGGGGGAGCCAGAAATGTTCCTGTCGGAGGTTCAAAGTGACCCTAGGCTGGAACCACTGGGTGAGGTGGCAAGCGACCAGAAAGTGGAGTTTGCAGAAGCTGAGACAGGGGATAGGGTGATGGTTTTCCTGCCCCTTCATACTGGTGAACGGAAAGTGGAATGGGAGGGACCCCATGTGATTGTGGATGATCTAGACGATGCTACCTGTGTGGTGGCTATGGAGAAGACAGGAAAGGCAGTTAAAGTGGTGCAGGTGAATATGCCACAGCCATTCTCTGCGAGGTCCATGGTGGTGCATATAGGTAGGAAGGAAGGAGACAAAAAGAAGCTGGGACAGCAATTGTTTGCAGCACCAGAGGTAGTTTTCTGGGAGGACAGAGTGGACAGAGGGAACATTCCACCAATGAGGGATAAAGAAGCAACTTTGTGGGAACTGGGCAGTTTCCAACCTCATATGTGGGGCCAGGAATTCCCTCCTTTGATGGGCCACTCACCCCAGCAACAGCAGCAACGGAGGGAGAGCACCAAACTCCAGAGGTGGTCCTGGGAGATGGAGGAGTACATCTTAAAGACTGGACATTCCTTCCGACTGCAGCAATGCGACTTGTCCAGAAAGGACATGGACCCCCAGGTTATGGGACTTTGTGTATTATTGGAGAAATACCTGAATGTTTGTGAAATATTTTGGTTAACGGGTTTCTCCTTGTTTGATTGGATTCTGCTACGGGGTCACCTCTGTAGGAGGCAACCCCTCCGGCTCAGAATTTAAGGAGGGGGACGTGTGGAGAAACGCCATCTGAGAGTGTTGGTGCTTCATCCAAAAAGGCAGGGATCAGTAAATCCATTCAGCAGGCTTTGTAGCCTTCCCCTCACTCCCCCCCCTCCCTTCCAGAGCCAAACCAACAACGCTAGGGGGAAAGTCTCCTAGAGAAGCAGGAAGTGCTGTTGTTCTTGCCATGTGTTAGGCAGGAAGAGAGGGCAGATTTGAGCCAGCGCTCGAGCAAGCATGTGGTGAGCAATGGAGGCTCCTGCCTGGGGGCCCCCAGGCAGGCAGACAAAGTAAGTCATTTTCTTAGGCAGATCAAGTATAGACCAGGGACAATACGATGCGTTTAAAAACCACCTTTATTTTGTTATGCTGTTTGCTGTGCTTTGCTGTGCTGTGCTAACTTTTTAAATGCAACTGTTTTTGTTTTGTTTTTCTTCCCCTATCCTTTTCCCTTTTAAATAAATGCTTTTTCTGTTTAAAATGCTGGCAGTCAAACTCTGTACCACATAGATCCCCAAACCGCTTTAGACCACGCTGTTTTATAAAGGGGGCCCCGGGGAAGGGGGAAGGCATGCAGTTGGATAAGGTGCCAAGCCTCCAGGGGTGCCCCAAAGAAGCGCTAAGGTCTCTGTGAAACCCAAGTGCAGGGTGGCAGAGGACCTTGAGGCCTGGCCTCATAGCTGGAGAGGGGGATTGGGAGTCCTGTTCCTCTCAGTCTGAACCCCTAGACTGAGCAGGTGGTGGCAGCGAGCCCAAGGGGCAGGAGGAGAGATAGCTCCCTCCAGGAGTTGGCGACTCCATAGGGAGCTGACGGGACCGGGTCTGAAGGCAGAATCGGGCCGGTTCCGCCACAAGGGGTTTAGATAAAAATATGGAGCACAGGTCCATCAGTGGCTATTAGCCACAGTGTATGTGTGTATATAAAATTTTTTGCCGCTGTGTGACACAGAGTGTTGGACTTGATGGGCCGTTGGCCTGATCCAACATGGCTTCTCTTATGTTCTTATGCCAGTGGGAGGGAAGCTTGTTCAACACTGAAAATGTCATAAGGACTGAAGAAATGCAGAGGGACAGACCTTCAAGGGCCTTCTCCACCCCCCTTCATTGAAAAAAATGGAGGAAGAGGGCACCTTCTCCTTTAGGTCCCATAGAATACATCCCCCTGGTCAAATCTTTTGTATATTTGGGGCGGGAGGTTTGAGAAGAGGCAGAAGCAGAAAGAGAGCAAATTCGGTGCCAGTACCTTAAAAACCAACCCCTCCCCCACTGGATCAATTCTGCATCATACCTGATGGGCTCATTGAACTTACTGAGTTCTTGGGTTAGGGAACACAACCTGTTTCTTTCAGCCCAAATTAATCCTACTGCCAGAATGCTTTCGGCTTCAAAGTGGGAAGATCTCAAAAAGCTCACAGCAGGCTGAACGATGGGGTGGGGATTAGGGTTGAGAAATGCCTCTCTAGAACTGCTTCTCAGATAAAAATGTCTGTGAATTAAGGATGCCAGCTGGTTACGCTATATTTACTCCAGCAGCAGAGAGGCTGTAGATGTCTGTTACCCTCAATTTTTCTATCCTTCATAGGCTTTGGGAAAGGAACTGTTTTTTCCAGATTTGAAGATGTCAGAGATAGATTGACAGATTTCCTGAAGTAGCAAGTTTCACAGAGGAGGGGGACCACTAAAAAAAGCCTCCCTACTTGGTGTAACCACATTCTCAGCCTTTCAGAACCAACAACACCAGGTCCTTTGAAGGAACTCATCAGAAACAGCTTTAAGAAAGTTTCACCCTTTTATGGATTCTCTGAGGAACACGAGAGCTAGACTTGTGCCTCAGGCTCTTCCCACATGCAGAACATTGAGAAGGTTCCTATCTTAAATAAGAACATAAGAGAAGCCATGTTGGATCAGGCCAATGGTCCATCCAGTCCAACACTCTGTATCACAGTGGCCAAAAAATTATATACACACACACACACACACTGTGGCTAATAGCCACTGATGGACCTCTGCTGCATATTTTTATCTAACCCCCTCTTGAAGCTGGCTATGCTTGTAGCCGCCACTACCTCCTGTGGCAGTGAATTACACATGTTAATTGCCCTTTGGGTGAAGAAGTATCTCCTTTTATCTGTTCTAACCCGACTGCTCAGCAATTTCATTGAATTGTCCACGAGTTCTTGTATTGTGAGAAAGGGAGAAAAGTACTTCTTTCTTTACCGTCTCCATCCCATGCATAATCTTGTACTCCTCTATCATGTCACCCTGCAGACGTTTCTCCAAGCTAAAGAGCCCCAAGCGTTTTAACCTTTCTTCATAGGGAAAGTGTTCCAAACCTTTAATCATTCTAGTTGCCCTTTTCTGGACTTTCTCGAATGCTATAATATCCTTTTTGAGGTGTAGTGACCAGAATTGCACACAGTACTCCAAATGAGACCGCACCATCGATTTATACAGGGGCATTATGATACTGGCTGATTTGTTTTCAATTCCCTTCCTAATAATTCCCAGCATGGCGTTGGCCTTTTTTATTGCCATCACACACTGTCTTGACATTTTCAATGAGTTATCTACCACGACCCCAAGATCTCTCTCTTGATCAGTCTCCGCCAGTTCACACCCCATCAACTTGAATCTGTAGCTGGGATTCTTGGCCCTAATGTGCATTACTTTGCATTTGGCCACACTGAACATCATCTGCCACATTGACACCCACTCACCCAGCCTCAACAGATCCCTTTGGCGTTCCTCACAATCCTCTCTGATTCTTACCACCCTGAACAATTTAGTGTCATCTGCAAACTTGGCCACTTCACTGCCTACTCTCAACTCCAAATCATTTATGAACAAGTTAAAGAGCATGGGATCTTGGGTGGACTCTTCGATTCTAGAAGAGAGATTAGCTGATTTTCAGAGTGGGAGATCCATTGCCCATCCTTGTTTTCTTCTGTGGGATTTTTATTGGATTTTGAACATGGCTAATGCTCTTTCCACAGTCTTAGCACTTATAACAAAAACTGGCTAATTAATAGGAAGCAGAGAGTGAATATACGTGGGCAGTTGTCGCAGTGGAAGATGGTAAGCAGTGGGGTGTCGCAGGGCTCAGTATTGGGTCCCATGCTCTTTAACTTGTTCAGGCTACTCCACTGTGTGGGTCCTCTGATGTGTTTGAAGATGGCCACTCTGAGTGAATGTCTTTCCACACTCTGAACATTCAAAAGGTTTCTTCCCTGTGTGGGTTCTCTGATGCCTTTGAAGATTGCCACTCTGATTGAATCTCTTTCCACACGCTGTGCATTCAAAAGGCTTCTCCCCTGTGTGGTTTCTCTGATGCCTTTGAAGACTGCCACTCCACATGAAGCTCTTTCCACACACTGAGCATTCAAAAGGCTTCTCCCCTGTGTGGGTTCTCTGATGATACTGAAGACTGCCACTCGTACTATATCTCTTTCCACACTCCAAGCATTCAAAAGGCTTCTTCCCAGTGTGGGTTCTCTGATGCTTTTGAGGACTGCCACTCTCACTGAATCTCTTTTCACACTCTGAGTATTCAAAAGGCTTCACCCCTGTGTGGGTTCTCTGATGATATTGAAGATTGCCACTCTGACTGAATCTCTTTCCACACTCTGAGCATTCAAAAGGCTTCTCCCCTGTGTGGGTTCTCTGATGGTTTTGAAGATTGCCTCTCCACATGAATCTCTTTCCACACTCTGAGCATTCAAAAGGCTTCTCCCTTGTGTGGGTTCCCTGATGTGTTTGAAGATGGCCACTCTGACTGAATGTCTTTCCACACTCTGAGCATTCAAAAGGTTTCTCCCCTGTGTGAGTTCTCTGATGTATTTGAATACTGCTACTAGTACTAAATCTCTTTCCACACTCCCAGCATTCAAAAGGTTTCTCTCCTGTGTGGGTTCTCTGATGTGTTTGAAGATGGCCACTCCGACTGAATCTCTTTCCACACTCTGAGCATTCAAAAGGCTTTTCCCCTGTGTGGGTTCTCTGATGATATTGAAGACTGCCACTTGTACTAAATCTCTTTCCACACTCTGAGCATTCAAAAGGCTTCTCCCCTGTGTGGGTTCTCTGATGCATTTGAAGACTGCTACTCCTCATGAATCTCTTTCCACACTCTGAGCATTCAAAAGGCTTTCCCCCTGTGTGGGTTCTCAGATGATATTGAAGACTGCCACTCGTACTAAATCTCTTTCCACACTCTGAGCATTCAAAAGGGTTCTCCCCTGTGTGGGTTCTCTGATGCTTTTGAAGATAGCCTCTCCACATGAATCTCTTTCCACACTCTGAGCATTCAAAAGGCTTCTCCCCTGTGTGGGTTCTCTGATGCCTTTGAAGATCGCCACTCTGACTGAATGTCTTTCCACACTCTGAGCATTCAAAAGGCTTCTTCCCTTTGTGGGTTCTCTGATGATATTGAAGATTGCCACTCTGACTGAATCTCTTTCCACACACTGAACATTCAAAAGGCTTCTCCCCTGTGTGGCTTCTCTGATGCGTTTGAAGACTGCCTCTCCACATGAATCTCTTTCCACACTCTGAGCATTCAAAAGGCTTCTCCTCTGTGTGGGTTCTCTGATGCTTTTGAAGATAGCCTCTCCACATGAATCTCTTTCCACACTCTGAGCATTCAAAAGGCTTCTCCCCTGTGTGGGTTCTCTGATGCCTTTGAAGACTGCCACTCTGACTGAATCTCTTTCCACACTCTAAGCATTCAAAAGGCTTCTCCTCTGTGTGGGTCTTCTGATGCCTTTGAAGACTGCCACTCATACATAATCTCTGTCCACACTTTGAGTATTCAAAAGGTTTCTCCCATGTGTGGGTTTTCTGATGCTGTTGAATATTACTACTGAGACTGAATATATGTCTGATCTCTGAGTATTCAGGTTTCCCCTGTCTCTTTATACTTTGATGCAGAAGAAGCTGTGATCTATTTCTGAAATACTTTCTGTACTGAATGGATTTGCTTGCTTTCATTTTCCTGTGTTTTGGAAAATGTATATTCCACCGTCTTCCGTCACGGTTCTCAGCCATACAGCCACCTTTCTTTCTCTTCACTCTCATTTGATTCCTGACATTTTCGTTCAAGTCTTTATTTTTAACTTTATCCGGCATTTCCTGATGAAGTTTCTCACCCTCCTCATTCCTCTGATCATCTTCTGCTGGAATAAAGAGAGAGAAACTGTTAGCACTTGGGAAGGCTGGTAAGATCCAAAGGCATCTATGGGACTGCAGGAGGTAAGGACTGATGGCCCTTTGGCTTCATCCAGCTGGACTGATCTTAGCCACCCCTCCACCTTCCCCCAAGAATATCTGGTATTTAAGGATACCTCTCCCACCCGTGAAGAACTTCATCTGAAGTCTTGCCCAGAAGGAGCATCTGAGCCTCCAGATTAAGGCCTCCCTCCCTCCTTACCCACCGGCCTCTATGATTATACCAGACCAAATGTGGCTCAGAAGGGAATCAGGAATCTCATATGGTTACTTCTGGCATGTTCTCTTGACATAAGAGTGAAGGTCACTCACTCTGAACCAACTCATCTGGGAAGGAAATATGCTCTTGGGAGCCTCTAGAACAGGGTTTCCCAAACTTTTCCCCGCTGTGGCCTGGTTATTTTTACACTTCTCCTTCATGGCCCACTAAAATTTGGGAGTGGAGGCTTTGAGGGTGGAGGTGAGAGACAGGAAATTATGCACAAACAAGCCTAAAACTATTGCAATGTTTTGTTTAGGAAAAGTAGGAGAATAGTGGGATTCTGCAATGCAATTTTAAAAATAAAACATCAAGAGAAAGCACAAGGATCACACAGCAGAAAACTAAAAATATAAAATGCTCTCAGTCTAGGAAAACATAAAATGGCGGGTGGGGGGGAGGAGAGAGAGGGAAGAGAGAAAGAAAGAGAGAAGGAGAGAAAAAGAAAGAAAGTGAGAAAAAGAGAAAGAGAAAAAGAAAGTGAGAGAGAGAGGAAAACATGAAATGGCAGGGCATTTCAAGCTTCTTCCACCCCACCCCACTCTACTCAGATTAGCAATGGGAAGGGAGGGAAAAATACTAACTTACAGAGAGAGAGAGAGAGAGAGAGAGAGGGGGGAAGGGGAGTGGGAAATAAAGCAAATAGGGAAAAAGAAAGAAAGAAAGAAAGAAAGAAAGAAAGAAAGAAAGAAAGAAAGAAAGAAAGAAAGAAAGAAAGAAAGAAAGAAAGAAAGAAAGAAAGAAACGGAGGGAAGGGGAGAGAGTTGGAAACAGAGGAAAAAAAGAAACAGAAAGAAAAGATGAAGGAAGGTAAAGGGAGGGAAGGAGTGAAAGAAAAAAGGGACAAAAGGAAGAAAGAGAGAAAAAGAAAAATGGAAAGAAATGGGATGGGAGCAACTCACCTTTTAAACTGCTGACCCTAGCAGCACAAGCAGGCCTGGGTCCCCTGACCTCAGCTGGCCAAGGAACGTCAGGCCTAGTTCCCCTCCCCCCCACCTCCTCCTCCCTTCCTTCCCCCTCCCAGGTCAGTTTCAGGCTGGTTAAGGTGCCCCTCCCCACCCTGGTCGGCAGGGAAAACAGCGCTGAGCTCTAACTCAGCGTAACGGCAGGCCGGCAGCAGGTTGAACGTATGTCCGAAAAGGCCACCACTGCTGCTCCGGTGGCCCAACGACTGGTGGCCCCACGACCTGGCACTGAGGCCTGCGTTTCTCTTATACTTTTGGCTTCTTTTGCAGAGAGAGAGAGACAGAGACAGAGTGAGAGAAAGCCATCAGTCTTACATGGGGAAGGAAAGAAATTAAAGACTAAAAATTCTTCTGGAAGGTCAGCACCACAGTCCGGATCAAAGTCCGGAATCTGAACCAGTATAGGCAGAATGGCATAGAATCCTAGTTCCCCCAAGGGTTACAGGTATTATGAAGTGGTCTGGTGTGATTTGTGGGTGTTCATAATTTGAGCCTCCCTGCAGATCACATCATCATTTCTTTCAAGGCCAGATCCCAGAATGTGGTCGTTGGTTAATTGTGAGAACCTTTATCCTGTTCTACAAACAGGAGGGTGAGGGGATGAGGATGCTCAGGGGTGGACCGATGCCCCATGGCACCCTAGGCAGACTTGGTGCCTGGCATCCCCCCCACAGCGCCCCCCCAGTAGCTCCGTGCCCCCTCTTCCCGCCGAGACTCCTTCTCTTCCCTCCCACCCCCACCCCATGTCCATTTCAATCTAAAAGCCCTCCCTACGCCGATCACTTGATCATCAGGTAAAACCGCGCCACGGGGCCGCACTCACAATCTGTCAGGACCAGCGTCCTGAAAGGGAAGCCACGCTGCTGCTGACTCCTCCCCTCCCCACTTCCTGAATGGGAGAGGCATTGAAATTGACATGGGGTAGGAAAGGACGGGAGGAGGCAGCGGGGGGCAATGTAGACCTTTGTCTTGGGAAAGGGAGGAGGCCAAATTTGCCACCCCCGCCCTATTCGCGCCCTAGGCAACTGCCCAGTTTGCCTGGTGGGGAAGCCGGCCCTGCGGATGCTGCTGACAGTCTCTGGAAAATTCCATCCAGCAGGACCTTTGATTGGGTCATGCATACCACCTGACTCTAGAGAGGCAGAAACTATAATATCGGCATGGATGAGAGGGAAGCCAGGCTAACTTCATGCTCACGGGATGCTAGTACACCTGGATGTTTCCTTGCTGCATCATGATGAATACATCTCTCTGGAGTACATTAGGCTCCAGTTGCAATACTGATGCTGCAACAAAGAGTGCCGTTTAGGTGCTTCCTATCTTAGACAGACTAGTTAGCTTTTTTTTGTTTTACTGTTGCTGAGCTGCAGAAACTGTTATGTTTTGTGATGTCTTATTTTTTAATCCTTAATAGGGTGTTGCTCAAGTACAAAGAGAAGTGACCCAGGGGGACCCAGGCTTTGGTTCTTGACAGGATCATTTCCAGACCACAGGCAGAGCAAATGTAATTCCATCCAGAGGGAAGGGAGTGTGATGAAGGCTGGAAACAGAGCAAGAAGGATCTGAACCCTCCCAGAGTCCTTCTGAGGGACTCTCATCCACTTTGTCTCAGGTCAACATACCTTCTCTGGCTTGGGGGATGGCCACAACACTGGCCTCAGTCGCCCATCTGCAAGAAGACCCACCTGGAGACATTAAGTGGCCTTAGGCTGAATCAGACCCTCGGCCCACTGAAGTCTGTATGCTCAGTCCAGCAGCAGTTTCCCAGGGTCTCAGGCAGACGTTTCCCAATCACCTCCTGCCTGATCCTTTTCCCTGGAGATTCTGGGGGTTGGGCCTGGGACCTTCCTTGGGAGGTGGGGAGCTCTCCTTCTCTGGGGGGTTTTAAAAAGAGGAGAGGACTCACAATGAGGGCATGAAGCTACCAGCTGGACATGAGGAAAAGCTTTTTATAGTACGATGTGTTCTACTGTGGAATCAGCTACCCAGAGAAGAGGAGAGTTCCCCTCCCTGGCAGTCTTTCAGCAGTGGCTGGACAAACACTCATCAGGGATATTAAATCTAGGCTGACCCTGCATTGAACAGGGGGCTGGATTAGATGGCCTCTATGGCCCCTTCCAACTCTGTGATCCTGGGATTCTAATAGAGGCTAGACGGCCATCTGACACCAATGCTGATTCTGTGAACTTAGGCAGACAACGGGAGGGTGAAAAGGAAGGACTGCATCAGTGCTTCATTCTTGTGCGGCTTTCTTACATGCCCAAGGAAATGCGACTGCCAATTTGGGGTCAGGAAGCAACTTTAGCCAAGGTTATGCCATCCTCTGGGCCTGCAACAAGGGTAGTCCTGAATCCCCTGCATTTTGTAGGGGGTTGGACTAGATGACCCTGGAGGGGAGTTCCAATTCTATGATTCTATCAACACATGAAGTTTCCTTACACTGAATCAGACCCCTGGTCCCTTGGAGTCAGTATCATCTACTCAGTCCAGCATGGGCTCTCCAGGGTCTCAGGCAGAGTCTTTCATTTCACCTCCTACCTGATCCTTTTCATCAGAGATGTTGGGGAGTGAACCTGGGACCTTTTGCATGCAAAGGAGATGCTCTGCCAGGGAGCTGCAGCCCCGCCCGAAGCAGTGGGAAAGGCGTCAAAATGATGCATTGCTATTCAATATTTGGATTCATTCCACCTCACAATGGCAGCAAGTTGCACCTTTGGCACCTAGAAAAGATCCTTACCCAGAGAGGCCACGTTCCCATAGTTCTCCAGCATGACTTCCCTGTACAGAGCTCTTTGTCCCGGATCCAGCAGGGCCCACTCTGCCTCCGTGAAAGAGACGGACACCTCCTCCAAGGAAAAGGGACCCTGGAAGAAAAAGAAGATTCCCTCCTCTTCAGAGATCTCACACTGGAAGGGAGTCGTCTGGGAAGGTACAGAAAATAAGGCTTGGGATGGGTAAATGAAACAGCATTCATAGGATCTCTCTCACAGACCCCTTGTAGAATGGAGGAGAGACCCAGGTTGTGCCCCCCTGCTCATCTCTCCTACCTGGATTGGATGTGCAGCGACGGTTCCCACACCTTGGAAAAGACAACGGCTCAACAGCATCTCTGCACTGCCTGTTCCTGAGACAAGGGAGGAAGGGAGGGCGTTTGCTTGTCTGTTTCCTGGTTCACACACACACTATTCTCAGGGTTGTGAAACCTTCTGCTATGTACACTCAACTCGTTTTTAAAATACTTTATACTACATTCTGAGAGAGGCAGAAGAGAAGCACCAGGGACCTATGACTAGAACAATTCTGGGGACTGGAGGGTCATAGGATTGAGCTTTCAGAGTGTCTCTGGGGCATGCTGAATTGGATATGTTTTTATTTATTGTTACTGTAACGTTTTAATGTTGTAAGCCGCTCTGAGCCTGCCTTGCAGGACAGGGCGAGGTATAAATCGCAAATTAAATTTAAATAAAATTAAATCAGGTTTTCAGCCTGACTCAACCTCAACATGACATCACATCTGTCCCAAGTCCCACCCGAAGACCCTCTCCAGTGCCTACAAGTGCTGGGCCAGAGCCTGGCATTCCTACTCCACCCCCTGCGACCCCCAGCAGCCCCCCAGATGACCCTCCAACCCTAACCCTAACCTCCAATCATAGGCACAGGAAAATGTCCCCATGATTATTGTCCCCCAGGGAGTGGTTTCAGAGCTCTGCTCCCCCAGAAGGTGGAGGTTCCTTTTCGAGGTTTGCCTGCCTTCCCCTCCCCAGGGAATCTGAGACTTTTAAGGAAGGAAGGTGAGAGATGAATTTTTAAAGTTATGGGATAAATGGTCCTCCAGGAGTCTGTCTGATCTTTTAGAGATATCACAGTGTGTGGATACTGAGTGCCACCAATTAACTCTGTGTTGCCTATAGAAATATGCATTTCCCCCTGACCTGACCTCTCTACCCATCACATTCACAGGCTCCCCAGGCACAAGGAGTCCTTACCACAGGAGAGGGCATCTTGGGCACGCTCCACCGCCTGCCCCCTCTGCCCCTGCTCTAAGGAAGCTCCTTCTGCCTCAGGGATTGCAGCTTCCATCTCCAAAGGTGGTCCCCGCATCTGAAACAGCAGCAAGGGAGAGGGGTAAGAGATGGAGTGGAAAAGAGACCAAGGAATGGATTCTGCCCCACTCCCACACTCTGCACCCTCCTATCAGCAGATCTGATGAGTTATCTGCAGGGGTCAGAAATTCTCTAGCAGATGAGACTCTACACAATTATCTGACAGGAAAGGAAAGGTCCCCTGTGCAAGCACCAGTCATTCTCGACTCTGGGGTGACGTTGCCTTCACAACATTTTCACAGCAGACTATTCATGGGGTGGTTTGCCATTGCCTTCCCCAGTCTTTTACACTTCCCCCCCAGCAAGCTGGGTACTCATTTGACCGACCTCGGAAGGATGGAAGGCTGATTCAGCCTTGGGCTGGCTACCTGAATCCAGCTTCCGCCAGAATTGAACTCAGGTCGTGAACAGAGAGTTCAAGCCACAGTACTACTGCTTTACCACTCTGCGCCACGGGGCCTTTAAAGAACTTTTAAATAAGGTTAGATAAGGTAAGAATTAGACACACCTGGAGGGAATCCCCTCACCTGTTCTGCCTGCCTCTTCTCCTCTGCCTGACTCAGGAGGAAACCTTCGGCCAGGGCCACCGCCTGGGAACTGGTCTCCGGCCCACATCCTCTCACCCAGCACTGCATTTCCTGGGGCAGGAGAGTCAGGAACTGCTCCACAATCACCAGGTCCAGGATCTGCTTCTTGGTGTGCCTCTCTGGCTTCAGCCACTGGTTGCAAAGTCTATGGAGCTGGCTGCAAACCTCTCGGGGCCCATCGGCCTCATGGTAGCGGAACTGCTGGAAACATTGGCAACATACTTCTGAGGTCAGACTGTTCTTAGCTAGGACCTCTGGCACAGCCCTTTTCCAGAATTCAACACCACTCCCAGCTGGGGTGGGATGTAGACTTTTGCTTGCTGTCTTGTCAGTTCCAGGTCCTTCTGGGTCCTGCTCTTCCATCTCCTTCCCCTTCTCTTGGGCCACCTTTGTCTTTGAGAAGTTGCCTTGATTTACTTGGCTCTGAAGAGAGGCTTCTCCCTGAGGGGACGGAGACAGACAGACAGGAGTGGGTCAAAAGGAAGATACGTATACGCACACACAAACACGCAGACACATATATGCACCTATAAATACAACCTCCACTCCCAAAAAAGGAGCAGGGAATGTACCACAAGTCCTTCATCCTTGAGAATTCTCACAGTTTTCTCTGTGCCCCATATTCCTGCTCACCCTGAAAGAAGGACCATTTTCCAGGGTCCAGACTATTTGGAATAAAGCCTACACCACCTTTGCAACGGAGGTATCTAAAATGTTCCTCTCCTCTGCTTGGCGGGCCTTGGACCCCTGCTGCCTGCCCGAGCCCCACAGTGGGCCCGTATCAGGGGCTTAGGATGGGTTGCAGCCGATTCCAGTGCAGGCTGGACTTCCCTTCCCCCAGCCTGCACCCCTTTCTTAATTCACCCCAATCCTCAAAAGGCCTGCTTGGGTTGTTGGTTTGCAGAATGAAAAGGACCAGCAAGAGAATGTCAGTTTCATGTATTGAACTTTCCTTACATTGAAAGACACTGATTATGGCTGCTCCCCAACAAACTTCACTTACATAGCTGAACAAAACTGGTGCCTCTCAGAGTTACCAACCTCTAGGTGGCTGAAGCCAAAAAACAATCAACTACCCTGAAGAAATAACCAACAAAGTTTACTACAGTGCCAAAGAAATTCCTGAGAAATTGATCCAGGCCATCCTCACAAGGCTCCCACTTTGCAGTGAAATTACTTTGTTGCAACAGATATGAATCTTAAAAAAAGAAAACATGAAATTGTGCACAAAATCAAGAAGCGAGTACCAGAGTTGGGGTTACCCCTGGATTATGAAAATGGTCACAAAAAGGGAAGAAAAACTTTTGCTATAGCTATAGAATATATGAAATTGTCAAAAATAAGAAAAACTTCAAAAACCAACACACAAAACTGAGGCCTCAATAGAACAATGCCAGCTTTAACATGCATGTATGCGAGGGATCAGCCCCAAAATGATTAGAGAACTGGATCAGAGAATTTAAACCACTGGAAATCAGTGGGGTGTTCAAGTCCCACTGAACCCCATTTTCCTCTGTGCCAGCTCATCCAAAATTTGTTCTGTGGGACTCACATAGCTGTGGGAGTGGGTTTCAACAAACTTTAACAACAAAATCCTAAAAGCAATTCTTAAATCCTTAAACAAACAATTCTTAGCACACATAACAGCAATTCTTAAAACTACTGTATAATGATGAGCAGGCACTAAACTTGAATTGCAGGTCCAGGTTTCCTTTATATATAACAAAACAATCCTGGAAAGCAAATTCTGGTTAATACACCTTGACAAAGAAGGTTGAAATAACGGAGAGGCAGAAACTTAAAACAAGCAAATGGAAATGTGTTATCCAGTAGCAAGCCTGGCCAGGACTGGAGACTGGATTGGAACACAAAATCAAGCAGAATTGGAGTCCTACCATGGTAAGAACATGAAACATAGAAAGGATTTTCTAAACAAAACACTCAGAAAAGGTCAAGCTCTAACAAGATACTATAGATGGAGGCATAAAATAAGATAGATAAGCATATAGATGCCGCTTTCCACAGGTAAGAGGTTCACCAAATAGCGAAATAGGAAGATTGATATGCACAGTTCATCGATGGAACATAACTATAAATGAAATTAAGAGAGCAAATGAAGATATACATTTGAGGAATGCAGAACATTATTAAAGTCCAGCTTTCTAATGAAGACCAAGAGTTTTCAGGAATTCTGCCTAGTGAATTACCAACAAATCTAGAAAAGGTATTTCTATGGGAAACACGACACTGAGAATAACTGGGTCACTGGTAAAACAAAGTATTAGTTTCTCAAGACTTAAGAGAGAAGCGGCACAGTGAGAGGGTAGTTTTACCCAAGGAAGGGTACAGATATTATTCTATAACACATGCTATAACTTCAAATGAAAAGAGGTCTTATAGGAACCAAAATTTGTGAGGCAGAATTTTAAAACACTGTTCTTTTCAGAAAATAAAAAATTCAGTACCAACAACAAAATGAATTTTCAGATTTAAATGAATGAAAAATTGGGAAGCAGTTCAAAGTAAGATAGGAACCTGTGTTAGATCTAACACTTAAATACCACATGCTCCTGGTATGAGATGTACTTAATAAAAATCACAAGAGAAATAACATTTCCATAAAGGTTTGATACTGTATTGCTTTAGCAGAAAAAGATGTTCCATGTAACCCCAAAATTGCAAATATAAACTTTTAACCCTGTCAAGCATCGATATTTCTCAATAATCAAGCTTTTGTTCTTTAATCAAAAGTTGCTTTATTGTAAAAACCCCATAGCTTGATCAAGGACAGAATCCTTGGAAGTAATGATGGATACAGCAGTGAATAGTTACTTATAGGAAAACTTCAAAAGGATAACATACAGATGCAATTTGAGTCACGGGTTCAAAGGCTACCAACTAGTATCTCTTTTATGGCTAAGGAATGCAAGCTAATAAAAACATCTCCCTTTCTCACACTTTCGCTGAGAGCAGATAAGACCTGGCTGTGTGAATCTGGGGGAGAGGCACCTTACACAGTCACTGCAAGGCTAACCTAAACATCCTGGGTCCAGATGGATTTATTATGCACCCTTTTGTTGTCAAGGTGGGAGGGGGGAACAGGCCAGAGTGGTGTTCTGCTCTATGTCTGGTATGCCTACCTGGCACATAGAAATATGCATGCTTGACAAACCCATTGTCTCAGATTAAAAAAACTTAAAAGATCTTCTATTAGGTGCACCATTGCTTTAAAACAAAGAAGACCACAAGCTGAATACCTTAAAAGTGTTCCCTTTAAAATTAAAGCTACAAAAATCTAAGTACAAGGGAAACATGACAAATGTTATTATTATTGAGGGTATTAATTCATTATTCAGGGGCTCTCCTTCAAAGCCATGGCTTGGCCTGATCCCTGCCTGCCTCCCTAGAAGCTTATTCCTCTCCACCTCTCTGTAACTTACTTTTAAGTAAACCTCAGAGGGAGGAGGGCAGGATCCAGCTGCAAGTTTCCCCCTCCTGCTACTGCTGCTTCTCTGCACCCCTCCCCACCCCCTTTCCCAGTTCAGAAGCACATCCACGAGCTCACGCAAAGAGGGAAGGAGCCCCAATCTTTTCCAACTCCCCCCCCCCCACTTTGGCTTCTCTAGCGAATGGCTTTGAGGCTTTAACCCTTTCGGTGCTGTAGAGGAATGCAAAATGTGTCCTCCCGTCCTCTCCAGGAAAAGCCAGCCTGCCGTCTGCAATGCTGCTCAATGGGGCTGCTCGGGAGTAACTTTGCACGGGGTTGTATGCCCAGAGGATCCAGCGCTGTTCAAACTTCTCAGGAAAAGGAGGCTGAAGCTGAACCCTCTCAGCTCCTTAGACTAAGGGCCATAGAAGAAGGGGTGTGTGTGTGTTATAGGCTCGTTCTTAAGAGGAAGCCTTTTTTCCTTTACCCCCTGGACCTCAAGTGCGGACACAAAGCACCCCTCTGGGAGTTATGGCAATATTTCTGCCTCAGCACCATCCCCCGCCGAGCTGCATCATTAAAGTGTGTCGGTAGGTGAGGGCAGCCAGGCTGAAGGGAAGAACAGAAGCCTTTGTCGTGTCTCTGCAGCTCGGAAAGGACTAAAGCAGCGGAGGTGTTTGCAAGAGAGGCTGAGCAAAGAGTGGGAGGGAGGGGTCTGTGGACTTCCCTTCCCAGCCCCTCCCCCTCCAGAAATTCCCCACCAATTTAGCACAGCCCTGGTTTGCCATGCATAATCCCCGCCTCCTTCCCACAATCTAAAACCTTATTCCCCTCCCCCTCCTCAAATGGCTTACTTTTAAATAAACGTTTCCAGGCTGCAGCTGCGGTGCTATTCTCCGCTGCAGCTTCTCTGCAGCCCCTCGGCTGTCTTTCCCAGCTCGGAAGCAGACCTCTTGCCCGGCTCACGGGTGCACAAGCAAGGAAGGCAAGCAAGAGCCCCTCCACTTTTCCGACCCCCCCCCCCCGCCCCTGCATTCCCTGCTGGGCCTCTCTAGCCTATGGCTTTTTGGCGTTAACCCTTTCAGTGCTGCAGCGGAACGCAACCAACGCTCTCGTGTTCTCTGCAGGAGGAGCCAAGCTGCCGTCTGCAATGCTGCTCCATGGGGCGGCTCGGGAGCAATTCTGCACGGGGTTGAATTCACAGAGGATCCGGGAAAAGGAAGCTGGTTCCCAGCAGCTCCTTAGAATAAGGGCCGTAGAAGAACTCGGTTGGGGGAGAGGAGGGTGCATGGGCTGGCTCTTAAATAGACGAGGAGGCGTTTCTCTGTTGCCTCCCCCACCTCAAATACGGTCGGAGATAGGGGGTGGGAGGGAGCAGGGAAGACGAGGTTTAGGGCAGGATGGGCTCATTCAATAGGGCTCTGATGCCCCCTTCCTTTCCTGCAGTCTGGAGATGCGCTCTTGTTAGGGCAGGTCTCCAGGCCCTCCCTGGAGGTTGGCAATCCTGTCCCAATCGAGGCAAAAGAAAACAATGATAGCCTCCCCCCCCCCCCCCCGGCTGCCCCTGCCTTTCCCAGCCCCCCCCCCCCCCCCAGGTCTCCAGCCAGCCCCTGCAAGAAGTACAACCCCAGCAGTACTCACATCCTGCAAGGAAGCGCCAGCAAAAGTGGGGGGGACCACACACCCCCCCCAACTAAACTGGGCTTGCCTTTGCTCTCCCAGCCGAGTTGTTGTTGTTGTTCAGTCGCACAGTCGAGTCCAACTCTTTGCGACCCCCTGGACCAAGTCACGCCAGGCCTTCCTGTCTTCCACCATCCTCCGAAGTCTGCTCAAATTTGTGTTTGTTACATCAGTAATGCTGTCCAGCCATCTCCTCTTTTGCCATCCCCTTCTTCTGCCTTCTGTCTTTCCCAGCATCAGGGGCTTCTCCAGGGAGTGCTCCCTTCTCATTGGGTGGCCAAAGTCTTTGAGCTTCAGCTTCAGCATCTGACCTTCCAGGGAACAGTCTGGGTTGATTTCTCTTTTCCAATGCCATTTGCCCCCCCACACCAAGTTGGAATTAAGAGTCAGACGCAAGGTATTGGGTATAACTAAGGGCCACTTTATTTAAGTATAAGTAATAAACAGCAGGGGCTAACTGAAACTGTGGCCTGGCCAGGGCCAGGAGTCTCCACAGACACCTCCCCTGCCATTCAACAGGCGAGTCCAACTCTTTGCGACTCCATGGACCAAGTCACGCCAGGCCCTCCTGTCTTCCACCATCCTCCGAAGTCTGGGACGGGACCAATTGGGCTTTTACGCCACAGAGTCTCCCCGCCCTGCAGCTGCCCTTTCTTGGGGGAGGGCTGATCTCTGTGGTCTCTGGAGATAAGCACTGCTATTCCAGGAGATCTCCAGGCTCTCCCTGAAGGTTGGCAACCCTGTCCCAATTGAGGCACGAATCCTGTGACCGTCCCCCAATCCTCACCCCCAGCTGCCTTCTGCCTTTCCCACCCCCCTCTAGCCAAGGCCCTGCGGGCGAAACCCCAGCAAAAGCAAACCAGCACCAGCAAAAAGGGGGTGGACTGGACTGCCCCCCCCCCGTATCCCTTCCCCGCCAAGCCAGGCTGGGCTTCCCTTGATTTTGCACAAATTGCCCTATGTTTAATTAAGGGTCTTCAGACTTCAGGTATGTCATTTCTAAGGAAACTCACCTTGGGAAAGAGCTGGGATGGATTTTAGAGTCACTGTAAAGCTGCAGTACTGAGGTCTAAACTCTCTGCTCACGAGCAGGGACCAGGCGGCTTGAATTTGTCAGAATTTAAAAGCTACCAGCTACAGAGGCTTGGTTTCATGCACCAAAGCTGACCTGTCTTTTCCCCAGTCTGGGCTTCCTGCATGCAGCCTCTTTTGGACCACACCTGCTGTGCATGTAAGGGATGGGTCCCGGTGGAGGCTATGCCTAGCGACCAAGTGGCTTGACAGAAAGGGCAGAAGCAGGTAGACAGCTCAGTATGCAATCACTCTAGAGCATCTTTAGCATGCTTATTAGAAGTATGTGAAGTTTAAACTATACCGTCATCACCTGCGACTCCTTGAGCGCTTTCATCAGCGCTGCCTTCGCACCATCCTCAACATCCACTGGAGTGACTTTGTGACCAACACTGAAGTCCTCAAGCGGGCAGAGGTTACCAGCATCGAGGCACTGCTGTTGAAGACGCAGCTGCGCTGGGCAGGGCATATTTCTAGGATGGAAAACCACCGCCTTCCCAAGATTGCCCTGTATGGCGAACTCTCCACCGGCCATCGAAATAGAGGGGCACCAAAGAAGAGGTACAAGGACTCCTTGAAGAAATCCCTTAGCACCTGTCACATCAACCATCACCAGTGGTCTGACCTAGCCTCAGATCGCAAAGCATGGAGGCACACCATCCACCAGGCTGTCTCTTCCTTTGAGAACGCACGCATAGCTGGTCTTGAGGGCAAAAGGAGATTGAGGAAGAATCGCACTGCTACAGGGCCAACCCTAAATCAGACTTTTCCCTGCAGCCGCTGTGGCCGGACCTGCCTGTCCCGCATTGGTCTTGTCAGCCACCAGCGAGCCTGCAGCAGACGTGGAGTATTGCACCCTTCTTAAATCTTCGTTCGCGAAGCCAAGCCGAGAGAGAGAGAGAGAGAGAGAGAAGTTTAAACCCACGCAAGTGACTGCTGAATGAACGGGATAATAGAACACAGCTGTAATCAGTCTCTGATTCTGCACAGGGCAAGAAAGAGACCTACAAGTAGACTCCAGCTCTCAGCCATCCTACAACACTGCAGAAAAATATCTGGAACAAGTTTTTAAAAAATTGGTTGGTGGGGCAAGTAGGTAGTCTTGCATATGGCACCAAATAGCCTAATACTATCTCGGCATTTTCAGTGAGTTCTCTACCACGACCCCAAGATCTTCCTCTTAAAAGCTTTCTCATTAAAAGCAGCAAAAATAAAAAAAAGGACTGTCACCCTATCCTTTGCCGATCTTTCATGGGGAGGGGCTGGTTTTAGTTCCCAGGGCTTTTTTTTTTTATAGACCGAAACAGCTTCCTGAAAACATTTCATTGCAGAATTTGCAGAAAGCCATGATAAAGGCAGCCGTTCTGGCCTCCTTTTGCGGGCTGTTCCCCCAGGCTTTGCGCAGAACACAGAATGCACATGAAGAGGCAACTGTTGATTTGGCCTGTTGCAGGGAGTCACCAGCAGAAGGCCCTGCTCAGAGGAGCCCCAGATGCCTTTGTGGAGCAGAGCAGGAAAGGCGTTTTTGCAGGCAAGAGGGATCCAGGCTGTGATGGGCTTATTATGGGATGGTCAATCATTTCAATTGAACCTGATCAGAACACCATGCAGAATTAGCCATTCGGGTTTAACTGAGCAAACTTTCTGAAAGACTTAGCCCTTCTGGACCGGTACAATTAAATATTCAAGGTCTGATTTCCAATCACGTTTCTATAGAACGAACGGTTAACGTCTTAGAAGTAAGTTCATTTAAACTGAAACATGCTCTTTTATTAGTTAAAAATTGGATGAAAGGGTGAAAGCTAATCATTCAAGTACAGAAAAACGCACACAATAAAAATCAGGTCTTCTAACATTCCTCAGCTAAATATGTACACATTACAGTTCTCTTAAGATTCAGGCAAGTCAGAAGGGAGGGTTGTATTGTGTGTTTGTGTGTCCACACCAGGAAGTCGTGGCCCTCTGGTGACTGACCCCAACTGAGGAAGTGTAGGTATATTCAGAGAGGTGGCTGAATAAAGTCCACCCCCGTCCTCCTCCCGAGGGCTGGTATTTCAAGGAGGTCTCCCATCCCAGTACGAACTAGAGTCGACTCCGCTTAGCTTGCAAGCTCTGACAAGATCAGGCTTCTTTCAGCTGAGGGCAGAACATCAGTTCTTAAGTTGATAGGCAGAAGGCTATACAAAATGGGAAGGCCTGCGCACCGATAGGCTCACCCAACAGAGGGTCTTTTCTGATTGGAAGCCACCAGGAGAATCCTGATTAAACCTCTTATGTCACTTTCGATAGAGGGGACAGAGGAAGAGAAATAAAACATGAACTTAAACATACAATCGTCCTCCAGATGAAAAAAACCTGGACCCTAAAGCAATTGTGCAAAGGAGTCACTATACCACAGGGGCTACAATATGATGACAGCCATTACATTCTCCATGTCTTCTTATAAGGCCAAGACAGTAGTTGTTCGCAGAGCAATAATTCTCCTATTTCTTCAGTTATAGTAATGAACTGTCAAGACTGAGAGGGAGTTACGGATTTTGATTCTTTTCCTGACCAGGAGTTTTAACTTTACAGATGTTGTGAAACTGCATAATACATAAACATTCATAAATATCATTAGAATCATGAATACACATTTCTTATCCCGTGTGCATCCTCTGAGAGAGCCAGTTTGGTGTAGTTGTTAAGGGTGCGAACTCTTATCTGGGAGAACTGGATTTGATTCCCCAGTCCTCCACTTGCACCTGCTGGAATGGCCTTGGGTCAGCCATAGCTCTGGCAGAGGTTGTCCTTGAAAGGGCAGCTGCTGTGAGAGCCCTCTCAGCCCCACCCACCTCACAGGGTGTCTGTTGTGGGAGAGGAAGGGAAAGGAGATTGTGAGCCGCTCTGAGACTCTTTGGAGTGGAGGGCGGGATATAAATCCAATATCTTCATCTACCTCACAGTGTGTCTGTTGTGGGGGAGGAAGGGAAAGGAGATTGTAGGCCCCTCTGAGCCTCTGTCCTTGAAAGGGCAGCTGCTGTGAGAGCCCTCTCAGCCCCCCTCCCACCTCACAGGGTGTCTGTTGTGGGGAGGGAGATAAAGGAGATGGTGAACCGCTCTGATACTCTTGAGTGGAGGGCGAGATATACATCCAATGTTGTCTTCTTCTCCCGTGAGAAGTGAGATGTGCCCTCTGATGGAACCTTTTCCCACACTGAGGGCACTTGGATGCTTCTCCCCAGTGGGAATTCTTTGATGCAAAGTAAGATAATAACTCTGTCTGAAGCTTTCCCCCCCACTCCAGCAGTTGTATGGTTTCTCCCCTATGTGAATTATCCAATGGGAAGTAAGGATGCTACTGTGATTAAAGTTTCCCTCGCACTCCATGGATTTGTACAGTTTCTCCAGTCTGTTTTCTTTTGGCCGCTGCTCCTAAACCCACAGCAGCTCACTGCACGGTTTAAACCAACCTTAACCTGCCCTGGGAGAAAGCTGCCTGCCACAGGAGCTGGCCACATCCACCTGCTTACCTGCAGTTGCGTGAGCTACAAGGAAGAGTGGGAGGGTGGCCAGCAGCACACGCCCACACAGTGCCTGCATGACCATATGAAGCTGCCTTCTACTGAATCAGACCCTCGGTCCATCAAAGTCAGTCTTGTCTACTCAGATTGGCAGCGGCTCTCCATGGTCTCAAGCTGAGGTTCTTCATGCCAACTTGCCTGGACCCTTTTGAATTGGAGATGCCGGGGAATGAACCTGGGACCTTCTGCTTACCAAGCAGAAGCTCTACCACTGAGCCATCGTCCCTCCCATGCATGCATTTGTAGCAGCCTCCTCACTGGTGCCCTCTTTTTGGTGGCCCTTGGAGCAAGCGACCCATTTGCTCCCCTCCCCAAATATGGCCCTGATGGCTACTAAAATGTGCACTGAATTAAGCTTTTCCCACCCTCCAGGCATTTATATGGTTTTTCCCCAGTGTGACTTCATAGGCGGGAACTTAGACTGAACCTATCAGTGAAGTTTTTCCAAACTCCAGGCATTTCTATGTTTCCCCCCCCTCCATGTGAAATTGTTGGTGGATACTAAGGGGGTGAATTGGGACTGAAACCACTCCGGGCATTTGTATGTTTTCTTCGGTGTGAATCTTTTGATAGGAAGTAAGCCGATTATTCCAATACAGCTTTCCCCACACTCCGGAAAGTTTTATTTCTCCCCCCCATGTGTCTCCTTCGGTGAGAAGTAAAATGTGTACTCTGACTGAACCTTTTCCCGCACTGCAAACATTCATATGGTTTCTCCCCTGTGTGAATTCTTCGATGGCAAGTGAGACTGGTACTTACAGTGAAACTTTTCCCACACTCTAAGCATTTGTATGGTTTTTCCCCGGTGTGAATTCTTCGATGGGAGGTGAGGCTATCTTTTCTTGCAAAACTTTTCCCACACTCCTGGCATTCATACGGTTTCTCACCTGTGTGAATTCTTTGATGGGAAGTAAGTTTGAACCTGTAACTAAAGCTTTTCCCACACTCCAGGCATTTATATGGTTTTTCCCCAGTGTGAATTTTTTGATGAACACAAAGGTGTGATCTCTGACTGAAACTTTTCCCACACGCAAGACATTTGTATGGTTCCTCCCCTGTGTGAATTCTTCGATGGTAGGTGAGACTGGCACTTACACTGAAGCTTTCCCCACACTCCAAGCATTTGTATGGTTTCTCCCCTGTGTGAATTCTTCGATGGCGAGTGAGAGTGCTATTTACAGTGAAGCTTTTCCCACACTCCAAGCATTTGTATGGTTTTTCCCCTGTGTGAGTTTTTTGATGGCAAACAAAGCTACTTTTCCTTTCAAAACTTTTCCCACACTCCTGGCAGTCATATGGTTTCTCCGCTGTGTGTATTCTTTGATGGAAGGCAAGGCTATCTTTTCTTCCAAAACTTTCCCCACATTCCAGGCATTTATATGGTTTCTCCCCAGTGTGAATGTTTTGATGAACACAAAGTTGTGATCTCCAACTGAAGCTTTTCCCACACTCAAGACATTTGTATGGTTTCTCCCCTGCGTGATTTTTTTGATGGGAGATGAGGCCATCTTTTCTTCTAAAACTTTCCCCACACTCCAAGCATTTGTATAGTTTCTCCCCCGTGTGAATTCTTCGATGGGAGGTAAGCCTATCTTTTCTTCCAAAACCTCTTCCACACTCCAGGCATTTGTATGGTTTCTCTCCTGTGTGAATTCTTTGATGGGAAGTTAGACTGGTTCTCTCTCTGAAGCTTTTCCCACACTCCAGGCATTTGTATGGTTTCTCACCTGTGTGAATTCTTTGATGAGAAGTTAGACTGGTTCTCTCTCTGAAGCTTTTCCCACACTCCAGGCATTTGTATGGTTTCTCTCCTGTGTGAATTCTTTGATGGGAAGTTAGACTGGTTCTCTCTCTGAAGCTTTTCCCACACTCCAGGCATTTGTATGGTTTCTCTCCTGTGTGAATTTTTTGATGGGAAGTAAGACTAGTTCTGTCTCTGAAGCTTTTCCCACACTCCAGGCATTTGAACGGTTTCTCCCCTGTATGAATTCTTTGATGTTTAGTAAGATTAGAGCTGGAAGTGAAGTTTTTCCCACACTCCAGACATTTGTACGGTTTCTCCCCGGTGTGCATTTTCTGATGGCTACTGAGGTGTGAACGCTGACTGAAGCATTTCCCACAGTCCAGGCATTTGTATGGTTTCGCCCCTATGTGCATTTTCTGATGGCTACTGAGGTGTGAATGCTGACTGAAGGTTTTCCCACAGTCTAAGCATTTGTATGATTTCTCCCCTGTGTGAATTCTTTGATGTTTAGTAAGAGTGGAGCTGTAAGTAAAGCTGTTCCCACACTCCAGGCATTTGTATGGTTTCACCCCTGTATGAATTCTTTGATGGGAAGTGAGACTGGTACGGTAAATGAAGCTTTTCCCACACTCCAGACATTTGTATGGTTTCTCCCCTGTGTGAATTCTTCGATGGATGATGAGGCCATTTTTTCTTCCAAAACTTGTCCCGCACTCCTGGCATTCATATGGTTTCTCCCCTGTGTGAATTCGTAGATGGGAAGTAAAAGTGGTTTTGTAACGAAAGCTTTTCCCACACTCCAGGCATGTATATGGTTTCTCCCCAGTATGAATTCTTTGATGCTCACAAAGGTGTGACCTCCGACTGAAGCTTTTGTCACACTCCAGACACTTGTATGGTTTCTCCCCTGTGTGAATTCTCTGATGGGAGATGAGGCTATCTTTTCTTCCAAAACTTTTCTCACACTCCTGGCATTCGTAAGGTTTCTCCCCTGTGTGAATTCTTTGGTGGGAAGTAAGGTGTGCTCTCTGCCTGAAACTTCTTCTATGCTTCAGGCTTTTATACATTTTATTTCTATTATACATCCTTTGTTGAACATTAATAACTGATATTTCAGGGAAATTTTCCCTGCTTGCAGTGCACTCCTTCCTGCTGTTTCTTTGACATGTGCTTTGCTTTAGAGAGTGATCCCCTTGTAAAAGACCAGAATTATTCCTCCCTTTTGCTGAGTGTTTTCCTTCCTCTTTGCTTGGTGTATCCGAAGATTCCAACTTCTCTTTCACATTAGAATACGTATTCTCCTTTCCCCTCCATCGATGTTCTTCTGCTTCATTCACTGACTTCCACATGTCTCCTGTTGAAAGAAAGGAACACCTGGTGATGATAAACACTTTCCAAAAATATTGAACTTTGAGTTCATACCACCTAGAGACTACGGAGATCCTCCAGGGATAAGCTTTTTAGAGTTAATGCTGCTTTGTTATATTTGATTCAGAATGGAGATCTCTCAGTCTTTATACCGTGGTCAGAGGGTGGGCGGGGTAGGGTTGCCAAGTCCATTTCAAGAAATATCTGGGGACTTTGGGGGTGGAGCCAGGAGACATTAGGGCGGAGCCAGGAGCAAGGGTGTGACAAGCACAACTGAACTCCAAAGGAGTTCTGACCATCACATTTAAAGGGACAGCGCACCTTTTAAAATGCTTTCCTTCCATAGGAAATAATAAGAACATAAGAGAAGCCATGTTGGATCAGGCCAACGGCCCATCAAGTCCAACACTCTGTGTCACACAGTGGCAAAAAATTTTATATATACACACATATACTGTGGTTAATAGCCACTGATGGACCTGTGCTCCATATTTTTATCTAAACCCCTCTTGAAGGTGGCTATACTTGTGGCCGCCACCACCTCCTGTGGCAGTGAATTCCACATGTTAATCACCCTTTGGGTGAAGAAGTACTTCCTTTTATCCGTTTTAACCTGTCTGCTCAGCAATTTCATCGAATGCCCACGAGTTCTTGTATTGTGAGAAAGGGAGAAAAGTACTTTTTTCTCTACTTTCTCCATCCCATGCATTATCTTGTAAACCTCTATCATGTCACCCCGCAGTCGACGTTTCTCCAAGCTAAAGAGTCCCAAGCATTTCAACCTTTCTTCATAGGGAAAGTGCTCCAGCCCTTTAATCATTCTAGTTGCCCTTCTCTGGACTTTCTCCAATGCTATAATATCCTTTTTGAGGTGTGGCAACCAGAACTGCACACAGTACTCCAAATGAGACACCATCGATTTATACAGGGGCATTATGATACTGGCTTATTTGTTTTCAATTCCCTTCCTAATAATTCCCAGCATGGCGTTGGCCTTTTTTATTGCAAACGCACACTGTCTTGACATTTTCAGTGAGTTATCTACCACGACCCCAAGATCTCTCTCTTGGTCAGTCTCTGCCAGTTCACACCCCATCAACTTGTATTTGTAGCTGGGATTCTTGGCCCCAATGTGCATTACTTTGCACTTGGCCACATTGAACCGCATCTGCCACGTTGACACCCACTCACCCAGCCTCAACAGATCCCTTTGGAGTTCCTCACAATCCTCTCTGGTTCTCACCACCCTGAACAATTTAGTGTCATCCGCAAACTTGGCCACTTCACTGCTCACTCCCAACTCTAAATCATTTATGAACAAGTTAAAGAGGATGGCGCCCAGTACCAAGCCCTGCGGCACCCCACTGCTTACCGTCCTCCACTGCGAAGACTGCCCATTTATACTCACTCTCTGCTTCCTATTACTCAGCCAGTTTTTGATCCACAAGAGGACCTGTCCTTTTACTCCATGACTCTCAAGCTTTCTAAGGAGCCTTTGATGAGGAACTTTATCAAAAGCTTTCTGGAAGTCAAGGTAAACAACATCTATCGGGTCTCCTTTGTCCACATGTTTGTTCACCCCCTCAAAGAAATGTAACAGGTTAGTGAGGCAAGATCTTCCCTTGCAGAACCAATGCTGAGTCTTCCTCAATAACTCGTGTTCATCAATGTGCCTACTCATTCTGTCCTTGATAATGGTTTCTACCAACTTTCCCGGTATTGAAGTCAGACTGACAGGCCTGTAATTTCCCGGATCTCCTCTGGAACCCTTTTTAAAGATGGGGGTAACATTTGCTACCTTCCAGTCCTCAGGAACAGAGGCAGATTTCAATGAAAGATTACAGATTTTTGTTAGAAGATCCACAAGTTCAACTTTGAGTTCTTTCAGAACTCTTGGATGCATGCCATCCGTACCCGGTGACTTATTAGTTTTTAATTTGTCTATCAGTTTTAGGACCTCCTCTTTTGTCACCTCAATCTGACTCAGGTCTTTCAACACCCCTTCCAAAATTAGTGGTTCTGGGGCGGGCAAAATGTTCTCGTCTTCCACAGTGAAGACGGAGGCAAAAAATTCATTTAGCTTCTCAGCCATTTCCCTATCCTCCTTCAGTAATCCTTTTACCCCATGGTCATCCAAGGGCCCCACTGCCTCCCTGGCTGGTTTCCTACTTTTAATATATTTGAAGAAATTGTTATTGTTGGTCTTTATGTTTTTTGCAATATGCTCCTCATAGTCCCTTTTTGCCTGCCTGATCACAGTCTTGCATTTGATTTGCCACAACCTGTGTTCTCTTTTACTAATCTCACTTGGACTGGTTTTCCACCGCTTAAAGGAGTCCTTCTTACCTTTTACAGCTTCCATTACTTTGTTTGTTAACCATGCAGGCCTTTTCTTATGCCTGTTTGTGCCTTTCCTAACTTGTGGTATGTATTTTACCTGAGCTTCTAGGATTATAGTTTTAAATAGTGTTCTAGGATTATAGTTTTAAATAGTGTTCCCCAAGGGTTTTGACCGTATTTACCTTTCCTTTCAGTTTCCTCCTCACATGCCTCCTCATCTCAGTGTATTTACCCCTTTTAAAGTTAAACGTGGTTGTGGCGGTCTTTTTGGACAACTCCCTATTTATACAAACGGTGAAATCAATAACATTATGGTCACTGCTCCCAAGCGGCGCAATCACTTTTACATCTCTCACCAAGTCTTGGGCATTACTTAGGACCAAATCCAGGATCGCCCCACCCCTGGTAGGTTCTGAGACCATCTGCTCCATAGCACAGTCATTGAGAGCATCAAGAAACTCAATTTCTTTCTCTCGACCAGAAAACATATTGATCCAATCAATCTGTGGGTAGTTAAAATCACCTATTACGACACAGTTTTTACGTTTAGCCACTATCTTTAACCCTTCCATCATATTATAATCGTCCTCTCTCTTGATTTGGTGGGCGATAACAAACTCCCATAGTTAAATTTCCTTTTGGGCCCTCTATTTCAACCCAAAGCATTTCTAAAAGGGAATCTAATTATCTGACCTCAGTCTTACTGGACCGTATATCCTCTCTGACATACAGAGCCACCCCACCTCCAACCCTTCCCTCCCTATCCTTCCGATATAGCTTATATCCAGGAATCACCGTGTCCCACTGATTCTCCTCATTCCACCAAGTTTCTGAAATTCCCACAATGTCTATGTTTTCTCCCAACACTAAACATTCCAATTCACCAATTTTACTTCGAACACTTCTAGCATTTGCATACAAACATCTATAATTTCCCAGGCAAGCTAGGCCCGCCACCTTCCTCCTGCCGCCTCGAGACTCTGGCAGACAGTCCATACTGTTTGTCACCATCACAGTGGACAACTCTGTCACCATCACAGTGGACAACTCTGGTCCGTTACCCAGTAGAAAAATAGCAGCCAACCCTTCATCTCTTTGAGATGAGTCCTCCCGAACCAGAGACATTTCATCTCCTGTCGGCTTTCCCCCAAGATTTAGTTTAAAAACTGCTCTGCCACCTTTTTGATTTTAAGCGCCAGCAGTCTGGTTCCATCCGGGGACAAGTGGAGACCATCTCTTTTGTACAGCTCCCGCTTGTTCCAGAAAGCATCCCAGTGCCTAACAAACTTAAACCCTTCCTCCTTACACCATCGTCTCATCCACACATTGAGACTTCTAATTTGCGCCTGTCTCTCCTGCCCTGCACGTGGAA
The DNA here is from genome assembly GCF_032191835.1 of Heteronotia binoei. Classification (NCBI taxonomy): domain Eukaryota; kingdom Metazoa; phylum Chordata; class Lepidosauria; order Squamata; family Gekkonidae; genus Heteronotia; species Heteronotia binoei. Next base: position 7,321,998 of record NC_083227.1, on the reverse strand, counting down.
CAGGTAGCACTTCTGAGAAGGCTACCTTAGAGGTCCTGGCCTTAAGTCTCCCGCCTAGCAGCCTAAATTTTTCCTCCAGGACCTCACGACTGCATTTCCCCACATCGTTGGTGCCAACATGCACCACGACCACAGGCTCCTCCCCAGCACTGTCTATCAGCCTATCTACTACACGGGTAATGTCCGCTACCTTCGCACCAGGCAGGCAAGTCACCATACGGTCATTACGCGGTTTCGCCACCCAGCTGTCTACTTGCCTAAGGATCGAATTACCAACTACCAAAACCCCCCCTCTCCCCCTGCTCAGGGATGGTTCCTTGGCGCGAAAGGATTTCCGTTCACCAACCGAAGAAGAGGTCCCTTCTGAGGGCGCATTCTCCTTATCCTCAGCACGGTGCCCTGTTCCCTCTCGACCCTCACACTCTCTGGCAGCAACGGGGCTGCCACGTTCAGAGCGGGGCTCATCTAATACGCCCCCGAGAGTCTTCCCCAAGTGTCTAACTGACCGTCTCTGCTTCTCCAGGGCAGTCACCTCGGCCTCAAGGGTACGAACTCGTTCCCTGAGGACCAGGAGCTCCTTGCATCGAGCACACACCCAAGACTTCTGTCCTTTGGGCAGATAGTCGTACATGTGACACTCAGTGCAAAACACTGGAAAGCCCCCAACCCCCTGCTGGCATTCTATCTTCATGAGATATATATATATATATTTAAAATATACAGTCCTCTTTAAATGCTGTTTGTTTAAGTGGCTCCCGTTCTGGAGGGTCAACTTACCTTACCTTAACTTACCTTACTGGGAGAACAAGGAAATCAGGAATCTGGGTTCCTGGTCCTTAGAGAGCCCCTAGGCGAAGAGCCACAGGCCAAGAGTCCTTTAGCTCTCGCCCTTTGGCAAGGCGCAGCTTAAAATGCAAAGACGGTGGAGCAGAGGCACTCCTCAGCAATCAGCAGCAATCACTCTCAATCTCTTTCACCCTTAGCCCAGTCAACCAAACAAAGAGCAGTCAACCAAACAAAGAGCAGGATGAAGGATAGGAGCACCTTCTTTTGGGGCTCATAGAATTGGACCCCTGAGTCCAATCGTTTTGAAACTTGGGGGGTATTTCGGGGAGAGGAACTAAATGCTATACTGAAAATTTGGTGCCTCTACCTCAATAAACAGCCCCCCGGTACCCACGGATCAATTCCCCATTATTCTCTAAACCAGCCGGAGATCTCCCCAGCTGGCTGGGGGCGGGGGGAAGCCTGTAAAACCGGGGGATCCCCCGCTGAGACATGGGGATTGGGAAGCCTGGGTGTGTGTGTGCGCAAAAAAGAACTCAGGATGCAGAGAGACCAGGCACATTGTAATTAGCTTGGGGCAGAGTATAGTATTAGTATCTGTGAAATAAGAATCCTTTTTCTGTGTTCAGCCCTGGGGGAGGTCCATTGCTCCCGATTTGTGAACAAACCTATAAATTTAGCAATCGTGCATTTTAATTTGTCCTTGAAGCTTCGCTGTTTAAGGGCTGCCACCTAGAAGTCCACTGGTTCTTTTTGTGTAGGGACTGACCTGTTTACCTGACAGAATGGAAAGCCATTGCTGCTGCTTGCTAGTATAGCCAACCTTGGAAATAACAAGTGAACGAAACTGAAACGGCACGGCTGGTTTTGTGAGGCAGTTTTCCCTGCCAGCTGCAGAGTGCCGTGTCCGAGCCCACCCTCCATCTTGTAAATTAGTTCCCTGACAAGATTAATACGAAACCCTGTAAAGTCCCAGAATGAATCCCTTTAAACGATATTTTAAGAATGATTTAAGCATGAGTGGAAACAGGATCAAGTGAAATTTCATTACAGAAAATGTTTTAATTTAACTTCTTTCTTCTTTTCTCTGTTCTTCAGAAAATGTAAACCTTGTCAATATTAATATTGTTTCCATTAGTCATACACCATTTAATTCTCATTAAATTCTCCAGGTCATCTGTACCTAGCCTATTTATAAACTAAGTTTTCATGGCGTTAATCATACTAAGTCCTGTCTTGCCATCAGCGTTTGAGGGCTGAAAATTTCCACAAAAATCTCAGAGCAGGTTTAGTTCACTTACGAAATATGCACTCCACAAAGGGAGTTCACTTCACAAAGACAGGATCAGACTGACTGGGTTTGCACTTTGTGATTGAAAATTCTCTTCCAAGATACACGCATGAAAATGTCTTGCATGAGGAACAGTTTCCTTAGCATTTAATGAAGCATTATGAAAGGCCTTTTCTTTCTTTCTTTCTTTCTTTCTTTCTTTCTTTCTTTCTTTCTTTCTTTCTTTCTTTCTTTCTTTCTTTCTTTCTTTCTTTCTTTCTTTCTTTCTTTCTTTCTTAAACTAGGGTATGCACAGACCAATTTGATATTTTGGGGGGTCTGAGAACATTGGAACTGAAAAATACTGGTATTTCCCAATATTCCTGGATCCCAATATCAGTATAGTATTGAGTTTCAGAAAATAATTGGGATTGCCAAATGTATTCGGCTCCATTATACGCTAAGGGGCCCACTACAGAGGTTAGTTTAAATGGAAGGAAGATATTAAAATACCTCTGTTTCACTCCCCCCCCTCGGCTACTTTGGAGGGGGTATGGATTGACACGTAGCGCTGAAATGACTTCCTTCCATTTAAACGGAACATCTGACAGGGAAACTCTCTGTGGTGACTGGTATAAATAAGAGGAAGTCTTTCAACCCCTCTGTTTTGCTCCCCCTACCTTGGAATGGGGGGAGAAAGCAGAGTGCTGAAATGGCTTCCTCCCATTTAAACTGAACAGCTGGCGGGTGGACCTGCCACACTGTAGGGGTTAAATGGGAGGAAGCCATTAAACCCCTTCATTTAGCTCCCCCCCCCATGTATTCCCATATAAACAAAACAGCTAAAAGGCGGGAACTCCATATCGATTGGTTTAAATAGGAGGAAGCCATTAGACCCCTCTGTTTTGCTCCCCCCCCCATGTACTCCCATTTAAACAAAACAGCTGAAAGGCGGAATACTCCATGCCGATTGGTTTAAATGGGAGGAAGCCATTAGACCCCTCTGTTTTGCTCCCCCCCCATGTACTCCCATTTAAACAAAACAGCTGAAAGGCGGAAACTCCATGCCGATTGGTTTAAATGGGAGGAAGCCATTAGACCCCTCTGTTTTGTTCCCACCTACGTTGGAGTGGGGAGAGCAAAACATTTGAATGAAAGAATGCAGTTGCAAGGAAAGGAAAGAAGACCTATAATCGCTATTTCCCTGTTCCTTTCCCTGAAATATCAGTTATTTGCTGTCTAGACTTCCCTTGCTAAGGCCCCCCCCCACTCCTGCACATTTCCTGGGGTACGTAAACCGCTTTCTGGTGGGCAGATCCAGACAACATGCAGTCAAGTATTAATTGGAAGAGACGAATCCTGACAAGGGTTTAAACACACCCTGGGGAAAAGCCAGGACTTCCTCTGGAAAATTCTGGATTTCTGGAGTGGACAAAACTGGGCTAGACTTGGCATAAGGGCACAAGGCTAGGGGAGAAGGAGACTGCTTCTGGGTTGAAGATCTCCAAGCATCCGCAATCCAGCCAACCCTTTTCAGGGCAGCCTAATGGAAATGAATAGAGGAAAAATATGCTTTGAGAGAAGGCTTATTGTTCCAGTGTGAACAATTTCTTTGCCAGCGAGACGGCAGACTCTGGACCAGAGCTCTTGAAAAAGGAATTCTTGGATTGAAATGATCGTTGGGCTTCATGGTTCTTCCTCCTGCTCCATTTGGAAAGATAAGTCTCCTGGTCTAATATAGAACCTGGGTCTTCAGATCCTAGCCTACACCGCACCACACACCAGCCTAACCACCATTACACATCATCATATTTTTCTCCTTCCCACCCCCAACCCCCAGCCCTTATGCCTTTAATAGGTGCATGACCAGCCCGCACTGAACTTCATGGCAGGCAGAAATTGTTCAAGGCACACCCACCACGCCAGAAGAAACGACGGCTGCCAACGTTCCCTCTAAGCTGCAGAGTCTTGTGAGCAAAAATTCTACTTTGTGAGCTACTGGCATTAAAGGTGTGAGCTCCTGCGTAAATTAGTGTGCCCCGGGGTCATCCTTCCTGAGCTAAGACAAAAATCTGTGAGCTGGAGGCTAAAAATCTGTGAGCTAGCTCACGCCAACTCAGCTTAGAGGGAACACAGGCTCCTAAGGTCTCTCTCTCTCGGCTTGGCTTCGCGAACGAAGATTTAAGAAGGGTGCAGTAGTCCACGTCTGCTGCAGGCTCGCTGGTGGCTGACAAGACCAATGCGGGACAGGCAGGTCTGGCCACAGTGGCTGCAGGGAAAAGTCTGATTTAGGGTTGGTGCTGTAGCAGTGCGATTCTTATTTTTTGACCGCTAGTAAGGATGCCCGCGGCTAGCCAACTGGGGTGGAGGAGACGAGCTTTGTTTAGGCCACCTTTTCTAGGCCCCTCTCCGTGTGGAGCAAGCAGTGCTGTCCCTAGATAAGGCTGCTTGGTCGTTAACTAAAAGAAATACTGAAAGAAGTCTACAGTGAGTACCTAGGACTTTTATGACGACCTACTTTTGATGACCTACGTCTGTTGGTTGGAATGGATGCTGTGGAAAATTATTGCTTATCATTACATGGATTATACTGATTGCAGGATTACTACGAATCGTTTCTACTATGATATATAGTTACATTTAAAGGTAAAGGTAGTCCCCTGTGCAAGCACCAGTCGTTTCCGACTCCGGGGTGACGTCTCATCACGAAGTTTCACGGCAGATTCTTTGAAACCAACATAGCCGGGATTTGAACATCGAGGTTGGGACAAGCGAGCCTAATTGATCTGTTAATACCATCTTTGCTGCTCCACCTAATGTGAGCTGTGGCTTAATTGTCTTAATTTTAAACTGTTTTAACTATTTTAATTGTTTTACATTGATTTGATTGTTCCATTGTGTTGGAAGCCGCCCTGAGTCCACGATGGGAAAGGGCGACCTATAAATCTACGGAAATGAATAAATAAATAAATTTACGGGGTGGTTTGCCATTGCCTTTCCCAGTCATCTACACCGGGGGTGGCCAACGGTAGCTCTCCAGATGTTTTTTGCCTACAACTCCCATCAGCCCCAGCCAGCATGGCTGATGGCAGGGGCTGATGGGAGTTGTAGGCAAAAAACATCTGGAGAGCTACCATTGGCCACCCCTGATCTACACTTTCCCCCCAGCAAGCTGGGTACTCCTTTTACCCGCGTTGGAAGGATGGAAGGCTGAGTCAGCCTTGAACCAGATACCTGAAAACTCAGCTTCTGCTGATATCGAACACAGGTTGTTAGGACTGCAGTACTGCAGCTTTAACACTCTGCGCCACGGGCCTCTTTTATTACACTTGCTGTGGTTTAATTTGTCTCCTATGGTCTCTCTTCTTTTTGCTGCTGCAACTTTAAAGACTAGCTTCCCATTACTGCTTATCTTTTGGCTTAGGTTAAATAAGGCCACAGACATTCACCAGCCCTTGGAAGGAAGCGCAGGCAACACACGGTCCCAAAACAGACATCTACAGCCCCTACCTGCCCATCCCGCCTCTTCATCACAGCCCAGGAAAAACAGCTCTTCTTCTTCTTCCAGTCGGGATATGAGGTCAGGTTTGGAGACCAGAGGCCCTGTTGATCAGAGGGAAAAACCCATGAAGTTAGACCTCTTCTGTGTGCCCATGCATTCAACCAATCCAAACCACTAGAACCTGGCAAGATGACCGTGAAATCTAGTGAGACAAAGAGGGGGAGAAGAAGGAAGTGGGAGAAAGCGGATCACAGCTGCCAATCTGAAGAGTGTGTCTTTCTCCTGAGGGGAATAGCAGGTTAGATGGAAGAACTTGACTCAAGACGCATGACTGAGTCCCAGAGCTTAGATACTTCATCTTCCAAATATTTCCGGGTTAGGAGTGTCCTGTGACAGTGGAACCAAATCACATTGTCTTATTTGAAAAGTTCTACGATTTCCTTTGCCCACATCTATAGGAAACAATATACCTCTTTGGTCTTTGGAAATTCCTCTCTGGGACTGAAAGCAAGGAATGGAGAGGCTTTAAGCGAACCCTTTTTCTACCTTGTGGGGCAGACTGAGGCCCTAGACAACTAGAAGGTTCTATGCCCCTTCCATGCCAAGCTGAGATGGAAATGCCAGCTGTGAACTAAAATGGCAGACAAGACAGCAGAGTTCGTCCTTCCACAGCCAGTTCTCAGCCCAGGTGAGGCCAGGCCCAGACTGGAGGGAAGCCCCTGCCTGGACCACCCCACCATCTCCACCACAGGCCTCCCTTGGCTCCTCTCCTGACGCCCTCTCACTTAGCTGAGGCCCAGAAGTGCCAGGGAGGAGCTTCCTCTTTGCAAGGAGAGCCCAGAACCCCTCCCCACATCGGAAGAAGGAGAGCGGAGGGAAGCAGAGACCAGCCACTGGGACCAGGGCAGACAGCCTGGCCCCCTCCTTCCTCCTGAAGGGCTGCCTTATACTCACTCCTCACTACAAGAACCAGCAAAGGATCCTCACCCAGAGAGGCCACGTTCCCATAATTCTCCAGCATGACTTCCTTGTAGAGAGCTCTCTGGGCTGGGTGCAGCAGGGCCCACTCCCCCGGGGTGAAACGCACGGCCACCTCTTCGAAGGACACCCCCGCCTGCGAGGAGGAGAAGGAAGCGTTTCTTTAAACACAGGAGAGAGCAGCAAGAAGAGCCTGTGGAGACACCTCCCCCTCCCCACTCAGCCCTCTTTGGGGGCATTTTGGAGCCGGAGGGGCTGTCCTCAGCCTCAGAGGGCTAGCAGCCTATCAGGGAAGAGGGCAGAGTTGCCCGGATGATGAAGGGCGAAAGAGGTTTCTGTGGGGAATCCGATATTGTTAACAGAGACATTTGGAGTTTGTCCAGTTCAAAAGTATTGTTCTAATTGTCCCCTTTTTCTTCAGCAGAAAGCATCCTAGTTAGGAGCTGACTGTTTGTCTCCCTTCCCAGTGGGGAACACTAGAATTAATGGGAAGGAACCCAACCCACTGAGAATTACAGTAATGAAAGCATGCTTATCGTCTGGCACACGTCTCCCCGGTGATCCCCCCACCCTACAATACCTGAGCTGGCTGCATGGCGGCTCCTTTCCCTTCTGCACACGGAGGAGACGGTGGAGGGGGCATCCAAGGGGGTCCTTGTACTCCTGCCTGGATGGGAGAGAAAGAAAGAGGGTGGGAAACCCTTTTTACCCCATATACATTTTCTGGATTCACGACTATTAAATACTGGGTTCAATACATGAAAGAGCCCCATGGCGCAGAGTGTTAAAGCTGCGGTACTGCAGTCGGAGCCCTCTGCTCATGACCTGAGTTCGATCCCGGTGGAAGCTGGTTCAGGTAGCCAGTTCCAGGTTGACTCAGCCTCCCATCTTTCCAAGGTTGGTCAAATGAGTCCCCAGCTTGCTGGTGGGAAAGTGTAGATGACTGGGGAAGGCAATGGCAAACCAACCAGTAAAAATTCTGCCATGAAAACATTGTGAAAGCAACGTCACCCCAGAGTCGGAAACGACTGGTGCTTGCACAGGGGACTACCTTGACCTTTTTTTCAATGCATGAGGGAGGCTCTTGCGTAGTGATTAAAGCTCTTTATTAGCGATTCAGCATCTCTACTAAGTGACTACCAACTACTGCTAAGTACCGGAATATGTGGCAATAGATACAGTTGGCCCAGCCCCCAAGAAGCAGAAAACCCCCTGCGGTTGTGCCCTTTTTGGATCCTTCATTAGAATATGCATTCTTATTGGCAGTTCCTGGCATCATCTGATAATGCCTCCCGATTGGCCAGTTTGAATAAAGCAGCCAATCGGGATGCAGATCTTTGGATCCTCTCGGTCTATTGTGTTGCACCTCAAGCTGAGGACACAACACTCAACATGTCCAGGCGTAATTTCACATACATAGAGGAAAAGGAAAGGTCCCCTGTGCAAGCACCAGTCGTTTCCGACTCTGGGGTGATGTTGCTTTCACAACGTTTTCACGGCAGACCTTTTTACAGGGTGGTTTGCCAGTGCCTTCCCCAGTCCTCTACACTTTCCCCCCAGCAAGCTGGGGACTCATTTGACCGACCTCGGAAGGATGGAAGGCTGAGCCAACCTGGAGCTGGCTACCTGAACCAGCTTCCGCTGGGATCGAACTCAGGTCGTGAGCAGAGGGCTCAAAGGTAAAGATAGTCCCCTGTGCAAGCGCCAGTTGTTTCCGACTCTGGGGTGACGTTGCTTTCACAATGTTTTCACGGCAGACTTTTGATGGGGTCGTTAGCCATTGCCTTCCCCAGTTGCCTACGCTTTCCCTCCAGCAAGCTGGGTACTCATTTGACCGACCTCAGAAGGATGGAAGGCTGAGTCAACCTCGAGCCGGCTACCTGAAAACCCAGCTTCCACCGGGGATCGAACTCAGGTCGTGAGCAGAGCTTAGGACTGCAGTACTGCAGCTTTAACACTCTGCGCCACAGGACTCCTTTCACATACATAACAAGGGCACAATTCAAGATCCTGGATTTCATCCACCAGGGCTCAGGAGAGTTTGGCCCCACATCTCTCCCCTCAACTGGCCTTTCTCAGGGGCCATCTCAGCTGTCCTTAATCATCCATTCCCCTGCTCTCCTGGAAATGATTCCTCGCAAACTCTGCCCACCCCTTCCTGGGAGAGAGGAGTCCCTTTCCCTGCCTGAAGCCACACTCCTCCCTCCTCCCCTCTGGGGGAAGCCAAGACCCTCCTGCCTGCCCCCCCCCCATTTTAGGCAAATGGGGGGGAATGAGGTGGGAGGGCTCCAATGGGAGAGCATGATGTGCCTGACAGCAGGGGAGAGACGCCAGCTTGGAATTCAATTCTCCCCGCACACAGAAAACTAGCCCTGCAGGGAAAAAGGTTTCGCACTCTCTGCCTGGGCTGGCTGTGGAAATGGCAGCCACCCTGCCTGGCTTGCAAAATTCAACTTCACCTCAAAACAGCTTTGGGCAAGATGGCAGAAAAGCTCAGGGAAACTGTCTGGCCGAGGTCCAAATGCTTGCAGGGGCTGTGTGGAAGCAGAGAAAATAAATTCCCTACTAAAGCATCCAACCCAGAGCAGATCAGCTAGGGGGAGGAGAGCTGGCCCTCCTGCTTCCATTCCCCCACAACAAAGCGGCGCAGATGCTGAGGAGGAAGATTTTCTGCAAAAAAAATCCCCCTTTGCACTCTTAAGAACATAAGAGAAGCCATGTTGGATCAGGCCAGTGGCCCACCCAGTCCAACACTCTGTGTCACATAAGAACATAAGAGAAGCCATGTTGGATCAGGCCAGTGGCCCACCCAGTCCAACACTCTGTGTCACATAAGAACATAAGAGAAGCCATGTTGGATCAGGTCAATGGCCCACCCAGTCCAACGCTCTGTGTCACATAAGAACATAAGAGAAGCCATGTTGGATCAGGCCAGTGGCCCATCCAGTCCAACACTCTGTGTCACATAAGAACATAAGAGAAGCCATGTTGGATCAGGCCAGTGGCCCATCCAGTCCAACACTCTGTGTCACATACGAACATAAGCGAAGCCCTGTTGGATCAGGCCAATGGCCCATCCAGTCCAACACTCTGTGTCACATACGAACATAAGGGAAGCCCTGTTGGATCAGGCCAGTGGCCCATCCAGTCCAACACTCTGTGTCACATACGAACATAAGGGAAGCCATGTTGGATCAGGCCAGTGGCCCACCCAGTCCAACACTCTGTGTCACATAAGAACATAAGAGAAGCCATGTTGGATCAGGCCAATGGCCCATCCAGTCCAACACTCTGTGTCACACAGTGGCCAAAAATTTTATATATATATACACACTGTGGCTAATAGCCACTGATGGACCTCTGCTCCATATTTTTATCTAACCTCCTCTTGAAGCTGGCTATGCTTGTAGCTGCAACCACCTCCTGTGGCAGTGAATTCCACATGTTAATCACCCTTTGGGTGAAGAAGTACCGTACCTCCTTTTATCCGTTCTAACCCGACTGCTCAGCAATTTCATTGAATGACCACGAGTTCTTGTATTGTGAGAAAGGGAGAAAAGGACTTATTTCTCTACTTTCTCCATCCCATGCATAATCTTGTAAACCTCTATCGTGTCACCCCGCAGTCGACGTTTCTCCAAGCTAAAGAGTCCCAAGCGTTTCAACCTTTCTTCATAGGGAAAGTGTTCCAAACCTTTTATCATTCTAGTTGTCCTTTTCTGCACTTTTTCCAATGCTATAATATCCTTTTTGGGGTGCGGTGACCAGAATTGCACACAGTATTCCAAATGAAACCGCACCATCCATTACTTTGCACTTGGCTACATTGAACCTCATCTGCCACGTTGATGCCCACTCACCCAGCCTCAACAAATCGCTTTGGAGTTCCTCACAATCCTCTCTGGTTCTCACCACCCTGAACAATGTAGTGTCATCTGCAAACTTGACCACTTCACTGCTTACTCTCAACTCCAAATCATTTATGAACAAGTTAAAGAGCATGGGACCCAGTACTGAGCCCTGCGGCACCCCACTGCTTACCGTCATCCACTGTGAAGACTGCCCATTTATACTCACTCTCTGCTTCTTATTAATTAGCCAGTTTTTGATCCACAAGAGGACCTGTCCTTTTACTCCATGACTCTCGAGCTTACTAAGGAGCCTTTGATGAGGAACTTTATCAAATGCTTTCTGGAAGTCAAGGTAAACAATATCTAACTCAGACTCTGTTACTTCTGGGCCCCAGGGCAGAGGTAGGGAAAAGGAATTCCCTAAAGCATCCAACTCTGTTACTTGTGAGTCTCCTGAGGGTCCAGTGACTCTTTGTGCCCCCCTTAACACCCCCTTTCCAGCTCCCCTAGCCTTTCCTTCAACCCCTCCCCCCAAAGATCTCCCCCCACAGCCCCCCCACTCCTTCCCCTGCTCCCTCCTACTCCACCACCCCAATTATCACTCTCCTCTTTGGGTCTTCACCCAAAGGGTGATTAACATGTGGAATTCACTGCCACAGGAGGTGGTGGCGGCCACAAGCATGGCCACCTTCAAGAGGGGGTTAGATAAAAATATGGAGCAGAGGTCCGCTGTGTGACACAGAATGTTGGACTGGATGGGCCATTGGCCTGATCTAACATGGCTTCTCTTATGTTCTTATGTTCCTCCCCCCCTCCCCAAACTATTCCCTAAATGTGCCTCTGGAAGCCACTTACACTTCCTCCAGTCTCCACAGGCACTGGATTTGGATCCTGCGCTCGAGTCCGCTGCACGAACCTCCTTCCTGGCTCTGCACAAAGGGGATAAACGGCTCTAAGTGGGGCAGGAACGGAGGTGGGGGGGAGGACAAAGGGGAGGCAAGAAGAAAACCGGGTGGGGGCGGCGGGTGGGCTCTTTCACTCAACCACTCCACCCCCCCAGCGCTGTGATCTTTGCTTTGGGTCTTGCATTGCAGTCCCCCACCCTATAGCCTCTTGGAGCTCACCAGATTCCCTCCCAAGCACTTCAAGCAGAAGTTTCCGAGATCCAGAGGTGCTTCCTTGCAAGAAGTGGGGGGGGGGAGGAGGAGGAAATGGCTCCCCCCTTGCAGCCCCTCCCCCATGTGCCTCTCTAGGACTGCTAGTCCCTTCTCTCTCTCTCTCTCTCTCTCTCTTTGACTCTTCCAGGGAGAACAAAGCAGGAGTGAAGGAGCACCTTTAAGACCAACAAAGTTTTATTCCGATTGTAAGCTGACATTCTGAATAAAACTTTGCTGGTCTTAAGGGTGCTTGTGGTCTCCTGCTTTGTTCTACTGCTTCAGACCAGGACGGCTGCCCGCCTGGATCCATCTTCACTTTTTAAACGAAGAAAGGAAAGGTGGAGGGACTCAAATGCAATGTTGCCCTGGTTTCCACCAGTTCTCCCCGCAGGAACACTCAGGCGCAGAGCGTTAAAGCTGCAGTACTGCAGTCCTACGCTCTGCTCACGGCCTGAGTTCGATCCCCGGCGGAAGCTGGGTTTTCAGGTAGCCGGCTCGAGGTTAATTCAGCCTTCCATCCTTCCGAGGTCGGTCAAATGAGTCCCCAGCTTGCTGGGGGGAAGGTGTAAAACACTGGGGAAGGCAATGGCAAACCACCCCGTCAAAAGTCTGCCAGCAACGTCACCCCAGAGTCGGAAACAACTGGTGCTTACCCAGGGGACCTTTCCTTCCTTTCTTTCCCCTGGAAAAAAAGAGGTGCTAGTCCAGGGGAAACTGGGGGATCCTGCCACAAAAAGCCCCCCAACAATTCCAGCTTAGAGAGCATTTCAGCCCTTCACAGAAGCCAGGAGAGAAAATGCCAGCAGGCAAAGAAATGGAACAGATGGTGGCATTCCTTGGCAGAGCCAGGCCTGTTTTAAAGGGATTTGTTTTGCTGTTGTGCAGTCTCACAGTCAAGTCCGACTCTTTGCCACCCCCTGGACCAAGTCACGCCAGGCCCTCCTGTCTTCCACCATCCTCCGAAGTCTGCTCAAATTCCTGTTTGTTACGTCACTAACGCTGTCCAGCCATCTCCTCTTTTGCCGTCCCCTTCTTCTTTTGCCTTCTGTCTTTCCCAGCATCAGGGTCTTCTCCAGGGAGTGCTCCCTTCTCATTGGGTGGCCAAAGAATTTGAGCTTCAGCTTCAGCATCTGACCTTCTAGTGAACAGTCTGGGTGGATTTCCGTGAGGACTGACTGATTGGATCTCCTTGCAGTCCAAGGGGCTCTCAAGATTCTTCTCCAGCACCACAGCTCAAAAGCATCTATTCTTCTGCGCTCAGCCTTCCTTATGGTCTAGCTCTCACAGCCATACATTACAACTGGGAATAACAGGGTTTGGCTATATGGACTTTTGTTGGCAGGCTGATGTCTCTACTTCTTATTATACTGCCCAGGTTCACCATAGCTGTCCTCCCAAGGAGCAAACGTCTTTTAATTTCATGGCTACAGTCACCATCTTGGATCCCAGAAATGTGAAGTCTGTCACTACTTAGGAACATAAGAGAAGCCATGTTGGATCAGGCCAATGGCCCATCCAGTCCAACACTCTGTGTCACACAGTGGCAAAAATTTATACACACACACACACACACACACACACTGTGGCTAATAGCCACTGATGGACCTCTGCTCCATATTTTTATCTAAACCCCTCTTGAAGGTGGCTATGCTTGTGGCCACTTCCATGTGGGGATTTTTAAAGTCACACTAAATATCATAGTGGGGGGGGGGAGTTGCATGTCTGTAAACAGATTTTGATTTTTTTAAAACAGGAAAGCCAGCCTCCAGGTGGGCAGTGGGGGGTCCCCTGAAAAGACAACTCATCTCCAGACTACGGAAATCAGCTTCCCTGGAAAAGATGGATGCTTTGGGGTTTTTTAAATTTTATTCCTAGGAACAGGCCTAATTTGGGGGAGGAGGTTCCAGGAGAGGTGCTTCGGCCCTCTAAATTTTATTTTGCTCGTTATTTCTTATTCTCCCCCTACAAAACACCCCCCCCCCAAAAAAAACACATTGCTTCTGGGCATCGTTGTTCAAACCCCCAGTGAGAATTTTCCTGAACTCTAAGATGTGACGAACTTTCTAATATTTCCCCCACACAAAAAAATGGAAAAAGAACCAAAACATATAAAGAAGAAGAAGAATATATTGGATTTATATCCTGCCCTCCACTCTGAAGAGTCTCAGAGCGGCTCACAATCTCCTTTACCTTCCTCCCCCATAACAGATACCCTGTGAGGTGGGTGGGGCTGAGAGAGCTCTCACAGCAGCTGCCTTTTCAAGGTCAGAGGCTCAGAGCGGCCTACAATCTCCTTTCCTTTCTTCCCCCACAACAGACACCCTGTGAGGTGGGTGGGACTGGAGAGGGCTCTCAGTTGGCCTTTCAAGGACAACCTCTGCCAGAGCTATGGCTGACCCAAGGCCATTCCAGCAGGTGCAAGTGGAGGAGTGGGGAATCAAACCCGGTTCTCCCAGATAAGAGTCTGCACACTTAACCACTACACCAAACTGGCTACACCAAGCAGACGGATGGGAATCTTCATCATGCCACTGTGGCTGTATAGGATAAAAATTACTTGTTAAAGTATGAGGTGAGTAAGGTTTTTTGAATTATAATTGTCATTATATGAAGCATTTTAAGGTAGATGCTGAGCTGATATAATTTAGTACACCTTCTGGTGATGTCAGGGGCGTGTGGCATCTGCAAATTGAGTTTTGCAAATGAGCAGAAGCATCTGGAGCAGAGGTCCATCAGTGGCTATTAACCACAGCGTATTGTTGGAACTCTCTGTCTGGGGCAGTGATGCTCTGTATTTTTGGTGCTGGGGGGGCACAGTGGGAGGGCTTCTAGCCCCACTTGTGGACCTCCTGGTGGCACTTGGGTTGGTTTTTTGTTTGTTTGTTTTTTTGTGGCCACTGTGTGGCACAGAGCGTTGGACTGGATGGGCCATTGGCCTGATCCAACATGGCTTCTCTTATCTTCTTATGTGATACAGAGTGTTGGACTGGATGGGCCATTGGCCTGATCCATCACGGCTTCTCTTATGTTCTTATGGAGCTCTATATCTGGGGCAGTGATGCTCTGTATTCTTGGTGCTTGGCGGGGAGGGGGGGACAGTGGGAGGGCTTCTAGTGTCCTGGCCCCACTGATGGAGCTCCCCAACCCTGCATGTGTGTGTGTCTGTGTGTCCCTGTGTCTGTGGTGGCTCAAAGCCCTGAATGAGGCTCAGAATGGAGATAAGGAAGAATACCTATGGGGGGCTTAGCATCAGTGTGAGCTTGTGGTGTGACCTGGGAAGGGGGGTTGTGTGGCTTGGTTATGTTATGGTATGCCATCGAGTATGTGCCTCAAGGTGGCTGTTTTCAGGAGAACTGATCTGACTTCAGCTTTGCATCCCTTCTTCCTTTGCTGTAACCGTGGCCGGCCCTAGACCGTCTGGCATCCTAGGCAAGGATAACTTCTCCCCCCCCACACTGATAATGTCACTAAGTCACATGGGGGGTGCCCAATTTGGCACCCCCAGAAGGCCAGCACCTTAGGAAATTGCCTACTTTGCCTAGTGGCAGGGCAAGCCCTGCCTGCAGCCTCTACCTAGTAAAAGGACATTCCTCCACAGTGGAGACCAAAGCAAGAGGGAAGCGCCCTCAGCAAGTTATAATGACTTAGAGTCCACCCTGCAAAGCAGCCATTTCCTCCAGGGGAGCTGATCTCTGCTATCTGGAAAGCAGTTGTAATTCTGAGTGATCTTTAGCCCTCCCCTGGAGATTGGCAACAATGGTGTCTGAGAAGGAAATGGCTGGTTTGGAGGGTGGCCTTGTACCTGTCTGAAGCCCCACCCTTCCTCGCACAGAACACTTCCAGGCTCCACCCCTCAAATATTCAGGAATTTTCCAACGTAGAGTTAGCAATCCTATGTCCTTCTCAGCCAACCATTCTGGGAGGAGGCTGAGGGGAGGAGGGAGACAGGGAGACGCAAGAAGTGTGAGACAGCTCCCTGGCTGGCTATTTTGGCAGAGTTTAGAGGCTGCCTGTATTGGTGGGCTGTTGATAGGGCAGCATAGACCTGTTGCTGGTGGCGGCCACGACACAACACATTTTGTGAGGCTGCGGTAGAGCACCAGTCCTTTCTGAGGCCAGTTGACAGAGGCCAGAGAGAAGCGTGGGACGGGCATGAAACAACCAGGAGTGCCACAAAAAGCACTGATGCATCAAAGACACTTGGGAACAAATTTTAGAAATGAAAAAAGTGGAACTCTCGCATCTGGAATATCCTGCAACAGACTGGAATGGGCATGAAACATATATCCAATGTTAATAAAGATATGTGATTTCCGCTTTTTCACTTCTACAGTATTGTTCTAGAGTATCGGTGATGCATCCCAGTGTTTTTTTGTGGCACTCTAGGTCAGGGGTGGCCAACGGTAGCTCTCGAGATGTTTTTTGCCTACAACTCCCATCAGCCCCAGCCATTGGCCATGCTGGCTGGGGCTGATGGGAGTTGTAGGCAAAAAAAAAACATCTGGAGAGCTACCTTTGCCCACCTCTGCTCTAGGTTGTTTCATACCCATTCCAGTCTGTTCTGGAGGCATTTTGGCCTGGAACGGGTTAATAAAGATGTTCCAAGCCTTTAATCCTTTCAGTTGCCCTTTTCCCAATGCAACAATATCTTTTTTGAAATGTGGCGACCAGAACTGTACACAGTAGTGCAAATGAGACCGCACCATCGATTTATACAGGGGCATTTTGATCTATGTAGCCTCTAAGCTGCAGAGTCTTGTGAGCAAAAATTCTACTTTGTGAGCTACTGGCATTAAAGCTGTGAGCTCCCGCGTAAATTAATGTGCTCTGGGGTCATCCTTCCTGAGCGGAGAGAAAAATGTGTGAGCTGGAGACTAAACATCTGTGAGGTTGCTCACACTAACTCAGCTTAGAGGGAACACTGATTATGATACTTGCTGATTTGTTTTTAATTCCTGTCTTGTAATCCTCAGCCTAACGTTGGCCTTTTTTATTGCAGTCGCACACTGTCTCAACATGTGAGACAGTGATTTCTCTACCAGGACTCCAAGATCTCCCCCTTAAAAGCTCTCTGTCATTAAAAGCAACAACAAAAAAGGACTCTTACCCTATCCTTTGCCAATCTGGCTCCAGGATATTGTATCCTCTTTCCCCCTATGAAGGAGAGCAACCCTCCCCTCCCCTCACAAAGCTGAGAGCCTGTTCATGGGGAGGGGCTGGATTTAGTTCCCATGGCTTTTTTTTTAGAAAAAGCCCAGCAGGAACTCATTTGCATATTAGGCCACACCCCCTGATGGCGATCTAGCCAGAACTGCATTCTTGTGGGTTCCTACTTTTTTTTTTAAAAAAGCCCTCCTACTTCTCCTGCAGTATAAATGTTTGTGTGGTACCTGCCCCAGTTGCAGGGAGAGGGGTGGATGTTACAGGAACATCCAGGAAACAATACAAGAGAAGTTGGGACTATGAAAAATCAAAAAATGAGCAGAACATAAGAGAAGCCATGTTGGATCAGGTTAATGGCCCATCCAGTCCAACACTTTGTGTCACACTGTGCCTAAAATTTATATACACACACACTGTAGCTAATAGCCACTGATGCACCTCTGCTCCAAATTTTTATCTAGCCCCCTCTTGAAGCTGGCTATGCTTGTAGCTGCTACCACCTCCTGTGGCAGTGAATTCCACATGTTAATCACCATTTGGGTGAAGAAGTACCGCCTTTTATCTGTTCTAACCCGACTGCTCAGCAATTTCATCGAATGCCCACGAGTTCTGGTATTGTGAGAAAGGGAGAAAAGTACTTCTTTCTCTACCTTCTCCATCCCATACATAATCTTGTAAACCTCTATCATGTCACCCTGCAGTTGACGTTTCTCCAAGCTAAAGAGCCCCAAGTGTTTTAACCTTTCTTCATAGGGAAAGTGTTCCAAACCTTTAATCATTCTAGTTGCCCTTTTCTGCACTTTTTCCAATGCTATAATATCCTTTTTGAGATGCGGTGACCAGAATTGCACACAGTATTCCAAATGAGACCGCACCATCGATTTATACAGGGGCATTATACTGGCTGATTTGTTTTCCATTCCCTTCCTAATAATTCCCAGCATGGCGTTGGCCTTTTTTATTGCAATCGCACACTGTCTTGACATTTTCAGTGAGTTCTCTACCACGACCCCAAGATCTCAACATGGGGGGGGGGGGGGAGAAGAGCTGGAACCAAGCATAAGCATCCACATGTCACAGGAGTTACACAGAAGGCTCTTGCTTATGACAGTGCAGACCACAGTCCTATGTGGACATATGAAGCTGCCTTCTACTGAATCAGACACTCGGTCCATCAAAGTGAGTATTGTCTACTCAGACTGGCAGCGGCTCTCCAGGGTCTCAAACTGAGGTTTTTCACACCTACTTGTCTGGGCCCTTTTTAGTTGGAGATGCCGGGGATTGAACCTGGGACCTTCTGCTTACCAAGCAGATGCTCTACCACTGAGCCACCGTCCCTAACAGTCCCTGTTCCCTTGACCAAAATAGCTTCCTGAAAACATTTCATTGCATAAATTGCAGAAAGCCTTGATAAAGGCAGCCTTTCTGGTCTCATTGTGCAGGCTGTTCCCCCAGGCTTTGGGCACAACACAGAATGCACACGAAGAGACAACTGTTGATTTGGCGCATCTGCAGGGAGCCATCTGCAGAAGGCCCTGCTCAGAGGAGCCCCAGCTGTCTTCGTGCAGAGCAGGCCGTAATGGGCTTTGTATGAAATACCAACCGTTTCAATTAAGCCCGATCAGAACACCATGCAGAATTAGCCATTCAGGCTTAACTGAGCAAACTTTCTGAAAGACTTAGCCTTTCCAGAGCAAATTTTCCGCAGCATATTTGAGGCCGGATTTCAGATTGTGTGTCAACAGAACAGTTTTCTTAGAGATAATGGTTTCATTTAAACTGAAGTGTGCTCTTTTATTAGTTAAGAATTGGATGAAAAGGTGAAAGTTAATCATACAGGTACAGAAAAATGCACACAATAAAAACCAGGTCTACTAACATTCCTCAGACTTTGCTAAATTTGTACGCATTACAGTTCACTAAGATTTAGGAAAATTGGAGGGAGGGCTATATTGTGTGTGTGTGTCTGCAACCTCTGGTGACTGACCTCTACTGGGGTCGTGGAGGATATTGACAGCTGGAGCAATCAGCTGTCCTCCCGAGTGCTGGTATTTCAAGGAGGTCTCCCATCCAAGTACTAACGAGAGTCGACTCCGCTTAGCTTCCAAGATCTGACTAGATCAGGCTTGTTTCAGGTCAGGGTAGAAAACCAGTTTTAAAGTTGCTAGGCAGAAGGGTTTGCTTTTGAACGTGAACATGTAATTGACCTCCAAATGAAAAAAACTGGGCCCTAAAGTACCGTATTTGTGCAAAGGCGTCACTATACCACATGGACTACCGTACATCATTGTGACCAATGTTTCCTCTAAAGCTGAGCCGGCTCACAGGTTTTCAGCCTTCAGCTCACACATTTTTCTCTTCGCTCAGGAAGAATGCCCCCAGAGCACAATAATTTCTGCAGCAGCTCACAACTTTAATGCCGGTAGCTCACAAAGTAGAATTTTTGCTCACAAGACTCTGCAGCTTAGAGGGAACACTGATTGTGACAGCCATTACATTCCTAACGTCTTCTTAGAAGACTCAAGACAGTAGTTGTTTGCAGTTCGAGAGCAATGATTCTCCTATTTCTTCAGTTATTGTAATGGAACTGTCAAGACGGAGAGGGGGTTACGGATTTTGATCCTTTTCCTGACCAGGAGTTTTAACTTTACAGAGGTCATGCAACTGCATAATGCATAAACATTCATAAATATAATTACAATCATGAATGCGCGACGCATTTCTTCTTCCCCGTGTGCACCCTTCAGTGGGAAGTAAGGTGCGCCTTCTGATGGAACCTTTTCCACACTGAAGGCATTTGTAAGTTTCTCCTCGTGTGAGTTCTTTGATGCAAAGGAAGAAAATATTTCTGAAGTTTCCACCCCTGCTCCATGCATTCATATGGTATCTCCTCTGTGGGAATTTTCTGAAGAACACTAAAGTCGTCTGACTGAAGCTTTCTCCACACTCCAGGCAGTTGTACGGTTTCTCCCCTGTGTGAATTCTTCCATGGGAAGTAAGGATGCTACTGTAACCAAAGTTTTCCCCACACTCCATGGATTGATACAGTTTCTCCACTCTGTGACTTTTTTGATGGCCGCCATTTTTTGATGACCCACATCAGCTCAAGGGGAGGGGGGCAAGGCAAAGCGCACTGCACGGTTTGGGCCAGCCCTAGCCTCCTCTCAGTGAAGCTTTTTCCACACTTCAAGCATTTCTGTGTGAATTTTCTGATGGACACTAAGGTGTGAACTGTGACTGAAGGCACTCCTGGAATTTGTATGGTTTCTCCCCTATGTAAATCTTTTGGTGGTAACTTAAGGGGATTATTCCAACAGAAGCTTTACTTACACTCCAGACGTTTTTATTTATCCCCCCCCCCCCCCCGGTATGTGTCCTTTGGTGGGAAGTAAAATTCGCCCTCTGGCTGAACCTTTTCCCACACTGCAAGCATTTATATGGTTTCTCCCCAGAGTGAATTCTTCGATGGGAAGTGAGACTGGTACTCGCAGTGAAGCTTTTCTCACACTCCAAGCATTTGTATGGTTTCTCCCCTGTGTGAATTCTTTCTGGGGCAGGCCTCGGAAGGCCAGACTACTGTGTTGAAGAATCCAAACAGGAGAAACCTTCTGAGTGCTCGGAGTGTAAGAGAAGATTCAGTTAGAGTGGCACTCCAGGGGGGAAAATGCAGGCAAAAAGGCCTCTGCCTCCTAAGCCTCTCAGGAAACTTCCAGGAGGTGTGTGCAGTCCTGTAGCCAGAAAATTTGGGGGGGGGAGGGGCCCAGGAGAAAAAATTTTTTGGTGAGGAGAGGCCATGGGGCTTGGCTGCTGCTTCCGTCTCTCTCTGTCTGTAGCTTTCTCGCTCTCCCCCATCACTGTCACTTTTCCACTTTCTCGCTGCCGCTCACTCACTCTCCCCCTCTCCCCGTCACTCTCTCGCTGCCATTCTCTCCCTCTCTCCCTCTCCGTCACTCTCTCTTGCTGCCACTATCTCACTCTCTCCCTCTCTTCATCACTCTCTCTCTATCGCTGCAGTTCTCTGTCTCCCCTTCTCCATCACTCTCTCTCTCGCTGTTCTCCATCTCCCCCTCTCCATCACTCTCTCTCTCACTGCCATTCTCTCTCCCCCTCTCCGTCACACTCTCTCATTGCCACTCTCTCTCCCCCTCTCTCTCGCTACCATTCTCTCCCTCTCTCTCGCTGCCATTCTCTCACTCTCCTCCTCTCTCTCTGCTGTTCTCTCAGTCTCCCCCTCTCCCCATCACTCTCTTGCTGCAGTTCTCTCACTCTCCCCATCTCTCTGTCTCTCTCTCTCTCGCTGCTGTTCTTTCAGTCTCCCCCTCTCTTCATCACTCTCTCTCTCACACTGCCATTCTCTCACTCTCCCCCTCTCCGTCACTCTCTCTCTTGCTGCCGCTGTAACTCCCCCCCCCCTCTCCCTGTCATTCTCTCTCTCCCTTTTACTGCCTTTCTCTTTCTTGGGCTGCTGTTCTCTCCCTAGCTGTTGCTCTCTCTGTTACTCTCTCTTGCTGCTGTTCTCAGTCTCCCCTCCTCTTTCCCTGTACTCTCTCTCGCTCTTGCTGCTGTTCCCTCTCGCATGCTGCTATTCTCTCCCTTGGTGTTACTCTCTCCTCGTGTTCTTTCTCACTGCCACGTGTGCGCTCTCTTTCCATTGCTGCCGCTCTCCCACGCTCTCTCTTTTACTTGCTCTCTCCCTCTCTCTCTCCCTCCCTTACCTTGCAGGTTGGGCTGCTACTCAAGTGGTTGAGAGAGAGGGGTGGGTTGCTGGTGCTGCCCCCGGAGCCTGGATAGCATTAAAACATACAATCTGAGCCTATTTTCTGTCTTTGGGTGGAAGTTCCTTGGCTTCTATCTCGGCATGAGAGGGAGGAACATGGCGGTAGCCAACACAGGGGCCCTACAGAGGGAAGGGGTTTTCTAACAGAGCAGTTTAATAGAGAGTTTAATAGTAGCTACCGGCCTGGGTGTGTGTGTGTGGGAGAGATCTTCCTCCTGTGCTTCCAACTGAGTATGGAAACGCAGAGTAAAGTCCAACCACCCCAAGCTTTTCTGGCAGTTCCAGGAGGCATGGGGGAGAAGCCTGAGTCACATGGGGTGAGGGGGCAACCCATCTGGCACTCCTCAGAGGCCAGCGCCCTAGACAGGCACCTGAATTGCCTAGTGGGAAAGGGGGCATCTTATTTACCTTTTTTCCTCCAGCCCAAATTAATCCTACTGCCAGAATGCTTTTGGCTTCAAAATGGGAAGACCCCAAAAAACTCACAGCCGGCTGGACTAAGGAGGGATTAGGGTCGAGAAATGCCTCTCTAGAACTATTTCTCAGACACAAATGTTTGTGAAGTAAGGATGCCGCCTCGTGACGCTATATTTTCACCAGCAGCAGAGAGGCTGTAGATGTCTGTTATCCTCAAATTGTCTATTCCTTGACAGGATCTGGGAAAGGGATTGTTTTCACCAGTTTTGAGGATGTCAGAGTTAGACTGGCAGATAACTTGAAATAGTAAGTTCTTGGTGTGGCTACGTTCTCAGCCTTTTTGAGCCAACAACACCAGGTCCTTTGAAGAACCTCATCAGAAAGTTTCACCCTTTTATGGATTCTCTGAGGAACATGGAAGTGAGCTTTGTGCCTCAGGCTCTTCCCAAATACAGAGCATTGATGAGATTCCTCCTTTGGGCGGATTCGTAGATTGTAAAGAGAGAGATCAGCCAATTTTCTAACCTGGAGATCCCATTGGTCTCTCCTAGCTTCTTCTGGGGCCTGTCCCATCACCTACTGCCCTTACCCACATCGGACCCTCTGGGATGACAGCTGTCGCTGCGGTAACGGAGGCTGATGGGCTAACAGCTCATCTGCAAGTTAAATGGGGGGTCATAGTCCCAATTCTTGGGATGGTGTCTCTGTGTCATGAAAGCCTCCCTTGGGGCGATTAACGAGTCCAGGTATGGCGAGCTGCGGACGGGCATGGAGGAGTCAAAAGGATCTCCCTTGTGTGTGTTCTCTGATGCTCTTGAAGACTGCCCCTCTCCCTGAATTTCTTTCCACACTCTGAGCATTCAAAAGGTTTCTCCCCTTTGTGGGTTCTCTGATGATATTGAAGAGGGCCACTCTGACTGAATCTCTTTCCACAATCTGAGCAAGCAAAAGGCTTCTCCCCTGTGTGGATTCTCTGATGCTGTTGAAGGTGGCCGCTCTGACCGAATCTCTTTCCACACTCTGAGCATTCAAAAGGCTGCTCCCCTGTGTGGGTTCTCTGATGACGTTGAAGGTGGCAACTCATACTAAATCTCTTTCCACACTCTAAGCATTCAAAAGGTTTCTCGCCTGTGTGGGTTCTGTGATGATGCTGAAGATGACCACTCTGGCTAAATCTATTTCCACACTCTGAGCATTCAAAAGGTTTCTCCCCTGTGTGGGTGCTCTGATGACGCTGAAGATGGCCATTGTGAATAAATCTCTTTCCACACACTGAGCATTCAAAAGGCTTCTCCCCTGTATGGGTTCTCTGATGATATTGAAGATGGCCACTGTGAATGAATCTCTTTCCACACTCTGAGCATTCAAAAGGCTTCTCCCCTGTATGGGTTCTCTGATGATATTGAAGATCGCCACTCTGAATGAATCTCTTTCCACACTGTGAGCATTCAAAAGGCTTCTCCCCTGTATGAGTTCTCTGATGATATAGAAGATTGCCACTCGTGCTGAATCTCTTTCCACACTCTGGGCATTCAAAAGGCTTCTCCCCTGTGTGGATTCTCCGGTGCTGTTGAAGATTGCCACTCATGCTGAATCTCTTTCCACACTCTGGACATTCAAAAGGCTTCTCCCCTGTGTGGGTTCTTCGGTGCAGCTGTAGACTTCCACTGTAACTGAATCTCTTTCCACACTCTGAGCATTCAAAAGGCTTCTCCCCTGTGTGGATTCTCTGGTGCTGTTGAAGATTGCCACTCTGGCAGAATCTCTTTCCACACTCTGAGCATTCAAAAGGCTTCTCCCCTTTGTGGGTTCTCTGATGCACTTGAAGATGGCCACTGTGAATGAATCTTTTTCCACACTCTGAGCATTCAAAAGGCTTCTCCCCTGTGTGAGTTCTCTGGTGCTGTTGAAAACTGCCACTCTGACTGAATCTCTTCCCACACTCTGAACATTCAAAAGGTTTCTCCCCTGTGTGGGTTTTCTGATGCTGTTGAAGATTACCACTGAGACTTAGTTTATGCCTGGTCTCTGAGTATTCAGGTTTCTCCTCTTTCTTTATGCTTTGGTGCACAAGAAGCTGCGATCTATTTCTGAAATACATTTCACGCTGAACGGATTTGCTTGCTTTCATTTTCCCATGCTTTGGAAAGTGTATATTCCCCCATCTTTCGTCACGCTTCTCAACCATACAGCCGCCTTTCTTTCTCTTCACTCTGATTTGATTCCTGACGTTTTCATTCATGTCTTCATTTTCAACTCTATCTGACATTTGCTGATGAATTTTCTCACTCTCATTCCTCAGATCATCCGCTGTTGGAATAAAGAGAGAGAAACTGTTAGCACTTGCGAAGGCTGGTAAGATCCAAAGGTATCTATGTGACTTCAGGAGAAAAGGACTGGTGGCCCTTTGACTTTATCCAGCTGGACTGATTTCAACCACCCCTCCACCTTTCTCCAGTAATATCATGTATTGTACCCACGAAGAACTTCAACTTAACTCTTGCTCAGGAGGAGCTTCTGAGCCTCTAGATGAAGGCCTCCCTCCCTCCTTACCCACTGGCCTGTAGGATTGTACCAAACCACATGGCCTGCTCTCTTGACCTAGCAGTGAAGGACACTCACTCTGAACCAGCTCTTCTGGGAAGGAAATGTGCTCTTGGGATCCTCTAGAAGAACTCTGCAACCTTTCTTCTAATGCAAGGCCGCTCTCTGTCTCCGCCATAGTTCCTGTTATACTTCTGGCTTCTTTTGCTGACAGAGAGGGAGACAAAGAGAGAGAATGGGATCACAGGGGGGAAGAAAGAAATAAAAGATTAAAAATTCTTTTTGAAGGTCAGCACCGCAGTCCACATCAAAGCCCAGAATCTGAACCAGGATATGCAGAATGGATCCGCGAGGCACAGAATCCTAGTTCCCCCAAGGGCTATAGGGATTATGAAGTGATCTGGTACAACGTGTGGGCGTTCATAATTTGAGTCTCCCTGCAGTTAACATCATCATTTCTTTCAAGGCCAGATCCCCGAATGTGGTCCTCGGTTAATCGTGAGAACCGTTATCCAGTTCTGCAAACAGGAGGGGGAGGGGATGAGGATGCTGCTGACATCCTCCAGAAAGTTCCATCCAGCAGGACCCTTATTTGGGTCATTCAGACCACCTAACCCTAGAGCAGGGGTCCTCAACCTACGGCCCGTGGGCCAGATGCGGCCCGCTGAGGGCGTTTATGCGGCCCGCCGGGTTATGGCAAAATCAGACCGGAAGTGACGTTCGACCTAAACTCGCGTTAGCAGTGCACACTTCCAGCACTGGGCTGAGGCGGCAGAGACAGAGTGTGAGGCGATACTGAGGTGAGGTGAGTTCCCAGGCTGGGGTGTGTGGTGTGGGGAAGGGAGAGAGATGCAGAAGACGGAGAACTGATGGCCCGCGGCCTTGTACAGTAATGGCAGCCACCACAACAGTCCGGCCCTCCAACAGTCTGAGGGACAGTGAACTGGCCCCCTATTTAAAAAGGTTGAGGACCCCTGCCCTAGAGAGGCAGAAACTGTAATATGGGCATGGATGAGAAGGAAGCCAGGCTAACTTTATGCTCATTGTATGCTAGTACACCTGGATGTTTTCTAGCTGCAAAATGATGAATCTTTCTCTCTAGAGTAACTTAGGCTATAGTTGCAATACTGATGCTGCAACAAGGAGTGCCGCTTAGGTACTTCATACCTTAGACAGAACAGTTAGCTTTTCTTGTTTTACCCTTGCTGAGCTGCAGAAACTGTGCTACTTTGTGAGGTCTTATTTTTAAACCCTTAATATACTTTATTTTTAAAAGGGGTCTGTTTTACTTGTGTGAAGCCAGTGAATCGGGTGTTGCTCAAGCACAAGGAGCAGTGAGCCAGGGGGACCCAGGCGTTGATTCTTGACAGGATCCTTTCCAGATCACAGGCAGAGCAGATGTTTGTAATCCCACCCAGGGGGGACGGGTGTGTGGTAAAGGCTGGAAACAGAGCAAGAAGGATCTGAACCCTCCCAGAGTCCTTCTGAGGGACTCTCAGGTCAATGTGCCTTCTCTGGCCTAGGGAATGGCCACAACACTGGCCTCAGTTGCCCTTCTGCAAGAACACCCACATGGACACATGAAGCAGCCTTAGACTGAATCAGACCCTTGGTCCCTTGGAGTCACTATCATCCACTCAGTCCTGTGTCCCAGGCAGAGTCTCCCCCTTTCACCTCCTACCTGATCCTTTTCATTGGAGATGCTGGGGATTGAACCTGGGACCTTTTGCATGCAAAGGAGATGCAGTGCCCCAAGTGGAGGGAAAGGCCTTCAGATGATGCTTTGCTATTCAATATTTGGATTCATTCCTCCTCACAACAGCAGGAAGTTGCACCTTTGGCACCTAGGAAAGATCCTTACCCAGAGAGGCCACGTTCCCATAGTTCTCCAGCATGACTTCCCAGTACAGAGCTCTTTGTCCCGGATCCAGCAGGGCCCACTCTGCCTCAGTGAAAGAGACGGACACCTCCTCAAAGGAAAAGGGACCCTGAAAGAAGAAGATTTCCTCCTCTTCAAAGATCTCAAACTGGAAGGGAGTCATCTGGGAAGGTACAGAAAGTAAGCCTTGGGATGGGTAAATGCAACAGCATTCAAAGGATCTCTCTCACGGACCCCTTGTAGAAACTGAAGGAGCAAAATGTCCCCTGAGAAAGGAGGAGGGACCCAGGCTGTGCCCCCCCTGCTCATCTCTCCTACCTGGATTGGAGGTGCAGCGACTGTTCCCACACCTTGGAAAAGACAACGGCTCAACAGCATCTCTTCACGGCCTGCTCCTGAGACAAGGGAGGGAGGGAGGGTGTTTGCTTGTTTGTTCCTTGCTTCACACACACACTCTTCCCATGGCTGTGAAACCTTGCGCTGTGTGCACTCAACACATTTTAAAAACATTTTTAACTATATTCTAGGAGAGGCAGAAGAGAACCACCAGGGACCTATGAGCCTCAGGGATTATAAATGCTGCCAGCGTATTCCAGACTTGTGTTTGCTCTACAGGGAGGGAAATGCAGAGTGGAAATGCGATAGCCTGAAACCTCACCGTCCTGTTGGACCAGACATGACTGGAGCAATTTGGGGGACTTGAGGGTCATAGGAATGAGTTTCCAGGGTGTCTCTGGGCATGCAAGCTTCACAGCTGGGTTTTCAGCCAGATGCAAGTTCAACGTGACATCACATCTGTCCCAAGTCCCACCCCAAGACCCTCTCCCAAGCACCTGCAAGTGCTGGGTCATACCCTGCCATCTTTACTCCATACCCTGCTGCCCACAGCAGCCTGTCAGACCCCAGAGTCAAGGAACACCAGCTGGTTAACTCAGACGTTTATTCCAAGCATCATAAGGCAATACAATGGTTTGCTGAAACTAACGTTACAGCTCAGAGACACAATATATATATACCCTAGGTGGACTGTTACAAATTCAAGCAAAGCACAGCATAAAGTGGCAGGTACTTTTGGCGGGCAATCCAAAAACCCCTCCCCTCACGACTGCATTCCAGGTGCGCTATCTAATTCTTCCTCCACTCTCCTCTAGCCCATGACCTTGGTTGCCATGTTAAGCAGCTGAGATAACTATGAAGGGATGCGCCAAGCGGGCAAAGCAAAGCAATAAACTGTCTCAATTCAGGAATGCAGGCTGTCTTGCTCAACAGTTACAGATTTGTTCACGGTCAGTCTCAAGAGAACAATTACCAAGTGTTACATGGCAAGAGGATACAGACGGGGGTAGACTCTTGACACAGCCCCCCAGATGACCCTTCAAACACAAGCACCGAAGGCAGATTTCCCCATGATTATTGGCCCCCAGGGACTGGTTTCAGAGCTCTGCTCCCCCAGAAGGTGGAGGGTCCCTTTCGAGGTTTGCCTGCCTTCCCCTCCCTAGGGAATCTGAGACCTTTTAAGGAAGGAAGGTGAGAGATGAATTCTTTAGTTTATGGGATAAATTGTCTTCCAGGAGTCTTTCTAATCTTTTAGAGACATCACAGTGGACATTGAGTGCCACCAATTAATTCTGTGTTGTTTCTAGAAATATGTATTTTCCCCCCTGACCTGAACTCTCCACCCATCACATTATTAGGCTGCCCCATTTGCATCCAGACACAAAGAGCCCTTACCACAGGAGAGGGCATCTTGGGCACGCTCCACCGCCTGCACCCTCTGCCCCTGCTCCAAGGAAGTTCCTTCTGCCTCAGGGATTGCAGCTTCCATCTCCAAAGGTGGTCCCCGCATCTGAAACAGCAGCAAGGGAGAGGGGTAAGAGATGGAATGGAAAAGAGACCGAGGAATGGATCCTGCCCCAATCCCACACTCTGCACCCTCCTATCAGCAGATCTGATGAGTTATCTGCAGGGGTCAGAAATTCTCTAGCAGAAGAGGCTCTGGGCAATTATCTGGCAAGGAAATTTTAGGATAAGGTCAAATATTGTTCCTTTAATTGGACATGCCTGGAGGGAATCCCCTCACCTGTTCTGCCTGCTTCTTCTCCTCTGCCTGACTCAGGAGGAAACCTTCGGCCAGGGCCACCGCCTGGGAACTGGTCTCCGGCCCACATCCTCTGACCCAGCACTGCATTTCCTGGGGCAGGAGAGTCAGGAACTGCTCCAGGATCACCAGGTCCAGGATCCGCTTCTTGGTATGCCTCTTTGGCTTCAGCCACTGGTTACAAAGTCCATGGAGTTGGCTGCAAAGCTCTCGGGGCCCATCGGCCTCATGGTAGCGGAACTGCCGGAAGAAATTGGTAAAACACATCTGAGGTCATGGTGTCCTTAGCCAAGAGCTGCCTTATACTGAATCAGACCCTCGACCCATCAAAGTCAGCATTGTCTTCTCAGACTGGCAACGGCTCTCCAGAGTCTCAAGCTGAGGTTTTTCACACCTATTTGCCTAGACCTTTTATAGTTGGAGATGCCGGGGATTGAACCTGGGACCTTCTGCTTACCAAACAGATGCTCTACCACTGAGCCACAGCCCCATTCATGGCTCTCCAGGGTCTCCAGTTGAGGTTTTTCACACCTACTTGCCTGGACCCTTTTTATTTGGAAATGCCGGGGATTGAACCTGGGTCCTTTTGCTTACCAAGCACATGCTCTACCACTGAGCCACAGCCCTATTCATGGCTCTCCAGGGTCTCCAGCTGAGGTTTTTCACGCCTATTTGCCTGGACCCTTTTTAGTTGGAGATGCCGAGGATTGAACCTGGGTCCTTCTGCTTACCAAGCAGTTGCTCTACCACTGATCCACCGTCCCGCCCCTTCTCCTTGAAGGGACAGAGAGAGACAGATCGGAGTGTGTCAAAAGGAAAATACAATATATATACACACACACACACACACAAAAACATGCATATATGCACATGTAAATACAAATATGTACATAAGGAAAATACATCTACACACACACACAAACATGCAGATACATATATGCACATATAAATACAACCTCCACTTCCAAAAAGCAGCAGTGGGCATATCCAAGTTCTTTTTCCAAAGAATTATCACAGTTTTCTCCCAGCCCTGTATTCCAGCTCACCCTGAAAGAAGGACCATTTTCCAGAGTCCAGACTATTTGGAATGAAGTCTACGCCAAGACCTTGGACACCTTTGCATGGCTACGAATTATCTCAGTGGTGCCCTGCTGGAGATGGAAGTTGGGGGAAGAGCCAGTCAAAATACCTGCCACTGCAACAAGCCAATCAGCATGAATGATTCAACAGATGTGATCGCATGTGGGATTCCTTTCTGTGCCTCCTGACCTGCAAAAGGCAGGCTTCATATTCTTGCTGGCATCTCCCTTAACAAGAGCTGAACCCCCCCCCCCACCCCTCCTGGGACCGGGCCCTGGTGTTTCTCCCTGTTGTGCTGCCTGGGGGTCTGTGCCTCTCTCACACAGACTGCCAGGGGTGGGGGTGGGGAGCTCACCACTTCCCTAGGTAGCTGATTCCACAGTAGAATGAATCTTACTATAGCAAGTTTTTCTTCTATAGAGCCAGTTTGGTTTAGTGGTTAAGTGCGCGGACTCTTATCTGGGAGAACCGGGTTTGATTCCCCACTCCTCCACTTGCAGCTGCCGGAATGGCCTTGGGTCAGCCAGAGCTCTCTTATCTGGGAGAACCGGGTTTGATTCCCCACTCCTCCACTTGCACCTGCTGGAATGGCCTTGGGTCAGCCATAGCTCTGGCAGAGGTTGTCCTTGAAAGGCCAGCTGCTGTGAGAGCCCTCTCCAGCCCCACCCACCTCACAGGGTGTCTGTTGTGGGGGAGAAAGGGAAAGAAGATTGTAGGCCACTCTGAGCCTCTGCTCTTGAAAGGGCAGCTGCTGTGAGAGCCCTCTCAGCCCCACCCACCTCACAGGGTGTCTGTTGTGGGGGAGGAAGGGAAAGGAGATTGTAGGCCGCTCTGAGACTCTGTCCTTGAAAGGGCAGCTGCTCTGAGACCCCTCTCCAGCCCCACCCACCTCACAGGGTGTCTGTTGTGGGGGAGGAAGGGAAAGGAGATTGTAGGCCACTCTGAGACTCTGTCCTTGAAAGGGCAGCTGCTGTGAGAGCCCTCTCAGCCCCACCCACCTCACAGGGTGTCTGTTGTGGGGGAGGAAGGGAAAGGAGATTGTAGGCCGCTCTGAGACTCTGTCCTTGAAAGGGCAGCTGCTGTGAGAGCCCTCTCCAGCCCCACCCACCTCACAGGGTGTCTGTTGAGGGGAGGAAGGGAAAGGAGATTGTGAGTTGCTCTGAGACTCTTTGGAGTGGAGGGCGGGATATCAATCTAATATCATCTTCTTCTTCTTCGCCTGGCAAAAGGATGCTCTTCCGCCCACCCAAGCCCCAGTGCAGGAGGGAGAATCTGGCATAGTGTCACGGCTGCCTCTGGCAAGTGAGCCGTGGAGGGATGGGACAGGGGTGATGTGTTTGGAGCAGGCGTGTTCCCTCCCTGTGTGCTCACTCTGCAAAACACGGATGCAGGTGGGGACTCAAACCCACATCTGTGGATCTCCCTGTTGCGTTTTCATGTCATGATCCTCACAGTGATGGATTTTTGTGGGGCGTTTGTTCCTCCTGGCCTTGTGTTTATTGGGGGTGTGGTCACATTGGTATGCTCCTCCCCTCTCTGCCTGTCAGGGGAGCTGCCTAATGCTCTGATTGGTGGGTGTTGGTGGTGTTTCCATGAGCACCAGTGCTGTTGCTTGGCAACAGATGTATCTAAAATGTCCCAGTTCTCTGCTGGTGGCAACCCCAGCCCCACACCGGGTCTACATCAGGAGCTTAGGAGGGGGCTGCATCTGAATCCAGTGCAGGCTGGACTTCCTTTCCCCCAGCCCACACCCCTTTCTTAGCTCACCCCACTCCCCAAAAGGCCTGCTTGGGTTGTTGGTTTGCAGAATAAAAAGGACCAGCAAGAGAATATCAGTTTCATATATTTAACTTTTCTTACTTGGAAAACCACTGATTATCCTTGCTCCCCAACATACATAGCTGATCAGAACTGGTGCCCAACAGAGTTAGGTGGCTGAAGCCAAAATAATCAACTACCCTGAATAAATAAGCAACCAAGTTTACTACAATTCCAAAGAAATCCCTGAGAAATGGATCCAGGCCGTCCTCACAAGGCTCCCCCTTTGCCCTGAGATGGGACTTATGAAATCGAGCAGTCTCTCTGCAAGCCCTTGATCCAAGACATACAGGAACAACCCAAACACTTTTTGCCTGCTCTTGTGAGTGGTTGAGAAGACGCTTGCCCTTTAAGAGACATTTAGGGCACCGTATACTGTGAACTGTGCAGCACATCTATGCATGCAAGGGGTCTGGACTGATCTATTGGTTATTGAACAAAAGAAATAATATTTGGATCTGTTGCAAAATTCGCTAGTTGTGTAGTCACAGTAGTTGATTATGGTGGCTTTAGCTGTTTCCGTGGATCTCTTGGTTTGTGACCTCCAGGTGGGGCCTGAAGTTCTCCCAGAATTAGAACCCACCTCCAAGGGACAGAGATCAGTTTCCCCGGGAGAAAATTGCTGCACGGGAAGGGAGGTGGGCAACCTAGGACAGCCCTGGCTTGGCATGATCCCCTCCTCCCTCCCTCCCAAGAACTAAAAGTTTATTCTCCCCCCCACCCCCCTTTATCTCCTCCCTGACTTACTTCCAAGTAAACCTTTCTGCTGCAAGGGTTTTCCCTCCTGCTCCATGCAGCTCCTCCCCAGTCCTCCTTCAGGCTGCAAAAGGAAACCCCTCCCCCAGGAAGAGCCCCTTTCCTCTCCTGCCTCCCCCCCCTCCTTGCACCGCCTCTCTAGCAAGCAGCTCGGCGGTCTTAACCCTTTCAGTGCTGCAGAGGAAGGAGAGAGGAGTCCTGGAGGAGCTTCAGCCGGCTCCCTCTCCCCCCTTAGTCGTCCCCCTCCTAGAATAAAGGATGGTAAAACTCAATGGGAGGATGAAAGGGGGGCAGGGGCTAGTGATGACGCGATCAGCCTGTTGTTTTAAACAGACCATTTAGTGTTTCTAAACCCCCCACCGGGAGAAAACCTCTTTGGATCTTGTGGCTGTTTCTTGCATGTCCAGGAAACGCTGAATTCCGCTTTGGAGTCTGGCAGGTGACGATGCACAGCTGCGGGGGGAGAGCCAGGGGGCTGAAGGTTAAGGATCCCACCCCCATTATCCCTGCCAAGGGACCCCAGGCTGGAGGAAGGGGGGGGGGGGTCTCCTCCCGCAAGGTCTCTGCTAGGCTGGCCAACCTCCCGGCGGGGCCTGGAGATTTCTCCAGGTTTTAATTTCTCCCCAGTTCCTTTGCATAAAATCACTGTTTTAAGGGGTGTCTCTAGGGCATCTCTAGCGGCCCCATGGCGCAGAGTAGTAAAGCAGCAGTACTGTGGTCTGAACTCTCTGCTCATGACCTGAGTTCGATTTTGGCGGAAGCTGGGTTCAGGTAACTGGTCGAAGGTTGACTCAGCCTTCCAGCCTTCCGAGGTCGGTCAAATGAGTCCCCAGCTTGCTGGGGGGAAAGTGTAGATGACTGGGGAAGGCAATGGCAAACCACCCCGTAAAAAGTCTGCCGTGAAAACGTTGTGAAAGCAAGATCACCCCAAAGTCGGAAACTTTGCACAGGGGACTACCTTTACCTTTTACTCTAGGGCATTATACCTCCTGGAGGACCCTCCCCTCCTCTGAAATTCCCCAACTCAGAGTCAGCCATTTCCACTTCGCCCATCTTCCAGGAGCTCCACCCAGGGCCCTTCCTCCTCTCCACTATCCACCCACCCACCCTGCAAGGTAGACCAGTCCAAGAGGGAAGCCTTGGCCTAAGGAGAGTCAAGTTCAAACTCAGCCCTTCCACCAGGCAGTTGGCAAACCTGAAGTATTTTCTCCCCCAACCCTTCCACCATCTTCTCAGGACCCTTCTGAAGAACTCCTCCCTTTGCTGTGGTTGCCAGCTTCAGGTTGGGGAATGCCTGGAGACAGAGAGGGGGAGGGGGCTTGGGGACGGGATCAGTGGGGCTTTGATGCCACAGAGTCCCCCCTCTGCAATCGCCCTTTCCCACAAATGGGGGGAGGCTAAGATCAGCACTGTTGCTCCTGAAGACAACCAGGGAGCAAGCTTTTTCAGCAATGGCCCCTCGATGGTGGAATCAACTTCCAGAGACGATGCGGGACCTGAATCAATTCCGCAGGGCTTGCAAAACTTTTCTCTTCCAGCTTGCTTTTAAGATAGAACCTGGCTAAACTGAAATTGGAACTGACCTGTAACCATCTAGCCATCTTATGTATGATTGTGACCTATAGCACCTTATAGTACCTGTTTTTATCTATTTTAATTAAATTATGTAATTGAACTGTATTTTAAAATTCTTGTTTACATTGTATTTTATTTAAATCATGGTTTCCATGTCTGTGAGCCGCCCTGAGCCTGCCTTTGGCGGGGGAGGGCGGGATATAAAAATAAATTTGACTTGACTTGACGATCTCCAGGCCCTCCCTGGAGGTTGGCAATCCTGTCCCAATGGAGGCACAGATCCCATTGCAGCCCCCCCCCCCTTTAGTCCTCCCCCCTGGCCACTCTCTGTCTTTTCCAGACCTTCCTCCCTTCCGGGTCTCCAGCCCAGGGCCTGCCAGGGGCGCAACCGGAGTGGTCCAAAAGCAAACTGGCACCAGCAAAAGGGGAGTGAACGACTCCCCTCCCCCACAAGCCAGGCTGGGCTTCCCTTGATTTTGCACAAATTGCCCCATGTTTAATTAAGGGCCGCCGGGTATGTTGCTTTTAAAAGAAACTCTTTTGCGAAATGGCTGGAATGGATTTTATAGTCACCTTTTGCATATTAAACAGAGTGACCCTTTTGCTGTCTTCTATTCATAGCTTTCGGCAGCCCCTGTCAGAATTTTAAAGTTACCAGCTATAAAGAGGCTTGGTTTTGTGCACAAAAGCTGACCCGTCTTTCCCCCAGTCTGGGCCTCCTGCATGCAGCCTCTTTTGGACCACACCTGCTGTGCAGACAACAAGGGATGGGTCCCAGCGGAGGCTATGCCCAGGGACCAGGTGGCTTGACAGAAAGGGCAGAGGTAGGTAGACAGCCCAGGATGCAATCACTCTAAAGCATCTTTAGCATGCCGATTAGAAGTATGTGAAGTTTAAACCGACGAAAGTCACTGTTGAATGAGCGGGATAATAGGACCCAGCTGTAATCAGGGCAAGGAGGAGACCTATTAGTCCAGCACTCATCCATCCTATAGCACTGCAGAAATACCTGGAAAATGTTTTTAAAAATTGGGGGAGGGGGGCGCAAGCAGGTAGCCTCGCCCAGGACCCCAGTTAGCCTGGCCCTGGCTGCACGTGGAGGGGGAGAGGGGAATCAAACCCAGTTCACCCACAGTGCTCCCTTCTTGGGCTCCCTAGATAAAGCTCTTCTTCCTCATCATGCCAGGGATTTGAGGGCTGGAGCTTCCTCCTTCCATGCCTTCTAGCCCCTGCTAGAAATACCCGAATCTTCCCCCCAGTAGCTTCCATTTCAGCAGTACCCCTTGATGTTCTTGTCTTCTTCCCTGCCTTTTCCATACAGACTCTCCAAAATAATAACCTCACTCCCTGAGCCAGATAGACTTCTCTCGGGCTCTAGAGCTATCCTATCAGCCTGTAGGACAGAATGGAGTCCATTTCATCCTATGGGCCCATGGGATACAAGGGAGTCCATTCTGTCCTATGGGCTGATAAGATAGAGTCCATTGTGTCCTACAGACCCACAGGACAGAATAGAGTCCACTGCATCATAGGAGCCAACTGTAGCCTAATTTGAAAAGCAAGAGTGAAGAGTATTTGCAGTTGGGAAAGGGGCTTCATGCATTTTATAGTATCAGTCTGTTTATCTGCTGCTGTTGAACTGGCCCCTCCCTGCTGCGAATAAAGGTTCCTTTTGTGTCAGGTGATGAGAAGTCGGTGCTGCTGTTTGCCTCATAAACATCTCTCACAGTTTTCGGTTTGGTTCACAGATTATTGCTGTTGATGGTCAACCCTTCTCCCTCGTGGAGTATGTGGCTTTTCACCGGCTCCTGCAACCCCCCACTCCTTGGCACTGTTTGTTTGGGGAGGAGGGAACGGACTGTCCTGAGCTTCTTGCAATAGGCCCTGAGGAGAAGCTGTAGTGATCAGGAAGCCCCCAGGAGAACCTGTCAGCAGGGAACTGTCTCCCTCAAGAGATCCGTGGCCGTCTGGTTGGACTCTCACCTGACGGGGCTGGCAGTGGGCGAGAGGGAGCAGAATCAGCCAATGGCATGTCAGAGACAGAGTGCGAGCCAATCTTGGATAGCTCACATCCAACCAATGAAAATCCACAGATTTGCTACTATGGTAGCGCTAAAGGATGCACAGGATGGAGAGAGTTGACAAAGAGAACTTTCTCCCTCTCTCAAATGACGAGATCTTGAAAGCATCCAAGGAAGCTGACAGCAATAGATTCAGGAGGGGCTTGTTATAGAGGGCAAGTCCTATTCTATTGAACCTGATAGTTGAATTGGAAATTGGTGAGGTCCAAAATTTTGTTATTTTTTTGAAGGGCTTAGAAGTTTTAAAAATTAATATCTTCTTCTAGGAAACTCCGAGGACGGAGAAATTAGGCTTGTTATAAAAAGCAAGCTCTAATCTTTTGAATCTGATAGTTAAATTTGAAATTTGTGAGATTAAAATTTTTGGTGTTTTTAAATGTCTGAACACAAACAGCCCCGAACAAGGGCTACTTCATTGGACGAAATGCAGGACCATTTAGAGGCAATGGAGGCCAGAATGATGAAAGGGGTGAGAGAGATGATAAATGAATCGAAAAAAGAAATTATTGCAGAGATTAAAAAAGATATGGAAGATCTCAGAAAGGAAACTGAGGAAACATCTAAGAAAATGCAGGAGGTAGAAGGCAAAATGAAAGTATATGATTCCACCTTGTTGAAAATGCAAGAAAAAGTGACAAAAAAACAACAACCAAGGATTAAAGTGAAAATTGTGATGCAAAAGAGAGAGGCGGATTTCAACTATCAGATTTAAAATTATATCATGAAGCAGTTTGTTTAGTGTGGATGAAAGAATGGATAACATTGTTAAATAAAAAAACTTTTAGTGCAGGAAGGTCACGGAAATAAATTTGGCTGGCACGCGTATCTGTATTATGGAAAAAAGAAGATGGACGTTTTTTTCTCTCACCATTATATAAGAAGTAATCTACTAAATACATGGATGAAATACAAGAAATATGGAGATGAGAGAAGACCGTTATGGATAGTGCCAGCTGAAGTAATAAAAATAACGCCTGAGATAGGTGAAGAAAAGTGGCTGTCATATAATCAATTATTAAAAATACGAAGTGGCAAAATAGAACTGAAAACTGCTGAAGAGTTGAATCATAAATATGATTGGTTTCAAATGCAACAAATAAAAAGTTTGGTGGAGAATGATATTAAAATGGAAGGAATAAGGAAAGAGCAAACAGAAATGGAAAAAAATCTGCTTGGAGATAATGACAAATTCATTTCAAAAGTATATAAATTACTTCTACAATGGTCTACAGAAGATGAAGTAGTGAAATCTCAAATGATCAAATGGGCAATTAATGTAAATAAAGAAATACAGATGGAAACTTGGGAATATCTGTGGAAGAACTCTATGAAACTTTCGACATGTCAAAGCATTAAAGAAAACTGTTTTAAGATGATGTATAGATGATATATGACTCCTAAAAATTTAGCAAAGATGAATAACAAGATGCCAAATAGATGTTGGAAATGTAAAAAGCATGAAGGTTCTTTCTACCATATGTGGTGGACTGGTGAAAAAGCAAAACAGTATTGGCAAATGATTCAACAAGAAATTTCTAGGATATTGGGATATGTAGTAGCGAAAGCTGCAGAGACTTTCTTATTGGGATTACAAATGGAAAAATTTCCAAAAGAAGATAGAAGATCCGCTACAAGAAACCCAAGCTCTAACCACCCTACGGGACCTGCAACAAGGGTCTAAGGCTGTGAGTACGTGACCAAATTCCGCACAAATGCAGCCATGATGTGGTGGTGAAACGAACAAATGAAGATAGAGCAGTTCCAGCGGGGCTTGAATGTGAGCATACTGGATCAAGCCCTCCAACAGGCTCACCCTACTACGCTGGTAGGGTGGGTGCAACTGGCTGGTGAAGTAGAAACCAACATGAAGCGAGTGCCTCTCCAACGCCAACAGCAGCAAGGGGGTAAGGGGGCACGTGAGTCTCGACCGGGGGCAAAAGCAGAAGGGCGGAAAGCAAGCCAGGCTAGAGGAGCCATCAAACCGGCTACCCCCAGACATTGCTTTCGGTATGGCGACCAAAACCACCTGGCTGCCAATTGCCTGGAGCAGCCTCGAGGCCCCCCCCCTCACTCCGAAGACCAGCGCACCCAAGGCAAGAAAGGCAGAAGGGCGAGCGAAGGAATTGGCGAAAGGCAGCTCAGCTTCAGCGACTTCTCAAGAGGAGGAAATTATCGTGGTGGACGAGCTGGGGGAAGATGCCTGGAAAGATGAGCTGGCAGGAAATGGGGACGGACCTGCACTGAGAGGTGCCGAGCAGCAGGTCGCGCAACTAACAGCACCGTTAAGGGTGAGAATAACGGGGACTTTCTTTTTCATCCTATTGACTTTGTTGAACCCTAACTTAAAATGCTTTATACATGCGCGAGCCCTACTAGACTCGGGATGCACTAGAGACATAATCACACCCAAACTGGTGGAAGTCCTAGGACTCCCCACGAGTCCACTACCCCACCCCATACAGTTTGAGCAGATGGATGAAACAGTAATGAGAGGGGAACTCTGTACGGAACAAACCCAAGGGGTGCCAATGGGAATAGAAGACCATTGGGACACTGAATTTTTTGTAGTGGCCCCCTCTTCATCATTTGACATTGTTTTGGAAGTGGAATAGCTAGCCAAACACGAACACAACATAAAGTGTGGGGATCAAATTATAGACTTCAGAGACGGGAGGTGTGAGCACCATCACTGGAATGTGGCTTGGGGTCCGGAGCCACCCCCGTTAAACAAGAAGTTGTGTCTAAGCATAGAGGAAGTGAGATCAATCCCCAAGGAATATAGAGACTTCAAACAAGTATTCAGTGAAGAAGAAGCCAACGAGCTCCCCCCCAATAAAGATACTGATTGTGCAATAGAGTTGATCCCAGGGCAAAGCCTCCCGAGAGTCAAGTTGTATTCCATGGGGTGGGCTGAGAAAGCAGAATGACAAACGCCATTCACTCGCTTGGGTATTTAAAGTGGGAAATGCAGTGTTTCTGTCAACCAAGAACTTGCCATTACTGCAACCCTCTAAAAAACTGGCATACAAGTTCTTGGGACCGTTCCATATCAAACGCATAATGAATAAAGTGACTGTAGAACTCAAATTACCTAAACTGTTTAGTAAGATACACCCCATCTTTCATTGCAGTTTACTCCGGAGGGACCCTGGAGCCACGTCTTGGCATCCCCGACCTCAAGTTCCAGAACCTATTCCGGCTGGGGATCAGAATCACATAAGAACATAAGAACATAAGAGAAGCCATGTTAGATCAGGCCAATAGCCCATCCAGTCCAACATTCTGTGTCACACAGCGGCCAAATATATATATATATATATACACACACACACACACACACTGTGGCTAATAGCCACTGATGGACCTCTGCTCCATATTTTTATCTAACCCCTTCTTGAAGGTGGCTATGCTTGTGGACGCCACCACCTCCTGTGGCAGTGAATTCCATGACGTAAAAGAAATCCATGACGTAAAAGAAATCTTAGATGCTAAACTGAAGCGGGGTGTATTGTATTTTCTGATTAGATGGAAACATTTCTCTGTAGCCCACAAGGAGTGGGTCGATAGCATAAATGTAAGAACGCCAGAGCTGATTTAAAAATTCTATGCAAAACATCCATCCAAACCCCGGGGAGGACTTTAAGGAGGGCAGTATGTCAAGCATGTGTATTTCTATGTGCCATGATGATTCCTTAGACAAAGAGCAGATCACCATTCTCTGCCACCTACCCCCTCCTTTACAACCTTCAGGCAAGTAATAAATCCATCTGGCCCAAGGATGCTGATACTCCAGCCTGTCTGGTAACGTTGTGATGTGCCTCTCCCCCAGATTCACAAAGTCAGTTCTTATCTGGTCCCAGGGAAGTGTGAGAAAGGGAGATGTTTATAATAGCCTAAATTCCTAAGTAATAAATGAGATACTATATAGCAACCTTTGAACCCGTGACTCAACTGCATCTGCATGACACCCTTTGAAGTTAATCTATATAGTACCTATGTACCTCTGAATACATCATTACTTCCAAGGCTTGTGTCCTTGGTAAAGCTTCTGAGTTTCTTAAATAAAACAACTTTTGATTCAATAACAAAAGACTGATTATTGAGAAATATCGATGATTGACAGGAGAGCGACGAAGATGGTGAGGGGTCTGGAGGCCAAGTCCTATGAGGAAAGGCTGAAGGGGCTGGGCATATTTAGCCTAGAAAGAAGGCGGCTGAGAGGTGATATGATCACCATCTTCAAGTACTTGAAGAGCTGTCATATAAAGGATGGGGTGGAATTGTTTTCTGTGGCCCCAGAGAATAGGACCAGAACCAATGCATTGAAATTGAATCAAAAGAGTATCCAGCTCAACATTAAGAAGAACTTCCTGACTGTTAGAGCTATTCCTCAGTGGAATAGGCTTCCTCGGGAGGTGGTGGGCTCTCCTTCCTTGGAGGTTTTTAAACAGAGGCTAGGTGGCCATCTGAGAGCAATGAAAATCCTGTCAATTTGGAGTAGGTATTTGTGGGTTTCCTGCGTTGTGAAGGGGGTTGGACTAGATGACCCTGGAGGTCCTTCCAACTCTATGATTCTATGAACAAACATTTCCCGTTGGAACCCAAAGGATAAGGTTTCTTCTGTAGAGACAAGCCTTTTAAAGCAGTTGGCACCTTTTCTGGATACACTGCAGTCCAAGCTCTGCTCATGACCCGAGTTCGATCCCTGTGTGGGTTCTCACTTGCCATCGAAGAGTGCTTCTACAACAGCATCTCTTTCCACAGTCTGAGAATTCAAAAGGTTTCTCCCCTATTCGAGCTCATATGTGCTTTTGAAAATTGTCACACTTTCTGGATCTCTTTTCAACATTTTCTCCCCATGCGTGGGATCACTGATTCAGCTGAAGGGTGCCACTCTAAATGAATCTTCTCTCACACTCTGAGCACTCAAAAGGTTTCTCCCCTTTGGATTCTCCAATACAGTAGCCTGTCCTTGCTTCTTCTGGGGGCTGTAGCATCGCCTGCTCCCCTTACCCTCATCGCGGTGCATGGGAGAACAGCTGCCACTGCAGTAAAGGAGGCTGAAGGGTCAACAACTCTTCAGGAAGTTAAGTGTATGTATGTGGGGGGGGGGGAGGAGTGGTCTTATTCATGGGGATTGTGTCCCTCCCTTAGGGCCATTTCCAAGTCCAGGTATGGTGAGCATTTGAAAGGTTATCTCTTGTGTATCTTTCCACACTTTGATCATTAAAAAGGTTTCTCCCCTGTGTGGGTTCTCTGATGCCTTTGAATACTGCCACTCCACATGAATCTCTTTCCACACTCTGAGCATGCAAAAGGCTTCTCCCCTGTGTGGGTTCTCTGATGCCAATGAAGACGGCCACTCCACATGAATCTCTTTCCACATTTTCCCCTATGTAGGTTCTCTGGTGCCATTGAAGATTGCCACTCCACATGAATCTCTTTCCACACTCCAAGCATTCAAAAGGCTTCTCTCCTGTGTAAGTTCTCCGATGCCATTGAATACTGCCACTCCACATGAATCTCTTTCCACACTCTGAGCATTCATAAGGCTTCACCCCTGTGAGGGTTCTCTGATGATATTGAAGACTGCCACTCATACTAGATCTCTTTCCACACTCCAAGCATTCAAAAGGCTTCTTCACGGTGTGCGTTCTCTGATGATATTGAAGACTGCCACTCATAATAAAGCTCTTTCCACACTCTGAGCATTCAAAAGGCTTATCCCCTGTGTGGGTTCTCTGATGTTACTGAAGATGGCCTGTTGTACAGAATCTGTTTCCACACTCTTCAGCATTCAAAATATTTCTCTCCTATGTGGGTTCTCTTAACATTGAAGACTGCCACTCCACATGAATCTCTTTGCACACTCTGAGCAATCAAAAGGCTTCTCCCCTGTGTGGGTGCTCTGGTGTGTTTGAGGATGGCCACTCTGAATGAATGTCTTTCCAGACTCTGAACATTCAAAAGGTTTTTCCCGTGTGGGTATTATGATGCATTTGAAGATAGCCACACGTAATAAATTTCTTTCCACACTCTGAGCATTCAAAAGGCTTCTCCCCTGTGTGGGTTCTCTGATGCTCTTGAAGACTGCCACTCCGACTGAATCTCTGTCCACACTTTGAGCATTCAAAACGTTTCTCCCCTGTGTGGGTTCTCTGATGATTTTGAAGATTGCCACTCTTACTAAATCTCTTTCCACACTCTGAGCACTCAAAAGGCTTCTCTCCTGTGTGGGTCTTCTGATGCTCTTGAAGACTGCCACTCCGACTGAATCTCTTTCCACACTCCGAGCATTCAAAAGGCTTCTCCCCTGTGTGGGTTCTCTGATGATATTGAAGATGGCCACTCTGACTGAATCTCTTTCCACACACTAAGCATTCAAAAGGCTTTTCCCCTGTGTGGGTTCTCTGATGCCTTTGAAGACTGCCACTCGTACTAAATCTCTTTCCACACTCTGAGCATTCAAAAGGCTTCTCCCCTGTATGGGTTCTCTGATGCGTTAGAAGATCGCCACTCATACTAAATCTCTTCCCACACTCCAAGCATTCAAAAGGCTTCTCCCCTGTGTGCGTTCTCTGATGATTTTGAAGACTGCCATTCGTACTAAATCTCTTTCCACACTCTGAACATTCAAAAGGCTTCTCTCCTGTGTGGGCTCTCTGATGCATTTGAAGACTGCCACTCTGACTGAATCTCTTTCCACACTCTAAGCATTCAAAAGGCTTCTCCCCTGTGTGGGTCCTCTGATGCGTTTGAAGATAGCCACTCGTACTAAATTTCTTTCCAGACTCCAAGCATTCAAAAGGTTTCTCCCCTGCGTGGATTTTCTGATGATATTGAAGACTGCCACTATGACTGAATCTCTTTCTACACTCTGAGCATTCAAAAGTCTTCCCCCCTGTGTGGGTCTTCAGATGATATTGAAGATGGCCACTCTGACTGAATCTCTTTCCACAGACTGAGCATTCAAAAGGCTTCTCTCCTGTATGGGTTCTCTGATGTTCTTGAAGACCGCCACTCCGACTGAATCTCTTTCCACACTCCGAACATTCAAAAGGCTTCTCCCCTGTGTGGGTTCTCTGATGATATTGAAGATGACCACTCTGACTGAATCTTTTTCCACACTCTGAGCATTCAAAAGGCTTCTCTTCCGTGTGGGTTCTCTGATGCTTTTGTAGACTGTCACTCCACATGAATCTCTTTCCACACTCTGAGCATTCAAAAGTCTTTTCCCCTGTGTGGGTCTTCTGATGATATTGAAGACTGTCACTCCACATGAATCTCTTTCCGCACTCTGAGCATTCAAAAGACTTCTCCCCTGTGTGGGTTCTCTGATGATATTGAAGATGGCCACTCTGA
Organism: Heteronotia binoei; assembly: GCF_032191835.1. Classification (NCBI taxonomy): domain Eukaryota; kingdom Metazoa; phylum Chordata; class Lepidosauria; order Squamata; family Gekkonidae; genus Heteronotia; species Heteronotia binoei. Next base: position 7,278,904 of record NC_083227.1, on the reverse strand, counting down.
CTGAATCTCTTTCCACACACTAAGCATTCAAAAGGCTTTTCCCCTGTGTGGGTTCTCTGATGTGTTTGAAGACTGCCACTCTGACTGAATCTCTTTCCACACTCTGAGCATTCAAAAGGCTTCTCCCCTGTGTGGGTTCTCTGATGCGTTAGAAGATCGCCACTCTTAATAAATCTCTTTCCACACTCCAAGCATTCAAAAGGCTTCTCCCCTGTGTGGGTTTTCTGATGATATTGAAGACTGCCACTTCGACTGAATCTCTTTCCACACTCTGAGCATTCAAAAGGCTTCTCCCCTGTGTGGGTCTTCTGATGACGTTGAAGACTGCCACTCATACAAAATCTCTGTCCACACTTTGAGTATTCAAAAGGTTTCTCCTGTGTGTGGGTTTTGTGATGCTGTTGAATATTACTACTGAGACTGAATATATGTCTGGTCTCTGAGTATTCAGGTTTCCCCTGTCTCTTTATACTTTGTTGCAGAAGAAGCTGTGATCTATTTCTGAAATACTTTCTGTACTGAATGGATTTGCTTGCTTTCATTTTCCTGTGTTTTGGAAAATGTATATTCCACTGTCTTCCATCACGGTTCTCAGCCATATAGCCAGCTTTCTTTCTCTTCACTCTGATTTCATTCCTGACATTTTCGTTAAAGTTTTCATTTTTAACTTTATCCGGCATTTCCTGATGAAGTTTCTCACCCTCCTCATTCCTCTGATCATCCTCTGCTGGAATAAAGAGAGAGAAACTGTTAGCACTTGGGAAGGCTGGTAAGATACAAAGGCATCTATGGGGCTGTAGGAGGAAAGGACTGATGGCCCTTTGGCTTCATCCAGCTGGACTGATCTTAGCCACCCCTCCACCTTCCCCCAAGAATATCTGGTATTTAAGGATACCTCCCCCACCCATGAAGAACTTCAGCTGAACTCTTGCCCAGAAGGAGCTTCTGAGCCTCCAGATTAAGGCCTCCCTCCCTCCTTACCCACCGGCCTCTAGGATTGTACCAGACCAAATGTGGCTCAGGAGGGAATCAGGAATCTCATATGGTTATTTCTGGCCTGTTCTCCTGACATAAGAGTGAAGGTCACCCACTCTGAATCAACTCATTTGGGAAGGAAATATGCTCTCGGGAGCCTCTAGAACAGCGTTTCCCAAACTTTTTCCCACTGTGACCCCGTTATTTTTACACTTCTCCTTCTTGGCCCACTAAAATTTGGAGTTGGAGCCAGGAGACTTTGAGGGTGGAGGTGGGAGACAGGATATGATGTACAAAGAAGCCTAAAACTATTGCAATGTTTTGTTTAGGAAAAGTAGGAGAATAGTGAGATTTTGCAATGCAATTTTTAAAATAAAACATCAAGAAAAAGCACAAGGATCACACAGCAGAAAACTAAAAATATGAAATGCTCCCAGCCTGGGAAAACATGAAATGGCGGGGGGGGGGGGGTGATGAAGAGAGGGGGGGAGAGAGACAGAGAGAAAAAGTAAGTGAGAAAGATAGGAAAACATGAAATGGCAGCCTGGGAAAACATGAAATGGCAAGGCATTTGAAATTTCTTCCCCCCCCCCACCCCACTCTACTCAGATTAGCAATGGCAAGGAAGGGAGGGAGACATGGGAAAAGACTAACTGACAGAGAGAGGGAGGAAGGGGAGCGGGAAATAAAGCAAATAGGGAAAAAGAAAGACTGACAGACATACAGAAAGAAAGAAAAAAAGAATGAAAGGAAGGGAAGGGAAGGGAAGAGAGCTGGAAACAGAGAAAAAAAGAAAGAGAAAGGAAATAAGAAGGAAGGAAAAGGGAGGGAAGGAATGAAAGGAAGGAAAAGGGAGGGAAGGAGTGAAAGAAAGAAGGGACAAAAGGAAAGAAGGAAGTAAAAAAAAAAAGGAAAGAAACGGGATGGGAGCAACTCACCTTTTAAACTGCTGACTCCAGCAGCACAAGCAGGTCTGGGTCCCCTGACCTCAGCTGGCCAAGGGAACTCAGGCCTAGTTCCCCTCTCCCCGCCTCTTCCTCCCTCCCTTCCCCAACCCAGGTCAGTTTCAGGCTGGTTAAGGTGCCCCTCCCCCCCTCTAGGCAAGGAAAACAGCACTGAGCTCTCATTCAGCATGGCGGCAGGCCAGCAGCAGGTTGAATGTATGTCTGAAAAGGCCACCACTGCTGCTCCCTCCCCTGCACTTCCTGGATGGGAAGGAAGTGTGGGAGAGGGAGCAGCGGCCTTTTCGGACATTCTTTCGACCTGCCCCCCGCAGTGAGTGAGAGTTCAGCACCGTTTTCCCTGTCGGGGGGAGGGAAGGGGTGCTTACCCAGCCTTAAACTGACCTAAGGGGGGAGGGAAGAAGGAACGAGTCCTGAGGGGGGCACATTGCCGTGGGGAAGAGGCGCGGTGGGGGGGGGGAATGGCAGGCCATCGAGGGCCCCGCGAGCTGGTACTGAGGCTGGCGTGGCCCAGTGCTGGGTCTCGAGCCTGCTGATGGGAAACGCAGCTCTAGAAGAACCCTGCAATCTGTCTTCGAATGCAAGGCAGCGCCGCCCCGTGCCTCCGTGCTCCCCCCCACAGCTCCGTGCCCTCCCCCCGCCGAGACTCCTCCTCTTCCCTCCCTTTCCCAATGTCGATTTCAATGCCGGAACTGGCTCTAGCGCCACGTTCCCGCTATCTAAAGCCCTCCCTCCACCGATCACTTGATCAGCAGGTAAAACTGCGCCACGGGGCCACGCTCACAATCTGTCAGGACCAGCGTCCTAAAAGTGCGGCCCCACTACCGCTGACTCCTCACCTCCCCATTTCCTGAATGGGAGAGGCATTGAAATTGACATGGGGTGGGGAAAGAAGGAAGGGAGGGAGGAGAAGGCAGGGGGCAATGTAGCCGTTTGCCTTGGGGGAGGGCGGGAGGCTGAATTTGCCGCCCCTGCCCTGCTGGCGCCCTAGGCAACCGCCCAGTTTGCCTAGTGGGGGAGCCGGCCCTGCAGATGCTGCTGACAGTCTCTCGAAAATTCCATCCATCAGAACCTTTGATTGGGTCATTCATACCACCTGATCCTAGAGAGGCAGAAACTATAATATGGGCATGGATGAGAGGAAAGCCAGGCTAACTTTATGCTCCTGGGAGGCTAGTACACCTGGATGTTTCCTTCCTACATCACGATGAATAAATCTCTCTGGGGTACATTAGGCTCCAGTTGCAATACTGATGGTGCAACAAGGAGTGCCACTTAGGTGCTTCCTATCTTAGACAGAACAGTTAGCTTTTTTTGTTTGTTTTACTGTTGCTGAGCTGCAGAAATTGTGCTGTTTTGTGATGTCTTATTTTTAAATCCTTAATTTCAAGTATATTAATTCCTTATATAACAAAATTCTACTATGGACTTACAGTTTGGATTTCGTGGAGAATTGACGAGCTTTCCAGTGCGGGAGCTCACCAGACCCTCTATTCTGGACACAGAAGGCGTTTTAATACCTGCTGTCTACATCATCTAGGCAAGATGATGGCCAAGATATGCTTAAAGTTCTGAGGAGAGGTACTTTAGCTAACGAGAAATCCTGGGGAGGGGGGGGTTTCTTTTTGGCTTTGAAGAGTCTCCGGAGAAGGACCGTTTCCAACATCTAAAGAGAGTATCTGGGGTCGTTAAATTGACATAAATTCAATGTGTGCCAAGCTTCTTAAGAGCTAACTAATCATGGATGAAAAACAGACCAGTGTGTTTGATGTTGGGACTTCAAAGGTAAAGAGATTTTTATCTGTTGCTCCGGGACTAAATTGGGAAATATTTGAAAGGCAAACGAAGGTCTGGACACATAAACAACTTGTAATAATAAAGAAGGAGGAGGAGAGGGATATCTTGGACTGAGTTAAACAGATATAAGGCTTTAAAAAGGCAAAAACTGATATTGTTTGGAATTTTTGTGGTCACTCCCCCCGAGAGTGGAAGAACTGTAGATCAACAAGTCATTACAGGAAATGACGTCTGGGAACATCGTGAGACTTCACAACCATAGATAACGAAACTTTGTGGCAAGTGTGGGCAGAAGAGGCCATCAAGGGAAGGGAAAACTACAGGATTTTAAGCCCCTCTAGGACTAAACCATAGAGAAACATTGAGCACCATTTTGGGAAATTATAACTTTTAAAAAATTAATATCTGGACCCAGGGGCATAGGAGGATGGTGATTTTGGGCTTTTCTGAAAGGGTATGCCCTAATCTATAAGACTAGACCATTTAAAAAGAACTTGGTGACTTCTATTGTAAAGCCTATATTTATAATGGGAAGGCAGTAATGTCAGCCCAAAAACCATTACAGACAAGAGTCATTACAGACTAGAAGAGGGCAAAAAGGCTGATAAAAAAGAACAGTTGGATGCCATGGAAGCTAGATTGTCTAAACTGATTAAAGATTCTATAAGTGATTGTAAGAAGGAATTTAAAAAAGATATAGAAGTTCTCAGTGTCAGAACTTGTAACTTTCTCTCTGCATATTGTTAAACCAAACTGACTCCATGCTGTAACCTAACACTAACCCTGATCCCTGTAGCCTATGCAATTAACTAATGTGCCTTGTAGATATTTGGAATGCCCTGTGTGCACTGAAGGGTAACAGATAGGCTCTGGTCAACATCCACAGGTGCCCTTTGAAGCCGGGCCGTTTGGCCTTCACCACGGGAGAGCATCCTCCCTTCTGATAACAGAGCCTGGGAAAGAGACACTTGTCTGTAATCCGTGTGAATGATCGCTTTATTGTACTTTTGCTGAAGGCATAAAATGTAACCAAATGCCGGGCTCGGCATTACTGTTATCTCGTGCCTCTAGTACTGCAGTTCTCTAATAAAGATCCTATACTTTGTAACAAGTCTTGGAATCGTCTGAAGTTCGTTCCAGTTCTGACACTCAGTAAAGAGTTTAAATCAGTTTCCAAAAAAATCCAAGAGGTGGAAGAGATAGTGAAAGACCATGATGAAAGAATTAATACAGTGGATTCCAGTATTAAAAAAACTGCAGGACTGCAAATCAATGGAAAATCAGATATGTTTGAGAGGTGTGCCTGAGAAGGACGGTGATTTAAGGAACTACATAATAAGGATTATTTCTGAATATGTTGGAGATGATCCTGAGGAGACTAATTACTTTTATGACTATATTTACAGGGTCAATTCAGAATATTCAAGGAAAAATAAACTACCAAGAGATGTGGTAGTGAGATGTGTAACAAGAGACTTGGTGGGAGGGATTCTAAGTAGACAGTATGAAGGCAAGTTGATTGTGGAAGGCAGTGATGTTGGAATTATGAAAGATCACTGCCTTTGGTATGGAATTCTTTCATAATTCCAACATCACTGAAGAATTACCAAGGAAAGTCTTAAGTGACAGAAGCAATTGAGAGAGAGTTAAATGAGATATAGATGGATTCTCCCAGAAGGATTGGTTTTTGAATACCAGGGGAAGAGGATTACCATTACAAGCACTCAGGAGATGGAGAAGTTTTTGGTGGAGAATAAAGAATGTGGAGGTTCAGATTGAAATAGAAAACCATGATGGATTACAAATTATTATCTTGGCACGTAAATGGACTTAATTCACCACAAAAAAGAAAGGCAACTTTTCATTGGATTGGGAAGCAAAAATGTAACATAATTTGTCTACAAGAAGTACATATTAAACGATTGGATTACAAATATTTGTGGAATAAGCAATTTGGTATGGAATTTTTTTCATTGGCTAAGGAGAAAAAAAGAGGCGTGGTTTTTTTATGTAAAACAGGAATTGGAACCAAAATTGATTTTTAAGGACGATGATGGTAGATATATTGCAGTGGAAGTGATGATGAACCACAAGAAGACTTCGCTATTGGGGTTGTATGCTCCCAATGAAGCAAAAGATTCTTTTTGTAAGGACATTATGCAGCAACTTGATCAAGAGACATATGAGCAAATCATGTTAATGGGAGACTTTAATGGTACAGTTAAAAATATTTTGGACAGATCTGGGAAGAAGAATAATGAAGGTAAACTACCAAAGTCTTTTTTTGAATTAGCCAAGCAAGAAAATCTTGTAGACATTTGGAGGGAGAAAAATGTTCTCAGCTCAACATAACTCTTTCTCAAGGATTGATATGTTACGGAGTACAAAAAGATTGGGATTTACAACAACAAAAAATAGAGATTCTTCCGAAAATAAGAGCAGATCATAATCCAATAATGTGGTCTGCGAAACCTACCCAAAAGACTTTAAGATGGAGAATAAATGAAGATTTACTGCAGAAAGATGGGGTAGTAGAATCTCTGCAAAAAGAGACTAAGGCCCTTTTCCAAGTAAATGAAAATGAGGATGTTCAATATCAAATGTTGTGGAATGTTTATAAAGTGATGATGAGAGGTATTTTAATCACATTGAATAATAAAGACAGAAAAGCTAAAGAGAAACAAATGACAGACATACAGAAGGAGATTAAGAAGAAGGAGAGAGAGCTTATAAAGAGACTGGGGAAAAAGAAGATTTTAAAAGAAATTGGAATTCTACAAGACCAACTAAGACACTTGTTAAATAAAGAAGTAGAATGGAACTTTAAAAGGCTTCAACAAAAATCTTTTGAGGGTGCAAAGAAAGCTGGAAAATACTTGGCCTGGCAAATGAAAAGAAAAAGGGGAAATGAAATTGTTAATAAAATTCGTTTGGGCAACAAAGAAATTGTTTACCAGGAAGGAATCAAAAGAGAGTTTTATAAGTATTATGCCAGACGGCCATCTGACACCAATGCTGATTCTGTGAACTTAGGTAGACAACGGGAGGGTGGAAAGGAAGGGCTGCATCAGTGCTTAGTTCTTGTGGTTCTTCCTTACATGCCCAAGAAAATGCGACTGCCGCTTTGGAAGCAACTTTAGCCAAGGTTTGTGAAGGGTTTTTTTTTTTAATGCCATCCTCTGGGCATGCAACAAGGGTAGTCCTGAATCCCCTGCATTTTGTAGGGGGTTGGACTAGATGACCCTGGAGGTCAGTTCCAATTCTACGATTCTATGAACACGTGAAATTTCCTTACACTGAATCAGACCCCTGGTCCCTTGGAGTCAGCATCATCTACTAAGTCCAGCATTGGCTCTCCAGGGTCTCAGGCAGAGTCTTTCATTTCACCTCCTACCCGATCCTTTTCATCAGAGATGTTGGGGAGTGAACCTGGGACCTTTTGCATGCAAAGGAGATGCTCTGCCAGGGAGCTGCAGCCCCACCCAAAGCGGTGGGAAGGGGGTCAAAATTATGCATTGCTATTCAATATTTGGATTCATTCCACCTCACAATGGCAGCAAGTTGCACCACTGGCACCTAGGAAAGATCCTTACCCAGAGAGGCCACATTCCCATAGTTCTCCAGCATGACTTCCCTATACAGAGCTCTTTGTCCCAGATCCAGCAGGGCCCACTCTGCCTCCGTGAAAGAGACGGACACCTCCTCAAAGGAAAAGGGACCCTGGAAGAAAAAGAAGACTCCCTCCTCATCAGAGATCTCACACTGGAAGGGAGTTGTCTGGGAAGGTCGAGAAAGGAAGGCATGGGATGGGTATATGCAACAGCATTCAAAGGATCTCTCTCACGGACCCCTTGTAGAAACTGAAGGAGCAAAAGCTCCCCTGAGAAAGGAGATGTGCCCCCCCGCTCATCTCTCCTACCTGGATTGGAGGTGCAGCGACTGTTCCCACACCTTGGAAAAGACAACGGCTCAACAGCATCTCTTCACTGCCTGTTCCTGAGACAAGGGAGGGAGAGAGGGTGTTTGCTTGTTTGTTTCCTCGTTCACACACACACTATTCTCAGGGTTGCGAAACCTTCCGCCGTGTACACTCAACTCGTTTTTAAAATACTTTTTACTGCATTCTGGGAGAGGCAGAAGAGAAGCACCAGGGACCTATGAGCCTTAGGAATTATAAATACTGCCCATGTATTTCAGACTTCTGTCAGAATTGTGCTTGCTCTACAAGGAGGGAAATGAGGAGTGGAAATGCAATGGCAGGAGATAGCACCATCCTGTTGGACCAGACATGACTAGAACAATTCTGGGGACTGGAGGGTCATAGGAATGAGCTTTCAGAGTGTCTCTGGGGCATGCGGAATTGGAGAGGTTTATTGTTACTGTGGCATTTTAATGCTGTAAACCGCTCTGAGCCCGCCTTGCAGGACAGGGCGGGGTATAAATCGCAAATTAAATTTAAATTTAATTAAACCAGGTTTTCAGCCTGACACAACCACAACATGACATCACAGCTGTCCCATGCCCCACCCCAAGACCCTCTGCAAGTGCTGGGCCAGAGCCTGCCATCCCTACTCCACCCCCTGCGACCCACAGCAGCCCCCCAGATGACCCTCCAAGCACAGGCACAGAAGGAAAATGTCCCCATGATTATTGGCCCCCAGGGAGTGGTTTCAGAGCTCTGCTTCCCCAGAAGGTGGAGATTCCCTTTTGAGGTTTGCCTGCCTTGCCCTCCCCAGGGAATCTGAGACCTTTTAAGGAAGGAAGGAGAGAGATGAATTTTTAAAGTTATGGGATAAATGGTCCTCCAGAAGTTTGTCTGATCTTTTAGAGACATCACAGTGTGGCTATTGAGTGTCACCAGTTAACTCTGTGTTGCCCATAGAAATCTGCATTTCCCCCCCTGACCTGATCTCTCTACCCATCACATTTCCAGGCTCCCCAGGCACAAGGAGTCCTTACCACAGGAGATGGCATCTTGGGCACGCTCCACCGCCTGCACCCTCTGCCCCTGCTCCAAGGAAGCTCCTTCTGCCTCAGGGATTACAGCTTCCATCTCCAAAGGTGGTCCCTGCATCTGAAACAGCAGCCAGGGGGAGGGGTAAGAGATGGAATGGAAAACAGACCAAGGAATGGATCCTGCCCCACTCCCAGACTCTGCAGCCTCCTCTCAGCAGATCTGATGAGTTATCTGCAGGGGTCAGAAATTCTCTAGCAGATGAGGCTCCAGGCAATTAACTGGCAAGGAAACATTAAGATAAGGTCACATATAGTGGCTTGAATTAGACACACCTGTAGGGAATCCCCTCACCTGTTCTGCCTGCCTCTTCTCCTCTGCCTGACTCAGGAGGAAACCTTCAGCCAGGGCCACCGCCTGGGAACTGTTCTCCGGCCCACATCCTCTGACCCAGCCCTGCATTTCCTGGGGCAGGAGAGTCAGGAACTGCTCCAGGACCACCAGGTCCAGGATCTGCCTCTTGGTGTGCCTCTCCGGGTTCATCCACTGGTTGCAAAGTGCATGCAGCTTGCTGCAAACCTCTCGAGGCCCATAGGTTTCATGGTAATGGAACAGCCGGAAGAGTTGGCAGTGGACATCTGAGGTTATGGTGTCCTTAGCCAAGATCTCTGGCCCAGCCCTTTCCCAGAATTCAACATCACTTCCAGATTCGATGGGATGGGGGCTTTTTCTTGCTCCTTTGCCAGTTCTAGGTCCTTCTGGGTCCTGCTCTTCCATCTCCTTCCCTTCTCTTGGTTCTCCTCTATGAAAACATGCCTTTATTCACTGGGCTATAAAGAAAGGCTTCTTCCTGTGAGAATGGAGAGAGACAGACAGTGTGTGCCTGAAGGAAAATATGTACACACACACAACGTTCACCCCACCCAAACCCCAAAATAAAAAGAAGCAGGGAATATACAACAAATTCATCCAGAGAATTGCCCAGGCTTGCAATTCTCCCCACCTCCCTCCCTCCCTCGATCTAAACACTTCTCTCCCCCATAAGACTTACTTCCAAGGAGACCTCCCAGGATCCGGCTGCTGCAAGGCTTTCCCCTCCTCCTGCAGCTTCTCTGCACCCCTCCCAGCCCTCCTTCGCCCTGCAAATGCAAACCCCGCCCCTTCCCTGGGAAAAGCCCCTCCCTCTCCTTGCTCGGCCTCTCTAGCAAGCAGCTCAGTGCTTTTAACCCTCTCCGTGCTGCAGAGGAATGGGAAAGGTGTCCTGGAGGAGCTTCCTCTAGGCTGCCGTCAGTCACGCCTTGTGCTGCTCAATGGGGCTGCTCGGGAGTTACTTTGGTGCAGGGGGTTGAGCTCCTCCCGGGGTGTCCCGGGCTCCTCAGAGAAAGGAGGCTGCAGCTGGGCCCCCCCTCCTGAGTCCTCCCCCTCTTGGAATAAAGACCGTCAAACTCAATGGGGGGGGGGGGAGAAAAGGGGGCGGTTTAGTGATGATGGCACCAGGCTCTTCTTGGAATAGACCATTTGCCCCCCTGGAGAGAAGTCCTCTTTGGGTCTCCTGGCCCCTCCTTGCAAGTCCAGGGAAATGCTGAAAGCCACTGTGGAGTCAGGCAGGCGAGGGGGCACAGCTGGTGGGGGGTAGCCACGGGGCTGAAGGGGAAGGACCCCCGCCCTGGATTATCCCTGCCAAAGGACCCCAGGCTGGAGGAAGGGGGGTTCTCCTCCCGCAGGGTCTCTGCTGGGCTGGCCAACCTCCCGGTGGGGCCTGGAGATCTCTCCAGATTACAATCCATCCCCAAACTACAAAGTGCAGATCCTCTGGAGAAGATGGTTGCCTGGCGGGGAGGGGCTTTCCCTCTAAGGCAGTGTGTCTCCTGGAGGACCCTCCCTTCCTCTGAAATTCCCCCACTCAGATTTAGCCATTTCCACTCTGCTGATCTTCCAGGAGCTCCACCCAAGTCCCTTCTCCCTCCTGTCCACCACCCACCCACCCTGCAAGGCAGACCAGTCCCAGAGGAAAGGCTGGGCCCAGGGAGAGTCAAGTTCGAATTCAGACCTTCCTCCAGGCAATTGGCAAACCTGAACTATTCTCTCCCCCCACCCACCTCTTCTCAGGGCCCTTCACTCCCTCTGCTGCGGTTGCCAACTCCAGGTTGGGGAACGCCTGGACACTGAGGGGAGGGAGGGGGTTGCGGATGGGATGGCATCAATTGGGGTTTGGTGCTACAGAGCCCCCCTCAGCAGTCACCCTTTCCCTTCCCCCAGGGGGGCTGATCTCTGTGGTCTCTGGAGAGCAGCATTGTTATTCCAGAAGATCTCCAGGCCCTCCCTGGAAGTTGCAAATCAAACGGGAGGAACACATAAAGCTGAGACACTGGAAAGACCTGTGTTCAGTTAATATCTTAATAATCAGTTAGTGACCCTCAACATTCATGAACATTTGCCGTCCTAAGCCTGCCTCGGCGGGGAGGGCGGGATATAAATAAAAGTTTATTGTTATTATTATTAACATTTGGAAAGTTCCAAAAGCTTAAAGCTGAAAACCTAATTTGCTTACTAATCAATCCTCAAAATATATAGACAGTTCAAAGCACTAAGCACACATTCGCATAGAATTGCATAAACGCTTACAAAAACATAGCAAAGATAAGATGAAACAATGCAAGATGCACGAGTCACCATGAGAGACCACCATTTACTGGGATTTTTTGGTGGAGTCTCATGGTGACTCATGCATTTTGCATTCTTTATCTTTGCTATGTTTTTGTGTTTATGCGATTCTATGTGAATACGTGCTTGGTGCTTTGAACTTTCCGAATGTTCATAAATGTTGAGTGTTACTGCTTATTACTATATTCACGGAACAGGGGTCTCTCCAGTGTCTCCTCCCTGGAAGTCAGCAATCCCGTCCCAGTTGAGGCACAAATCCCATGGCAGCCCCCCTCCCCCTCCTTCCCAGGTCTCTGGCAAGGCCCTGCCAGGAGCACAACCCCAGTGGGGCCCAAAAGGAAACCAGCACCAGCAAAAGGGGGGCGAACTGGGCTCTACCCCCCTTTCCAAGCTAGGCTGGACTTCCCTTGATTTGGCAAAAATTGCCCCATGTTTAATTAAGAGCCGTTGGGTATGTTGTTTTTAAAAGAAACTCTTTGGGAAATGGCTGGAATGGATTTTATAGTCACTGTTTGCACATTTAATAGAGTGATCCGTTTGCTGTGTTCTGTTCAGAGCTTTCGGCAGCCTCTGTCAGACTTTTAAAGTTACTAGCTGTAAAGATGCTTGGATCCGTGCACCAAAGCTGACCTGTCTTTTCCCCAGTCTGGGCCTCCTGCATGCAGCCTCTTTTGGACCACACCTGCTCTGCATGTAAGGGATGGGTCCCAGCGGAGGCTATGCCCAGGGACAAGGTGGCTTGACAGAAAGGGTAGACAGCCCAGGATGCAATCATTCTAAAGAATCTTTAGCATGCTTATTAGAAATATGTGAAGTTTAAAACCACACAAGTCACTGTGAATGAACGGGATAATAGGACACAGCTGCAATCAGACTCTTATTCTGCACAGGGCAAGGAGGAGACCTACAAGTAGACTCCAGCTCTCAGGCATCCTACAGCACTGCAGAAATATCTGGAACATGTTTTTAAAACTTGTGGGGGGAGGGGGGCACAAGCAGGTAGCCTCGCCCATCACCCCAGATAGCCTGGCCCTAGCTGCACACAGAGGGGGAGAGGGGGATCAAACCCCGTTCTCCCACAGTGCTCTCTTCTTGGGCTCCCTAGATAAAGCTCTTCTTCCTCGTCATGCCAGGGATTTGAGGGCTGGAGCTTTCTCCTTCCATGCCTTCTAGCCCCTGCTAGAAATACCCGAATCTTCCCCCACAGTAGCTTCCATTTCAGCAGTACCCCTTGATGTTCTTGCCTTCTTCCCTGCCTTTTCCATACTGACTCTCCAAAATAATAACCTCGCTCCCTGAGCCAGAGAGTGCGTTGTTCATAAATTGAGTTGTGGACAGCGGCCTTGATCCCCTTAAACTGCCACCATGTCAAGGAACCCAAGCCGGGGCTCTCTGCATCTTCAAGGTCAGAGGTTCACAACAATGCAGATCTCAGCAAAGTAGAGAAGGTTTATTAAACCCTTAAAGAACAAACTTAATCTGAGGTAAAACAATCTCTGTAGTCTAGCAGCACAAAAGAGGAAAGCTAACTTTTCTATCTAATACATTGGCACATGGTGTTAGATGGCAGAATCTTAAAAGTCTTACAGCCTCAGAGTGGAGACCTAAGCGTTTCCTAGGTAGCTCTTCACTGCAATGAGACCTTAGCATAGTCCAGGCCTCAGTCCAGCAAAATCATGAAGCTAGCATGGCTTCTCTCTGGTCTCTAGATCTAGGCTATCAGCCCATAGGACAGAATGGAGTCCATTTCATCCTATGGGCCCAGGGGATGCAAGGGAGTCCATTCTGTCCTATGGGCTGATAGGATAGACTAGAGTCCATTGTGTCCTACAGACCCATAGGACAGAATAGAGTCCACTCCATCATAGGAGCCAACTGTAGCCTAATTTGAAAAGCAAGAGTGAAGAGTATTTGCAGTTGGTAAAGGGGCTTCACGCATTTTATAGTATCCGTCTGTTTATCTGCTGCTGTTGAACTGGCCCCTCCCTGCTGCAAATAAAGATTCCTTTTGTGTCAGGTGATGAGAAGTCGGTGCTGCTGTTTGCCTCATAAACATCTCTCACAGTTTTCGGTTTGGTTCACAGATGATTGCTGTGGACGGTCAAACCTTCTCCCTCGTGGAGTATGTAGCTTTTCACCGGCTCCTGCAACCCCCCACTCCTTGGCACTGTTTGTTTGGGGGAGGGGGGAACGGACTGTCCTGAGCTTCTTGCAATGGGCCCTGAGGAGAGGCTGCAGTGATCAGGAAGCCCCCAGGAGAACCTGTCAGCAGGGAACTGTCTCCCTCAAGAGATCCGTGGCCGTCTGGTTGGGCTCTCACCTGATGGGGATGGCAGTGGGCGAGAGGGCGAAGAATCAGCCAATGGCATGCGAGAGACAGAGGGCAAGCCAATCTTGGATAGCACACGTCCAACCAATGAAAACCCATAGATTTGCTACTATGGTAGCGCTAAAGGATGCACAGGATGGAGAGAGTTGACAACGAGAACTTTCTCCCTCTCTCAAATGACGAGATCTTGAAAGCATCCAAGGAAGCTGACAGCAATAGATTCAGGAGGGGCTTGTTATAGAGGGCAAGTCCTATTCTATTGAACCTGATAGTTGAATTGGAAATTGGTGAGGTGCAAAATTTTGTTATTTTCTGAAGGGCTTAAAAGTTTTAAAAATTAATATCTCGGTCTAGGAAGCTCTGAGGACGGTGAAATTAGGCTTGTTACAAAAAGCAAGCTCTAATCTTTTGAATCTGATAGTTAAATTTGAAATTTGTGAGATTAAAATTTTTGGTGTTTTTAAATGTCTGAACACAAACAGCCCCGAATAAGGGCTATTTCACTGGAAAAAATGCAGGACCAATTAGAGGCAATGGAGGCCAGAATGATGAAAGGGGTGAGAGAGATGATAAATGAATCGAAAAAAGAAATTATTGCAGAGATTAAAAAAGATATGGAAGATCTCAGAAAGGAAACTGAGGAAACATCTAAGAAAGTGCAGGAGGTAGAAGGCAAAACGAAAGTATATGATTCCACCTTGTTGAAAATGCAAGAAAAAGTGACGATCCATGACTGCAAACTGATGGAGACCCAGATACGTCTGAGAGGAGTACCTGAAGGAGAGGATGGTGATTTAAAAGGATATATAATAAAAATAATTGCAGAATTTTTAGAGGAAGACCCCGAAGAGACTAAAAACATGTATGACTATATGTATAGAGAGAATTCACTTTTTGCCAAGAAAAATAACTTACCAAGAGATGTTGTTATAAGATATATGACAAAAGAAATGGTGGGAAGGATCATTAATAAAAACTTTGAAAAGACACTGATAGTGGGAGGCAGTAAAGTGAGAATTATGAAGGAGCTGCCAAGGCAAGTGATAAGTGATAGAAGAACATATTAAAAGTTGACAGAAAAATTGAGAGACAATGGGATGAGGTTTAGATGGATAATACCTGAAGGCTTGAGCTTTGAACTCCAGGGGAAGAGAATCACAATTACAAATACTCAGGAGCTGCGTAGATTTTTTGAAGAAAATAAAGAATTTGCACCATGATGGATTACAAATTATTGTCTTGGAATGTTAATGGACTAAATTCCCCACAAAAAAGAAGGGCAACATTTCATTGGATTAAGAAACAAAACTGTAATATAATTTGTTTGCAAGAAGTGCATATTAAACAAAAGGATTACAAATTTTTATGGAACAAACAATTGGGAGCAGAATTTTTTTCATTAGCTGAACAGAAGAAAAGGGGAGTGGTTTTGTATATTAAACAAGAATTGGAGCCGAAAATTAGTGTTTAACGATAAAGATGGAAGTTTTGTAGCAGTAGAGACCATTTTAAATGGGAAAAAATATTGTTATTAGGATTGTATGCATCTAATAGTGCAAAGGATGCTTTTTAAAAAGACATTACACAACAGCTTGATGAACTGACCTATGACCAAGTTTTGATAATGGAAGATTTTAATGAAACAGTTAAAAACGCATTGGATAGATCTGGAGGGAGAAAAAAAATCAATTGTAAAAAAGGAAAATGTCCAAAGTCTTTTTTTTAATTGGGTAAACAAGAAAATTTGGAAGATATATAGAGGAAATTTAACCCTGAAGTTCAGGACTGTACTTTTTTTTCAGCAAGACCCAAAACTTTTTCTAGAATTGACATGCTGTGGGGAACTAAAGATTTAGGTCTTATAACAAGAAAGATAGAGATTTTACCTAAAATTGGGGCTGATCTTATGATCAGCCAATAATGTGGATTACAAAACTGTCCAAGAAATTGAGAAGATGGAGATTGAATGAAGATTTGCTACAGAATAAAGAAACAGTGACATATCTAGAAAATGAAACTAAAGCTTTTTCCCAAGTGTATGATAAAGAGGATATTGACTTTCAGACCGTCTAGGATGCTTATAAAGCAGTAATGAAAGGAGTGTTGATTACTTTGAATAATAAAGATAAGAAAATGAAAGAAAAACAATTGTTGGACATTAAAAATGAAATAAAGAAAAAGGAAGGGGAGTTGAGAAAAAGACCAGGGAAAAAGAAAATTTTAAGGGAAATTACAATATTACAAACTCAATTGAGACATTTGTTAAATAAAGAAGTGGAATGGAGTTTGAAAAGACTTCAGCAGAAATCCTTTGAAGGAGCAAATAAACCGGGAAAGTATTTGGCTTGGCAATTGAAGAAAAAGAGAGAAAATAGAATTATTAACAGAATTGTGGTAGATGGAAGAGAAGTGGTTACTCAAGAGGGAATAAAAAGAGAATTTTTTAAGTACTATGCCAAATTGTTTAAAGGTGTTAAAATAAAGAAAGAGAAGATGGATGAGTATTTACAAAAGGTAAAAATAGAGCCCTTAACTGAAAATATGAGAAAAATTCTGAATGACCCTATTGAAAAAATAGAAGTTGAAGCAGCAATTAACGCAATGGAAAATGGAAAAGCACCTGGACCAGATGGATATACAGCTAAATATTTTAAAACTTTTAAAGATGAATTAATACAAAAATTGAAGAAGTTGATGAATATGATAAGAATAAGAGGGAATATACCAAACACATGGAAAGAAGCTGTTATTTCGTTGATACCCAAGGAAGATAGAGATGTCATGAACATAAAAAATTATAGACCTATTTTGCTATTAAATAATGACTATGAAATATTTACAAGAATCTTGGCAGAACGGCTTAAACAACATTTGATAAACTTTATAAAGGAGGCTCAAGCAGGGTTTCTTCCCAAAAGACAAATAAGAGACAATATTAGAACTGTTGTAAATATTGTAGAATATTATGAAAGACATCCAGAAAAAGAAGTAGCATTATTCTTTGCAGATGCAGAGAAAGCATTTGACAATTTAAACTGGGACTTTATGTTTGCAGTAATGGAAAAAATGGAGCTGGGAGAAAATTTTATAAGAATGATAAAAGCAATATACTCTGAACAAAATGCAAGGTTGTGTATAAATGCAGACCTTATAGAAGGTATGAAAGTCAGCAAAGGTACTAGACAAGGCTGTCAGCTTTCACCACTGTTGTTTATAATGACTCTTGAAATATTACTGATGCAGATCCAAGAAGAGAAAGATATAGAAGGTCTAAGAATAAAAGGATTTACCTACAAATACAGAGCTTTTGCTGATGATATAATGTTTATAAATGAAAATCCCATACAACTTACACCTTTGTTGTTAATTAAAATACAAGAATATGGGGAGTTGGCGGGACTTTGTATCAATAGAGAAAAATCAAAAATTATGTGTAAAAATATGCAGAGGAACAAGCAACAAGAACTACAGAGATTAACGGGCTGTGAAGTCACTTCTAAGGTAAAGTACCTAGGGGTATAGATTACAATACTGATTTGTTGAAAAATATTGATTTGTTTAAAAATAATTATGAGAAGTTATGGCGTAAAATCGATGAAGACATGCTAAAATGGAACAAGCTTAATTTGTCACTGCTGGGTAGAACAGCTGCAATTAAAATGAAGACCTTACCAAGAATAATGTATTTGTTTCAAACTATTCCTATTGTGAAGGATGGCAAACAATTTGATAAATGGCAAAGGAAAATCTCAGAATTTGTGTGGGCTGGGAAGAAACCAAGGATTAAAATGAAAATTTTGACAGATGCAAAAGAGAGAGGCGGATTTCAACTACCAGATTTAAAATTATATCATGAAGCAGTTTGTTTAGTGTGGATGAAAGAATGGATGACGTTAAATAAAAAACTTTTAGTGCTGGAAGGTCACGGAAATAAATTTGGCTGGCACGCGTATCTGTATTATGGAAAAAAGAAGATGGACATTTTTTTCTTTCACCATTATATAAGAAGTCATCTACTAAATACATGGATGAAATATAAGAAATATGGAGATGAGAGAAGACCGTTATGGATAATGCCAGCTGAAGTAATAAAAATAACGGCTGAGATAGGTGAAGAAAAGTGGCTGTCATATAATCAATTATTAAAAATACAAAGTGGCAAAATAGAACTGAAAACTGCTGAAGAGTTGAATCATAACTATGATTGGTTCCAAATGCAACAAATAAAGAGCTTGGTGGAGAATGATATTAAAACTGAAGGAATAAGGAAAGAGCAAACAGAAATGGAAAAAGTTCTGCTTGGAAATAATGACAAATTAATTTCAAAAGTATATAAATTACTTCTACAATGGTTTACAGAAGATGAAGTAGTGAAATCTCAAATGATCAAATGGGCAATTAAAGTAAATAAAGAAATACAGATGGAAACTTGGCAATATCTGTGGAAGAACTCTATGAAACTTTCGACATGTCAAAGCATTAAAGAAAACTGTTTTAAGATTATGTATAGATGGTATATGATTCCTAAAAAATTAGCAAAGATGAATAACAAGATGCCAGACAGATGTTGGAAATGTAAAAAGCATGAAGGTTCTTTCTACCATATGTGGTGGACTTGTGAAAAAGCAAAACAGTATTGGCAAATGATTCAACAAGGAATTTCTAGGATATTGGGATATGAAGTAGTGAAAGCTGCAGAGACTTTCTTATTGGGATTACAAATGGAAAAATTTTCAATAGAAGATAGAACTTTAAACTGGTACTTGCTTTCAACTGTTAGGACATTGTATGCGCAGTTGTGGAAGCAAGAAAAAATACCAGAGAAATGGGATTGGATTATAAATGTTATGACATGGAGTGAAATGGAAAAATTAACAAGAATATTAAGAGATTATGATTTAGAAGTTTTTAAGACGGAGTGGAAAAAGTTTAGTATATAGAAAAAGAGTAGAAAATAAAAGGACATTGGACAATTTTTGACAATGATCAAATTTTTAAAAGAATATAATTTTTTGTTTTAATAGTTAAGGGTACCTTTAATTTTTTTTTAAAGTAAATAACACTGGCGGGGGTCAAGTAACAGGGGAGGGGTGGGTGGAAAGTAATATATGGGGTAGATAAGAGAAATTTTTAATGATGTAAGATATAGATATAGATTTACCATATGTTACCAATAAAATTGTTTTACAATCAGATTCAGGAGAGGCAAGAGGAAATACTTCTCCACACAGGGAGTGATTGAAGGCAAAATTCGCTGCCAGAGGATGTAGCGATGGCCACAGGCACAGACAGCTTTCAAAGAAGATGGCATAGATTCCTGAAGGAAACGTCTCATAATGATCATTACACAGCGTGATTAAAGGGAACTTTCATGTTCAGACACAGTCAACCTTTGACTCCTGGGAGGCCGTATCAAGGGAAGACCCCAGAAGGAGTCACTCAACAGTGAGATGATTGGTATGGATGGTCACCCCTTCTCCCTCATGGAGTATGTAGTTTTTGACCGGCTACTGCAACCCACCCCTGCTCCTTGGCACTCCATCCCCTCACAAAGGGATCCTAAGCTGACCCTCCACACACCATTCCATGGGGGAAATGGTCAAGACTCTCCCCTGTAGCTCAAGGCACCTTACAATAAGAAAAATTTCCCGTTGGAACCAAAAACACAACAGCAGACTTCATATCTCCCTCCCTCACTCCCTGAAGAGATACCTGGAATTCAAGCCTCCATAAACGCCTTGGCAAACCAGCAGGCCTTGAGGCCCCTCCTGAGGAACTCGGAGGGGGGCTCCACCCCCACCTCTTTCAGGAGCCCCGTCCACAGAGGAAGAGCCATGATGGAAAAGGCCCAGGCCCTGAGAAGTGGCAGACAGGCTGTGTGTGCCAAAGCATCAGCATTTGGGTTCTTGTGAGAAGGCTTCTGAGCTCTTCTATGACCCTGGGGTGCTGATTCAGCTATCCAAATGTAAAGGGACCGTCCCTTTGATGACTCCCTTCTCCAAACCATGCGACTCCGGGACGAGTGAACCATGTCCTCAGAGCTCACTTCCATGAAGTGAGGCTTGGAGATGGAAAGGATTTAGAGGGACAGTCCTACAAGTGCTTTCCCCATCCCCCTTCACTGAGAAAAATGGAGGAAGAGGGCACCTTCTTCTTTAGATCCCATGAATAGATCCCCCTGGTCCAATCTTTCTTAAATTTAGGGCGGGATGGTTGAGAAGAGGCACAATCTGCAGCAGAGCAAATTTGGTGCCAGAACCTTAAAAACCAACGCCTCCCTCAGAGCGCCAGTTATCCCTGGATCAGTTCTGCATCGTACCTGAAGTGTCCACTGAATTTACTGAGTTCTTGGGTTAGGGAACACAACCTGCTTCTTTCAGCCCAAATTAATCCTACTGCCAGAATGCTTTCGGCTTCAAAGTGGGAAACCCCCCCAAAAACTCACACCAGGCTGAACTAGGGGTTGGGGATTAGGGTTGAGAAATGCCTCTCTAGAACTGCTTCTCAGATAAAAATGTTTGTGAATTAAGGTTGCTGACTGGTTACACTATATTTACTCCAGCAGCAGAGAGGCTGTAGATGTCCGTTACGTCAAATTTTCTATTCCTTCATAGGCTCTGGGAAAGGAACTGTTTTTGCCAGATTTGAAGATGTCAGAGTTAGAGTGGCAGATACCCTGAAGTAGCAAGTTTCACAGAGGAGGGGGACCACTAAAAACAGCCTTGCCAGGAGGAGCTGAGTATGTTGTCGGAAGGAAAGATTTTCACCAAATTGGGCTTGTGAGATGCTTATTTCCAGGTACGCATAAAGGAGGGGGATGAATGGAAGACGGCATTTAACATGCCGATGGGACAGTTTGAATACTTAGTCATGCTATTCAGGCTACAGGGGGCCCCCGGAGTGTTCATGAACTTTATCAATGAAGTACTGCGAAAGTACTTATATAAGGGGGTAGTGGTATACCTGGATGATATAATTATCTATTCTAAAGACTTACAATCCCACGTGACATTGGTCAGGGAAGTTCTAAAAACACTGTATGAAAATCAACCATATGCCAAATTGTCAAAGTGTGAGTTCCATCAAACCGAATTGGATTACCTAGGCTACCGAGTGTCTCGGAAGGGATTGGCCATGGATCCCGCCAAAATACAAGCAGTATTAGATTGGGAACCTCTGAGGACACGTAAACAGTTCCAATTCTTCATCGGATTCGCGAACCTTTATTCTAATTTCATCCAAGGGTTCGCCCACACCATGCTTCCCCTAACGGACCTCCTAAAAGGGAAGGGTCTAGAAGCCAAGCGGCCGGGGACCAAATTGAAGTGACAGCCCATTGCCAAGATGCATTCAATAAATTGAAAAGATTGTTTATCAGGGAACCCATCTTGATTCACCCCAATGAATTGAAACCCTTCGTGGTCCAATGTGAAGCCAGCGGCGACGCCTTGGGGGCAATTCTTATGCAACCAGATGAGATGGGGGCCCTGAAACCATGTGCTTACATTTCTAAAAAAAATTCTCAAGAACATAGGAATTGGTCTGTGTGGGATAAAGAGGCTTTTGCAGTGACTTTTGCACTAAAAACATGGAGGTCTTGGTTGGAAGGGGCGAGAGTCCCATTTGAAATATGGACAGATCATAAAAACCTGGAAGCCCTAACGGGGCGCAGGAAACTGACTGAGAAACCAATTAGGGGGGTGGGATTCTTCGCCAAATTTGACTTTAAACTAATACACGTTCCGAGATTGAAAAACTAATACACGTTCCGAGATTGAAAAACTTTCTAGCGGATGCATTATCGAGACTTCCTCAACACAATAGCCAAAGAGAGAAAGTAATCGATTCTCTCATCTCCCCCAGCCAGTTGCGGGGAGCTGTGACTACGCGTTCGAAAACAAAGCACGAGAAGGTGGAAGGGAAATGGGGGGGAGAAAGATTGATCGCTGAGGTAGAGAAAGAAGTAGGTGCCCTACCCGAAGGAACAAAGAAAGGTGAAGGAGGGTTTTGGTACAAGGACAGCAAACTCTATGTGCCAGAAAGCCTTCGGAAGGAAGTGCTCCAATTCTGTCATGATAGCAAGCTTTCTAGGCATTTTGGATCTGTTAAAACTCTGTACTTAGTAAATAGACAATTTTGGTGGCCGTTCATGAAGAAAGATATCTCAGACCATGTTGCTTCCTGCCCGATATGTTTAATGGCAAAAAGAAGGGGAGGGAAGGCCCCCGGGCTACTACAGCTTCTGGAGATAGCCACCAGACCATGGTCGGTTGTCTCATTAGATTTCATTGTGGAACTACCCCCTTTGCAGGGAAAGACCATAATTCTTGTAGTAGTGGACACATTTTCTAAACAAGCCCATTTCATTTCTTGTTCACAAATACCCATGGCTAAAAAATTGATGCAACTATTTTTGCAACAAGTGGTGAAACTACACTCGTTCCTAGACAAGCTGATTTGCGACCGTGGCTTTCAGTTTGTTGCCAACTTCTGGCAGGAGTTTTGTAAACTGACTGGGATTGAACTGGGACTAAGCTCTGCGTATCACCCACAGACGGATGGACAGACAGAGAGGGTGAACGCCTTGCTAGAACAATATTTAAGGTGTTTTGTGAACTACCAACAGTCAAATTGGGCAGATCGCCTCCCGTTTGCCGAGTACGGATACAATAACAGCATATATAGATCTACCAAATCCTCCCCCTTCTTGGTAGTGAATGGATACAAAGGAAAACCGTTCCCTCTGTTGCCCAGGGGAGTGATGCCTGAGGTACCATCATCTTTTGAACAATGGTGGGGAAAGTTAGGGAAAGCTTGGAACAACATCCAAGAGAACTTGGAAGTGGCAAAAGAGGCTTACAAAAAACATTATGACAAACGCCATTCACCCGCTTGGGATTTTAAAGTGGGAGATACAGTGTTTCTGTCAACCAAGAAATTGCCATTACTGCAACCTTCTAAAAAACTGGCATACAAGTTCTTGGGACTGTTCTGTATCAAATGCATAATCAATAAAGTGACTGTAGAACTCGAATTACCTAAACTGTTTAGTAAGATACACGCCATCTTTCATTGCAGTTTACTCCGGAGGGACCCTGGAGCCACGTCTTGGCATCCCCAACCTCAAGTTCCAGAACCTATTCCGGTTGGGGATGAATCACCATGAAGTAAAAGAAACCTTAGATGCTAAGCTGAAGCGGGGTGTATTGTATTTTCTGATTAGATGGAAACATTTCTCTGTAGCCCACAAGGAGTGGGTCGATAGCATAAATGTAAGAACGCCAGAGCTGATTTAAAAATTCTATGCAAAACATCCATCCAAACCCCGGGGAGGACTTTAGGGAGGGCAGTATGTCAAGCATGTGTATTTCTATGTGCCATGATGATTCCTTAGACAAAGAGCAGATCACCATTCTCTGCCGCCTCCCCCCTTTACAATCTTCAGGCAAGTAATAAATCCATCTGGCCCAAGGATGTTGATACTCCGGCCCGGCTGGTAACGTTGTGATGTGCCTCTCCCCCAGATTCACAAAGTCAGTTCTTATCTGGTCCCAGGGAAGTGTGAGAAAGGGAGATGTTTATAATAGCCTAAATTCTTAAGTAATAAATGAGATACTATATAGTAACCTTTGAACCCGTTGAACCTTTGAACTGCATCTGCATGACATCCTTTAGAGTTATTCTATATAGTAACTATGTACCTCTGTATACGTCATTACTTCCAAGGCTTGTGTCCTTGGTAAAGCTTATGAGTTTCTTAAATAAACCAACTTTTGATTCAATAACAAAAGACTGATTATTGAGAAATATCGATGATTGAAGGAGAGCAACGAAGATGGTGAGGGGTCTGGAGACCATGTCCTATGAGGAAAGGCTGAAGGGGCTGGGCATGTTTAGCCTAGAAAGAAGGTGGCTGAGAGGTGATATGATCACCATCTTCACGTACTTGAAGAGCTGTCATATAGAAGATGGGGTGGAATTGTTTTCTGTGGCCCCAGAGAGTAGGACCAGAACCAATGCATTGAAATTGAATCAAAAGAGTTTCTGGCTCAACATTAAGAACTTCCTGACTGTTAGAGCTATTCCTCAGTGGAACAGGCTTCCGCGGGAGGTGGTGGGCTCTCCTTCCTTGGAGGTTTTTAAACAGAGGCTAGGTGGCCATCTGAGAGCAATGAAAATCCTGTCAATTTGGAGTAGGTATTGTGAAGGGGGTTGCACTAGATGACCCTGGAGGTCCTTCCAACTCTATGATTCTATGAACAAACATTTCCCGCTGGAACCCAAAGGATAAGGTTTCTTCTGTAGAGACAAGCCTTTTAAAGCAGTTGGCACCTTTTCTGGATACACTGCAGTCCAAGCTCTGCTCATGACCCGAGTTCGTTCCCAGCAGACGCTGGGTTCAGGTAGCTGACTCAAACCTTCCATCCTTCTGAAATCAGTAAAACGAGTACCCAGCTTGCTGGGGATAAAGTGTAGACGACTGGGGAAGGCAATGGCAAACGACTGGGGAAGGCAATGGCAAACCACCCCGTAAAAAGTCTGTAAAGAAAACATCATTATCTGACATCACCCCAGGGGTTGGTAACAACTTGATGCTCGAACCTTTACTTAGATTACAGCCCTTTAAAGCAGCTGGGACCTTTTCAATACTTTTTATGGTTTGTGGTTGTCTTTTAGGTGTAAAATAGGGGGAAAGCTCTTTTTACGGGCTACGCACTTACATGGATCGTCCTTGTGGGTTTCTTGATGCAGCAGAAGACTACCGCTCTGCCTCAATATCTTTCAGAGCTCCCAACGTTAAAATTGTGTCTTCCCTGTGTGGGTTCCCACTTGCCATCGAAGAGTGCGTCTGCAACAGCATCTCTTTCCACAGTCTGAGAATTCAAAAGGTTTCTCCCCTATTCGAGCTCATATGTGCTTTTGAAAATTGTCACACTTCCTGGATATCTTTTCAACATTTTCTCCCCATGCATAGGATCACTGATTCAGCTGAAGGGTGCCACTCTAAATGAATCTTCTCTCTCACTCTGAGCACTCAAAAGGTTTCTCCCCTTTGGATTCTCCAATACAGTAGTCTGTCCTTGCTTCTTCTGGGGACTGTACCATCGCCTGCTCGCCGTACCCTCATCGCGGTGCATGGGAGAAAAGCTGAAGATTTGAAGATGTCCACTCTGACTGAATGTCTTTCCAGACTCTGAACATTCAAAAGGCTTCTCCCCTGTGTGGGTTCTCTGATGCTGTTGAAGACTGCCACTCCGACTGAATCTCTTTCCACACTCTGAGCATTCAAAAGGCTTCTCCCCTGTGTGGGTTCTCTGATGATATTGAAGATGGCCACTCTGACTGAATCTCTTTCCACACACTAAGCATTCAAAAGGCTTTTCCCCTGTGTGGGTTCTCTGATGCCTTTGAAGACTGCCACTCGTACTAAATCTCTTTCCACACTCTGAGCATTCAAAAGGCTTCTCCCCTGTGTGGGTTCTCTGATGCGTTAGAAGATCGCCACTCATACTAAATCTCTTCCCACACTCCAAGCATTCAAAAGGCTTCTCCCCTGTGTGCATTCTCTGATGATTTTGAAGACTGCCGTTCGTACTAAATCTCTTTCCACACTCTGAGCATTCAAAAGGCTTCTCTCCTGTGTGGGTTCTTTGATGCATTTGAAGACTGCCACTCTGACTGAATCCCTTTCCACACTCTGAACATTCAAAAGGTTTCTCCCCTGTGTGGATTTTCTGATGATATTGATGACTGCCACTCGTACTAAATCTCTTTCCACACTCTGAGCATTCAAAAGTCTTCCCCCCTGTGTGGGTCTTCAGATGATACTGAAGATGGCCACTCTGACTGAATCTCTTTCCACAGACTGAGCATTCAAAAGGCTTCTCTCCTGTGTGGGTTCTCTGATGCTCTTGAAGACTGCCACTCCGACTGAATCTCTTTCCACACTCCGAACATTCAAAAGGCTTCTCCCCTGTGTGGGTTCTCTGATGATATTGAAGATGACCACTCTGACTGAATCTCTTTCCACACTCTGAGCATTCAAAAGGCTTCTCTTCTGTGTGGGTTCTCTGATGCTTTTGTAGACTGTCACTCCACATGAATCTCTTTCCACACTCCGAGCATTCAAAAGGCTTCTCCCCTGTGTGGGTTCTCTGATGATATTGAAGATTGCCACTCTGACTGAATCTCTTTCCACACTCCGAACATTCAAAAGGCTTCTCCCCTGTGTGGGTTCTCTGATGATATTGAAGATGACCACTCTGACTGAATCTCTTTCCACACTCTGAGCATTCAAAAGGCTTCTCTTCTGTGTGGGTTCTCTGATGCTTTTGTAGACTGTCACTCCACATGAATCTCTTTCCACACTCCGAGCATTCAAAAGGCTTCTCCCCTGTGTGGGTTCTCTGATGCCTTAGAAGATTGCCACTCCACATGAATCTCTTTCCACACTCTGAGCATTCAAAAGGCTTCTCCCCTGTGTGGGTTCTCTGATGCTCTTGAAGACTGCCACTCCGACTGAATCTCTTTCCACACTCCGAGCATTCAAAAAGCTTCTCTCCTGTGTGGGTCCTCTGATGCTCTTGAAGATTGCCACTCAGACTGAATCTCTTTCCACACTCCGAGCATTCAAAAGGCTTCTCCCCTGTGTGGGTTCTCTGATGATATTGAAGACTGCTACTCTGACTGAATCTCTTCCCACACACTAAGCATTCAAAAGGCTTTTCCCCTGTGTGGGTTCTCTGATGCGTTAGAAGATCGCCACTCTTAAGAAATCTCTTTCCACACTCCAAGCATTCAAAAGGCTTCTCTCCTGTGTGGGTCTTCTGATGCTCTTGAAGACTGCCACTCCGACTGAATCTCTTTCCACACTCCGAGCATTCAAAAGCCTTCTCCCCTGTGTGGGTTCTCTGATGATATTGAAGATGGCCACTCTGACTGAATCTCTTTCCACACTCCGAGCATTCAAAAGGCTTCTCCCCTGTGTGGGTTCTCTGATGCGTTAGAAGATTGCCACTCCGACTGAATCTCTTTCCACACTCCAAGCATTCAAAAAGCTTCTCCACTGTGTGGGTTCTCTGATGCTCTTGAAGATTGCCACTCTTACTAAATCTCTTTCCACACTCCGAGCATTCAAAAGGCTTTTCTCCTGTGTGGGTTTTCTGATGATATTGAAGACTGCCACTTGCACTAAATCTCTTTCCACACTCCAAGCATTCAAAAGGCTTCTGCCCTGTGTGGGTTCTCTGATGATATTGAAGACTGCCACTCCACATGAATCTCTTTCCACACTCTGAGCATTCAAAAGGCTTCTCCCCTGTGTGGGTTCTCTGATGATATTGAAGACTGCCACTCCGACTGAATCTCTTTCCACACTCCAAGCATTCAAAAGGCTTCTCCCCTGTGTGGGTTCTCTGATGCGTTAGAAGATTGCCACTCTGACTGAATCTCTTTCCACACTCTAAGCATTCAAAAGGCTTCTCCCCTGTGTGGGTCTTCTGATGACGTTGAAGACTGCCACTCATACATAATCTCTGTCCACACTTTGAGTATTCAAAAGGTTTCTCCCGTGTGTGGGTTTTCTGATGCTGTTGAATATTACTACTGAGACTGAATATATGTCTGGTCTCTGAATATTCAGGTTTTCCCTGTCTCTTTATACTTTGATGCAGAAGAAGCTGTGATCTATTTCTGAAATACTTTCTGTACTGAATGGATTTGCTTGCTTTCATTTTCCTCTGTTTTGGAAAATGTATATTCCACTGTCTTCCGTCACGGTTCTCAGCCAGATAGCCACCTCTCTTTCTCTTCACTCTGGTTTGATTCCTGACATTTTCGTTCAAGTTTTCATTTTTAACTTTATCCGGCATTTCCTGATGAAGTTTCTCACCCTCCTCATTCCTCTGATCATCCTCTGCTGGAATAAAGAGAGAGAAACTGTTAGCACTTGGGAAGGCTGGTAAGATCCAAAAGCATCTATGGGACTGCAGGAGGAAAGGACTGATGGCCCTTTGGCTTCATCCAGCTGGACTCATCTTAGCCCCCCCTCCACTTTTCCCCAAGAATATCTGGTATTTAAGGATACCTCCCCCACCCGTGAAGAACTTCAGCTGAACTCTTACTCAGAAGGAGCTTCTGAGCCTCCAGATTAAGGCTTCCCTCCCTCCTTACCCACCGGCCTCTATGATTGTACCAGACCAAATGTGGCTCAGAAGGGAATCAGGAATCTCATATGGTTATTTCTGGCCTGTTCTCTTGACATAAGAGTAAAGGTCACTCACCCTGAACCAACTCATTTGGAAAGGAAATATGCTCTTGGGAGCCTCTAGAACAGGGTTTTCCAAACTTTTTCCCACTGTGGTCCGGGTATTTTTACACTTTTCCTTTGTGGTCCACTAATATTTGGGTTTGGAGCCAGGAGACTTTGAGGGTGGAGGTGGAAGAAAGGAAATGATGTACAAACAAGACTAAAACTATTGCAATGTATTTTTTTAGGAAAAGTAGTAGAATAGTGGGATTTTGCAATGCAATTTTTAAAATAAAACATCAAGAAAAAGCACAAGGATCACACAGCAGAAAACTAAAAATATGAAATGTTCTCAGCCTTGGAAAACATGAAATGGCGGGGGGGGGGTGAAGAAAAGGGGGAGGGAGAGAGAGAGAGAAGGAAAGTAAGTGAGAAATATAGGAAAACATGAAACGGCAGCCTGGGAAAACATAAAATGGCAAGGCATTTGAATCTTCTCCCCCCCCCCACCTCACTCTACTCAGATTATCAATGGCAAGGAAGGGAAGGAGACAGGGGAAAAGACTGAGAGAGAGAGGGAGGAAGGGGAGCGGAAAATAAAGCAAATAGGGAAAAAGAAAGACTGACTGACTGACTGACAGACAGCCAGACAGAAAAAGAAAGAATGAAAGGGAGGGAGGGAAGGGCAGAGAGTTGGAAACAGAAAAAAGAGAAAGAGGAAGAAAATAAGAAGGAAGGAAAAGGGAGCGAAGGAGTGAAAAAAAGAAGGGACAAAAGGAAGGAAGAAAGAGAAAAAGTAAAATAAAAAAAAAATGGAAAGAAACGGGATGGGAGCAACTCACCTTTTAAACCGCTGACTCTAGCAGCACAAGCAGGCCTGGGTCCCCTGACCTCAGCTGGCCAAGGGAAATCAGGCCTAGTTCCCCCCCCCTGCCTCCTCCTCCCTTCCTCCCTCCCCCCCCCGGTCAGTTTCAGGCTGGTTAAGGTGCCCCTCCCCCCACTCTAGGCAGGGAAAACAGCGCTGAGCTCTCATTCAGCACGGCGGCAGGCCAGCAGCAGGTTGAATGTATGTCTGAAAAGGCCACCACTGCTGCTCCCTCCCCTGCACTTCCTGGATGGGAAGGAAGTGTGGGAGAGGGAGCAGCGACCTTTTCGGACATTCGTTCGACCAGCCACCATGGTGAGTGAGAGTTCAGCACAGTTTTCCCCGTCGGGGGGAGGGAAGGGGCGCTTACTCAGCCTTAAACTGACCTAAGGGGGGAGGGAGGAAGAAAACTGACCTGAGGGGGGCACATTGCCGTGGGAAAGAGGCGCGGGGGGAATCGCAGGCCATCGAGGGCCCCGCGAGCTGGCAGTAAGGCTGGCGTGGCCCAGTGCTGGGTCTCAACCCTGCTGTTGGGAAACGCAGCTCTAGAAGAACCCTGCAATCTGTCTTCGAATGCAAGGCAGCGCCCCCCCCGTGCCTCCGTGCTCCCCCCTGCAGCTCCGTGCCCCCCCTCCCCGCCAAGATTCCTCCTCTTCCCTCCCTTCCCCACCCAATGTCGATTTCAATGCCGGAACTGGCTCTAGCACCACATTCCCGCTATCTAAAGCCCTCCCTCTGCCGATCACTTGAGCAGCAGGTAAAAGTGCGCCACAGGGCCACGCTCACAATCTGTCAGGACCAGCGTCCTAAAAGTGCGGCCCCGCTGTCTCTGACTCCTCCCCTCCCCATTTCCTGAATGGGAGAGGCATTGAAATCGACATGGCGTGGGGAAGGAAGGAAGGGAGGAGGAGGCAGGGGGCAATGTAGCCGTTTGCCTTGGGGGAGGGCGGGAGGCTGAATTTGCCGCCCCCGCCCTGCTGGCACCCTAGGCAACCGCCCAGTTTGCCTAGTGGGGGAGCCGGCCCTGCAGATGCTGCTGACAGTTTCTGGAAAATTCCATCCAGCAGGACCTTTGATTGGGTCATTCATACCACCTGATCCTAGAGAGGCAGAAACTATAATATGGGCATGGATGAGAGGGAAGCCAGGCTAACTTTATGCTCCTGGGATGCTAGTACACCTGGATGTTTCCTTGCTGCATCATGATGAATACATCTCTCTGGAGTACATTAGGCTCCAGTTGCAATACTGATGCTGCAACAAGGAGTGCCGTTTAGGTGCTTCCTATCTTAGACAGAATAGTTAGATTTTTTTTTTTGTTTTACTCTTGCTGAGCTGCAGATATTGTGCTTCTTTTGTGATGTCTCATTTTTAAATCCTTAATATCAAGTATATTAATTCCTTATATAACAAAATTCTACTATGGACTTCTGGTTTGGATTTCATGGAGACTTGACGAACTTTCCAGTGGGGGAGCTCACCAGACCCTCTATTCTGGACAGAAAAGGTGTTTTAATACCTGCTGTCTACATCATCTAGGCAACATGATGGCCAAGATATGCTTAAATTTCTGAGGAGAGGTACTTTGGCTAACAAGAAATCCCAGGGGGGGTGTTTCTTTTTGGCTTTGAAGAGTCTCCGGAGAAGGACCGCTTCCAACGTCTATAGAGGGTATCCAGAGTCGTTAAATCGGCATAAATTCAACGTGCGCCAAGCTTCTTAAGGGCTAATTAATCATGGATGAGAAACAGACCAGTGTGTTTGATGTCGGGACTTCAAAGGTAAAGAGATTTTTATCTGTTGCTCCGGGACTAAATTGGGAAATATTTGGAAGGCAAACGAAGGTCTGGACACATAAACAACTTGTAATAACAAAGGAGGAGGAGGAGAGGGAAATCTTGGACTGAGTTAAACAGATATAAGGCTTTAAAAAGGCAAAAACTGATATTGTTTGGAATTTTTGTGGTCACTCCCCCCGAGAGTGGAAGAATTGTAGATCAACAAGTCATTACAGGAAATGACGTCTGGGAACATCGTGAGACTTCACAACCATAGATAATGAGACTTTGTGGCAAGTGTGGGGGGAAGAGGCCATCAAGGGAAGGGAAAACTACAGGATTTTAAGCCCCTCTAGGACTAAACCATAGAGAAACATCGAGCACCATTTTGGGAAATTATAACTTTTTAAAAATTAACATCTGTACCCAGGGGCATAGGAGGACGGTGATTTTGGGCTTTTCTGAAAGGGCATGCCCTAAGCTATAAGATTAGACCATTTAAAAAGAACTTAGTGACTTCAATTGTAAAGCCTATATTTATAATGGGAAGGAAGTAATGTCAGCCCAAAAACCATTACAGACAAGAGTCAAAACACTAGAAGAGGGCAAAAAGGCTGATAAAAAAGAACAGATGGATGCCATGGAAGCTAGATTGTCTAAACTGATTAAAGATTCTATAAGTGATTGTAAGAAGGAATTAAAAAAAGATATAGAAGTTCTCAGTAAAGAGTTTAAATCAGTATCCAAAAAAATCCAATGGGAGACTTTAATGGTACAGTTAAAAATATTTTGGACAGATCTGGGAAGAAGAATAATGAAGGTAAACTACCAAAGTCTTTTTTTGAATTAGCCAAGCAAGAAAATCTTGTAGACATTTGGAGGGAGAAAAATCTTCTCAGCTCGACATAACTCTTTCTCAAGGATTGATATGTTATGGAGTACAAAAAATTTGGGATTTACAACAAAAAAATTAGAGATTCTTCCGAAAATAAGAGCAGATCATAATCCAATAATGTGGTCTGCGAAACCTATCAAAAAGACTTTAAGATAGCGAATAAATGAAGATTTACTGCAGAAAGATGGGGTAGTAGAATCTCTGCAAAAAGAGACTAAAGCCCTTTTCCAAGCAAATGAAAATGAGGATGTTCAATATCAAATGTTGTGGGATGTTTATAAAGTGATGATGAGAGGTATTTTAATCACATTGAATAATAAAGACAGAAAAGCTAAAGAGAAACAAATGACAGACATACAGAAGGAGATTAAGAAGAAGGAGAGAGAGCTTATAAAGAGACTGGGGAAAAAGAAGATTTTAAAAGAAATTGGAATTCTACAAGACCAACTAAGACACTTGTTAAATAAAGAAGCAGAATGGAACTTTAAAAGGCTTTAACAAAAATCTTTTGAGGGTGCAAATAAAGCTGGAAAATACTTGGCCTGACAAATGAAAAGAAAAAGGGGAAATGAAATTGTTAATAAAATTAGTTTGGGCAACAAAGCAATTGTTTACCAGGAAGGAATCAAAAGAGAGTTTTATAAGTATTATGCCAGACGGCCATCTGACACCAATGCTGATTCTGTGAACTTAGGCAGACAAGGGGAGGGTGGAGAGGAAGGACTGCATCAGAGCTTAGTTCTTGTGACCCTTCCTTATATGCCCAAGAAAATGCGATTGCCACTTCAGAAGCAACTTTAGCCAAGGTTTGTGAAGGTTTTTTTTTTTTTTAATGCCATCCGCTGGGCATGCAACAGAGGTTGAATCCCCTGCATTTTGTAGGGAGTTGGACTAGATGACCCTGGAGGTCAGTTCCAATTCTATGATTCTATGAACACGTGAAGTTTCCTTACACTGAATCAGAACCCTGGTCCCTTGGAGTCAGTATCATCCTCTCACTCCAGCATTGGCTCTCCAGGATCCCAGGCAGTCTTTCATTTCACCTCCTACCTGATCCTCTTCATTGGAGATGTTGGGAAGGGAACCTGGGACCTTTTGCATCCAAAGGAGATGCTCTGCCACGGAGCTGCAGCCCCGCCCCAAGTGGTGGGAAGGGGGTCAAAATGATGCATTGCTATTCAATATTTGGATTCATTCCACCTCACAATGGCAGCAAGTTGCACCTTTGGCACCTAGGAGATCCTTACCCAGAGAGGCCACGTTCCCATAGTTCTCCAGCATGACTTCCCTGTACAGAGCTCTTTGTCCCGGATCCAGCAGGGCCCACTCTGCCTCCGTGAAAGAGACGGACACCTCCTCCAAGGAAAAGGGACCCTGGAAGAAAAAGAAGATTCCCTCCTCTTCAGAGATCTCACCCTGGAAGGGAGTCGTCTGGGAAGGTACAGAAAGGAAGGCTTGGGATGGGTAAATGCAACAGCATTCAAAGGATCTCTTTCACGGACCCCTCGTAGAAACTGAAGGAGCAAAAGCTCCCCTGAGAAAGGAGGAGGGACCCAGGCTGTGCCCCCCCTGCTCATCTCTCCTACCTGGATTGGAGGTGCAGCGACTGTTCCCACACCTCGGAAAAGACAACGGCTCAACAGCATCTCTTCACTGCCAGTTCCTGAGACAAGGGAGGGAGGGAGGGAGGGTGTTTGCTTGTTTGTTTCCTGGTTCACATACACACTATTCTCAGGGTTGTGAAACCTTCCGCCGTGTACACTCAACTCGTTTTTAAAATACTTTGTACTGCATTCTGGGAGAGGCAGAAGAGAAGCACCAGGGACCTCTGAGCCTTAGGAATTGTAAATACTGCCAATGTATTTCAGACTTCTGTCAGAATTGCGCTTGCTCTACAAGGAGGGAAATGAGGAGTGGAAACGCAATAGCATGAGATAGCACCATCCTGTTGGACCAGACATGACTAGAACAATTCTGGGGACTGGAGGGTCATAGGAGTATCTCTGGGGCATGCTGAATTGGAGAGGTTTATTGTTACTGTAATGTTTTAATGCTGTAAGCCGCTCTGAGCCCGCCTTGCAGGACAGGGCGGGGCATAAATCACAAATTAAATTTAAATTTAATGAAACCAGGTTTTCAGCCTGACACAACCACAACATGACATCACAGCTGTCCCATGCCCCACCCCAAGACCCTCTCCAGTGCCTACAACTGCTGGGCCAGAGCCTGCCATCCCTACTCCACCCCCTGCGACGAACAGCAGCCCCCCAGATGACCCTCCAAGCACAGGCACAGAAGGAAAATGTCCCCATGAGTATTGGCCCCCAGGGACTGGTTTTCAGAGCTCTGCTCCCCCAGAAGGTGGAGGTTGTCTTTCGAGGTTTGCCTGCCTTCCCCTCCCCAGGGAATCTGAGACCTTTTAGGGAAGGAAGGAAAGAGATGAATTTTTAAAGTTATGGGATAAATGGTCCATCAGAAGTTTATCTGATCTTTTAGAGACATCACAGTGTGTGGCTATTGAGTGCCAGCAATTATCTCTGTGTTGCCTATAGAAATCTGCATTCCCCCCCTGACCTGACTTCTCTACCCATCACATTCACAGGCTCCCCAGGCACAAGGAGTCCTTACCACAGAAGAGGGCATCTTGGGCACGCTCCACCGCCTGCCCCCTCTGCCCCTGCTCCAAGGAAGCCCCTTCTGCCTCAGGGATTGCAGCTTCCATCTCCAAAGGTGGTCCCCGCATCTGAAACAGCAGCCAGGGGGAGGGGAAGAGATGGAATGGAAAAGAGACCAAGGAATGGATCCTGCCCCACTCCCAGATTCTACACCCTCCTATCAGCAGATCTGATGAGATATCTGCAGGGGTCAGAAATTCTCTAGCAGATGAGACTCTACACAATTATCTGACAGGAAAGGAAAGGTCCCCTGTGCAAGCACCAGTCATTTCCGACTCTGGGGTGACGTTGCCTTCACAACATTTTCACGGCAGACTTTTTACAGACTTTAGGGAGGGACTGTGGCTCAGTGGTAGAGCATCTGCTTGGGAAGCAGAAGGTCCCAGGTTCAGTCCCTGGCATCTCTAAAAAAGGGTCCAGGCAAATATGTGTGAAAAACCTCAGCTTTTGACCCTGGAGAGCCGCTGCCAGTCTGAGAAGACAATACTGACTTTCATGGACCAAAAGGTCTGATTCAGTATAAGGCAGCTTCATATGTTCATATGTACAGGGTGGTTTGCCATTGCCTTCCCCAGTCTTTTACACTTTCCCCCCAGCAAACTGGGTACTACCTCGGAAGGATGGAAGGTTGAGTCAGCCTTGGGCCTGCTACCTGAATCCAGCGTCCGCTGTAATCGAACTCAGGTCGTAAGCAGAGAGTTCAGACCACAGTACTGCTGCTTTACCACTCTGCACCACGGGGCCTTTAAATAACTTTTGAATAAGGTTAGATATTGTTGCTTGAATTAGACACACCTGGAGGGAATCCCCTCACCTGTTCTGCCTGCCTCTTCTCCTCTGCCTGACTCAGGAGGAAACCTTCGGCCAGGGCCACCGCCTGGGAACTGGTCTCCGGCCCACATCCTCTGACCCAGCCCTGCATTTCCTGGGGCAGGAGAGTCAGGAACTGCTCCAGGATCACCAGGTCCACGATCTGCTTCTTGGTGTGCCTCTCCGGCTTCAGCCACTGGTTGCAAAGTGCATGAAGCTTGCTGCAAACCTCTCGAGGCCCATTGGTTTCATGGTAATGGAACAGCCGGAAGAGTTGGCAGTGGACATCTGAGGTTATGGTGTCCTTAGCCAAGATCTCTGGCCCAGCCCTTTCCCAGAATTCAACATCACTTCCAGGTTCGATGGGATGGGGGCTTTTTCTTGCTCCTTTGCCAGTTCCAGGTCCTTCTGGGTCCTGCTCTTCCATCTCCTTCCCCTTCTCTTGGGTCACATCTGTCTTTGAAAACATGCCTTTATTCACTGGGCTATGAAGAAAGGCTTCTTCCTGAGGGGATGGAGAGAAACAGACAGTGTGTGCCAAAAGGAAAATACGTGCACACACACAACCTCAACCCCACCCGAACCCCAAAATAAAAAGAAGCAGGGAATATACAACAAATTCATCCAGAGAATTGCCCTGGCTTGCAATTCTCCCCGCCTCCCTCCCAAGATCTAAACACTTCTCTCCCCCATAAGACTTACTTCCAAGGAGGCCTCCCGGGATCCGGCTGCTGCAAGGCTTTCCCCTCCTCCTGCAGCTTCTCTGCACCCCTCCCAGCCCTCCTTCGCCCTGCAAATGCAAGCCCCTCCCCTTCCCTGGGAAAACCTCCTCCCTCTCCTTGCTCGGCCTCTCTAGCAAGCAGCTCAGTGCTTTTAACCCTCTCCGTGCTGCAGAGGAAGAACGGTGTCCTGGAGGAGCTTCCTCTAGGCTGCCGTCAGCTATGCCTTGTGCTGCTCAATGGGGGGGGGGGGGGGGGGTTAGTGATGAGGGCACCAGGCTCTTCTTGGAATAGGCCATCTGGCATTTCTGTTGCCCCCCTGGAGAGAAAACCTCTTTGGGCCTCCTCGCCCTTCCTTGCAAATCCAGGGAAATGCTGAAAGCCACTGTGGAGTCAGGCAGGCGAGGGTGCACAGCTGGTGGGGGGTAGCCAGGGGGCTGAAGGTGAAGGACCCCCGCCCTGGATTATCCCTGCCAAGGGACCCCAGGCTGGAGGAAGGGGGGTTCTCCTCCCGCAGAGTCTCTGCTGGGCTGGCCAACCTCCCGGTGGGGCCTGGAGATCTCTCCAGATTACAATCCATCCCCAAACTACAAAGTGCAGATCCTCTGAAGAAGACGGCTGCCTGGGGGTGGGGGAGTGGGGCTTTCCCTTTAAGGCAGTATGTCTCCTGGAGGACCCTCCCCTCCTCGGAAATCCCCCCCCCCTCAGATTTAGCCCTTTCAACTCCACCCATCTTCCAGGAGCTCCACCCAAGTCCCTTCTCCCTCCTGCCCACCACCCACCCACCCTGCAAGGCAGACCAGTCCCAGAGGGAAGGCTGGGCCCTGGGAGAGTCAGCTTCGAATTCAGCCCTTCCTCCAGGCTGTTGGCAAACCTGAACTATTCTCTCCCCCCACCCCCCTCTTCTCAGGGCCCTTCACTCCCTCTGCTGCGGTTGCCAACTTCAGGTTGGGGAACGCCTGGAGACTGAGGGGGGGTTGTGGATGGGATGGGATCAATTGGGGTTTGATGCCACAGAGTCCCCCCCCCCCCCCGCAGTCGCCCTTTCCCCCAGGGGGGCTGATCTCTGGAGAGCAGCATTGTTATTCCAGAAGATCTCCAGGCCCTCCTTGGAAGTTGCAAACCAAATGGGAGGAACACATAAGGCTGAGACACTGGAGAGACCTGTGTTCAGGTAATATTGTAATAATCAGTTAGCGGGGAGGGCGGGATATAAATAAATATAAATAAAAGTTTATTGTTGTTATTATTAACATTTGGAAAGTTCCAAAAGCTTAAAGCTGAAAACCTAATTTGCTTACTAATCAATCCTCAAAATATATAGACAGTTCAAAGCACTAAGCACACATTCGCATAGAATCGCATAAACGCTTACAAAAACATAGCAAAGATAAGATGAAACAATGCGAGATGGATGAGTCACCATGAGAGTCCATCATTTACTGGGATTTTTCATCTTTGGTGGAGTCTCATGGTGACTAATGCATCTTGCATTCTTTATCTTTGCTATGTTTTTGTGTTTATGCGATTCTATGTGAATACCTGCTTGGTGCTTTGAACTTTCCGAATGTTCATAAATGTTGAGTGTTACTGATTATTACTATATTCACGGAACGGGGGTCTCACCAGCGTCTCCTCCCTGGAAGTCAGCAATCCCGTCCCAGTTGAGGCACAAATCCCATGGCAGCCCCCCTCCCCAATCCCTCCTTCCCAGGTCTCCGGCAAGGCCCTGCCAGGAGCACAACCCCAGTGGAGCCCAAAAGGAAACCAGAACCAGCAAAAGGGGGGTGAACTGGACTCTACCCCCCTTTCCAAGCTAGGCTGGACTTCCCTTGATTTGGCAAAAATTGCCCCATGTTTAGAAGAAGATGAAGATGAAGAAGATATTGGATTTATATCCCGCCCTCCACTCCGAAGAGTCTCAGAGCGGCTCACAATCTCCTTTCCCTTCCTTCCCCACAACAGAAAATCTGTGAGGTGGGTGGGGCTGAGAGGGCTCTCACAGCAGCTGCCCTTTCAAGGACAGAGGCTCAGAGCGGCCCACAATCTCCTTTCCCTTCCTCCCCCACAACAGACACCCTGTGAGGTGGGTGGGGCTGAGAGGGCTCTCACAGCAGCTTCCCTTTCAAGGACAGAGGCTCAGAGCGGCCCACAATCTCCTTTCCCTTCCTCCCCCACAACAGACACCCTGTGAGGTGGGTGGGGCTGAGAGGGCTCTCACAGCAGCTGCCCTTTCAAGGACAGAGGCTCAGAGTGGCCCACAATCTCCTTTCCCTTCCTCCCCCACAACAGACACCCTGTGAGGTGGGTGGGGCTGAGAGGGCTCTCACAGCAGCTGCCCTTTCAAGGACAGAGGCTCAGAGCGGCCTACAATCTCCTTTCCCTTCCTCCCCCACAACAGACACGCTGTGAGGTGGGTGGGGCTGGAGAGGGCTCTCACAGCAGCTGCCCTTTCAAGGACAACCTCTGCCAGAGCTACGGCTGACCCAAGGCCACTCCAGCAGGTGCAAGTGGAGGAGTGAGGAATCAAACCCGGTTCTCCCAGATAAGAGTCCGCACACTTAACCACTACACCAAACTGGCTCTCTTTAATTAAGAGCTGTCGGGTATGTTGCTTTTAAAAGAAACTCTTTGGGAAATGGCTGGAATGGATTTTATAGTCACTGTTTGCACATTTAATAGAGTGATCCGTTTGCCATGTTCTGTTCAGAGCTTTCGGCAGCCTCTGTCAGACTTTTGAAGTTACTAGCTATAAAGATGCTTGGATCCGTGCACCAAAGCTGACTTGTCTTTTCCCCAGTCTGGGCTTCCTGCATGCAGCCTCTTTTGGACCACACCTGCTGTGCAGACAAGGGATAGATCTCAACAGAGGCTATGCCCAGGGACCAGGTGGCTTGACAGAAAGGGCAAAAGCAGGTAGCCCAGGATGCAATCACTCTAAAGCATCTTTAGCATGCTTATTAGAAATATGGGAAGTTTAAAACCACGCAAGTCACTGTGGATGAACGGGATAATAGGACACAGCTGCAATCAGACTCTAATTCTGCACAGGGCAAGAAGGAGACCTACTAGTCCGGCTCTCAGGCATCCTACAGCACTGGAGAA
Source organism: Heteronotia binoei (assembly GCF_032191835.1). Classification (NCBI taxonomy): domain Eukaryota; kingdom Metazoa; phylum Chordata; class Lepidosauria; order Squamata; family Gekkonidae; genus Heteronotia; species Heteronotia binoei. The sequence continues at coordinate 7,240,128 of NC_083227.1, read as the reverse complement.
ATATCTGGAACATGTTTTTAAAAATTGTGGGGGGAGGGGGGCACAAGCAGGTAGCCTCGCCCAGCGCCCCAGATAGCCTGGCCCTGGCTGCACACGGAGGGGGAGAGGGGAATCAAACCCAGTTCTCCCACAGTGCTCCCTTCTTGGGCTCCCTAGATAAAGCTCTTCTTCCTCATCATGCCAGGGATTTGAGGGCTGGAGCTTTCTCCTTCCATGCCTTCTAGCATCTGCTAGAAAAACCTGAATCTTGCCCCACAGTAGCTTCCATTTCAGCAGTACCCCTTGATGTTCTTGTCTTCTTCCCTGCCTTTTCCATACTGACTCTCCAAAATAATCTCGCTCCCTGAGCCAGAGAGTGCATTGTTTATAGAGTGAGTTGTGGACAGAGGCCTCGATCCCCTTAAACTGCCACCCTGTTCAAGGAACCCAAGCCGGGCCAGAGGTTCACAACAAAGCAGACCTCAGCAAAATAGAGAGGGTTTATTAAATCCTTAAAGAACAATCTTGATATGAGGCAAAACAATCTCCCTAGTCTAGCAGCATAATAGAGGAAAACTTTTCTATCTAATACATTGGCACATGGTGTTAGATGGCAGAATCTTAAAAGTCACAGCCTCAGAGTGGAGACCTAAGCGTTTCCTAGGTATCTTCATTGCAATGTGACCGTAGCATAGTCCGGACCTCAGTCCAGCAAAATCATGAAGCTAATATGGCTTCTCTCTGGTCTCTAGATCTATGCCATCAGCCCATAGGACAGAATGGAGTCGATTTCATCCTATGGGCCCAGGGGATGCAAGGATAGACTAGAGTCCATTGTGTCCTACGGACCCACAGGACAGAATAGAGTCCACTCCATCATAGGAGCCAACTGTAGCCTAATTTGAAAAGCAAGAGTGAAGAGTATTTGCAGTTGGAAAAGGGGCTTCATGCATTTTATAGTATCAGTCTGTCTGCTGCTGTTGAACTGGGCCCTCCCTGCTGCGAATAAAGATTCCTTTTGTGTCAGGGGATGAGAAGTAGGTGCTGCTATTTGTCTCATAAACATCTCTCTCACAGTTTTCGGTTTGGTTCACAGATTATTGCTGTGGACGGTCAAACCTTCTCCCTCATGGAGTATGTAGCTTTTCACCGGCTCCTGCAACCCCCCACTCCTTGGCACTGTTTGTTTGGGGAGGGGGGAACGGACTGTCCTGAGCTTCTTGCAATGGGCCCTGAGGAGAGGCTGTGGAGATCAGGAAGCCCCCAGGAGAACCTTTCAGCAGGGAACTGTCTCCCTCAAGAGATCTGTGGCCGTCTGGTTGGACTCTCACCTGATGGGGCTGGCAGTGGGCGAGAGGGAGAGAATCAGCCAATGGCATGCCAGAGACAGAGTGCGAGCCAATCTCGCATAGCCCACGTCCAAGCAATGAAAATCCACAGATTTGCTACTGTGGTAGCGCTAAACGATGCACAAGATGGAGAGAGTTGACAAAGAGAACTTTCTCACTCTCTCAAATGACTAGATCTCGAAAGCATCCAAGGAAGCTGACAGCAATAGATTCAGGAGAGGCAAGAGGAAAGAGTTCTCCACACAGGGAGTGATTGAAGGCAAAATTCGCTGCCAGAGGATGTAGTGATGGCCACAGGCTTAGACAACTTTCAAAGGGGGTGACATGGATTCCTGAAGGAAAGGTCTCATAATGATCACGAAACAGCGTGATTAAAGGGAACTTCCATGTTCAGACACAGTCAACCTTTGACTCCTGGGAGGCCGTATCAAGGGAAGACCCCAGAAGGAGTCACTCAACAGTGAGATGATTGATCTGGATGGTCAACCCTTCTCCCTCGTGGAGTATGTAGTTTTTGACCAGCTATTGCAAACCCCCCCCCCCCGCTCCTTGGCACTCCATCCCCTCACAAAGGGACCCTAAGCTGACCCTCCACACACCATTCCATGGGGGAAACGGTCAAGGCTCTCCCCTGTAGCTCAGGGCACCTTACAATAACAAACATCTCCCGTTGGAACCCAAAACACAATAGCAGACTTCATATCTCCCTCCCTCACTCCCTGAAGAGATACCAGGAATTGAAGCCCCCATAAAAGCCCTGGCAAACCAGCAGACCTTGAGGCCCCTCCTGAGGATCTCGGAGGGGGGCTCCACCCCCACCTCTTCCAGGAGCCCCGTCCACAGAGGAAGAGCCATGATGGAAAAGGCCCAGGCCCTGAGAAGTGGCAGACGGGCTGTGTGTGCCAAAACAGCAGCATTTTGGTTCTTGTGAGAAGGCTTCTGAGCCCTTCTATGACTCTGGGGTGCTGGTTCAGCTATCCGAATGTAAAGGGACTGTCCCTTTGATGACCCCCTTCTCCAAACCGTGTGACTCCGGAGCGAGTGAACCATGTCCTCAGAGCTCACTTCCATGAAGTCATGTGGCTTGGAGAAGGAAGGGATTTAGAGGGACAGACCTTCAAGGGCCTTCTCCACCCCCCTTCACTGAGAAAAATGGAGGAAGAGGGCACCTTCTCCTTTAGGTCCCATAGAATGGATCCCCCTGGTCCAATCTTTCGTAAATTTGGAGCGGGAGGGTTGAGAAGACAGAAGCAGAAAGATTTGGTGCCAGTAGCTTAAAAACCAACCCCTCCCCCACAGTGGCAGATAGCCCTGGATCAGTTCTGCATCGTACCCCATGGGGCCCATTGAACTTACTGAGTTCCTGGGTTAGGGAACACAACCTGTTTCTTTCAGCCCAAATTAATCCTACTGCCAGAATGCTTTCAGCTTCAAAGTGGGAAGAACCCCAAAAGCTCACAGCAGACTGAACTACGAAGGGATTAGGGTTGAGAAAAGCCTCTCTAGAACTGCTTCTCAGATAAAAATGTTTGTGAATTAAGGATGCCAACTGGTTACACTATATTAACTCCAGCAGCAGAGGGGCTGTAGATGTCTGTTACCCTCAGATTTTCTATTCCTTCATAGGCTCTGGGAAAGGAACTGTTTTTGCCAGATTTGAAGATGTCAGAGTTAGATTGGCAGATACCCTGAAGTAGCAAGTTTCACAGAGGAGGGGGACCACTAAAAACAGCCTCCCTACTTGGTGAAACCACATTCTCAGCCTTTCAGAACCAACAACACCAGGTCCTTTGAAGGAACTCATCAGAAACAGCTTTAAGAAAGTTTCACCCTTTTATGGATTCTCTGAGGAACACGAGAGCTAGACTTGTGCCTCAGGCTCTTTCCACATGCAGAGCATTGAGAAGATTCCTATCTTGGGTGGACTCTTTGATTCTTGAGGAGAGATTAGCTGATTTTCAGACCGGGAGATCCCATTGCCCATCCTTGTTTTCTTCTCTGGGATCTTTTTTGGATTTTGAACATGGCTAATGCTCTTTCCAGTCTGAGCACTTATAACATTTATTTGTCAGGCAGCTTACAATAACATCTTTATTAATAATTTGGATGAAGGAACAGGGGGAATGCTTATTAAATTTGCCAATGATACTCAATTGGGAGGGGTTGCAAATACAGTAGAAGACAGAAACAGGATACAGGATGACCCTGATAGGCTGGAAAACTGGGCTAAAATCAATAAAATGAATTTTAACATGAATAAATGTAAAGTTCTGCATTTCAGTAGAAGAAATCCCATGCATAGTTATAGGATGGGGGAGACTTGTCTTAGCTGTAGTAAGTGTGAAAAGGATCTAGGGGTCTTAGTGGATCATAGACTGAACATGAGTCAACAGTGTGAGGCGGTGGCTAAAAAGGCAAATGCAATTTTGGGCTTTATCAACAGAAGTATAGTGTCCAGATCACGTGATGTGATGGTATCGCTTTACTCTGCTCTGGTAAGACCTCACCTGGAGTATTGTGTTCAGTTTTGGGCACCACATTTTAAGAAGGATATAGACAAGCTGGAACAGGTCCAGAGGAGGGCAACGAAGATGGTGAAGGGTCTGGAGACCAAGTCCTATGAGGAAAGGTTGAAGGAGCTGGGGATGTTTAGCCTGGAGAGGAGGCAGCTGAGAGGTGATATGATCACCATCTTCAAAGGGCTGTCATCTAGAGGATTGTGTGGAATTGTTTTCTGTGGCCCCAGAAGGTAGGACCAGAACCAATGGGTTGAAATTAAATCAAAAGAGTTTCTGGCTCAACATTAGGAAGAACTTCCTAACCGTTAGAGCAATTCCTCAGTGGAACAGGCTTCCTCGGGAGTTGGTGGGCTCTCCTTCCCTGGAGGTTTTTAAACAGAGGCTAGATGGCCATCTGACAGCAATGAAGATCTTGTGAATTTGGGGTAGGTATTTGTGCGTTTCCTGCATTGTGAAGGGGGTTGGAATAGATGACCCTGGAGGTCCCTTCCAACTCTAGGATTCTATGAACAAACATTCCCCGTTGGAACCCAAAGGATAAGGTTTCTTCTGTAGAGTCAAGCCTTTTAAAGAAGTTGGCACCTTTTCTAGATACACTGCAGTCCAAGCTCTGCTCACGACCCGAGTTCGATTCTAGCAGAAACTGGGTTCAGGTAGCTGACTCAAGCCTTCCATCCTTCTGAGGTCAGTAAAATGAGTACCCAGCTTGCTGGGGATAAAGTGTAGATGACTGGGGAAGGCAATGGCAAACTGCCCTATAAAAAGTCTGTAAAGTAAACATGATCTGAGATCACCCCAGGGGTTGGTAACAACTTGATGCTTGAACCTTTACTTAGATTACAGCCCTTTAAAGCAGCTGGGACTTTTTCAATACTTTTTATGGTCTGTGGTTGTCTTTTAGGTGTGAAATAGGGGGAAAGCTCTTTTTACGGGCTAAGCACTTACATGGGTCCTCCTTGTGTGGGTTCCTTGATGCAGCAGAAGACTACCGCTTTGAATTAATCTCTTTCAGAGCTCCCAACATTAAAATTGCGTCTTCCCTGTGTGGGTTCTCAGTTGCATCGAAGAGTTCTTCTGCAACAGCATCTCTTTCCACAGTCTGAGAATTCAAAAGGTTTCTCCCCTATACGAGCTCATATATGGTTTTGAAAATCATCACACTTTCTGAATCTCTTTTCAACATATTCTCCCCATGAGTGGGATCACTGATTCAGCTGAAGACTGCCACTCTAAATGAATCTTCTCTCACACTCCGAGCACTCAAAAAGTTTCTCCCTTTTGTTTTTTCCAATGCAGTAGTCTGTCCTTGCTTCTTCTGGGGCCTGTCCCATCACCTGCTCCCTCTACCCTCATCGGGCTGCATGGGAGAACAGCTGCCACTGCAGTAAAGGAGGCTGATGGGCCAACAGTTCTTCAGGAAGTTCAGTGTATGTGTGTTGGGGGGGGGGGGAGAGTGGTCTTATTCATGGGGATGATGTCCCTCCACTAGAGCCATTTCCAAATCCAAGTGTGGCGAGCCGTGGACAGACACTGAAGATTCGAAAGGTTATCCCTTGTATCTCTTTCCACACTTTGATCATTCAAAATGTTTCTCCCCTGTGTGGGTTCTCTGATGCCTTTGAAAACTGCCACTCGTACTAAATCTCTTTCCACACTCTAAGCATTCAAAAGGCTTCTCCCCTGTGTGGGTCTTCTGATGACGTTGAAGACTGCCACTCCATATTAATCTCTTTCCACACTCAGAATTTATAAGGCTTCTCCCCTGTGTGGGTCCTCTGATGATATTGAAGATTGCCACTCTGACTGAATCTCTTTCCACACTCTGAGCATTCAAAAGGCTTCTCCCCTGTGTGGGTTCTCTGATGATATTGAAGATTGCCACTCTGACTGAATCTCTTTCCACACTCTGAGCATTCAAAAGGCTTCTCCCCTGTGTGGGTTCTCTGATGCCTTTGAAGACTTTCACTCAGACTGAATCTCTTTCCACACTCTGAGCATTCAAAAGCCTTCTCCCCTGTGTGGGTTCTCTTATGCTTTTGTAGATCACTACTCGTACTAAATCTCTTTCCACACTCCCAGCATTCAAAAGGCTTATCCCCTGTGTGGGTTCTCTGATGCTTTTGAAGATTGCCACTCCGATTGAATCTCTTTCCACACTCTGAGCATTCAAAAGGCTTCTCCCCTGTGTGGGTTCTCTGATGATATTGAAGATTGCCACTCTGACTGAATCTTTTTCCACACTCTGAGCATTCAAAAGGCTTCTCCCCTGTGTGGGTTCTCTGATGATATTGAAGATTGCCACTCTGACTGAATCTCTTTCCACACTCTGAGCATTCAAAAGGCTTCTCTCCTGTGTGGGTTCTCTGATGCCTTTGAAGACTGCCACTCAGACTGAATCTCTTTCCACACTCTGAGCATTCAAAAGCCTTCTCCCCTGTGTGGGTTCTCTTATGCTTTTGTAGATCACTATTTGTACTAAATCTCTTTCCACACTCCCAGCATTCAAAAAGCTTATTTCCTGTGTGGGTTCTCTGATGCTTTTGAAGATTGCCACTCTGATTGAATCTCTTTCCACACTCTGAGCATTCAAAAGGCTTCTCCCCTGTGTGGGTCTTCTGGTGATATTGAAGACTGCCACTCTGGCTGAATCTCTTTCCACACTCCAAGCATTCAAAAGGCTTCTCCCCTGTGTGAGTTCTCTGATGATACTGAAGATTGCCACTCGTACTGAATCTCTTTCCACACTCTGAGCATTCAAAAGGCTTCTCCCCTGTGTGGGTTCTCTGATGCCTTAGAAGATTGCCACTCCACATGAATCTCTTTCCACACTCTGAGCATTCAAAAGGCTTCTCCCCTGTGTGGGTCTCCTGATGATATTGAAGACTGCCACTCTGACTGAATCTCTTTCCACACACTGAGCATTCAAAAGGCTTCTCTCCTGTGTGGGTTCTCTGATGCATTTGAAGATGGCCATTCATACTAAATCTCATTCCACACTCCAAGCATTCAAAAGGCTTCTCCCCTGTGTGGGTTCTCTGATGCTTTTGAAGACTGCCACTCTGACTGAATCTCTTTCCACACACTGAGCACTCAAAAGGTTTCTCCCCTGTGTGGGTTCTCTGATGTTGGATATTACTACTGAGACTGAATTTATGTCTGGTCTCTAAGTATTCAGGTTTTCCCTGTCTCTTTATTCTTTGATGCACAAGAAGCTGTGATCTATTTCTGATATACTTTCTCCACTGAATGGATTTGCTTGCTTTCATTTTCCTGTGCTTTGGAAAATGTACATTCCAGTGTCTTCCGTCATGCTTCTTTGCCATACAACCACCTTTCTTTCTCTTCACTCTGATCTGATTCCTGACATTTTCATTCAAGTCTTCATTTTTAACTCTATCTGGCATTTCCTGATGAAGTTTCTCACCCTCCTCATTGCTCTGATCATCCTTTGCTGGAATAAAGAGAGAGAAACTGTTAGCACTTGGGAAGGCTGGTAAGATCCAAAGGCATCTATGGGACTGCAGGAGGAAAGGACTGATGGCCCTTTGGCTTCATCCAGCTGGACTGATCTTAGCCACCCCTCCACCTTCCCCCAAGAATATCTGGTATTTAAGGATACCTCCCCCACCCGTGAAGAACTTCAGCTGAACTCTTGCCCAGAAGGAGCTTCTGAGTCTCCAGATTATGGCCTCCCTCCCTCCTTACCCACCGGCCTCTATGATTGTACCAGACCAAATGTGGCTCAGAAGGGAATCAGGAATCTCATATGGTTATTTCTGGCCTGTTCTCTTGACATAAGAGTGAAGGTCACTCTGAACCAACTCATTTGGGAAGGAGACATGCTCTTGGGAGCCTTTAGAATAGGGTTTCCCAAACTTTTTCCCGCTGTTGCCCAGTTATTTTTACACTTCTCCTTCATGGCCCACTAAAATTTGGGTGTGGAGACTTTGAGGGTGGAGGTGGGAGACGGGAAATGATGTACAAACAAGCCTAAAACTATTGCAATGTTTTGTTTAGGAAAAGTAGGAGAAAAGTGGGATTTTGCAATGCAATTTTTAAAATTTTTAAAATAAAACATCAAGAAAAAGCACAAGGATCACACAGCAGAAAACTAAAAATATAAAATGCTCTCAGCCTGGGAAAACATGAAATGGCGGGGGGGGGGAGGAGAAAGGGGAGGGAGGGGGAGAGAGAGAGAGAAAGGAAAATATGCAATGGCAGGCTGGGAAAACATGAAACGGCAGGGCATTTCAACCTTCTTCCCCCCCACCCCACTTTATTCGGATTAGCAATGGCAAGGAAGGGAGGGAGACTAACTGACAGAGAGAGAGAGAGGAATGGGATTGGGAAATAAAGCAAATAGGGAAAAAGAAAGACTGACTGACAGACAGACAGACAGAAAAAAAGAAAGGGAGGGAAGGGGTGAGAGTTGGAAACAGATAAAAAAGAAAGAGAAAGGAAGGAAAAGGGAGGGAAGGAGTGAAAGAAAGAAGGGACAAAAGGAAGAAAGAAAGAGAAAAAGAAAAAGAAAATGGAAAGAAACGGGATGGGAGGAACTCACCTTTTAAACTGCTGACTCTTGCGGCACAAGCAGGGCTGAGTCCCCTGACCTCAGCTGGCCAAGGGAAGCCAGGCTTAGTTCCCGCCCCCCCGCCTCCTCCTCCCCCCCTCCCTTCCCCCCCCCGGTCAGTTTCAGGCTGCTTAAGGCGCCCCTCCCCCCCTCCCGGTCGGTGGGGAAACGAGCGCTGAGCTCTCAGCGCAGTGCAAGCTGGCAGCAGGTTGAACGTATGTCTGAAAAGGCCACCACTGCTGCTCTCTCCCCCGCACATCCTGGATGGGAAGGAAGCGTGGGGGAGGGAGCAGCGGTGGCCTTTTCGGATGTTCGTTTAACCTCCTTCCGCGCTGGGTGAGAGTGCAGCTCTGTTTTCCCCGTCGGGGGGAGGGAAGGTGCGCCTTAACCAGCCTGAAACTGAGCTGAGGGGTGAGGGCGGAAGGGAGGAGTCATGAGTGGGGCACAATGCTGCGGGGAGGAGGCGCGGGGGGCAGTGATGGCAGGCCATCAGTGGCCCCGCGACATGGCACTGAGGCCGGTGTGGCCCAGTGCCAGGTCCCAACCATGCTGTTGGGAAACGCCACTCTAGAAGAACCCTGCAATCTAACTTCAAATGCAAGGCTGTTCTCTTATCCTTTTGGCTTCTTTTGCAGAGAGAGAGGGAGACAGAGAGAGAGAAAGCCATCAGTCTTACATGGGGAAGGAAAGAAATTAAAGACTAAAGATTCTTCTGGAAGGTCAGTACCACAGTCCAGATCAAAGCCCGGGATCTGAACCAGTATATGCAGAATGGCATAGAATCCTAGTTCCCCCAAGGGTTACAGGTATTGTGACGTGCTCTGGTGTGATATGTGGGTGTTCACAATTTGAGCCTCACTGCAGTTAACATCATCATTTCTTTCAAGGCCAGATCCCAGAATGCGGTCATTGGTTAATCGTAAGAACCTCTATCCTGTTCTGCAAAGAGGAGGGTGAGGGGATGAGGATGCTCGGGGGTGGCCCGATGCCCCATGGCTCCCTAGACAGACTCGCTGCCTGGCATCCTCCCCCACAGCACCACCCCATGGCTCTGTGCTCCCCCCCCCAAGTTCCGTGCCCCCCCTCCCTGCCGAGACTCCTCCTCTTCCCTCTGTTCCCCACCTCATGTCGATTTCAATGCCAGAACTGGCTGTAGCTCCACGTTCCGGCTATCTAAAGCCCTCCCTCCGTCGATCACTTGATCAGCAGGTAAAACCGCACCACAGGGTCGCGCTCACAATCTGTCAGGACGAGCGTCCTGAAAGGGCGGCCCCACTGCCGCTGACTCCTCCCCTCTCCACTTCCTGAATGGGAGAGGCATTGAAATTGACATGGGGAGGAGGAGGTGGGGGGCAATGTAGGCGTTAGCCTTGAGGGAGGGGGGAGGACAAATTTGCCAACCCCGCCCTACTGGCGCTCTAGGCAACAGCCCAGTTTTCCTAGTGGGGGAGCCGGCCCTGTGGATGCTGCTGACAGTCTCTGGAAAATTCCATCCAGCAGGATCTTTGATTGGGTCATTCATACCACCTGATCCTAGAGAGGCAAAAACTATAATATGGGCATGGATGAGAGGGAAGCCAGGCTAACTTTATGCTCCTGGGATGCTAGTACACCTGGATGTTTCCTTGCTGCACCATGATGAATACATCTCTCTGGAGTACATTAGGCTCCAGTTGCAATACTGATGCTGCAACAAGGAGTGCCGTTTAGGGGCTTCCTATCTTAGACAGAATAGTTGGCTTTTTTGTTTGTTTTACTGTTGCTGAGCTGTAGAAACTGTGCTGTTTTGGGATGTTTTCTTTTCTATACTTTATTTTTAAAATATACTTTATTTTTAAAAGGGGTCTGTTTTACTTGTGTGAAGCCAGTGAATCGGGTGTTGCTCAAGTACAAAGAGAAGTGACCCAGGGGGACCCAGGCTTTGATCCTTCACAGCATCATTTCCAGATCACAGGCAGAGCAAATTTAATTCTATCCAGAGGGAAGGGTGTGTTATGAAGGCTGGAAATAGAGCAAGAAGGATCTGAACCCTCCCAGAGTTCTTCTGAGAGACTCTCACCCACTTTGTCTCAGGTCAACATACCTTCTCTGGCTTGGGGGATGGCCGCAACATTGGCCTCACTCGCCCATCTGCAAGAAGACCCATCTGGACACATGAAGTTTCCTTACATTGAATCAGACCCCTAGTCCTTTGGAGTCAGTATCATCTACTCAGTCCAGCATTGGCTCTCCAGGGTCTTAGGCAGTCTTTCATTTCACCTCCTACCTGATCCTTTTCATTGGAGATGTTGGGGACTGAATCTGGGACCTTTTGCATGCAAAGGAGATGCTCTGCCAGGGAGCTGCAGCCCCGCCCCAAGTGGTGGGAAGGGGGTCAAAATGATGCATTGCTATTCAATACTTGGATTCATTCCACCTCACAATGGCAGCAAGTTGCACCTTTGGCACCTAGAAAAGATCCTTACCCAGAAAGGCCACATTCCCATAGTTCTCCAGCATGACTTCCCTGTACAGAGCTCTTTGTCCTGGATCCAGCAGGGCCCACTCTGCCTCCGTGAAAGAGACGGACACCTCCTCCAAGGAAAAGGGACCCTGGAAGAAAAAGAAGATTCCCTTCTCTTCAGAGATCTCACCCTGGAGGGGAGTCGTCTGGGAAGTTACAGAAAATAAGGCTTGGGATGGGTAAATGCAATAGCATTCAAAGGATCTCTCTCACGGACCCCTTGTAGAAACTGAAGGAGCAAAAGCTCCCCTGAGAAAGGAGGAGGGACCCAGGCTGTGCCCCCCCTGCTCATCTCTCCTACCTGGATTGGAGGTGCAGCAGCTGTTCCCACACCTTGGAAAAGACAATGGCTCAACAGCATCTCTTCACTGCCTGTTCCTGAGACAAGGGAGGGAGGGAGGGAGTTTGCTTGTTTGTTTTCTTGTTCACACACACACTATTCTCAGGGTTGTGAAACCTTCTGCTTTCTACACTCAACTCGTTTTTAAAATACTTTATACTACATTCTGAGAGAGGCAGAAGAGAAGCACCAGGGACCTATGAGGAATTCAAAATACTGCCAATGTATTTCAGACTTCTGTGAGAGTTGGGTTTGCTCTACAAGGAGGGAAACGAGGAATGGAAATGCAATAGCATGAGATAGCACCATCCCATTGGACCAGACATACCTGGAGCAAATCTGGGGACTGGAGGGTCACAGGAATGAGCTTTCAGAGTGTCTCTGGGGCATGCTAAATTGGAGATGTTTTATTTATTGTTACTGTAACGTTTTAATGTTGTAAGCCGCTCTGAGCCTGCCTTGCAGGATATGGCAGGGTATAAATCACAGATTAAATTTAAATTAAATTAAACCAGGTTTTCAGCCTGACACAACCTCAACATGACATCACATCTGTCTCAAGTCCCACCCCAAGACCCTCTCCAGTGCCTACAAGTGCTGCCATCCCTAATCCAACCCCTGCGACCCTCAGCAGCCTCCCAGATGACCCTCCAACCCTAACCCTAAGCTTCAACCACAGGCACAGAAGGAAAATGTCCCCATTATTATTGGCCCCCAAGGAGTGGTTTCAGAGTTCTGCTCCACAAGAAGGTGGAGGTTCCCTTTTGAGGTTTGCCTGCCTTCCCCTCCCCAGGGAATGAGACCTCTTAGGGAAGGAAGGTGAGAGATGAATTTTAAAAATTATGGGATAAATGGTTGTCCAGGAGTTTGTCTGATCTTTTAGAGACATCACAGTGTGTGGATATTGAGTGCCACCAATTAACTCTGTGTTGCCTATAGAAATATGCATTTCCCCCCCCCTCTGACCTGACCTCTCTACCCATCACATTCACAGGCTCCTCAGGCACAAGGAGTCCTTACCACAGGAGAGGGCATCTTGGGCACGCTCCACCGCCTGCACCCTCTGCCCCTGCTCCAAGGAAGCCCCTTCTGCCTCAGGGATTGCAGTTTCCATCTCCAAAGGTGGTCCCCGCATCTGAAACAGCAGCCAGGGAGAGGGGTAAGAGATGGAGTGAAAAAGGACTGGATTCTGCCCCAATCCCAGTCTCTGCACCCTCCTAACAGCAGATTTGTGAGTTATCTACAGGGGTCAGAAATTCTTAGCAAAACAGGCTCTGGACAATTATCTGGCGAGGAAACTTTAAGATAAGGTGAGATATTGTTGCTTGAATTAGACACACCTGGAGGGAATCCCCTCACCTGTTCTGCCTGCCTCTTCTCCTCTGCCTGGCTCAGGAGGAAACCTTCGGCCAGGGCCACCGCCTGGGAACTGGTCTCCGGCCCACATCCTCTGACCCAGCCCTGCATTTCCTGGGGCAGGAGAGTCAGGAACTGCTCCAGGATCACCAGGTCCAGGATCTGCTTCTTGGTGTGCCTCTCCGGCTTCAGCCACTGGCTGCAAAGTCCATGGAGCTGGCTGCAAACCTCTCGGGGCCCTTCGGCCTCATGGTAGCGGAACTGCCGGAAGTGTTGGCCATGCACATCTGAGGTCAGGGTGTTGTTAGCCAAAACCTCTGGCACAGCCCTTTCCCAGAATTCAACACCACTCCCAACTGGGTTGGGATGGGGGTTTTTCATTGCTCCTTTGCCAGTTCCAGGTCCTTCTGGGTCCTGCTCTTCCATCTCCTTCCCCTTCTCTTGGGTCACCTCTGTGTTTGAAAACATGCCTTTATTCACTGGGCTATGAAGAAAGCCTTCTTCCTGAGGGGATGGAGAGAGAAAGACAGTGTGTGCCAAAAGGAGAACACATACACACACACACACAATCTCAACCCCACCAGAACCCCAAAATAAAAAGAAGCAGGGAATATACAAGAAATTCATCCAGAGAATTGCCCAGGCTTGCAATGCTCCCCGCCTCCCTCCCTTCCAAGATCTAAACGCTTCTCCCCCCCATAAGACTTACTTCCAAGGAGACCTCCCGGGATCCGCCTGCTGCAAGGCTTTCCCCTCCTCCTGCAGCTTCTCTGCACCCCTCCCAGCCCTCCTTCGCCCTGCAAATGCAAACCCCTCCCCTTCCCAGGGAAAAGCCCCTCCCTCTCCTTGCTCGGCCTCTCTAGCAAGCAGCTCAGTGCTTTTAACCCTCCCCGTACTGCAGAGGAAGGAGAAAGGTGTCCTGGAGGAGCTTCAGCCGGGCTGCCGTCAGCCACGCCTTGTGCTGCTCAATGGGGCTGCTCGGGAGTAACTTTGGTGCAGGGGGTTCTGCTCCTCCCGGGGTGTCCCGGGCTGCTCAGAGAAAGGAGACTGCAGCTGGGCCCCCCTCCTAAGTCCTCCTGGAATAAAGACCATCAAACTCAATGGGGGGGGGGGAAAGGGGGCGGTTTAGTGATGACGGCACCAGGCTCTTCTTGGAATAGGCCATTTCTGTTGCCCCCCTGGAGAGAAGACCTCTTTGGGTCTCCTGGCCCTTCCTTGCAAGTCCAGGGAAATGCCGAAAGCCGCTGTGGAGTCAGGCAGGCGAGGGGGCACAGCTGGTGGGGGGAGCAGGGGGCTGAAGGGAAAGGACCCCCACCCTGGATTATCCCTGCTGAGGGACCCCAGGCTGGAGCAAGGGGGGTTCTCCTCCCGCAGAGTCTCTGCTGGGCTGGCCAAACTCCCAGTGGGGCCTGGAGATCTCTCCAGATTACAATTCCTCCCCAAACTACAAAGTGCAGATCCTCTGGAAAAGAGGGCTGCCTGGTGGGGGGGGGGGGGGCGGGCTTTCCCTCTAAGGCAGTATGTTTCCTGGAGGACCCTCCCCTCCTTGGAAATTCCCCAGCTCAGATTTAGCCCTTTCAACTCCGCCCATCTTCCAGGAGCTCCGCTCCGCCCTAGTCCCTTCTCCCTCCTGTCCACCACCCACCCACCCTGCAAGGCAGACCAGTCCCAGAGGGAAGGCTGGGCCCAGGGAGAGTCAGGTTCGAATTCAGCCCTTCCTCCAGGCAGTTGGCAAACCTGAACTATTCTCTCCCCCCACCTCCATCTTCTCAGGGCCCTTCACTCCCTCTGCTGCGGTTGCCAACTCCAGGTTGGGGAACACCTGGAGCCTGATGGGGGGGGGGAGGCAGAATTGCGGACTGGATGGGTTCAATTGGGGTTTGATGCCACAGAGTCCCCCCCCCCCTCTGCAGTCGCCCTTTCCGCAGGGGGGCTGATCTCTGTGGTCTCTGGAGAGCAGCATTGTTATTCCAGAAGATCTCCAGGTCCTCCCTGGAAGTTGCAAAGCAAACGGGAGGAACACATAAGGCTGAGACACTGGAGACACCTATGTTCCGTTAATATCATAATCAGTGACACTGAATATTCATGAACATTTGGGAAGTTCCAAAAGCTTAATGCAGAAAAACTAATTTGCTTACTAATCAATCCTCAAAACATATAGACAGTTCAAAGCACTAAGCATGTATTCGCATAGAATCGCATAAACGCTTACAGAAACATAGCAAAGATAAGATTAAACAATGCCAGATGCATGAGTCACCATGAGAGTCCAATTTACTGGGATCTTTCGTCCTTGCTGGAGCCTCATGGTGACTCATGCATCTTGCATTGTTTAATCTTATCTTTGCTATGTTTTTGTTTTTGCGATTCTATGTGAATAGGTGCTTAGTGCTTTGAACTTTCCGAATGTTCATAAATATTGAGTGTTACTGATTATTACTATATTCACGGCACAGGGGTCTCTCCAGCGTCTCCTTCGTGGAACTCAGCAATCCCATCCCAGTTGAGGCACAAATCCCATGGCAGCCCCCCTCCCCAATCCCCACCCCCTCCCCCTCCTTCCCAGGTCTCCTGCAAGGCCCTGCCAGGAGCACAACCCTAGTGGTGCCCAAAAGGAAACCAGCACTAGCAAAAAGAGGGTGAACTGGACTCTTCTCCCCCCAACCCCCGCAAGCTAGGCTGGACTTCCCTTGTTTAATTAAGAGACCTCGGGCATGTTGCTTTTAACAGAAACTCTCTTTGGGAAGTGGTTGGAATGGATTTTATAGTCACCGTTTGCACATTTAATAGAGTGATCCGTTTGCCATGTTCCGTTCAGAGCTTTCGGCAGCCTCTGTCAGACTTTTGAAGTTACTAGCTATAAAGATGCTTGGATCCGTGCACCAAAGCTGACCTGTCTTTTCCCCAGTCTGGGCCTCCTGCATGCAGCCTCTTTTGGAGCACACCTGCTGTGCAGACAAGGGATGGGTCCCAGCGGAGGCTATGCCCAGGGACCAGGTGGCTTGACAGAAAGGGCAGAAGCAGGTAGACAGCCCAGGATGCAGTCACTCTAAAGCATTTTTAGCATGCTGATTAGAAGTATGTGAAGTTTAAACCGACAGTCACTGTTGAATGAGCGGGATAATAGGACACGGCTGTAATCAGGGCAAGGAGGAGACCTACTAGTCCAGCTCTCAGCCATCCTATAGCACTGCAGAAATATCTGGAAAATGTTTTTTAAAATTGTGGGGGGGGGGGCGCAAGCAGGTAGCCTCGCCCATCGCCCCAGATAGCCTGGCCCTGGCTGCACACGGAGGGGGAGAGGGGGATCAAACCCAGTTCTCCCACAGTGCTCTCTTCTTGGGCTCCCTAGATAAAGCTCTTCTTCCTCATCATGCCAGGGACTTGAGGGCTGGAGCTTTCTCCTTCCATGCCTTCTAGCCCCTGCTAGAAATACCCGAATCTTGCCCCACAGTAGCTTCCATTTCAGCAGTACCCCTTGATGTTCTTGTCTTCTTCCCTGCCTTTTCCATACTGACTCTCCAAAATAATAACCTCGCTCCCTGAGCCAGAGAGTGCGTTGTTCGTAGACTGAGTTGTGGACAGAGGCCTCGATCCCCTTAAACTGCCACCCTGTTCAAGGAACCCAAGCCGGGGCAGAGCTTCACAACAAAACAGACCTCAGCAAAATAGAGGTTGATTAAATCCTTAAAGAACAATCTTGATATGAGGCAAAACAATCTCTGTAGTCTAGCAGCATAAAAGAGGAAATCTAACTTTTCTATCTAATACATTGAGACATGGTGTTAGATGGCAGAATCTTAAAAGTCTCACAGCCTCAGAGTGGAGACCTAAGTGTTTCCTAGGTAGCTCTTCATTGCAATGTGACCTTAGCATAGTCCGGGCCTCAGTCCAGCAAAATCATGAAGCTAGCATGGCTTTTCTGTGGTCTCTAGATCTAGGCTATCATCCCATAGGACAGAATGGAGTCCATTTCATCCTATGGGCCCAGGGGATACGAGTCCATTCTGTCCTATGGGCTGATAGGATAGAGTCCATTGTGTCCTACGGACCCACATGACAGAATAGAGTCCACTCCATCATAGGTGCCAACTGTAGCCTAATTTGAAAAGCAAGAGTGAAGAGTATTTGCAGTTGGAAAAGGGGATTGATACATTTTATAGTATAATAATAATATAATAATAATAATAATAAAATTTTATTTATACCCCGCCCTCCCCACCGAGGCAGGCTCAGGGCGGCTTACAAAGTGTGGCAAAAGCCATATTAAACAATAAAACAATTGTACATTTCGGTGCCATTTAAAATTTACCATTAAATTTACATAATAAAAATCTAAAATCAATCTAAAATAATCTTATCTTATTGCTAACTCGGTTGTTGATGTTATTGATGGCATGATGTTCATTTCAGGTTTCATCTTGGAAGGCTAGCCGGAAGAGGGCGGTTTTGCACGCCCCACGGAATTGGCTAATGTCCCGTAGGGCCCGCACCTCTTCCGGCAGCTGGTTCCACCACTGGGGTGCTTTTACAGAGAAGGCCTGTTCTCTGGTTATTTTTAGTTTGGCCTCCTTTGGCCCAGGTACTTCCAGAAGATTTTGTGAGCTGGATCGCAGTGCTCTCTGGGGAACGTATGGAGAGAGGCGGTCCCTAAGGTAAACAGGTCCTCGGCCATATAGGGCTTTAAAGGTAATAACCAGCACCTTGTAACGAACTCGGTAAATAACTGGCAGCCAATGCAGCTCCCGCAGCCCAGCCCGCACATGTTCCCACCGAGGTAGGCCCAATAGCAGTCTGGCTGCTGCATTCTGCACTAGCTGCAGCTTCCGGGTTCGGCACAGGGGCAGCCCCATGTAGAGGGCATTACAGTAGTCTAGCCTCGAGGTGACCGTTGCATGGATCACTGTTGCCAGGTCATTGCGCTCCAGGAAGGGAGCCAACTGCCTCGCCCGCCTAAGATGGAAAAAGGCGGATTTGGCAGTGGCTGCTATCTGGGCCTCCATTGTCAAGGAAGACTCCAGTAGCACTCCCAAGCTCCTGACCCTGCGCACTGGTATCAGTGATGCACCGTCAAAAGCTGGAAGGGAGATCCCTCCCTCCGGACCACCACGCCCTAGACAAAGGACCTCTGTCTTCGCTGGATTCAGTTTCAGCCCACTCGACCTGATCCAGTCTGCCACGGCCTGCAGCGCTCGGTCCAGGTTTATAGGAACATCCCGGCCGTCCATCAATAGATAGAGCTGGGTGTCATCCGCGTATTGGTGACAACCCAGCCCATATCTCCGGGCAATCTGGGCAAGGGGGCGCATGTAGATGTTAAATAACATCGGGGAGAGAACTGCTCCCTGAGGCACCCCACAGTTGAGTGAGTGTCTCTGGGACAGCTCCCCCCCAATTGCCACCCTTTGTCCCCGACCCTCCAGGAAAGAGGAAAGCCATTGCAAGGCTAGCCCCTGAATCCCTGCGTCGGCGAGGCGGCGGGCCAGCAGCCGGTGGTCGACCATATCAAACGCAGCCGAAAGGTCTAACTACAGCAATACTGCCGTACCGCCTCGGCCCAGGTGTCGCCGGAGATCATCCATGAGGGCGACCAGAACCGTCTCTGTCCCATGGCCCGGACGGAAGCTGGACTGGAATGGATCCAAAGTGGAAGCGTCATCCAGGAAGCTCTGTAACTGCAACGCCACAGCTCTCTCTATAACCTTGCCCAAAAAGGGCAAGTTTGAGACTGGCCGGTAATGAGCCAATTCGGCCGGGTCTGATGTAGCTTTTTTCAAGAGGGGGCGGACCACTGCCTCTTTCAGAGGGGTTGGAAAAGAACCCTCCGAAAGAGATCTATTTATGATGTCCTGTATAGGACATCTCAGCTTCTCCTGGCAAGCTTTAATTAGCCAGGAGGGGCACGGGTCCAGATCACAAGTTGTTGGGCGTGCAGTAGAGAGGATCCTGTCAACCTCCTCTAGGTCGAGCGGGTCGAAACGGTCCAGGATCAAACCAGAAGACAGGCACGGAGCCTCAAGTTCACATACTGTATCTAATATGGCGGGGCAGTCACGACGGAGCAACTGGACTTTGTCTGCAAAAAATTTCGCGAATGCCTCACAGCCTATCTCTAATTCCTTAACATCCGTCTGTTTATCTGCTGCTGTTGAACTGGCCCCTCCGTGCTGCGAATAAAGATTCCTTTTGTGTCAGGTGATGAGAAGTAGGTGCTGCTGTTTGCCTCATAAACATCTCTCACAGTTTTCGGTTTGGTTCACAGATGATTGCTGTGGACGGTCAAACCTTCTCCCTCATGGAGTATGTAGCTTTTCACCAGCTCCTGCAACCCCCCACTCCTTGGCACTGTTTGTTTGGGGGAGGGGGGAACGGACTGTCCTGAGCTTCTTGCAAGGGGCCCTGAGGAGAGGCTGTGGAGATCAGGAAGCCCCCAGGAGAACCTGTCAGCAGGGAACTGTCTCCCTCAAGAGATCCGTGGCCGTCTGGTTGGACTCTCACCTGACGGGGCTGGCAGTGGGCGAGAGGGAGCAGAAAGGAAGCTGACAGCAATAGATTCAGGATGGGCAGGATGAAATAGTTCTGTACACAGTGAGTGATTAAAATGTGAAATTTGCTGCCAAAAGATGTAGTGATGGCCACAGGCACAGACAGCTTTCAAAGGGGATTACATAGATTCATGGAGGAGAGGTCTCATAATGGCTACTAGACAGTGTGATTAAAGGGAACTTCCATGTTCAGACACGGTCAACCTTTGAATCCAGGGAGGCCATATCAAGCGAAGACCCCAGAAGGAGTCACTCAAGTGAGATGATAGCTGTGGGTGGTCAACCCTTCTCCCTCGTAGAGTATGTAGTTTCTGACTGGCTATTGCAACTCGCCCGCCCCTTGGCACTCCATCCCCTAATAAAAGGACCCTAAGCTGACCCTCCACACACCATTCCATGGGGGAAATGGTCAAGCCTCTCCCTTGCAGTTCAAGTAGGGTGGCCATAATAGCTGGAGGCTAGCCAGGGACACCTTGAGGGGGGAATGATGTGAGTGCGTGCGCACTTTGTGCGTGCGCCGTCGGAAACAGGAAGTGACATCACTTCCTGTGACATCATTTCCCCGCGCCACCTGCAAGAAGCAGGAAGTGACATCACTTCCTGTGACATCATTTCCCCCAAATGACATCATTTCCCTCTGCCGGCTGTTTCTGATAGCCCTGCGCCCCCTCTTTCATTTGATATGTGTCCTGTGCGGGTGCCACCCTCCTGCCGGGAGATGCCGCAAAATGAGCCCCCTTGAGGCTTATGGCAGCAGGGCTCGGGGGAAGCGAGCTAGACTGCTGTTCTTTTGAGGGGTTATAGAGTGTTTCGAGCCCGCCCCTGTGGCATCGGTCCCATCGTTGTGGGACCCAGGGGGCCGGCGCAGCGGCCTGCCGAAGCAGCCTGTCACTAATAACACAGGTCGAGATGCAGGACAGGAACCCGGAAGTGACCGACAGGCTGCTTCAGCCGGCCGCTGCGCCGGCCCCCTGGGTCCCACAACGATGGGGCCGATGCCACAGGGACGGGCTCGAAACACTCTATAACCCCTCAAAAGAATAGCAGTTTAGCTCGCTTCCCCCGAGCCCTGCCGCCATAAGCCTCAAGGGGGCTCATTTTGCGGCATCTCCCGGCAGGAGGGTGGCACCCGCACGGGACACATATCAAATGAAAGAGGGGGCGCAGGGCTATCAGAAACAGCCGGCGGAGGGAGTCGGGAGCCCACCCCACTGGGAGGGAAGGAAGGAAGGAAGGAAGGAAGGAAGGAAGGAAGGAAGGAAAGGAAGGAAGGAAGGAAGGAAGGAAGGAAGGAAGGAAGGAAGGAAGGAAGGAAGGAAAATGGAAGGGAGGGAGGGAAGAGGGAGGAAGGAGGGAAGGAAGGAGGGAAGGAAGGAAGAAAGGAAGGAAGGAGGGACGGAGAGAAGGAAGGAAGGAGGGAGGAAGGAAGGAGGGAGGGAAGGAGGGAAGGAAGGAGGGAGGGAGAGAGGGAGGAGGGAAGGAGGGAGGGAAGGAGGTAAGGAAGGAGGGAGGGAGGGAAAGAGGGAAGGAAGGAAGGAAGGAAAGAGGGAGGGAGGAAGGAGGGAGGGAAGGAAGGAGGGAGGAAGGAAGGAAGAAAGGAAGGAGGGAGGGAGGAAGGAGGTAGGGTGGGAGGGAAGGAGGGAGGGAAGGAGGGAGGAAGGAAGAAAGGAAGGAGGGAGGAAGGAAGGAGGGAGGGAAGGAGGGAGGGAGGGAAGGAAGGAAGAAAGGAAGGAGGGAAGGAGGGAGGAAGGAAGAAAGGAAGGAGGGAGGGAGGGAAGGAAGGCCGCCCCCTCCCGCCAGCCACCCTTCCCCGCTTTTGGCTCCCTCCCTCCCTGCCTGCTTACCTTCTTCCAGGGCGGGTGGCGGCCTCCCCTCCGGGTGGGCGGGCTGGTCGGCGCCGGCCTCCGCTGGTCGGTGCTGGTCGCTGGAGGCCCTCCAGAGTCTCTGGAGGGCCTCCAGCGACCAGCGCCGGCCTCTCCGCGGCCTCCGCTGGTCGGCGCTGGTCGCTGGAGGCCCTCCGGAGTCTCTGGAGGGCCTCCAGCGACCAGCGCCGGCTTCTCCGCCGCCTCCCCGGCCTCCGCCACCGCCGCCGGGCCCCGCGGGCGGGGAAGGCGGCGAGTGAGGAAGGGAGCGTCCCCGCGCATGCACAGAGCCTGCCACAATCGCCCTGCGCACGCGCAGGGACGCTCCCTCCCTCACTTGTCGCCTTCCCCGCCCGTGCGCGCGGCCCACCGGCTCTCTGGCTGGCTAAACCGGGACCTCTAATGGTCCCGGTATAGCCAGCCCGGGAGCCGGGAATTGGGGGCCAGAACCGGGACTTTCCCGGGAGACCGGGACGGTCTGGCCACCCTAGATGGGGAAGACTTGTCTTACCAGTAGAATGTGCGAAAAGGATCTAGGGGTCTTAGTGGATCATATGCTGAACATGAGTCAACAGTGTGATGCAGTGGCTAAAAAGGCAAATGCAATGTTGGGCTGTATCAACAGAGGTATAGTGTCCAGATCACGTGAAGTGATGGTATCGCTTTACTCTGCTCTGGTAAGACCTCACCTGGAGTATTGTTTTCAGTTTTGAGCACCATATTTTAAGAAGGATAGAAACAAGCTGGATCGTGTTCATAGGAGGGCGATGGAGATGGTGAGGGGTCTGGAGACCAAGTCCTATAAGGAAAGGTTGAAGGAGCTGGGCATATTTAGCTTGGAGAGGAGCCGGCTGAGAGGCGATATGATCACCATCTTCAAGTACTACAAGGACTGTCATAAAGAGCATGGGACCCAGTACCGAGCCCTGTGGCACCCCACTGCTTACCGTCCTCCACTGCGAAGACTGCCCATTTATACTCACTCTCTGCTTCCTATTACTCAGCCAGTTTTTGATCCACAAGAGGACCTGTCCTTTTACTCCATGACTCTCAAGCTTTCTAAGGAGCCTTTGATGAAGAACTTTATCAAAAGCTTTCTGGAAGTCAAGGTAAACAACAGCTATCGGGTCTCCTTTGTCCACATGTTTGTTCACCCCGTCAAAGAAATGTAACAGGTTAGTGAGGCAAGATCTTCCCTTGCAGAACCCATGCTGAGTCTTCTTCAATAACCCGTGTTCATCAATGTGCCTACTCATTCTGTCCTTGATAATGGTTTCTACCAACTTTCCCGGCCTTCAGTCAGCCGAAGTTAAAGCTGCCTTCCAGGCAAAACTCCAGACTAGAACTGAGGATCCCAATTGCCCCACAGACCCTTCTCCAGAAGCCCTCTGGGAACACCTAAAAACTACCATCCTGTCGATCTCCGAAGAAGTCCTCGGGTTCTCCACAAGGAAGAACAAGGACTGGTTTGATGAGAACAATCAAGAGATCCAAGAATTACTGGCGAAAAAGAGATCTGCCTACCAAGCACATCTTGCTCAGCCCTCCTGTCCCGGGAAAAAAGCAACCTTTCGAGCTGCATGTAGCAACCTCCAGCGCAAGCTCCGAGACATTCAGAACGAGTGGTGGACCAAGCTTGCAGAGAGAACCCAGCTGTGTGCAGACACTGGTGATTTAAGAGGGTTCTACGAAGCCCTGAAGGCAGTATATGGCCCATCATATCAGGCTCAGAGTCCCTTGCGTAGTGCAGATGGCCAAGTGCTCCTCACAGACAAGGCATCCATACTGAACCGGTGGTCAGAGTATTTTCAGGTTCTCTTCAGTGCCAACCGCGTAGTTCAAGATTCAGCAATCCACCTCACCCCACTTCAACCAGTGAAAACAGAGTTGGATGAGATCCCCACCCTAGAAGAGACTGTTAAAGCCATCAAGCAACTGAAAAGTGGCAAGGCAGCGGGAGTTGATGGAATCCCACCAGAGATCTGGAAGCATGGGGGCACAATACTACATAGCACATTTCACAAAGTACTTGTCATCTGCTGGGAACAAGGCAAACTACCACAGAACATTCGCAATGCAATCATCATCACTCTACACAAGAACAAAGGGGATAAGTCAGACTGCTCCAACTACTGGGGGATAACCCTGCTTTCAGTCGCAGGCAAAATCCTTGCCAGAATACTCCTGAATAGACTGGTGCCCACCATTGCAGAAGAACTCCTCCCAGAGAGCCAGTGTGGCTTCAGAGCTAACAGGAGCACCACCGACATGGTATTTGTTCTCAGGCAGCTCCAAGAGAAATGCGGGGAACAGAACAAGGGTCTATATGTGACTTTTGTCGACCTTACCAAAGCTTTCAATACCGTTAGCAGGAAAGGCCTGTGGCAAATCTTGGAATGTTTAGGATGTCCCCCAAGGTTCCTCAGCATGATCATCCAGCTACATGAAGACCAGCGAGGCCAAGTCAGACACTGCAACGATCTCTCAGAGCCCTTCCCAATAGGCACAGGTCTAAAGCAAGGCTGTGTTCTCGCGCCAACTCTCTTTACGATCTTCTTTAGCATGATGCTTCAAAGAGCCGCAGTAGATCTAGATGATGACGATGGTGTCTACTTCAGCTATCGCACCGATGGCAGCCTGTTCAACCTGAGGCGACTAAAGGTCCACTCCAAGACAATGGAAAAACTTATCCGAGAGCTACTGTTTGCTGATGATGCTGCACTCGTCTCCCACTCGGTATCAGCTCTGCAGCATATGACGTCCTGCTTTGCAGAGGCTGCCAAGCTATTCGGCCTAGAAGTTAGTCTGAAGAAGACAGAAGTTCTCCACCAGCCTGCACCCCAGGAAGATTATCACCCTCCCTGCATCACTGTGGGTGAATCAGTTTTGAAGACAGTCCAGCAGTTCAGCTACCTGGGGTGCATCATCTCCTCAGACGCCAAGATCGAAAAGGAGATTGACAACAGGCTGGCAAAGGCAAACCGTGCATTTGGCCGACTGCACAAAAGAGTGTGGAGCAACAAGCATCTGAAAAAAGGCACAAAATCAATGTTTATAAAGCGGTTGTGATGACAACCCTTATCTACGGCTCCGAATCGTGGGTTTTATACCGTCATCACCTGCGACTCCTTGAGCGCTTTCATCAGCGCTGCCTTCGCACCATCATCAACATCCACTGGAGTGACTTTGTGACCAACACTGAAGTCCTCAAGCGGGCGGAGGTTATAAGCATCGAGGCACTGCTGTTGAAGACGCAGCTGCGCTGGGCAGGGCATATTTCCAGGATGGAAAACCACCGCCTTCCCAAGATTGCCCTGTATGGCGAACTTTCCACCAGCCATCGAAATAGAGGGGCACCAAAGAAGAGATACAAGGACTTTTTGAAGAAATACCTTGGTACCTGTTGCATCAACCATCACCAGTGGTCTGACCTAGCCTCAGATCGCAAAGCATGGAGGCACACCATCCACCAGGCTGTCTCTTCCTTTGAGAACGCACGCATAGCTGGTCTTGAGGACAAAAGGAGATTGAGGAAGAATCACACTGCTACAGCACCAACCCCAAATCAGACTTTTCCCTGCAGCCACTGTGGCCGGACCTGCCTGTCCCGCATTGGTCTTTTCAGCCACCAGGGAGCGTGCAGCAGACGTGGACTACTGCACCTTTCTTAAATCTTCGTTCGCAAAGTCAAGCCGAGAGAAATGATCTGACATCACCCCAGGGGTTGGTAAGAACTTGATGCTTGAACCTTTACTTAGATTACAGCCCTTTAAAGCAGCTGGGACCTTTTCAATACTTTTTATGGTCTCTGCTTGTCTTTTAAATGTGAAATAGGGGGAAAGCTCTTTTTACGGGCTAAGCACTTACATGGACCCTCCTCGTGTGGGTTTCTTGATGCAGCTTGGACTGAATCTCTTTCAGAGCTCCAAGCATTAAAATTGTGTCTTCCCTGTGTGGGTTCTCAGTTGCCATCGACGAGTGCTTCTGCAACAGCATCTCTTTCCACAGTCTGAGAATTCGAAAGGTTTCTCCCCTATACGAGCTCATATGTGCTTTTGAAAATTGTTGCACTTTCTGAATCTCTTTTCAACATTTCCTCCCCATGCGTGGGATCATTGATTCAGCTGAAGAGTGCCACTTTAAATGAATCTTCTCTCACACTCTGAGCACTCAAAAGGTTTCTCCCCGGGGGGGCGGAGCGTCGCTGGTGCATGGCAGACGCGTTTTGAAGAGGCTCCTGAGCTTTCCCCCTTATGTCTAATAATTAACGACATCAGACTTTACAGTTGAAGTCCTCCTGATGGGACAGCAAACAAAAAACAGAAAGAGATCATCTTCCAATGGTGGAAAATCGGTTGCTGACTTCTTTAAAGCAGATAACTCTGAAAAGGTTAGTCTCCCCCGTACTAGAGCGGTTTCAAACATGGCCGCTAGCAATCCTCCCTCCCCGGGATCGAGCCAGGAAGAAGAAGAAGCGCCTCTATGTAAGAGGGACCTAGATGGCCTGAAGGCTGATATCCATCGTTTCTTCACAGAATCGATGGAAAATTTTCTTAAACCTATACAGTCCCGTGTGCAGGAACTCTCGGAGGAGCTGTCAGTAACAGCCAAACTGGCTGAGCAATCAGCGGAGGCCACCATGGGGCTCAAAGAGGACATTAAAGCTATGAAAAAATATGAGTCCTTGCTGGAAAACAGAATCGCACTGCTGGAAAACCGTTATAGAGCAGCTAACCTCAAATTTCGAGGCATAGAGGAGGGGGAGGAAAAAGGCACAGATCTACCCATATTCATAAATAAATGGCTGACAAAGGCCTTAAAAATGGAGGAGGGGTCTTCCATCGCAATAGCAAAGGCGCATAGACTTGGCGTAATGGCGGCTGCAAAACGCGGGAGACCACAAGACATCTTAGTGAGTTTTGTTTTCCCAAAAACAAGAGACATGATTCTGAGAGAGGTGAGGCTGAATGGGGCACTTCTCTTTAAAGGAAAAAAAGTGCTGGCTCTACTTGATTTACCCCCTGAAGCCCTGATGAAGCGAAGGAGACTCAAGCCCTTTGTTGCAAAGCTGCACTCGGCAAATGTGTGTTTCAGATGGAGTCCGTCATCGGACATTTTAGTTTTCAAAAACGGCGCGATGCACAAAGCTTACAATGTTGAAACTGGGAAAGAACTGATGAACTCCTTAGCACTAAAACTGTCTCCTGCTGAAGAAGAAGCCCTATCAAATGAGGAAGACTCTGGAGAAAATGCATCAAACGAAATATAACTGACTTAAATTGTACTTTTGTTATAAAATATCATCAGCAGTCTTTATTTGTTTTTGGCGCCATTTCCGTTAATGTTTGATTTAGGAGGGACAGTACTTTGGTGCCCTTTGAAACAGCGCGCTCTGCGGCTCGGCACTCTTTTTTTTGAATATTTAGTTATATGGTGCCTAATCGGTATATTAGTATAATAGTGGCAGGAGTGCCTGTGATATGTTTGGGCATAAGTAAGAAAGATGTAATATTCCTGACTGGAGTAAATGTAGTGGAGTGCTAGGAAGGAGTTTTTTATGTATGGTATTTTTTGATTGGCTGACTGTTTTGGGTCTGAAGTCTGTTTAATTAAAATAGTATTTTGTGAGTGATGTTTTGTGAGAGATGTGTGTGTGGGTGAATTGGTAACTGAGGCTGTTAGGGGGGCGGAAGTGAGAAGGTGTGACTGGCAGGATGGTGTTTATATGTGGTTTAAGGTGAGGGAGGGAGTGTAGGAAGAAAATGCGTGTACTGAATGAAATGAATATGTGTGTAGTTGAGTGAGTGAGGGAATTGTTTATGTTAAAATAACTAATGAAATATCTGGGGTGGAATGCTATTAATGAATTGCTCTTTATATCTAGACACTGAGAGGGAAATCTGCTAAGCATATACTGGGTGGAGTTTGATTGGATGACTGTGGTTATGTGTGGCTGGTTTGTATCCTGATGATTGCACTCTATAAAATATTATTTTTAAAGTTTTAACTTTCTACTCTGTATGCTCAGCACCTTTAGAAGCTCCTGGAAGATCTGAGCCACTGTTATTTCTTGGAAGAGAACCTTGAACACTGTTGGATATTGTTTGCTGTTCATAATCTGACCACAATGTCAAAGAAGTTTGGATATGTATTTTTCTTTTCTTTCTCTTTTCATGGGGGGGGGGGGGGGTGACGGAGCATTAATACTTAGATTGTGTGCTTAAATAGCTATACTTATTGCTCCCCAGTTGGAGTTAAGCAGTTTCACGTTAAGGGAGTACCTTGCATACTTCTCCCTTGTTCTCCTAACATTGGGGGTTGGAGAAACTATTCCTCTGAAGTGGGGGAGTTGTGTTTTTTGTTATATATTTAACTGTTGGGTGAAGCCCTTTTATTTGGGTGCATTACCTGGTTCTTTTAATATTTAGGTATTGGGTGCTTTTGAACCCAGAATAGAGGGTGAGAGTGTATTTGGACTCATTACTTATTTAACCTCTTTGAAACCCTCTCTATTTATGTTGGGGGGGGGGGGGGTTAGGGAAAATTTGGAATATTTTTGTGTTTCCCTTTCTGTATTAACTGTTTGTTAAGAGTTGGGCTTTTTGACCCAGGTTAGTTTTGTATTGTTAGATGGCTAGTCACATCAAAATAGCCTCGTGGAATTGTAGGGGGTTTAAAAATCCTATAAAACGTAAACACATATCTAATTATTTGGAAAAGAAAAAACTCAATATTGTATGTTTACAGGAAACTCACGTCAAGGAGAAAAAGATCCATATCCTTAAATCGCGGTGGTTTGTCCAATCCTTCCAGGCTCCAGGTACCTCGAAAGCGAGAGGGGTAGCTATACTAATTTCAAAACACACTCCTTTTATCTGCTCTCAAACAAAGCTAGACCCGAAGGGAAGATTTTTATTCGTCAAAGGGACACTAGATGGGGTACCTACTACAATCGCCTCAATTTATGCCCCTAATTCTGGACAGATTGACTTTCTTGAGAATGCGTTCTTGGAGCTGCAAAACTTCCAAGAAGGCAATGTACTGCTTGGTGGGGACCTTAATTTGGTGATAGATCCTTTATTAGATAAATCAAACCAGCATGGATCTGTCAAGAGACATACCCCCTATTCTCCAGCCCTGGGTACGCTTCTTAGTAAATTTAAGTTAGTTGATACCTGGCGTAATCTACACCCTACGGTGAGAGACTATTCTTTTTTCTCACCGGTACACGACTCTAATTCGAGAATCGACTTCCTACTTGTATCACAGTCAATAATCAATAGCATTGTGAATGCAGATATTGACATTAGGAATATCTCGGACCATTCTTTGATGGAATGTGAAATACTAGCCCAGGACTCTGATGGGAAGGGACCCAACTGGTCTTTGAATAAACTGTTATTGACTAATGAAGAGGCTCGTCTGAGGATAGAGAAGCAAAAACAGACGTATTTTGACCTCAATGCCAACTGTGGGGTTCCCCAGCCGATTGTTTGGGACGCTTTCAAAGCGGTTATGAGAGGCAATCTCATTTCCCTTGCCTTGGCATGCAATAAAGCTCGTAGGAAAACCACCACTGACCTGACCTTACGTATTGCAGAGCTCCAAAATAAGCACCAGAAATTTGGGGGGGGGGGGACTTTAAGAAAATTAGATCAAGCAAGGAAGTAATTAGAGCTTCTAGAGTCTTCCTCTGTTCAGAAGACATGCATGTATCTTAAGCAAAGATATATAACTAAGTCCTCCAAATCAATCAGATTCTTGAAATTCCATATAGCACAAAATAAATCCTCAAACCCTATTCATGCTATATGTGACTCCAAAGGAGTCCTGCATTCTTCGTCGAAGGAAATTTCAAGGGGTTTTTTTGAATATTACAAAAATCTCTATGATTCTGGAAATCCCAATTGTCAGAATATTGAAACTTATTTAAGATCTATTAATTTCAACTCCATTCTTACAACTGATCATGCAGAATTTCTGGACAGACCTTTTAATTTGACGGAGCTGACTACAGTTCTTTCAAAAGTTAAAAACAATAAAGCCACCGGTAGGGATGGCTTCCCATCAGAATTTTATAAATTATTTAAATCCTCATTATTGAACCCCCTCCTTGAAACTTGCAATACAGTCTTGAAGGAAGGGAAGCTACCCCCCAGTTGGTTGGAGTCCCGAATGATTCTTATCCCCAAACAGGGCAAGGACAAGCTCAATCCGGCTTCTTATCGCCCTATTTCAGTTCTAAACCACGACTTCAAAAATTTTTCAACTTTACTAGCGGAACGGTTAAAAAAAATCATCACACATTATATACACCCCGACCAAGCAGGATTCATACCTGGCCGTTCCATTACGGACAACATCCGCAAATCTTTAAATTTGATACATTAGGCAAAATTGACCACGTCCCCCTCTTTGATTCTTTTGCTAGACGCCGAGAAGGCATTCGATAAGGTGGAGACTATTTAAAAACTTTATTGCAATTTATGAATTTTGGCCCAGGTTTCCTTAGGGCAATAACTGCAATTTACAGTGCCCCATCGACTCAAATACTTACAAACTCCTTTAGATCGGAGGAATTATATTTATTTAGAGGCACCCATCAGGGATGTCCCTTGTCCCCATTATTATTTGCTCTTTCCGTAGAGCCCTTTGCCTCGCTTATTAGGAACTCTCCAGAAATTTCGGGCATCCAAATTGATAAGTCTGAATACAAAATAAGTCTTTTTGCCGACGATATGGTTTTCTATTTAACTAACCCCCTTTCTTCTTTAAGGCACCTCAGAACTAATTTAGATGAATTTAGTAACCACTCTGGCTTTTCTATTAATTTCACCAAGTCAGAAATTTATCCCATTAACCTACCCACAAGTCTCCAGGCACAGATTAAAACTTCTCAACCCTTCAAATGGGTAACCAAAACATGGAGACACCTTGGTATTCAGATCCCATTACACTTGGAAAAACTATATCAAGCCAATTATGGTCCCCTTTGCAGCTCTATGACCGATACTTTAAGAGAATGGTCTAAACTAAACTTTTCATACTAGAGAAAATTGATCTCCTTAAATCTTTTTTATTACCGCGGTTGCTGTTTTTATTTCAAAACTTACCAATTCTGGTACCCAAAAAAGAACTCTCCAAATGGCAATCGCACTGGTCATCCTTTCTGTGGAGCAACCGTAAACCTAGAATTGCTCTATCGCTGTTGGCTAAACCCTATAATATGGGAGGTCTGGCTGCTCCACTAGTGGATAAATACTTTTTGGCCGCACAACTGCGAATTATCGTTTTATATGCTTCCCCATACTCTAACCCGGCATGGGTACAAATTTAAAAGGCTAGCATACCTAACTTACTCTTACATGAGTTCATTTGGTGCTCGAGAGCAGACAGAAGAGAGTATACCATCTCAAACCCTTTTGGGACCAATGGAGGAATGTCATCTCTCCAGCTTCATCACCAGTTATGGCATTCCTAGGCCAATCTTGGTTCCCCCCGGGTAGAGACAAGACTCAATTTAGAATTTGGAGGGAGAATAACATTTTTAAACTCACGGATATTACAATCAATGGGAAATTGTGTTCTCACCCTCAATTGGAAAACAAAATCAAGACCTCTATTCCGTGGTTTCAGTATCTTCAGGTACACCATGCATCGCATCAAGTAATACCTATCGTAATGCACGACAGACCACTAAACCCGGTTGAGAAACTGATAAAAAAGGCATCTCCTCTATTAAAGGTGTTATTTCTTTGTTATATACCCTTTTAAATCAAAATATTTGGAACTGCTCCTCCAACCAGCAAAACAATTGGCAAAAAGACTGTCTAATTTCAATCAATGATGACCAATGGAGTAAGCTCTGGTTATCTCCTTTATTTAAATCCAAATCACTTTATTTTCGACTTCAAAATTATAAAATATTCGCAAGATGGTATGCGACTCCCCATAGACTTTTTAAGGGCAAGGCAAAGGCTGATCCATTATGTTGGAAAGGTTGCGGTCAACTGGGTACATTCGTCCACTGTTGGTGGGAATGTCCGATGGTAAATAAATTCTGGAAATCTATCCTGGAAATAATATCGAAAATAATAGGGGTTAGTATTCCATTTACGCCCGCAGTGGTTCTATTAAATCTATGGCCTGACCAGGAGCTTTCTACCTTAAAGCAGGAACTAGTCGCACTACTTTTACTTGCTGGTAAGATAACTATAGCCACTTATTGGAAACAACCTAATTGCCCCCCACACTCCAGAATTGGTGTAACAAGGTGTGGGATGTACTAATCCATGACAAGATGACAACAACTATAATATTGCTAGATAATGTAAGGGCGGGTGACTGGTTCTTACAAAAATGGTTTGACTTCCTTGAGTACGTGAATAGTGCTGATACCATATTTGGGAAACTACCGGCTAAATATTTGAACTTTATGATTTATTAACCTTTGATTGTCTGTAACCCTCGGCCTAATGACTTACTGGCATTTATACAGCATTTGTTGTATTTGTATCCAAATGCTAACTAGAAATATCTGATGTGACTGTTCATACAAAGTTTTTGTTGTGATTCCCTATGATAGGGAGTGTTATTTGCAAAAAATTCCTTTTTTTCAATAAAATTTAAATTATATAAAAAAAAAAGGTTTCTCCCCTTTGGATTCACCAATGCAGTAATCTGTCCTTGCCTGTCCAGTTAAGTACCAAGATGGCGGCGGCGGTAGAAGCCTAGATGCTAGGGCTCCCGCCAGACGATAATAACTATAGCTAAATAACAGTTAATAACAGACTAACAGCTATAGTCAAACAACAAGCTCAATTAGCAGACTAATACCAACTGGAGAGCCAACTCACAGGTTGCAGGACGGCAGGAGCGGCGGTGCAGGCGGCGACTCTCGGTGCCTGCTGCTACTGCTGGGCGGGCCGACGCTGGAGCGGAGCCGGGAGCGGCCGCAGGCTGGCGTGGAGGAGAGGTCGAACCGACGCCGGAGAGGGCAGTGCAGAGGTCGGGCCGACGCCGAAGAGAGGAGCACGGCGTAGTGCGGGCCAGTGCGACGGGAGGCTTTTGGTGCCGGGGTGCGAGGATTACCGCAGCCGCTCGGGCCAACGTCGGGGTAGAGCCGGGGCGCGGCTGCGGGCTGGCGTAGGAGAGGGGCCGAAGAAAGGACAGTGTGGGTCGGTGTGATGAGGAGGAGGTGGTGAGCAGAGTGTGTAGTGCGGTTGGGGCTGTTGTGAGCAGAGGTGGAAAGTTTCTGGGGTTGGCGGGTTGAACGGAGAAGTGGGTGGTCCCAGGGCGTAGGCCTTGGTGAGCATCCTAGCCTCTGTTCCGTCCTGCCCCCCCCAACAACCCCACTCCCCACTCTCGCTCCTGATCCCGTCCTTACCCTCAGCTCCTTCCCGCCCTTCCCCCCTCCCCCCCCCCCCCCGAGCGAGACCAGCAATAGAGAACAACTGGACGCCCTGACCGTGAAGCCCTATACAGCTCAGATGCCTGATGTGTGGGGGAGAATTGCAGCCATCATCTCCACCCTAAGAAACTCCATCTGAGAACTGTATATAAAAATCGCCCCGCACTTTAAGGTCTACACCTAGGAACTGCCCTGGCACTTTAAACATCGCACCAGCACTTTATGAACGCTGTGATACGTCATAGACATTTATGCACCTTGGCAACCAGTTTTGACTTTTAACATCAGTTAATAATATCTAAGTGCAATATCCCATTCCACCTGCCTGCTTTTAGCCTCAGTTCCCTTTTTCAATTATTAATTGGATTTATTATTAACTTTATTAAGAATTGGTATATTGATTAGCAATCAGGTTATTATGTATTTATCTATTTATTTAAATACATATTGATTGATTATTTAATTGTATTAGCACTTCAGTTTGGATTAGAAGGGGGACTCAATTTTACGATGTGCTAAAAGATTATTAAATTGACTAATCAGTTAGAGAGGGATAAATTGACCCGATTAGATCGTAGTGAGTCAGATAGTTGGGAACTGAGGGTGGAGGGTGGATCGGGGATTATTTGCACTCTGATTTTAGATAACTAGTCAGGGGAGTACGGCCTATTATTGATTATAAGATCATACTGGAACTACACTGCCTCAGGGCAGGCCAAATGTTAGAGAATTGGAAATAGGCTGTGAGGCTCTTGCAAAATTCTTTGCAGACAAAATCACGTCGCTCCGCCAGGACCTGCCCATCACATTGGATACAGTACATGAACTGGAGGCTCCGTGCCTGTCTTCTGGTTTAGTCTTGGATCATTTCGACCCACAGCCTGGAGGAAGTTGACGGAATTCTCTCCTCTGCACGCCCAACAACTTGTGATTTGGACCCGTGCCCCTCTTGGCTGATTAAACCCTGCCTGAGGGAGCTTGGATGTCCTTTACGGTACATCATAAATAGATCCCTCTTGGAGGGGCGCTTTCCAACGCCCGTAAAAGAGGCCCTGGTCCGCCCCCTCCTGAAAAAGATTACAGCAGACCCGGCCGAATTGGCGAACTACCGGCCGGTCTCGAATTTACCGTTTTTAGGTAAAATTATAGAGAGGGCAGTGGCGTTGCAGTTGCAGGGCTTTCTGGATGACGCTTCCGTCCTGGACCCTTGCCAGTCCGGCTTTCGCCCAGGTCTTGGGACGGAGACAGTGCTGGTCGCCTTAGCGGATGACCTCCAGCGGCATCTGGATCGAGGCGGTGTGGCGGTGCTGATGTTGTTAGACCTGTCGGCTGCGTTCGACACGGTCGACCACCGGCTACTGACCCGCCGCCTCGCCGATGTCGGGGTCCGGAGGTTGGCCTTACAATGGCTTTCCTCCTTCCTTGAGGATCGGGGACAAAGGGTGGCAATCGGGGGAGAGCTTTCCCAGAGACGCACACTACATTGTGGGGTGCCTCAGGGAGCAGTTCTATCGCCGATGCTATTTAATATCTACATGCGCACCCTTGCCCAGATTGCCAGGAGGTATGGGCTTGGGTGTCACCAATATGCAGATGACACCCAGCTCTATCTGCTAATGGATGGCCGGCCTGGATGCGTCCCAGGGAATTTGGACCTGGCACTGCAGGCTGTGGCAACTTGGTTAAGACTGAGTGGGCTGAAACCGAATCCAGCGAAGACAGAGGTCCTTTGCTTGGGTCGGGGCGCTCTGGGAGGAGAAATATCTCTCCCGGTTTTCGACGGGGCGCCGCTGACGGCGGCGCACTGGGTCAAAAGCCTGGGAGTTCTACTGGAGCCTTCATTATCAATGGAAGCCCAGATAGCAGCCACAGCCAAGTCAGCCTTTTTTCACCTGAGGCGGGCGAGGCAGCTGGCTCCCTTCCTAGAGCGTCGGGACCTGGCAACAGTGATCCATGCAACGGTCACCTCGAGATTAGATTACTGTAATGCCCTCTACATGGGGCTGCCTCTGTGCCGAACCCGGAAGCTGCAGCTAGTGCAGAACGCGGCCGCTAGACTACTGCTGGGGCTCCCAAAGTGGGAGCACATACGGCCAGGACTGCGTGAACTGCACTGGCTGCCAGTTACTTACCGGATTCGTTATAAAGTGCTGTTCATCACCTTTAAAGCCCTATATGGCCGAGGACCTGCCTACCTTAGGGACCGTCTCTCCCCACATGAACCCCAGAGAGCACTGAGGTCAGCAGGGAAGAACTTGCTGACTATCCCCGGGCCAAAAGAGGTAAAACTTCAAAGCACCCGTAACCGGGCGATTTCTGTTATGGCCCCACAGTTATGGAACCAACTTCCAGAAGAAATGCGAGCCCTGCGGAATTAGAGCAATTCCGCAGGGCCTGCAAAACTAGTTTGTTTCAAATGGCCTTCACAGACTAGAACTGCTAATTAAGTTCGCCATCTAGATAATAGCACAATGTAATTTTACTGTTTTAGAATTTTAATAGTTTTTAATTAATTATGGTTTAAAATGTTGTTTTTGTACTATGTATATTGAACTTTGTTGTTAGCCGCCCTGAGCCTGCTTCGGTGGGGAGGGCGGGATATAAATAAAAGGTATTATTATTATTATTATTATTATTCTACAGCCTGTCCCATTTCCTGCTCCCCTTACCCTCATCGGGCTGCATGGGAGAACAGCTGCCACTGCAGTAAAGGAGGCTGATGGGCCAACAGCTCTTCAGAAAGTTCAGTGTATGATTGTGGTGGTGGGGGGGGGGAGAGTGGTCTCATTCATTGGGATGGTGTTCCTCCCTTAGGGCCATTTCCAAGCCTAATTGTGGAAAGCTGTAGACAGACACTGAGGATTCGAAAGATTATCCCTTGTGTCTCTTTCCACACTTTGCTCATTCAAAACGTTTCTCCCCTGTGTGGGTTCTCTGATGCCTTTGAAGACTGCCACTACGGAAGAATCGCTTTCCACACTCCAAGCATTAAAAAGGCTTCTCCATTGTGTGGGTTCTCTGATGT
Organism: Heteronotia binoei; assembly: GCF_032191835.1. Lineage (NCBI taxonomy): Eukaryota > Metazoa > Chordata > Lepidosauria > Squamata > Gekkonidae > Heteronotia > Heteronotia binoei. The sequence continues at coordinate 7,204,667 of NC_083227.1, read as the reverse complement.
TTTTTTTTTTTTTTAAACTTTAAATTTTTATTAATTTTTCAATGACAATCAATGTTATCATTATACTTTTAACTACCAAACAAACAAAACTTAGAAACGTAAAAAATAAACATCCATATTACATTGGTAAATAAATTTCCTTAAGCTACCTCTAAGTCTTTATAGCCTTGGTTGTCAATGGATGAAACAATATGTAATTTAACTGTTACATAAGGTTTTCAATAATATGAAAAATCAATATATTTCTTTGGAATATATTTCTGAGGCTCTTCTTCTGAATTTATGTATTTAAAGAACGGAAACCATTTTTCAATAAAATTGTTGTTTTTCCGTTGTATCTCCATTGCTTTTATTTGTATTGCTAATTTATCCAGAGCTGCTACTTCCCAAACTTTTGTCAGCCATTGTCGTGCCGTAGGGGACGCATCTCTTTTCCAAAATTGTGCAATCAGTAGCTTTGCCGCCATTAACAAAAGAGTTATTAATTCCTTTCTCAGTTTCGAGAGTTTCAAAGTAGGCCAATAATTTAAAAGAAAAGATTCTGGTGTAAAAGGTATATCATCTGCTGCAATCTTATCAATTATATGTTTAATTTCTCTCCAAAATTTATTAATTTCTGGGCACAGCCACCAACAATGTATGAACGACCCTTCCTGCTTGCAATTTTTCCAACATTCTGAAGTTGGTTTTATGTGAGCCAAAAACAGTTTCTTAGGCGTCAAATACCATCTTGCATACAGTTTATAGTTTTGGAGTTTCAGATTTAAAGAGTATGTGGTGTAGAGTGGGGATTCCCATATAGATTGCCATTGTTCCCGAGAAAAAGATATGCCACAGTCTTTTCCCCAAGCTTTCTGTTGGTTTGTAATGCCAGACCACTCTTTATCATTAATTAAGTTATATATAGTTGACGTTAGTGTTTTGATTCGCTCTGTATTCCTTCTCAGCAGGTTTTCAAAGGTTGTTAGCGGCCTATCAATTAATTCTACAATTCTGGGGTTATGTAAGGTATAATGTATTTGTTGGTACTGAAACCATGGAATTAGTATTTTAAATTGCGTTTCCAATTGTGTTTTAGTAAGCATTTGCCCATTCTTAATGATATTTTGGAATTGGTATATTCCTGCCTCTCTCCAAACCCTAAAATCCCCAAGTGCACGTCCTGGTTTAAACCACGCTTGCCCCAAGAAGCTTGCCATCGGGGAAGTGGATGGTATTAAGATTTTTTTGTACTTATCCCATATTTTTAAAGTCAGGGCCAAGTAAGGGTTATTATGTATAGTAAGGTGTCTGTCTTTAGGAGTGTTCCAAATGGCTTCCCATAGATGGTCATCTGTTAAATATGATGCTTCAATTTTTACCCATGCTTTCGTGCAATCCTTTATTGCATACATTAATATGTTTTTTAGATTTGCAGCTAAATAATATGATTCAAAATTAGGTAAACTCAATCCCCCCTGTTTTGTTGGTCTCGTCATTAAATTAAAATGAAATCTTGGTTTTTTGTTTGACCACAAGAACTTGGAAATAAAGTTTTGTCTGTCTTTAAAGTCCTTTGTTGAAATATAACAAGGTAGATTGTAAAATAGAAACAAATATTTAGGGAGAATGAAGGTTTTAATCATATCAATCTTTTCTAACAAAGTCAAGTTTAATTTGTTCCACTGTTCTAGTTGTATTTTGATGGTACTATCCATTGATTTATAGTTGACATCATAAAGGTCTTGTAAATTTAATGGTATTTGAATACCCAAGTGTCTAATAGATTTTTGAACCCACTTAAACGGAAAAGCGTTTAGTAAGTTTGACTTGGTATTTTGAGATAAGACTATTGGGTATAGCTCAGATTTTGAGTAATTTATTTTAAAACCTGATATTTCCCCGAATTTTTGGATATGATGTACCAGCGATGTGATAGATTGTAATGGGTTTGTAACATAAAAAACTGCGTCATCAGCAAATAAACTCAATTTATACTCTTCATTTCCTACTGAGATGCCTGTTATCAGTTTCTCATTACGTACTGCAAAAGCTAGCGGTTCTATAGAGAGTGCAAATAATATAGGAGACAAGGGACATCCTTGCCTCGTACCCCTATGCAACTCCAAGTCTACAGATCTATAGTTGTTAATGTAAATTTGAGCCTTCGGCTTTGCATATAAAGTTTTAATAGATGTTAAAAATTTCTGACCAAATCCCATATATTGTAATAAAGTATTTAGATACGGGACCTCCACCCTATCAAAGGCTTTCTCTGCGTCGATGGCCAAAAGGACCGATTCTTCTTTTCTTTGTTTCCCCAAAAATATTAAATCTATTGTTTTGCGGATATTGTCCGTTAACGTTCTTGTGGGGATAAAACCTGATTGGTCTATATGTATATAGTCTGTAATGATGTTATTCAATCTATTAGCCATCAGCGCAGAGAAGATTTTAAAATCATTATTCAAAACGGAGATAGGTCTGAATGAGGCTGGATTCTGTTTGTCCTTTCCCGGTTTAGGGATAACTGTAATCCTTGCTTCAGACCAAGTATTAGGCATTTGTCCACTTTGCATGACTGAATTGCAGGTGTAAGCCAGGGGGTCCATCAGTTCTTGTTCAAATGCCTTATAGAATTCTATAGGGATACCATCCCTGCCCGGGGCTTTATTGTTTTTGATGTGTTTGAGGGTTTCAGATAGCTCAAGAGGAGTTATATCATTTTCTAAATATGTCTTATGTTCTGAGGATATTTTAACATTATAATTTATAGAGGTAAGATATTCCTTGATAGTATTTGGGTCTGGGTTCTCTGACTCGTATAGCTTTTGATAGAATTTTTGAAAAACTTGGATTATTTCACTAGTTTTTGTAACTAGGGACCCCTGTTGATTTCGCATATTATGAATAATATAAGAGGCCTTTTTTTGCGTAGTCCTCTGTTTGAGCAATTTTATTGATTTGGGTGTTTTGGTAAAATATTTTTGTTTGAGTATCAATAAGTTCTTTTGTATTTGGGATGTTTCCATTAGTTCCAGCTTTTTACGTTCCTGTTCTAGCTTCCTGAGCAATTTTTTCCCTCCTTTTTTTGCATATTGCTGTTCTATGTGTTTAATGTTATTGGTAAGTTCTAATATTAACGATTGTCTTTCTTTTTTATGGTTGGAGGCTATTGCTATTAGTTGCCCTCTAACAACTGCTTTAAATGCGTCCCACAGTGTCCCTTGTGTTACATCCTTGGTGGTGTTAAATTTGAAGTATTCCCTTATTGCTGCTGAAATTTTTTTACAAATCAATTCATCTTGTAGGAGTAATTTATTCAGTTTCCAATTATAACCCTGTTCATCATCATTTTGGGTGGTGAGTGACCCCACAACCCAAGAGTGATCTGAGATTGTGCGTGGACCTATATCTGCGTCCTGAATTTGATTAGCCATTCTTTTACTCACTAGGAGGTAATCAATTCTCGTGTGGATTTGGTGAACATTGGAGTAGTATGTATATTGCCTAGTGCCTGGATTTAATGTCCGCCATAAGTCCACCAAATTGAATGTGTCTAATATATCTTGTAAACCTGTTGGCTTCAATATTTTTTTCCCTGTCTTGTATGTCCTATCCAATTTGGGGTCCAATATATAATTTAAGTCTGCACCAATTATTATATCTCCCTTCTGGAATTCCGATAGTAGTTGTAGAGTATTCTTCAAAAATTCTTTTTGGTTTACATTTGGGGCGTACAAAGATGCTATTGTTAATGGCTGGCCCTCGATTTCTCCATTAATAAAGATATAGTGACCTCTGGGGTCCGCTTTTACTTTTTGGCATTGAAAGGGTACTGATTTAGATATTAAAATTGCTACCCCTCTAGATTTGGATGTACCTGCTGCCATATAACTTTGATTAAACCAGTTTGAGGACAATAGCTTACCATTTGTATTTTTTAGATGCGTCTCCTGTAGGCACACAATGTTTGCTCTTTCTCTTTGCATCGTGTTGAGTAGCCTCTTACGCTTAACAATATTATTAAGGCCTCTACAATTCCAACTGAGGAGTTTATATGAACGTGTCATCCTCACAACAGTCTACTAAAAAATATAAATAAAAATATTAATCACAACAATTTTCAGTAGTGTTTGAACGCCACACCACCTTACAATACAAATCCTAACTTTAAAACACAACTTTCAAACTTAAACTTCCTAACTAGGAAACCTTTTCAGAGACTCCTCCCCTTAGGGAATACAAACTAGAGCAAAGAAAGCTCTTTCACTGCTTTCTTATCTGAAAAGACAAAAAATCCTATTACCTATTACCCGGGGGCGATGTTCCAAGTTTACTGCGCTTATCCATATATAACCTTGTATATCAAAAAATTCCCTCCTCCCCTCCTATAAAGAGCTATGCAGACTGAATTATATTCCTCTTCTTAGCATAACATTTTATAGATAGCTTTTATGGCTTATAGCATTTTTCCCATGTCACATCTATTGCTAGCTGTGTCTACTCCCATTCACATCTCATTCATACTCGTTTTAGCTAATTTTTTCAACACTCATATCCATCCTTACTCAAATATACCTCTATTTACTTACTCTCCCCTCCTATTCTTCGATGCAATTAAACTTGTACAGAGTAATATTTGAGTTACATTCTACTGCGCAATCAGTAAAGTTCTAGTACAAAACCTGTCTGATTTACTTGTGTAACACTACCCTCTGGTGGTACTGTATGATATTACTTCTAATCATGAAACTTCTTGGGTACATTTAAGATGTGTCTAGTACATATTAAGATAGTGTCTTATTTCTTCTTTTTCTTCTTATAGTTAAGCCCGTTGTCAGATTATTAATAGTTCAAGTGGCCGTAGGAGCTTGTTCTTCTTCTCCCTCTTCTAGTTCTGGACATATGGCTTGTAGGTCTTCCTCGTCCCTTTGAGACAATTTAATACTCAGTTTGTTTAAGAGCAGTTTTCCAGTTTTCAAGTCCGATGCTTTTAGTAAAGCTCCTCCCTTGTACACAATAATGTCTGATACTGGACTCCAACGAAATCTAATGTTTTCATTATATAGTTTAGTCGCGAAAAGCTTCAAGCGTCTCCTTTTTTCCAATGCTTCTGGTGGCAAGTCTAATAGAACCAGGACTCTTTGTCCTTCATGGGTCAGTGTGCCTTTCTTTCTAGCTTCCTGCAGTACTCTTGTTCTCATTGTAGGGTTTAAAAACTGGACCATTATATCCCGCGGTTTTCCTGTCCTTGCCATGGCAGCCGGTCCCAGTCTCATAGCCTTGGCAATCTCCGGAACTGCGCTGTTTTCCCGACCCAGGACCTCCGTCAACCATTTAGTTATAAAGGGTAAAATACCCAGGTTTTCTTCTGCCCCCTCTTTGATCCCTCTGACCTTCAAATTGAGGGCTCTCCATCGGTTTTCAAGTGTTATAATTCTTGTGGTAAGCCTTGCTTCATTGACTTTTATTTGTTTCATTTCGGTCTGCAAAGCAAGTGAGGCTTCTGCATTGCGATCCGCCATTTTGGAAGTTATTTCCAAGTCGCTTGCCAGTTCTTCAACTTTTTTATTTATGGGGTCTATCCAAGACTTCATTGACTCCTTAAAGAAAGTATGAATGTCTTCTTTTAATTGCATTAAGTCCTTTTTTGTTATCGGAGTCTCGTCAGTATTTAAGTGCTCTATCTCGGAAGGGCTCTGTCTTGCCGCCATATCTGGGTTCGCTTGATTTTCCCGCCCCGGTGAGGAGGTAGGAGAAAAAAACTTCCTTACCGTCTGGGGCGTCCCTTTCGTTTTTGCTTTTGGTGTTTCTGAAGCCTTGGATTTGTTTTTTAATGTTTTTCCCATTTGGAGCTGCTTTTCCCATCCGCGGTTTTACAGCAGGGCCGGGATTTCGGAGGGAAGGATCGGAGCAGTACTAAAATGCGTCCACCATGTTCGGCGACGCTCCGCCTCCTTCTCTGATGTTTTTGAAGATTGATACTCTGACTGAATCTCTTTCCACACTCTGAGCATTCAAAAGGCTTCTCTCCTGTGTAGGTCTTCTGATGACGTTGAAGACTGCCACTCATACCAAATCTCTGTCCAAACTTTGAGCACTCGAAAGGTTTCTCCGATGCTTTTGAAGATTGTCACTCCACATGAATCTCTTTCCACACTCTGAGCATTCAAAAGGCTTCTCCCCTGTGTAGGTTCGCTGATGCTTTTGAAGATGGCTGCTCATACTAAATCTCGTTCCACACTCCCAGCATTCAAAAGGCTTCTCCCCTATGTGGGTTCTCTGATGCGTTTGAAGATTGCCACTCTGACTGAATCTCTTTCCACACTCTGAGCATTCAAAAGGCTTCTCCCCTGTGTGGGTTCTCTGATGCTTTTGAAGACTGCCACGCCACATGAATCTCTTTCCACACTCCAAGCATTCAAAAGGCTTCTCCCCTGTGTGGGTTCTCTGATGATATTGAAGATTGCCACTCTGACTGAATCTCTTTCCACACTCTGAGCATTCAAAAGGCTTCTACCCTGTGTGGATTCTCTGATGATTTTGAAGACTGCCACTCTGACTGAATCTCTTTCCACACTCCAAGCATTCAAAAGGCTTCTCCCCTGTGTGGGTTCTCTGATGATATTGAAGATTGCCACTCTGACTGAATCTCTTTCCACACTCTGAGCATTCAAAAGGCTTCTCCCCTGTGTGAGTTCTCTGATGATATTGAAGATTGCCACTCTGACTGAATCTCTTTCCACACTCTGAGCATTCAAAAGGCTTCTCCCCTGTGTGGGTTCTCTGATGCCTTTGAAGACTGCCACTCAGACTGAATCTCTTTCCACACTCTGAGCATTCAAAATCCTTCTCCCCTGTGTGGGTTCTTTTATGCTTTTGTAGATCACTACTCGTACTAAATCTCTTTCCACACTCCCAGCATTCAAAAGGCTTATCCCCTGTGTGGGTTCTCTGATGCTCTTGAAGATTGCCGCTCCGATTGAATCTCTTTCCACACTCTGAGCATTCAAAAGGCTTCTCCCCTGTGTGGGTTCTTTGATGATTTTGAAGACTGCCACTCTCACTGAATCTCTTTCCACACACTGAGCATTCAAAAGGCTTCTCCCCTGTGTGGGTTCTCTGATGCCTTTGAAGACTGCCACTCTGACTGAATCTCTTTCCACACTCCAAGCATTCAAAAGGCTTCTCCCCTGTGTGAGTTCTCTGATGATATTGAAGATTGCCACTCTGATTGAATCTCTGTCCACACTCTGAGCATTCAAAAGGCTTCTCCCCTGTGTGGGTTCTCTGATGCCTTTGAAGATTGCCACTCCACATGAATCTCTTTCCACACTCTGAGCATTCAAAAGGCTTCTCCCCTTTGTGGATCTTCTGATGACGTTGAAGACTGCCACTCATACCAAATCTCTGTCCACACTTTGAGCACTCAAAAGGTTTCTCCCTTGTGTGGGTTCTCTGATGCCTTTGAAGATGGCCATTCATACTAAATCTCATTCCACACTTCAAGCATTCAAAAAGCTTCTCCCCTATGTGGGTCTCCTGATGATATTGAAGACTGCCACTCTGACTGAATCTCTTTCCACACACTGAGCATTCAAAAGGTTTCTCCCCTGTATGGGCTTTCTGATGCTGTTGAATATTACTACTGAGACTGAATTTATATCTGATCTCTGAGTATTCAGGTGTCCCCTGTTTCTTTATTCTTTGATGCGCATGAAGCTGTGATCTATTTCTGAAATCCTTTCTGCACTGAATAGATTTGCTTGCTTTCATTTTCCTGTGCTTTGGAAAATGTATATTCCACTGTCTTCCGTCATGCTTCTTTGCCATACAGCTACCTTTCTTTCTCTGCACTCTGATTTGATTCCTGACATTTTCGTTCAAGTCTTCATTTTTAACTCTATCTGGCATTTCCTGATGAAGTTTCTCACCCTCCTCATTCCTCAGATCATCCTCTGCTGGAATAAAGAGAGAGAAACTGTTAGCACTTGGGAAGGCTGGTAAGATCCAAAGGCATCTATGGGACTGCAGGAGGAAAGGACTGATGGGCCTTTGGCTTCATCCAGCTGGACTGATCTTAGCCACCCCTTCACCTTCCCCCAAGAATATCTGGTATTTAAGGATACCTCCCCCACCCATGAAGAACTTCAGCTGAACTCTTGCCCAGAAGGAGCTTCTGAGCCTCCAGATTAAGGCCTCCCTCCCTCCTTACCCACCGGCCTCTATGATTGTACCAGACCAAATGTGGCTCAGAAGGGAATCAGGAATCTCCTATGGTTACTTCTGGCCTGTTCTCCTGACATAAGATTGAAGGTCACTCACTCTGAACCAACTCATTTGGGAAGGAAATATGCTCTTCGGAGCCTCTAGAACAGCGTTTCCCAAACTTTTCCCGCTGTGGCCCGGTTATTTTTACTTCTCCTTCGTGGCCCACTAAAATTTGGGGGTGGAGCCAGGAGACAGGAAATGATGTACAAACAAGCCTAAAACTATTGCAATGTTTTGTTTAGGAAAAGTAGGAGAATAGTGGGATTTTGCAATGCAATTTTTAAAATAAAACATCAAGAAAAAGCACAAGGATCACACAGCAGAAAACTACAAATATAAAATGCTCTCAGCCTGGGAAAACATGAAATGGCAGGGGGTGGGAAGGAGAGAGGGGAGGGAGGGAGAGAGAGAGAGAGAGAGAAAGGAAAACATGCAATGGCAGGCTGGGAAAACATGAAATGGCAGGGCATTTCAAGCTTCTTCCCCCCCCCCCCACTCTACTCAGATTAGCAATGGCAAGGAAGGGAGGGAGACAGAGGAAAAGACTAACTGACAGAGAGAGAGAGAGAGAGAGAGAGAGAGGAACGGGATTGGGAAATAAAGCAAATAGGGAAAAAGAAAGACTGACTGACAGACAGACAGACAGAAAAAAAGAAAGGGAGGGAAGGGGTGAGAGTTGGAAACAGAGAAAAAGGAATGAGAAAGGAAGGAAAAGGGAGGGAAGGAGTGAAAGAAAGGAGGGACAAAAGGAAGAAAGAAAGAAAAAAAGAAAAAGAATAATGGAAAGAAATGGGATGGGAGCAACTCACCTTTAAACTGCTGACTCCAGCAGCACAAGCAGGCCTGGGTCCCCTGACCTCCGCTGGCCAAGGGAAGTTCCTAGTTCCCCCCCTCCGCCTCCTCCTCCCTCCCTCCCCCCGGTCAGTTTCAGGCTGCTTAAGGCACTCCTCCCCCTCCCCCGGTCGGTGGGGAAACAAGCGCTGAGCTCTCAGCGCGGTGCAGGCTGGCAGCAGGTTGAACGTATGTCTGAAAAGGCCACCACTGCTGCTCTCTCCCCCGCACATCCTGGATGGGAAGGAAGCGTGGGGGAGGGAGCAGCGGCGGCCTTTTCAGTTGTTTGTTTAACCTCCTCCCGCGCTGAGTGAGAGTTCAGCTCTGTTTTCCGTCGGGGGGAGGGAAGGTGCGCCTTAACCAGCCTGAAACTGAGCTGAGGGGTGAGGGCGGAAAGGAGGAGTCATGAGGGGGGCACAATGCTGCGGGGAGGAGGCGCGGGGGGCGGTGATGGCAGGCCATCGGTGGCCCCACGGCATGGCACTGAGGCCGGCGTGGCCCAGTGCCAGGTCCCGATCCTGCTGTTGGGAAACGCCGCTCTAGAAGAACCCTGCAATCTATCTTCGAATGCAAGGCTGTTCTCTTTCTCCGCCAGTTTCTCTTATACTTTTGGCTTTTTTTGCAGAGAGAGAGGGAGACAGAGAGAGAGACAGTCTTACATGGGGAAGGAAAGAAATTAAAGACTAAAGATTCTTCTGGAAGGTCAGCACCACAGTCCAGATCAAAGCCCGGAATCAGAACCAGTATATGCAGAATGGCATAGAATCCTAGTTCCCCCAAGGGTTACAGGTATTGTGACGTGCTCTGGTGTGATATGTGGGTGTTCACAATTTGAGCCTCACTGCAGTTAACATCATCATTTCTTTCGAGGCCAGATCCCAGAATGCGGTCATTGGTTAATCGTAAGAACCTTTATTCTGTTCTGCAAACAGGAGGGTGAGGGGATGAGGATGCTCGGGGGTGGCCCGATGCCCCATGGCTCCCTAGGCAGACTTGCTGCCTGGCGTCCTCCCCAAAGCACGGCCCCCCCGTGGCTCTGTGCTCCCCTCAGAGTTCCGTGCCCCCCCTCCCTGCCGAGACTCCTTCTCTTCCCAAGAGAAGGAGGCGGAGACAAAACAGTGCTTGGCCCCCTTCCAGTCTACTTCCCATCCCAACTGTGACAAGTAGTGGGACCAAGAGAAATTGCCAGCGTCCGACACTGGTGTTATGCAACGGCAGGTCTATAAATAATAAGACCGAGACCATTAGGGACTTCCTGCTTCGGCAGGACGCTGACCTGGCTTGCGTGACCGAGACCTGGGTTCAAGAGGGGGAGACGACGGCACTCTCCCAGATGACCCCCCCAGGTTACTCGGTCTTTCACCAGTCGCAGATTAGCGGGCGGGGGGGCGGTACTCATATGGGAGGGTTACTCCTTCCGGGCTCTCCCAGCCCCAAAGACCGATGGTGTTGAGTGCGTCGGCCTTGCGTGGGATGTCGGGGAGAGGTTGGCGATCTGGCTGGTGTACCGTCCACCTAACGCACCGGCCAGCGCCTTACCATCCCTGATGGAGGCGGTGTCCGGCTGGGCGCTGGAGTACCCAGGGCTCTTGGTCCTGGGTGACTTCAATGTCCACGCCGATGACGCGGCCTCACTCAGGCGATGTACCTAGTGTCTTCCATGGCGACACTGGGACTCGCCCAATTTGTCACGACTCCCACACACCAGGCTGGGCACACATTAGATCTGATCTTTGCGACCGGGATTCAAGTGAACGAAATCGCAACTGAGGCGATACCATGGTCGGATCACTTAGCCCTCAAGGCTCGTATGGAGACGCTACCACAACCCTGTAAGGGCGAAGAGCCTATTTTGGCTCGCCCACAGAGCCTGATGGACCCGGAATGGTTCCAAACGGCTCTTTGGGATCCTTGGCCCCCTTGCGATTCCCTTGATGCCCTGGTTGATGCCTGGCAAGATCGGCTATCCGGGGCAATCAACGAGATCGCACCCCGACGTCCTCGTTCAAGGCTGGCTCCCTGGTATACCTCGGAGCTACGCCGGTTGAAACAAGGACTCCGACGACTAGAGAGGCAGTGGCGGCGCACTCGTGGCAAAGCGGCGAGAACATCTTACAGAACGTTTATGAGGTCTTATGAGATGGCAGTCAAGGCCACGAAGAAGAAGTACTTTGCGGCCAAGATTGCGTCTGCAAATTCGCGCCCGACACAATTATTTAAAATAATTGGACATTTAACTACATTGCCCCAGGGCAGACCAAACATTAGAGAATTAGAAATAGGCTGCGAGGCTTTTGCAAAATTTTTTGCAGACAAAATCATGTCACTCCGCCAGGACCTGCCCATCACTTTGGATACAGTACATGAGCCCGAGGCCCCGTGCCTGTCTTCCGATTTAACTCTGGATCACTTCGAGCCGCTCAGCCTGGAGGAAGTTGACGGAATCCTCTCCTCTGCGCGCCCTACAACTTGTGATTTGGACCCATGCCCCTCCTGGCTAATTAAATCCTGCCTGAGGGAGCTTGAATGTCCTTTACGGGACATCATAAATAGATCCCTCTCGGAGGGGTGCTTTCCATCACCTCTAAAAGAGGCTTTGGTCCGTCCCCTCTTGAAAAAAAGTACAGCAGATCCGGCCGAATTGGCAAACTACCAACTGGTCTCTAATTTACCGTTTTTAGGTGAAATCATAGAGAGGGCAGTGGTGTCACAGTTGAAGCTTTCTGGATGACGCTTCCATCCTAGACCCTTGCCAGTCCGGCTTTCGCCCGGGTTATGGGACGGAGACAGTACTGGTCACCCTGGTAGATGATCTCCAACGGCACCTGGATCGGGGCGGTGTGGCGTTGCTGATGTTGCTGGACCTGTCGGCCACGTTCGACATGGTCTACCATCGGCTACTAAACCACCGCCTCGCCGATGTAGGAGTGGGGGGGTCTGCCTTACAATGGCTTTCCTCCTTCCTCGAGGATCGGGGACAAAGGGTGGCAATTGGGGGAGAGCGGTCCCAGAGGCTCACACTGGACTGTGGAGTGCCTCAGGGGGCAGTTCTCTCACCAATGTTATTTAATATCTATATGCGCCCCCTTGCCCAGATTGCCAGGAGGCATGGACTTGGGTGCCATCAATATGCAGATGACACCCAACTCTATCTGCTAATGGACGGCCGGCCTGACTGCGTCCCAGAGAATTTAGACTGGGCCCTGCAGGATATGGCAACCTAGTTGAGGAAGAGCGGGCCGAAACTGAATCCAGTGAAGACAGAAGTCCTTTGTCTAGGTCGGGGCGCTCGGGGAGGGGAAATACCTCTCCCGGTCTTCGACGGGGCGCCGCTGAAAGCGGCGCACCGGATTAGGAGCCTGGGAGTTTTACTGGAGCCTTCATTATCAATGGAGGCCCAGATTGCAGCCACTGCCAAGTCAGCCTTTTTCCATCTAAGACGGGCAAAGCAGTTGGCTCCCTTCCTAGAGCGCCAAGATCTGGCAATGGTGCTTCATGCAACGGTCACCTCGAGACTGGATTACTGTAATGCGGCTGCCTCTGTACCGAACCCGGAAGCTGCAGCTGGTGCAGAATGCAGCAGTTAGACTGTTGTTGGGCTTCCTAAATGGGAGCACATACAGCCTGGACTGCGTGAACTGCACTGGCTTCCAGTTATATACCGGGTTCGTTACAAAGTGCTGGTCATTACCTTTAAAGCCCTATATGGTCGAGGACCTGTCTACCTTAGGGACCGTCTCTCCCCATATGAACCCCAGAGAGCACTGAGGTCAGCCGGGAAAAACTTGTTGACTATTCCCAGACCAAGAGAGGTAAAGCTGCAAAGTATCCGTAACCGGGGCCTTTTCCTCTATAGCCCCGAGCCTATGGAACCAACTTCTAGAGGAAATGCGGGCCCTGCGGGACCTTGAAGAGTTCCGCAGGGCCTGCAAGACCTTCCTCTTCCGACTGGCTTTCGCTGATGAAAAAGGAAACTGCTAAGGAAAACCGCCATCATAAAAAGCAAACATAGCATTAGCATATGAACATATGAAGCTGCCTTATACTGAATCAGACCTTTGGTCCATCAAAGTCAGTATTGTCTTCTCAGACTGGCAGCGGCTCTCCAGGGTCTCAAGCTGAGGTTTTTCACACCTCTTTGCCTGAACCCTTTTTTGGAGATGCCAGGGATTGAACCTGGGACCTTCTGCTTCCCAACCAGATGCTCCACCACTGAGCCACCATCCCTCCCCCACTTTTACTAATTTAATTTAATTTAATTTTTAAAACTTAATCAGTATTTTAATTAAAATGTCCATAATGTTTAAATGTAATTTTATTTATTTCTGTATAACTAAAACTTGAATTATGCCGTTAGCCGCCCTGAGCCTGCTCCGGCAGGGAGGGCGGGATACAAATAAAATTTTGTTGTTGTTGTTGTTGTCTCCGTTCCCCACCTCATGTCGATTTCAATGCCAGAACTGGCTCTAGCTCCACGTTCCGGCTATTTAAAGCCCTCCCTCCGTCGATCACTTGATCAGCAGGTAAAACCGCACCACAGGTTCGTGCTCACAATCTGTCAGGATGAGCGTCATGAAAGGGCGGCCCCACTGCCGCTGACTCCTCCCCTCTCCACTTCCTGAATGGGAGAGGCATTGAAATTGACAAGGGGTAGGGAAGGACGGGAGGAGTTGGCGGGGGGGCAATGTAGGCGTTAGCCTTGGGGGAGAGGGGAGGCCAAATTTGCCGCCCCCACCCTGCTGGCACCCTAGGCAACCGCCCAGTTTGCCTAGTGGGGGAGCCGGCCCTGCGGATGCTGCTGACAGTCTCTGGAAAATTCCATCCAGCAGGACCTTTGATTGGGTCATTCATACCACCTGATCCTAGAAACTATAATATGGGCATGGATGAGAGGGAAGCCAGGCTAACTTTATGCTCCTGGGATGCTAGTACACCTGGATGTTTCCTTGCTGCACCATGATGAATACATCTCTCTGGAGTACATTAGGCTCCAGTTGCAATACTGATGCTGCAACAAAGAGTGCCGTTTAGGTGCTTCCGATCTTAGACAGAATAGTTGGCTTTTTTTTGTTTTACTGTTGCTGAGCTGCAGAAACTGTGCTGTTTTGGGATGTGTTATCTTTAAAACCTTAATATACTTTATTTTTAAAAGGAGTCTGTTTTACTTGTGTGAAGCCAGTGAATCGGGTGTTGCTCAAGTACAAAGAGAAGTGACCCAGGGGGACCCAGGCTTTGATCCTTCACAGGATCATTTCCAGATCACAGGCAGAGCAAATGAAATCCTATCCAGAGGGAAGGGAGTGTTATGAAGGCTGGAAACAGAGCAAGAAGGATCTGAACCCTCCCAGAGTCCTTCTGAGGGACTCTCATCCCCTTTGTCTCAGGTCAACATACCTTCTCTGGCTTGGGGGATGGCCACAACACTGGCCTCAGTCGCCCATCTGCAAGAAGACCCACCTGGACACATGAAGTGGCCTTAGGCTGAATCAGACCCTCGGCCCACTGAAGTAAGTAGCCTCAAGTCAGCAGCAGTTTCCCAGGGTCTCAGGCAGACTTTTCCCAATCACCTCCTACCTGATCCTTTTCCCTGGAGTTCTGGGGGATGGTCCTGGGACCTTCCTTAGGAGGTGGGGAGCTCTTCTTCTTTGGGGGGTTTTAAAAAGAGGAGAGGACTCACAATGAGGGCAGGAAGCTACCAGCTGGACATGAGGAAAAACTTTCCATAGTAAGATTTGTAGAATCAGCTACCCCGAGAAGAGGTGAGTTCCCCCTCCCTGGCAGACTTTAAGCAGTGGCTGGACAAACACTCATCAGGGATGTTAATCAAGGCTGATCCTGCATTGAACAGGGGGCTGGATTAGATGGCCTCTATGGCCCCTTCCAACTCTGTGATCCTGGGAGTCTAACAGAGGCTAGACGACCACCTGACACCAATGTTGATTCGGTCAACTTAGGCAGACAACGGGAGGGTGGAAGCGAAGGACTGCATCAGTGCTTCATTCTTGTGGCTCTTTCTTATGTGCCCAAGGAAATGCGACTGCCACTTTGGAGTCAGGAAGCAATTTTAGCCAAGGAACCTGGGACCTTTTGCATGCTCTTCCAGGGAGCTGTAGCCCCGCCCCAAGAGGTGGGAAGGGGGTCAAAATGATGCATCACTATTCAATATTTGGATTCATTCCACCTCACAAGGGCAGCAAGTTGCACCTTTGGCACCTAGGAAAGATCCTTACCCAGAGAGGCCACGTTCCCATAGTTCTCCAGCATGACTTCCCTGTACAGAGCTCTTTGTCCCGGATCCAGCAGGGCCCACTCTGCCTCCGTGAATGAGACGGACACCTCCTCCAAGGAAAAGGGACCCTGAAAGAAAAAGAAGATTCCCTCCTCTTCAGAGATCTCACCCTGGAAGGGAGTCGTCTGGGAAGGTAGAAAATAAGGCTTGGGATGGGTAAATTCAACAGCATTCAAAGGATCTCTCTCAAGGACCCCTTGCAGAAACTGAAGGAGTAAAAGCTCCCCTGAGAATGGAGGAGGGACCCAGGCTGTGCCTCCCCGCTCATCTCTCCTACCTGGGTTGGAGGTGCAGCGACTGTTCCCACACCTTGGAAAAGACAACGGCTCAACAGCATCTCTTCACTGCCTGTTCCTGAGACAAGGGAGGGAGGGAGGGTGTTTGCTTGTTTGCTTCCTGGTTCACACACACACTATTCTCAGGGTTGTGAAAACTTCTGCTATCTACACTCAACTTGTTTTTAAAATACTTTATACTACATTCTGAGAGAGGCAGAAGAGAAGCACCAGGGACCTCTGAGCCTAAGGAATTATAAATACTGTCAATGGATTTCAGACTTCTGTCAGAATTGCGCTTGCTCTACAAGGAGGGAAATGAGGAGTGGAAACGCAATAGCATGAGATAGCACCATCCTGTTGGACCAGACATGACTAGAACAATTCTGGGGACTGGAGGGTCATAGGAATGAGCTTTCAGAGTGTCTCTGGGGCATGCTGAATTGGAGGTTTTATGTATTGTTACTGTAGCGTTTTAATGCTGTAAACCGCTTTGAGCCCGCCTTGCAGGATAGGGCGGGGTATAAATCGCAAATTAAATTTAAATTAAATTAAACCAGGTTGTCAGCCTGACACAATCTCAGCATGACATCATATCTGTCCCAAATCCTACCCCAAGACCCTCCCCAAAGCGCCTGCAAGTGCTAAGGCACATTCTGCCATCCCTACTCCGCTCCCTGCGACCCACAGCAGCCCCCCAGATGACCCTCCAAGCACAGGCACAGAAGGAAAATGTCCCCATGATTATTGTCCCCCAGGGAGTGGTTTCAGAGCTCTGCTCCCCCAGAAGGTGGAGGCTCCCTTTCGAGGTTTGCCTGCCTTCCCCTCCCCAGGGAATCTGAGACCTCTTAGGGAAGGAAGGTAAGAGATGAATTTTTAAAGTTATGAAATAAATGGTCCTCCAGGAGTTTGTCTGATCTTTTAGAGACATCACAGTGTGTGGCTACTGAGTGCCACCAATTATCTCTGTTTGCCTATAGAAATATGTATTTCCCCCCAAGACCTGATCTCTCTACCCATCACATTCACAGGCTCCCCAGGCACAAGGAGTCCTTACCACAGGAGAGGGCATCTTGGGCACGCTCCACCGCCTGCACCCTCTGCCCCTGCTCCAAGGAAGCTCCTTCTGCCTCAGGGATTGCAGCTTCCATCTCCAAAGGTGGTCCCCGCATCTGAAACAGCAGCAAGGGAGAGGGGTAAGAGATGGAATGGAAAAGAGACCAAGGAATGGATCCTGCCCCACTCCAAGACTCTGCACCCTTCTATCAGCAGATCTGATGAGTTATCTGCAGGAGTCAGAAATAATGTGAGATATTGTTGCTTCAATTAGACACACCTGGAGGGAATCCCCTCACCTGTTCTGCCTGCCTCTTCTCCTCTGCCTGGCTCAGGAGGAAACCTTCGGCCAGGGCCACCGCCTGGGAACTGGTCTCCGGCCCACATCCTCTGACCCAGCACTGGATTTCCTGGGGCAGGAGAGTCAGGAACTGCTCCAGGATCACCAGGTCCAGGATCTGCTTCTTGGTGTGCTTCTCTGGCTTCAGCCACTGGCTGCAAAGTAAATGGAGCTGGCTGCAAACCTCTCGGGGCCCATCAGCCTCATGGTAGCGGAACTGCCGGAAGAATTGGTAACATACTTCTGAAGTCAGAGTGATCTTAGCCATGACCTCTGGCACAGCCCTTTCCCAGAATTCAACACCACTCGCAGCTGGGGTGGGATCGGGGCCTTCGCTTGCTCTCTTGCCAGTTCCAGGTCCTTCTGGGTCTTGCTGTTCCATCTCCTTCCCCTTCTCTTGGGCCACCTTTGTCTCTGAAAAGTTGTCTTTATTCTGAAGAGGGGCTTCTCCTTGGGGGGACAGAGAGAGACAAACAGGAGTGTGTCAGAAGGAAAATACATACAGTATATACACACACACAAATATGCAGCTACATAGATGCACTTATAAATACAACCTCCACTCCCAAAAAGAAGCAGGGAATGTACCACAAGTCCTTCATCCAGAGAATTCTCAGAGTTTTCTCCTGGCCCTGTATTCCAGCTCACCCTGAAAGAAGGACCATTTTTCAGAGTCCAGAGTGTCTGGAATAAAGCCTACGCCAAGACTTTGAACACCTTTGCATGGCTTCTAAGTATCTCAGTGGTGGAGATGGTAGTTGGGGGAGAGTCAGCCAAAATGTGACCAGCCAATCAGCATGAATGATTCAATAAATGTGATCCCATCTGGGATTCCTATCTGGACTTCCTGACCCCGCCCCCCCCCCCCAAAGGCAGGCTATATATTCTTGTCGGCATCTCCCTTAACAAGATCTGAACCCTCCCCTCCTGGGACTGGGCCCTGGTGCTTCTCCCTGCTGTGCTGCCTGGGGGTCTGTGCCTCTCTCACCTGGCAAAAGGATGCCCTTCCGCCCACCCAAGCCCCAGTGCAGGAGGGAGGATCTGGCATTGTGTTACGGCTGCCTCTGTCAAGTGAGCCATGGAGGGATGGGCAGGAGTGATGCGTTTGGGCAGGTGTGTTCTCTGCCTGTGTGCCCACTTTGCAAAACACTGCTGCAGGCGGGGACTAGAACCCACATCTGTGGATCTCCTTGGTGTGTATTCATGACACAATCCTCATAGTGATGGATTTTTGTGCGGCATTTGTTCCTCCTGGCCCTGTATATTTTGGGGGTGTGGCCCCATCTGCATGCTCCACCCCTGTCTGCCTGTCAGGTGACCCATCTAATAGCCAGTTTGGTGTAATGGTTAAGTGTGCGGACTCTTATCTGGGAGAACCGGGTTTGATTCCCCACTCCTCCACTTGCACCTGCTGGAATGGCCTTGGGTCAGCCATAGCTCTGGCAGAGGTTGTCCTTGAAAGGGCAGCTGCTGGGAGAGCCCTCTCAGCCCCACCCACCTCACAGGGTGTCTGTTGTGGGGGAGGAAGGTAAAGGAGATTGTGAGCCGCTCTGAGACTCTTCGGAGTGGAGGGCAGGATAGAAATCCAATATCTTCTAATACTCTGATTGGTGGGCGTGGGTGGTGTCTCTATGAGCACCCATGGAGTTGCTAGGCACTCTCCACCTTAGCAACAGAGGTATCTAAACGTTCCTCTCCTCTGCTTGGCAGGCCGTGGATCCCTGCTGGCAGCCTGAGTCCCACACTGGGCCCGTATCAGGGGCTTAGGATGAACAAAACTGATGCCTCACAGAGTTACCAACCTCTAGGTGGCTGAAGCCAAAAAACAATAAACTATGCTGAAGAAATAACCGACAAAGTTTACTACAGTGCCAAAGAAATTCCTGAGAAATTTACCCCTGCCGTCCTCACAAAGTTCCCACTTTGCAGTGATATCGACATATGAAACTGAGCAGTCTGTTTGCAATCTCTTTATTCAAGAAATGCAGGATCAGCCCAAGCACTTTCCCCCTGCTCTGGTGAGAGGCCGAGAAGACGCTTGCCCTTCAAGAGGCATTTAGGGCACTTCATATCGTGAACTGTGCAATGGATCTATGCATGAAGAGAAGGGGGCTCATTTATTGATGACTGAACATAAGAAATAATATTTGGGTCTGTAGTAAAATGTGCTAGCTTTGTATTCACGGTAATTGATTATGGGGGCTTTAGCTCTATCCCTGAATCCCTTGGTTTGTAACGGCCAGGTAGGGCCTGAAGTTCTCCCAGAATTAGAACTCACCTCCAAGGGACAGAGATCAGTTCCCTGGAAGAAAATGGCTACACGGGAGGGAGCTGGCCATCCTCGGAAAGCCATGGCTTGGCCTGATCCCTGCCCGCCTCCCTAGAAAGGACAGAGCCCGGCTGCAGCCCCACACACACCCCCCTTCAAGGGCTTGCTGCGTCCCCGGGGAGAAGCCCTGGCTTTGCAGCCCCAGAGAGACAGAAGCAGAAAGAGAGGAACAGTCCCTGCCTGGGGCTGCACAGGAAGCTTTCCTCCCTGCCTCTGCACCATCCCCCGCCCAGCTGCATCATTACAGAGCGCCGATGGGTGAAGTCAGCCAGGCTGAAGGGTAGCCCGGAAGCCTCTGCCATGTCTCTGCAGCTCGGAAAGGACTAAAGCAGCAGAGCTGTTTGCTAGAGAGGCTGAGCAAGGAGTGGGAGGGAGGGCTCCGTGGACTTCCCTTCCCAGGTCCTCCCTCTGCAGAAATTCCCCACCAACTTAGCACAGCCCTGGTTTGGCATGCATGATCCCCGCTCCTCCCCTCCTCCTCCGGCTTACTTTTAAGTAATCTTTTCCAGGCTCCAGCTGCGCTGCTTTTCTTCGCTTCAGCTTCTCTGCAGCGCGTCCTGTTCCCTTGCCCAAGTTCGGAAGCAAACTCCTTCCTCTGCGCATGGCATGCGTGCACAGGCAAGGAAAGCAAGCTAGACCCCCTCCTTTTTTCCGCCCCCCCCCTTGCATTTCTTGCTGGGCCTCTCTAGCCAATGGCTTTCTGGCCTTAACCCTTTCGGTGCTGCAGAGGAACCCAACCTGTGCCTTCCTGTCCTCTCCAGGAGGAGCCAGGCTGCCATCTGCAGCGCTGCTCCATGGGGCTGCTCGGGAGTAACTCTGCAGGGGGCTGCATGCCCGGAGGATCCAGGGAAAGGAGGCTGGAGCTGAATCGCAGCAGCTCCTTAGAATAAGGACCGCAGAAGAACCGGGGTGGGGGAGAGGAGGCGCACCGGGCTTGCTCTTAAATGGACGAGGAAGCGTTTTTCTGTCGGCCTCCCCCCCACTGGACCTCAGATGGGGAGGGGGGCTGGGAAGGCGGGGTTTGGGGACAGGATGGGCTCATTCAATAGGGCTCTGATGCCACCACCGAGTCCCCCCTCCGAAGCCGCCCTTTCCTTTCCTGCAGTCTGGAGATGCGCTCTTGTTAGGGCAGGTCTCCAGGCCCTCCCTGGAGGTTGGCAATCCTGTCCCAATCGAGGCAAAAGAAACCAGTGGTAGCCCCCCCCCCCAATCCTCCCCCAGCTGCCCCCTGCCTTTCCCAGCCCCCCTCCCTCCCGGGTCTCCAGCCGGGCCCTGCAAGAAGCGCCACCCCAGCAGGACCCACAAGCAGGCTGCAAGGAAGCGCCAGCAAAAGGGGGGGGGGGTTTGTGTGGCAAGGATGCTGTGGCCTTTTGGTCCTTCAGCGTAAGGGGAAGCCTCGTTTTTCTTTCATTCACCCTCTCACACTCAAAAACACAACTTTCTCTCTCTCTCTCTCTCTTTTTTTGCATTTTTATGTCCTGTGTGTTGGTGTCCTTTGCAAGTGTTGTGCGTTTACAGTTTCTCCGGTGGAAAAAGAATCTTCTTGTTGTCTCAGAGGCACAATTCAGTTTCTTAATGTGACTGGACTCTTAAGGAGCCCTTGCTGGGAACTAACTCCCCACCCCCGTCTTTTCTAGTACCTGTAAAGCTTGAAGAAGTTACATAAGAACATAAGAGAAGCCATGTTGGATCAGGCCAATGGCCCATCCAGTCCAACACTCTGTCACACAGTGGCAAAAAAATTTATATATACACACACACTGTGGCTAATAGCCACTGATGGACCTCTGCTCCATATTTTTATCTAAACCCCTCTTGAAGGTGGCTATGCTTGTAGCCACCACACCTCCTGTGGCAGTGAATTCCACATGTTAAAGAAGTACTTCCTTTTATCCGTTTTAACCTGTCTGCTCAGCAATTTCATCGAATGCCCACGAGTTCTTGTATTGTGAGAAAGGGAGAAAAGTACTTCTTTCTCTACTTTCTCCATTCCATTATCTTGTAAACCTCTATCATGTCACCCCGCAGTCGACATTTCTCTAAAGAGTCCCAAGCGTTTCAACCTTTCTTCATAGGGAAAGTGTTCCAGCCCTTTAATCATTCTAGTTGCCCTTTTCTGGACTTTCTCCAATGCTATAATATCCTTTTTGAGGTGCGGCGACCAGAACTGCACACAGTACTCCAAATGAGACCGCACCATCAATTTATACAGGGGCATTATGTTACTGGCTGATTTGTTTCCAATTCCCTTCCTAATAATTCCCAGCATGGCGTTGGCCTTTTTTATTGCAAGCGCACACTGTCTTGACATTTTCAGTGAGTTATCTACCACGACCCCAAGATCTCTCTCTTGGTCAGTCTCTGCCAGTTCACACCCCATCAACTTGTATTTGTAGCTGGGATTCTTGGCCCCAATGTGCATTACTTTGCACTTGGCCACACTGAACTGCATCTGCCACGTTGACGCCCACTCACCCAGCCTCAACAGATCCCTTTGGAGTTCCTCACAATCCTCTCTGGTTCTCACCACCCTGAACAATTTAGTGTTATCCGCAATTTGGCCACTTCACTGCTCACTCCCAACTCTAAATCATTTATGAACAAGTTAAAGAGCATGGGACCCAGTATCGAGCCCTGCGGCACCCCACTGCTTACCGTCCTCCACTGCGAAGACTGCCCATTTATACTCACTCTCTGCTTCCTATTACTCAGCCAGTTTTTGATCCACAAGAGGACCTGTCCTTTTACTCCATGACTCTCAAGCTTTCTAAGGAGCCTTTGATGAGGAACTTTATCAAAAGCTTTCTGGAAGTCAAGGTAAACAACATCTATCAGGTCTCCTTTGTCCACATGTTTGTTCACCCCCTCAAAGAAATGTAACAGGTTAGTGAGGCAAGATCTTCCCTTGCAGAACCCATGCTGAATCTTCCTCAATAACCTGTGTTCATCAATGTGCCTACTCATTCTGTCCTTGATAATGGTTTCTACCAACTTTCCCGGTATTGAAGTCAGACTGACAGGCCTGTAATTTCCTGGATCTCCTCTGGAACCCTTTTTAAAGATGGGGGTGACATTTGCTACCTTCCAGTCCTCAGGAACGGAGGCAGATTTCAATGAAAGATTACAGATTTTTGTTAGAAGATCCACAAGTTCAACTTTGAGTTCTTTCAGAACTCTTGGATGTATGCCATCCGGACCCGGTGACTTATTAGTTTTTAATTTGTCTATCAGTTTTAGGACCTCCTCTTTTGTCACCTCAATCTGACTCAGGTCTTTCAACACCCCTTCCAAAATTAGTAGTTCTGGGGTGGGCAAAATGTTCTCGTCTTCCACAGTGAAGACGGAGGCAAAAAATTCATTCAGCTTCTCAGCCATTTCCCTATCCTCCTTCAGTAATCCTTTTACCCCTTGGTCATCCAAGGGCCCCACTGCCTCCCTGGCTGGTTTCCTACTTCTAATATATTTGAAGAAATTTTTATTGTTGGTCTGAATGTTTTTTGCAATATGCTCCTCATAGTCCCTTTTGTTTCACTGAACTTGAAGAGGTGTGCTGGATTAGACCCAGAATCAACTCTTGTTGCTCTCAGAGGGGCATCTGGACTCAGACTCTTCCCAAAAAGTATTGTTTGGCTGTTTTAACCCCCTATGATCAGGGGTTTCAACAGCTGCAAGTAAAGGGGAGAAATTTGAAGAGCGCATGGGTTTGTGGAGAGGTTAACCCAGGGAGCATACAGGGGCACTACTATTAACATCATCCTCAGAGCTGGGATGGGGTGGGGGCATAGACCACAATTTCTTGGGAGGGGGGAAGGGGCGAACCTGGTCCAGGCCCACAGGGTTAGTAATTTCTATTTGTTTAAATTTGAAATTATTTATGCTTCCAAAGGCTATCCACAATTTATAATGTGGTTTAAAATATATAATTTTATTCACTCATCATAGTCTGACTCTCAAAAGAAAGAGGACCTTCTTGGAAGAAAGATATTGTGAATTGCTTCACTGCGACAAGCTGTGGAAATCATGTATGAAAGGAAATACTCCCCCCCCCCTTTCCCTCCCACAACGTAGCCTGAGTGTGTGACTGGACCAAGGTCACCTAGCGTGCTTTGTGGCTAAGTGGAGATTTAAACTCTGACTGTTCCCTGGAAGGTCAGATGCTGAAGCTCAAAGGCTTTGGCCACCCAATGAGAAGGGGAAAACCGACAGGAGATGAAATGTCTCTGGTTCGGGAGGTTCTGGTTTCAGAAAGTGTAATGAGCAGATCAGCAGCAGGAAAAGGGTTGGAGTTTCTGCAATCTAGAGAAGCAGACAACCCTCATTTGCAACCTTTATGCTTTGGAGAAGTAAGGAGAGAGGGTGAGAGAGTTGGTACTCTGCAAACTCCAGCAGGAACTGTCAAGCACCGATATTTCTCAATAACCAGTCTTTGTTTGCTAATCAAAGAAGCTTTATTGTTAGAAACTCAGGAGCTTTGCCAAGGACACATGCCTTGGGAGTAATGGAGTACCAACAGATATACAGTTACTATATAGCATGTCAGGTTACAATACAGATGCGTTCATTAGTCACAGGTTCAAAGGTTACTAGGCAACTATCTATTTTATTACTAAGGAATCTCAAGCTTTTGGAAACATCAACCCTTCTCACACTTCTCTGTGAAGAGATAAGTCTGTCTGTGTGAACTTCGGGGAGAGGCAGCTTAAAAGTAATAACGGTCACTCTATTCTAAATATCCCAGAGCCAGATGCTTCACTATATGCCCTCGAGGTCGTAAACAATGGAGGGGGCAGACAGGGCAGACTTGTTTTATACAGAGCACACCATGATACCGAAATGAGCATGCTTGACAGGAACAAGCAATCACATTTGCAAAATATACTATGCATGGTGCAGAGTAGAAAGTGCTAGTTGTCTATGATATCCAACTGCGAAATCCAACAGTGGCAAAACTCATTTGCAACTCTGTCCTGGGTTTAGCAGGAGACAAAACATCCATTCCATACACAAGCATAACCCCCAAAACATGTTTCTCTTTATATGCAAGTTAAATGCAGTACTAGCAGGCAGGGAGGAAAAAAGTCGGAAGTTTAAATTTTGCATATTGCTAAATGTTTAAACTAGCTTTGCAAATGCTGCAGCAGACCTGGGAAATCATGCAGGGACAGAGCTCAACAAACACATGAGGCTGGTTGCTGGGGGTGGAGCTGAGAAAAAGGTGGAGCTGGGAAAGGACATCATTAAGTTTCACTTGTATTCTGCTCCTTCTCTATTCCAGCTGCCACAAGAGCAGATCATGTCCTTACAGCAGCAGGTCAAAAATCCACAGCTTAAATATATTTTAATCACAATTTCCCTGATTTCAGACCAATTTCCCTGACTTTCCCTGAGCAATTTCCATTTCCCTGACTTTCCAGAAAGTGGCAACCCTGCTTCAGAGTTCGCTTCCGTGGAGTTCTGCGGCTTGGAGAAGGAAGGGGTTTAGAGGGACGGTCCCTTCGAGTGCCTTCCCCACCACCCCTTCACTGAGAAGAATGGAGGAAGAGGGCACCTTCTCCTTTAGGTCCCATAGAATGGATCCCCCTGGTCCAATCTTTCGTAAATTTAGGGCGGGAGGGTTGAGAAGAGGCACAATCTGCAGCAGAGCAAATTTGGTGCCAGTACCTTAAAAACGAACCCCTCCCAAACAGTGCCAGATAGCCCTGGATCAGTTCTGCATCGTACCTGAAGGGGCCACTGAATTTACTGAGTTCTTGGGTTAGGGAACACAGCCTGCTTCTTTCAGCCCAAGTTAATCCTACTGCCAGAATGCTTGGAGAAGGAAGGGATTTAGGGATTTACAGGGACAGTCCCTTTTAAGGGCCATTATATGGGTCCTCCTTGTGTGCGTTTCTTGATGCAGCAGAAGACTACCGCTCTGACTGAGTCTATTTCAGAGCTCCCAACATTAAAATTGTTTCTTCCCTGTGTGGGTTCTCAGTTGCCATCGAAGAGTGCTTCTGCAACAGCATCTCTTTCCACAGTCTGAGAATTCAAAAGGTTTCTCCCCTATACAAGCTCATGTGCTTTTGAAAATTCTCACACTTTCTGAATCTCTTTTTAACATTTTCTCCCCACGCGTGGGATCATTGATTTAGCCTAAGAGCGCCACTCTAAATGAATCTTCTCTCTCACTCCGAGCACTCAGAAGGTTTCTCCCATTTGGATTCTCCAATGCAGTAGTCTGTCCTCGCTTCTTCTGGGGCCTGTCCCATCGCCTGCTCCCCTTACCCTCATCGGGCAGCATGGGAGAACAGCTGCCCCTGCAGTAAAGGAGGTTAATGGGCCAACAGCTCTTCAGCAAGTTTAGTGTATGTGTGTGTGGGAGGGGAGAGAGAGTGGTCTCATTCATGGGGATGGTGTCCCTCCCTTAGGGCCATTTCCAAGTCCAGGTGTGGAGAGCCATGGATGGACATCGAGGATTCAAAAAGTTATCCCTTGTGTGTGTTCTCTGATGTTCTTGGAAGAGTCCCCCTCTCCCTGGACCTCTTTCCAAACTTTGATCATTGAAAAGGCTTCTCCCCTGTGTGGCTTCTCTGATACCTTTGAAGACTTTCACTCCACATGAATCTCTTTCCACACTCCAAGCAATCAAAAGGCTTCTCCCCTGTGTGGTTTATCTGATGGTATTGAAGACTGCAACTCAATCTCTTTCCACACACTGAGCATTCAAAAGGCTTCTCTCGTGTGTGAGTTCTCTCATGATACTGACGATGGCCTTTTGTAGCGAATCTCTTTCCACACTCTGAGCATTCAAAAAGTTTCTCTCCTGTGTTGGTTCTCTGTTGACATTGAAGAATGCCACTCAACATGAATCTCTTTCCATACTGAGTATTAAAAAGGCTCCTCCCCTGTGTGGATCCTCTGATGTGTTTGAAGACGGCTACTCTGACTGAATGTCTTTGCACACTCTGAACATTCAAAAGGTTTCTCCCCTGTGTGGGTTCTCTGATGCTTTTGAAGATTGCCACTCCAATTTAATCTCTTTCCACACACTGAGCATTCAAAAGGCTTCTCTCCTGTGTGGGTTCTCTGATGCTTTTGAAGATGGCCACTCAGACGGAATCTCTTTCCACACACTGAGCATTCAAAAGGCTTCTCCCCGGTGTGGTTTCTCTGATGCTCTTGAAGGTTGCCACTCTGATTAAATCTCTTTCCACACTCTGAGCATTCAAAAGGCTTTTCCCCTATGCGGATTCTCTAATTTGTTTGAAG
Source organism: Heteronotia binoei (assembly GCF_032191835.1). Taxonomy (NCBI): domain Eukaryota; kingdom Metazoa; phylum Chordata; class Lepidosauria; order Squamata; family Gekkonidae; genus Heteronotia; species Heteronotia binoei. The sequence goes on along the minus strand of NC_083227.1, from coordinate 7,178,043 downwards.
AATGCCACTCTGAATGAATCTCTTTCCACACTCTGAGCATTAAAAAGGCTTCTCCCGTGTGAGTTCTCTGATGATATTGAAGACTGCCGCTGTGACTGAATCTTTTCCCACACACTGAGCATTCAAAAGGCTTCTCTCCTGTGTTGATTCTCTGATGCTTCTGAAGACTTCCACTCCACACGAATCTTTTCCCACACACTGAGCATTCAAAAGGCTTCTCTCCTGTGTTGATTCTCTGATGCTTCTGAAGACTTCCACTCCACATGAAACTCTTTCCACACACTGAGCATTCAAAACACTTCTCCCCTGTGTGGGTCTTTTGATGTTGAAGACTGCCACTCATACAAAATCTCTGTCCACACTTAGAAATTTCAAAAGCTTTCTCCCCTTTGTGGGTTCTCTGGTGTTGTTGAAGATGATCACTCGTAATTAATCTCTTTCTACACTCTGAGAATTCAAATGGCTTCTCCCGAATGTGGGTTCTCTGATGCGTTTGAAGACTGCCACTCTGACTGAATCTCTTTCCACACACTGAGCATTCAAAAGGCTTCTCCCCTGTGTGGGTTCTCTGATGCTGTTGAAGAGAGCCACTCTGACTGAATCTCTTTCCACAATCCGAGCATTCAAAAGGCTTCTCACCTGTGTGGGTTCTCTGATGCTTTTGAAGACTGCCACTCTGACTGAATCTCTTTCCACACTCTGAGCATTCAAAAGGCTTCTTCCTTGTGTGGATTCTTTGATGCGCTTGAAGACTACCACTCTCAGTGCATCTCTTTCCACACACTATACATTCAAAAGGCTTCTCCCTGTGTGTGTTCTCTGATGCTGTTGCAGATTGCCACTCTGACTGCGTTTGAAGACTGCCACTCTCAGTGCATCTATTTCCACACTCTGAGCATTCAAAAGGCTTCTCCCCTGTGTGAGTTCTCTGATGCGTTTGAAGATGTCCACACATACTAAATCTCTTTCCACACATCAAGCATTCAAATGGCTTCTCCCCTGTGTGGGTTCTTTGATGCGCTTGAAGACTGCCACTATGACTGAATCTCTATCCACACTCTAAGCATTCAAAAGGCTTCTCCCCGTGTGGGTTCTGTGATGCGTTTGAAGACTGTCACTCTGACTGAATCTCTTTCCACACTCTGAGAATTTATAAGGCTTCTCCCCTTTGTGGTTTCTCTGATGCGTTTCAAGATGGCCATTCCGATTGAATCTCTTTCCACACTCTGAGCATTCAAAAGGCTTCTCCCCTGTGTGGGTCTTCTGATGATATTGAAGACTGCCACTCTGAACGAATCTCTTTCCACACTCTGAGCATTCAAAACCCTTCTCCCCTGTGTGGGTCTTCTGATTACGTTGAAGACTGTCACTCATACACAATCTCTGTCCACATTTTGAAAATTCAGAAGATTTCTCCCCTGTGTGGGTTCTCTGGTGGTCTTGAAGATGTTCACTCGTAATGAATCTCTTTCTACACTCTGAGAATTAAAAAGGCTTCTTCCCTGTGTGTGTTCTCTGATGCGTTTGAAGATGTCCATTCTGACTGAATCTCTTTCCACACACTGTGTGTTCAAAAGGCTTCTCCCCTGTGTGGGTTCTCGGATGCTGTTGAAGAGTGCAACTCTGACTGAATCTCTTTACACACTCTGAGTTATCAAAAGGCTTCACCCCTGTGTGGGTTCTTTGATGCCACTGAAGACTGCCACTCCATATGAATCTCTTCCACACTCTGAACATTCAAAAGGCTTCTACCCTGTGTGGGTTCTCTGATGCCATTGAAGACTGCCACTCCACATGAATCTCTTTCCACCCTCTGAGCATTTATAAGGCTTCTCCCCTGTGTGGGTTCTTTGATGCCATTGAAGACTGCCACTCCACATGAATCTGCCACTCCACATGAATCTCTTTACACTGCACATGAGTGCCACTCCACATGAATCTCTTTACACACTCTGAGCATTCAGAAGCCCGTGTAGGGTCTCCTATGCTTTTGAAGATGGCCACTCGTACTGAATCTATTTCCACACTCTGAGCATTCAAAAGGCTTCTCCCCTGTGTGGGTTCTCTGATGCTTTTTAAGATGGCCACTTGTACTGAATCTATTTCCACACTCTGAGCAATCAAAAGGCTTCTCTCCTGTGTGGGTTCTCTGATGACGTTAAAGAATGCCACTCCACAGTAATCTCTTTCCACACTCTGAGTATTCAAAGGGCTTCTCCCCCGTGTGGGTTTTTTGATGATACCGAAGATAGACACTTGTATGGAATCTCTTTCCACACACTGAGCATTGAAAAGGCTTCTCCTATGTGGGTTCTCTGATGCTTTTGAAGATCGTTGCTCATACTAAATCTCTTTCCACACTCTGAACATTCAAAAGGCTTCTCCCCTGTATGGATTCTCTGATGCTTTTGAAAATCGCCACTCGTACTGAATCTCCTTCCACACTCCGAGCATTCAAAAGGCTTCTCCGCTTTGTGGGTTATCTGATGTGTTTGAAGACTGGCACTCCACATGAATCTCTTTCCACACTCTGAGCATTCAAAAGGCTTCTCCCCTGTGTGGGTTCTCTGATGCTTTTGAAGATTGCCACTACTCATGAATCTCTTTCCACACTCTGAGCATTGGAAAGGTTTCTCCCCTGTGTGGGTTCTCTGATGATTTTGAAGACTGCCACTGGTAGAAAGTCTCTTTCCACACTCTAAGCATTCAAAAGGCTTCTCCCCTGTGTGGGTTCTCTGATGCCTTTGAAGACTGCCACTCTGACTGAATCTCTTTCCACACTCTGAGCATTGAAAAGGCTTCTCCCCTGTGTGGGTTCTCTGATGCTTTTGAAGATCGCCATTCGTACTGAATCTCTTTACACACTCTAAGCATTCAAAAGGCTTCTCCCCTGTGTGGGTTTTCTGATGATATTGAAGACTGCCACTCCGACTGAATCTCTTTCCACACTCCAAGCATTCAAAAGGCTTCTCCCCTGTGTGGATTCTCTGATGATATTGAAGACTGCCACTCGTACTACATCTCTTTCCACACTCTGAGCATTCAAAAGGCTTCTCCCCTGTGTGGGTTCTCTGATGATATTGAAGACTGCCACTCCGACTGAATCTCTTCCCACACTCTGAGCATTCAAAAGGCTTTTCTCCTGTGTGGGTTCTCTGATGCTTTTGAAGACTGTCACTCCAACTGAATCTCTTTCCACACTCCAAGCATTTAAAAGGCTTCTCCCCTGTGTGGATTCTCTGATGATACTGAAGACCACCACTCGTAATAAATCTCTTTCCACACTCTGAGCATTCAAAAAGTTTCTCCCCGTTGTGGGTTTTCTGATGCGTTTGAAGATAGCCACTCGCACTAAATCTCTTGCCACACTCCAAGCATTCAAAAGCCTTCTCCACTGTGTGGGTTCTCTGATGATACTGAAGACTGCCACTCGTAATAAATCTCTTTCCACACTCTGAGCATTCAAAAGGCTTCTCCCCTGTGTGGGTTCTCTGATGATACTGAAGACTGCCACTCCGACTGAATCTCTTTCCACACTCCAAGCATTCAAAAGGTTTCTCCCCTGTGTGGATTCTCTGATGCTTTTGAAGATCACCACTCTTACTGAATCTCTTTCCACACTCTGAGCATTCAAAAGGCTTTTCCCCTGTGTGGGTTCTCTGATGATACTGAAGACTGCCACTCGTAATAAATCTCTTTCCACACTCTGAGCATTCAAAAGGCTTCTCCCCTGTGTGGGTTCTCTGATGATATTGAAGACTGCCACTCCGACTGAATCTCTTTCCACACTCCAAGCATTCAAAAGGTTTCTCCCCTGTGTGGATTCTCTGATGCTTTTGAAGATCACCACTCTTACTGAATCTCTTTCCACACTCTGAGCATTCAAAAGGCTTCTCCCCTGTGTGGGTTCTCTGATGATACTGAAGACTGCCACTCCGACTGAATCTCTTTCCACACTCCAAGCATTCAAAAGGTTTCTCCCCTGTGTGGATTCTCTGATGCTTTTGAAGATCACCACTCTTACTGAATCTCTTTCCACACTCTGAGCATTCAAAAGGCTTTTCCCCTGTGTGGGTTCTCTGATGATACTGAAGACTGCCACTCGTAATAAATCTCTTTCCACACTCTGAGCATTCAAAAGGCTTCTCCCCTGTGTGGGTTCTCTGATGATATTGAAGACTGCCACTCCGACTGAATCTCTTTCCACACTCCAAGCATTCAAAAGGTTTCTCCCCTGTGTGGATTCTCTGATGCTTTTGAAGATCACCACTCTTACTGAATCTCTTTCCACACTCTGAGCATTCAAAAGGCTTTTCCCCTGTGTGGGTTCTCTGATGATACTGAAGACTGCCACTCGTAATAAATCTCTTTCCACACTCCAAGCATTCAAAAGGCTTCTCCCCTGTGTGGGTTCTCTGATGATTTTGAAGACTGCGACTCCACAGGAATCTCTTTCCACACTCTGAGCATTCAAAAGGCTTCTCCCCTGTGTGAATTCTCTGATGCCTTTGAAGAGCATAACTCGCACTAAATCTCTTTCCACACTCCCAGCATTCAAAAGGCTTCTCCCCTGTGTGGGTTCTCTGATGCGTTTCAAGATGGCCATTCCGATTGAATCTTTTCCCACACTCTGAGCATTCAAAAGGCTTCTCCCCTGTGTGGGTCTTCTGATGATATTGAAGACTGCCACTCTGACTGAATCTCTTTCCACACACTGAGCATTCAAAAGGCTTCCCTGCTGTGTGCGTTCTCTGGTGCTTTTGAAGACTGCCACTCGTACTAAATCTCTTTGCACACTCCAAGCATTCAAAAGGCTTCTCCCCTGTGTGGGTCTTCTGATGATATTGAAGACTGCCACTCCACATGAATCTCTTTCCACACACTGAGCATTCAAAAGGCTTCTCTCCTGTGTGGGTTCTTTGATGCTTTTGAAGACTGCCACTCGTACTAAATCTCTTTGCACACTCCAAGCATTCAAAAGGCTTCTCCCATGTGTGGGTCTTCTGATGATATTGAAGACTGCCACTCACACCAAATCTCTGTCCACACTTTGAGTATTCAAAAGGTTTCTCCCCTGCGTGAGTTTTCTGATGCTGCTTAATACTACTACTGAGACTGAATTTATGTCTTGTCTCTGAGTATTCAGGTGTCCCCTGTTTCTTTATTCTTCGATGCGCAAGAAGCTGTGATCTATTTCTGAAATACTTTCTGCACTTAATGGATTTGCTTGCTTTCATTTTTCTGTTCTTTGGAAAATATATATTCCACTGTCTTCCGTCACACTTCTCAGCCATACAGTCACCTTTCTTTCTCTTCACTCTGATTGGATTCCTAACATTTTTATTCAAGTCTTCATTTTTAACTTTATCCGGCATTTCCTGATGAAGTTTCTCACCCTCCTCATTCCTCTGATCATCCTCTGCTGGAATAAAGAGAGAGAAACTGTTAGCACTTGGGAAGGCTGGTTAGATCCAAAGGCATCTATGGGACTGCAGGAGAAAAGGACTGATGGCCCTTTGGCTTCATCCAGCTGGACTGATCTTAGCCACCCCCCACCTTCCCCCAAGAATATCTGGTATTTAAGGACACCTCCCCCACCCGTGAAGAACTTCTGCTGAACTCTTGCCCAGAAGGAGCTTCTGAGCCTCCAGATTAAGGCCTCCCTCCCTCCCTCCTTACCCCCCGGCCTCTATGATTGTACCAGACCAAATGTGGCTTAGAAGGGAATCAGGAATCTCCTACAGTTACTTCTGGCCCATTCTCTTGACATAAGAGTGAAGGTCACTCACTCTGAACCAACTCATTTGGGAAGGAGACATGCTCTTGGGAGCCTCTAGAACAGCGTTTCCCAAACTTTTTCCCGCTGTGGCCCAGTTATTTTTACTTCTCCTTCGTGGCCCACTAAAATTTGGGGGTGGAGCCAGGAGACTTTGAGGGTAGAGGGGGAGAAAGGAAATTATGTACAAACAAGACTAAAACTATTGCAATGTTTTGTTTACGAAAAGTATAAGAATAGTGGGATTTTGCATTGCAATTTTTAAAATAAAACATCAATAAAAAAGCACAAGGATCACACAGCAGAAAACTAAAAATATAAAATGCTCTCAGCCTGGGAAAACGTGAAATGGCAGGGGGGGGGGAGAGAGAGAAAGACAGAAAGTGAGAAAAGGGAAAGAAAGGAAAACATGAAATGGCAGCCTGGGAAAACATGAGATGGCACGGCATTTCAAGCTTCTTCCCCCCCACTCCACCCCACTCTACTCAGATTAGCAATGGCAAGGGAGGGAGGGAGGAAGATAGGGGAAAAGACTAACTGACAGAGAGAGAGAGGAAGGGGAGTGGGAAATAAAGCAAATAGGGAAAAAGAAAGACTGACTGACAGACAGACAGAATGAAAAAGAAAGAACGAAAGGGAGGGAGGGAAGGGGAGAGAGTTGGAAACAGAGGAAAAAAAGAAAGAGAAAGGAAAGAGGAAAAAGGCAAAGGGAGGGAAGGAGTGAAAGAAAGGGGGGGGGGGACAAAAGGAAGAAAGAAAAAGAAAAATGGAAAGAAACGGGATGGGAGCAACTCACCTTTTAAACTGCTGACTCTAGCAGCACAAGCAGGGCTGGGTCCCCTGACCTCATCTGGCCAAGGGAAGTCAGGCATAGGTCCCCCCACCCCGCCTCCTCCTCCCTCCCTTCTCCCCCCAGGTCAGTTTCAGGCTGCTTAACGTGCCCCTCCCCCCTGGTCGGTGGGGAAAGCAACGCTGAGCTCTCACTTAGCACAGCAGCAAGCCGGCAGCAGGTTGAACGTACGTCCGAAAAGGCCACCACCGCTGCTCCCTCCCCCGCACTTCCTGGCTGGGAAGGAAGCGTAGGGGAGGGAGCAGCGGCAGCAGCCTTTTCGAACGTTCGTTCGACCTGCTCCTGCACTGAGTCAGAGTTCAGCCCCATTTTCCATTCCGGGGAGGAAGGGGTGCCTTAACCAGCCTGAAATTGACCTGAGGGGGTAGGGAGAAAGGGAGGAGTCATGAAGGGGGCGCAATGATTTGGGGAGGAGGTGTGGGGGGGATGGCAGGCCACTGGAGGCCCCGTAATCTGGCACTAAGGCCAGCGTGGCCGAGTGCCGGGTTCAGACCCTGCTGTTGGGAAACACCGCTCTAGAAGAACCCTGAAATCTGTCTTCGAATGCAAGGCCGTTCTTTTTCTCCACCAGTTTCTCTTATACTTTTGACTTCTTTTGCAGAGAGAGAGGGAGACAGAGAGAGAGAAGGGAAGGGAAGATATTAAAGACTAAAAATTCTTCTGGAAGGTCAGCACCACAGTCCAGATAAAAGCCCGGAATCTGACAAAGTGAATGCAGAATGGCATAAAATCCTAGTTCCCCCAAGGGTTACAGGTATTAAGGTGTGATTTGTGGGTGTTCATAATATGAACCTCCCTGCAGTTAACATCATCATTTCTTTCAAGGCCAGATCCCGGAATGTGGTCATTGGTTAATCGTGAGAACCTTTATCCTGTTCTGCAAACAGGAGGGTGAGGGGATGAAGATGCTCAGGGGTGGCCCAATGCCCCATGGCTCCCAAGGCAGACTTGCTGCCTGGCACCCTCCCCCACAGCGCCTCCCCGTGGCTCTGTGCTCTCTCCCACAGCTCCATGCCCCCTCATCCCGCCGAGACTCCTCCTCTTCCCTCCTTTTCCCACCCCATGTCGATTTCAATGCCGGAACTGGCTCTAGTGCCACGTTACGGCTATCTAAAGCCCTCCCTGCACCGATAACTTGATCAGTAGCTAAAACCACGCCACGGGGCTGCGCTCGCAATCTGTCCTCCCCTCCCCACTTTCTGAATGGGAGAGGCATTGAAATTGACATGGGGTGAGGAAGGACGGGAGGAGGAGGCGGGGGCGATGTAGGCATTTGCCTTGGGGGAGGCCAAATTTGCCACCCCTGCCTTGCTGGCGCCCTAGGCAACCGCCCAGTTTGCCTAGTGGGGGAGCCGGCCCTGCGGATGATGCTGAGTCTCTGGAAAATTCCATCCAGCAGGACCTTTGATTGGGTCATTCATACCACCTGATCCTACAGAGGCAAAACTATAATATGGGCATGGATGAGAGGGAAGCCAGGCTAACTTCATGCTCCTGGGATGCTAGTACACCTGGATGTTTCCTTGCTGCATCATGATGAATACATCTCTCTGGAGTAAATTAGGCTCCGGTTGCAATACTGATGGTGCAACAAGGAGTGCCGTTTAGGTGCTTCCTATCAGACAGAATAGTTAGCTTTTTTTTGTTTTACTGTTACTGAGCTGCAGAAACTGTGCTGTTTTGTGATGTCTTATTTCTAAACCCTTAATGTACTTTATTTTTTAAAGGGGTCTGTTTTACTTGTGTGAAGCCAGTGAATCGGGTGTTGCTCAAGTACAAAGAGAAGTGACCCAGGGGGACCCAGGCTTTGATCCTTCACAGGATCATTTCCAGATCACAGGCAGAGCAAATGAAATCCTATCCAGAGGGAAGGGTGTGTTATGAAGGCTGGAAACAGAGCAAGAAGGATCTAAACCCTCCAGCGTTCTTTTGAGGGACTCTCATCCCCTTTGTCCCAGGTCAACATACCTTCTCTGGCTTGGGGGATGGCCACAACACTGGCCTCAGTCGCCCACCTGCAAGAAGACCCACCTGGACACATGAAGTGGCCTTAGGCTGAATCAGCCCCTCGGCCCACTGAAGTCAGTAACCTCAGGCCTGCAGCAGTTCCCCAGGGTCTCAGGCAGATGTTTTTCCTTTCCTTTCCTTTTTTAACATATGATAAGTTTATTTAAAACAATTCCACGTTATGCAGAACTTTGTTGGATGAAGTCATATCAAGTAGATTAATTCCATATTTAACAAAATTCTACGATGCATAAAGTACTATGATACTACATATGACATGGTAGAACATCTTATTTAGCATTTCAGATAACATCCAGTTCACCAATCAATCTATAGATAGATAGATAGATAGATAGATAGATGATAGATAGATGATAGATAGATGATAGATAGATAGATGATAGATAGATGATAGATAGATAGATAGATAGATAGATAGATAGATAGATAGATAGATAGATAGATAGATAGATAGATAGATAGATAGATAGATAGATATCTTATTAAGGATAAATTAACTGGTTATTGGGGCAGAGTTTTCGACTCTTAAGCGAAGAATAATCCCTCGGTCCAATGAAGTCAGTATCCTCAGTCCAGCGGCAGTTTTCCCAGGGTCTCAGGCAGACGTTTCCCAATCACCTCCTACCTGATCTTTTTCAGTGGAGATTCTGGGGGTTGGGCCTGGGACCTTCCTTGGGAGGTGGGGAGCTCTCCTCCTTTGGGGTTTTTTAAAAAGAGGAGAGGACTCTCAATGAGGGCAGGAAGCTACCAGCTAGACATGAGGAAAAGCTTTCCATAGTAAGATTTGTAGAATCAGCTACCCCGAGAAGAGGTGAGTTCCCCCTCCCTGGCAGTCTTTCAGCAGTGGCTGGACAAACACTCATCAGGGATGTTAAATCTCGGCTGATCCTGCATTGAACAGGGGGCTGGATTAGATGGCCTCTATGGCCCCTTCCAACTCTGTGATCCTGGGATTCTAACAGAGGCTAGACGGCCATCTGACACCAATGCTGATTCTGTGAACTTAGGCAGACAACGGGAGGGTGGAAAGGAAGGACTGCATCAGTGCTTAGTTCTTGCGGGGCTTTCTTACATGCCCAAGGAGATGCGACTGCCACTTTGGAGTCAGGAAGCAACTTTAGCCAAGGTTTGTGGAGGGGGGGGGGGGGTTGCCACCCTCTGGGCCTGCAACAAGGGCAGTCCTGAATCCCCGGCATTTTGTAGGGGGTTGGACTAGATGATCCTGGAGGTCAGTTCCATTTCTATGATTCTATGAACAGGTGAAGTTTCCTTACACTGAATCAGACCCCTGGTCCCTTGGAGTCAGTATCATCCTCTCAGTCCAGCATTGGCTCTCCAGGGTCTCAGGCAGAGTCTTTCATTTCACCTCCTACCTGATCCTTTTCATTGGAGATGTTGGGGACTGAACCTGGGACGTTTTGCATGCAAAGGAGATGCTCTGCCAGGGAGCTGCAGCCCCGCCCGAAGCAGTGGGAAGGGGGTCAAAATGATGCATTGCTATTCAATATTTGGATTCATTCCTCCTCACAACAGCAGAAAGTTGCACCTTTGGCACCTAGGAAAGATCCTTACCCAGAGAGGCCACGTTCCCATAGTTCTCCAGCATGACTTCCCTGTACAGAGCTCTTTGTCGGGGATCCAGCAGGGCCCACTCTGCCTCCGTGAAAGAAACGGCCACCTCCTCCAAGGAAAAAGGACCCTGAAAGAAAAAGAATATCCCTTCTTCTTCAGAGATTCCACCCTGGAAGGGAGTCGTCTGGGAAGGTACAGAAAGGAAGGCTTGGGATGGGTAAATGCAACAGCATTCAAAGGATCTCTCTCACGGACCCCTTGTAGAAACAGAAGGAGCTCTCCTGAGAAAGGAGGAGGGACCCAGGCTGTGCCCCCCCTGCTCATCTCTCCTACCTGGATTGGAGGTGCAGCGACTGTTCCCACACCTTGGAAAAGACAACGGCTCAACAGCATCTCTTCACTGCCTGTTCCTGAGACAAAGGAGGGAGGGGGGGGTGTTTGCTTGTTTGTTTCCTGGTTCACACACACATTATTCCCAGAGGTGTGAAACCTTCTGCTATGTACACTCAACTCGTTTTTAAAATACTTTTTACTACATTCTGAGAGAGGCAGAAGAAAAGCACCAGGGACCTCTGAGCCTTAGGAATTATAAATACTGACAATGTATTTCAGACTTCCATCAGAGTTGTGTTTGCTCTACAAAGAGGGAAATGAGGAGTGGAAATGCAATGGCAGGAGATAGCACCATCCTGTTGGACCAGACATGACTAGAACAATTCTGGGGATTTGAGGGTCATAGGAATGAGCTTTCAGAGTGTCTCTAGGGCATGCTGAATTGAATATGTTTTATTTATTGGTACTGTAACGTTTTAATGTTGTAAGCCACTCTGAGCCCGCCTTGCAGGACAGGGCGGGGTATAAATCGCAAATTAAATTTAAATTAAACCAGGTTTTCAACCTCAACATGACATCACATCTGTCCCAAGTCCCACCCCAAGACCCTCTCCAGTGCTGTAAATGCTGGGCCAGAGCCTGCCGTCCCTACTCCACCCCCTGCGACCCACAGCAGCCCCCCAGATGACCCTCCAAGCACAGGCACGGAAGGAAAATGTTTCCATGATTATTGGCCCACAGGGAGTGGTTTTAGAGCTCTGCTTTCCCAGAAGGTGGAGCTTCCCTTTTGAGGTTTGCCTGCCTTCCCCTCCCCAGGGAATCTGAGACCTTTTAAGGAAGGAAGGGGAGAGATGAATTTTTAAAGTTATGGGATAAATGGTCCTCCAGGAGTTTGTCTGATCTTTTAGAGACATCACAGTGTGTGGATATTAGTGCCTACAAATATCTCTGTGTTGCTATAGAAATATGCATTTACCCCCCTGACCTGACCTCTCTACCCATCACCTTAAAAGCCTCCGCAGGAACAAAGAGTCCTTACCATAGGAAAGGGCATCTTGGGCACACTCCACCGCCTGCACCCTCTGCCCCTGCTCCAAGGAAGCTCCTTCTGCCTCAGGAATTGCAGCTTCCATTTTCAAAGGTGGTCCTTGCATCTGAAACATCAGGAAAGGGGAGGGGTAATTGATGGAATGGAAAAGAGACCAAGGAAGGGATCCTGCCCCACTCCCAGATTCTGCACCTTTCTGTCAGCAGATTTGGTGAGTTATCTGCAGGGGTCAGAAATTCTCCAGCAAAAGAGGCTCTGGGCAATTATCTGGCAAGGAAACTTTAAGATAAGGTCAGATATGGTTGCTTGAATTAGACACACCTGGAGGGAATCCCCTTACCTGTTCTGCCTGCCTCTTCTCCTCTGCCTGACTCAGGAGGAAACCTTCGGCCAGGGCCACCGCCTGGGAACTGGTCTCCGGCCCACATCCTCTGACCCAGCACTGGATTTCCTGGGGCAGGAGAGTCAGGAACTGCTCCAGGATCACCAGGTCCAGGATCTGCTTCTTGGTGTGTCTCTCTGGCTGCAGCCACTGGTTGCAAAGTCCATGGAGTTGGCTGCAAACCTCTCGGGGCCCATCAGCCTCATGGTAGCGGAACTGCCGGAAGCGTTGGCAATGTCCATCTGAAGTCACTGTGTCCTTAGCCAAGATCTCAGGCCCAGCCCTTTTCCAGAATTCAATATCACTTCCAGGTTGGATGGGATGGGGGCTTTTCCTTGCTCCTTTGCCAGTTCCAGGTCCTTCGGGGTCCTGCTCTTCCATCTCCTTCCCCTTCTCTTGGGTCACCTCTGTCTTTGAAAACATGCCTTTATTCACCCGGGCTATGAAAAAAGCCTTCTTCCGGAGGGGATGGAGAGAAAGAGACAGACAGTGCGTGCCAAAAGGAAAATACATATACACAAACACACACCCTTCAGCCCACCCGAACCCCAAAATAAAAAGCAGGGAATATACAACAAATTCATCCAGAGAATTGCCCTGGTTTGCATTCATCCCCACCTTCCTTCCAAGATCTAAACGCTTCTCTCCCCCATAAGACTTACTTCCAAGGAGACCTCTCAGGGATCCGGCTGCTGCAAGGCTTTCCCCTCCTCCTGCAGCTTCTCTGCACCCCTCCAAGTCCTCCTTCGCCCTGCAAATGCAAACCCCTCCCCTTCCCTGGGAAAAGCCCCCTTCCTCTCCTGCCCCCTCCCCACTCCTTGCTCGGCCTCTCTAGCAAGCATCTCAGTGCTGTTAACCCTCTCCGTGCTGCAGAGGAAGGGGAAAGGAGGAGCTTCAGCCGGGCTGCCGTCAGCCACGCCTTGTGCTGCTCAATGGGGCTGCTCGGGAGTAACTCTGCTGCAGGGGGTTGAGCTCCTCCCGGGGTGTCCCGGGCTGCTCAGAGAAAGGAGGCTGCAGCTGGGTCCCCCCTCCTGAGTCCTCCCCCTCCTGGAATAAAGACCTTCAAACTCAATGTGGGGCTGGGGGGAGAAAAGGGGGCGGTTTAGTGATGAGGGCACCAGGCTCTTCTTGGAATAGGCCATTTGCCCTCCTGGAGAGAAAACCTCTTTGGGTCTCCTGGCCCCTCCTTGCAAGTCCAGGAAATGCTGAAAGCCGCTGTGGAGTCAGGCAGGCGAGGGGGCACAGCTGGTGGGGGGGGGGGTAGCCAGGGGGCTGAAGGTGAAGGACCCCCGCCCTAGATTATGCCTGCCCCCAGGCTGGAGGAAGGGGGGTTCTCCTCCCGCAGGGTCTCTGCTGGGCTGGCCAACCTCCGGGGGGGGGGGGAGGAGGTTGGGGGGGGGGGCTTTCCCTCTAAGGCAGTATGTCTCCTGCAGGATCCTCCCCTCCTCGGAAATTCCCCAACTCAGATTTAGCCATTTCCACTCCGCCCATCTTCCAGGAGCTCCGCCCAAGTCCCTTCTCTATCTACTATATATCAAACTTCTTTAAAGGATGAAAGTCTTAAATAACGTCTTAAAATCAAAAATTCTTTCCTGAAATACAAGAACCATCTGCAATTGCAACACGGTTGTCACTGGCGGAGTCGGGTGAATAGTCTTCAAGCGTCTTAAGTCGGCAATGGACATGGTTAGCTGCAAGCACTTTTGAAAATTTATTCTCTGCGCTTTGTTCCCTGTATTCCTAAATCCTCGATAATATGCAATAATACGTGAAGTTGTAGTGTTTAAAAATTAATTAATTATAATTTTTAATTAATATATTTACTTAATTAATATATCTACTTAAATAATTAATATATCTACTGAATATAGCACCTTAATTTATTGTAGTTTTAACTTTTATGTAGTTTTAACTTCTATGTAACCTTTTTAAATGTATGTTCCGATTGTATTTTAAAATTGTTTTATGTAAATGATGGGATACCATGTCTTGTTAGCCGCCCTGAGCCTGCTTTGGCGCGGAGGGCGGGATACAAATTAAAGTTTATTATTATTATATTATTATTTTGAAGTAATTTTCATGATTTACTCATTATTTTCCACAGTTTTTTGTGTTGTCGTAGAAGTCGGCTTGACAGAAAGGGCGGAAGCAGGTAGACAGCCCAGGATGCAATCACTCTAAAGCATCCTTAGCATTCCTATTAGAAGTATGTGAAGTTTAAACCCACACAAGTCACGGTTGAATGAGCGGGATAATAGGACACAGCTGCAATCATATTCTAATCCTGCACAGGGCAAGGAGGAGACCTACTAGTCCAGCTCTCAGCCATCCTACCGCACTGCAGAAATATCTGGAACAATGTTTTTAAAAATTGTGGGGGGAGGGGGGGCGCAAGCAGGTAGCCTCGCCCAGCGCCCCAGATAGCCTGGCCCTGGCTGCACATGGAGGGGGAGAGGGGAATCAAACCCAGTTCTCCCACAGTGCTCTCTTCTTGGGCTCCCTAGATACAGCTCTTCTTCCTCATCATGCCAGGGATTTGAGGGCTGGAGCTTTCTCCTTCCATGCCTTCTAGCACCTGCTAGAAATACCCGAATCTTCCCCCACAGTAGCTTCCATTTCAGCAGTACCCCTTGATGTTCTTGCCTTCTTCCCTGCCTTTTCCATACTGACTCTCCAAAATAACAACCTTGCTCCCTGAGCCAGAGAGTGCATTGTTTATAGACTGAGTTGTGGACAGAGGCCTCGATCCCCTTAAACTGCCACCCTGTCAAGGAACTCCTTGGCACTGTTTGTTTGGGGGAATGGACTGTCCTGAGCTTCTTGCAATGGGCCCTGAGGAGAGGCAGTAGTGATCAGGAAGCCCCCAGGAGAACCTGTCAGCAAGGAACTGTCTCCCTCTCTCAAATGACTGGAGAGCCAGTTTGGTGTAGTGGTTAAGTGTGCGGACTCTTATCTGGGAGAACCGGGTTTGATTCCCCACTCCTCCACTTGCACCTGCTGGCATGGCCTTGGGTCTGCTATAGCTCTGGCAGGGGTTGTCCTTGAAAGGGCAGCTGCTGTGAGAGTCCTCTCCAGCCCCACCCACCTCACAGGGTATCTGTTGTGGGGGAGGAAGGGGGGGATTGTGAGCTGCTCTGAGACTCTTTGGAGTGGAGGGCGGGATCTAAATCCAATATCTTCCCAATATCTTCTGTCTTGAAAGCATCCAAGGAAGCTGACAGCAATAGATTCAGGGGGGGGGGGGGGGGAGAGAAAATAGTTCTCCACACAGGGAATGATTGAAGGCAAAATTCGCTCCCAGAGGATGCAGTGATGGCCACAGGCACAGACAGCTTTCAAAGGGGATGACATGGATTCCTGAAGGAGAGGTCTTGTAATGGCTACTAGACAGCGTGATTACAGGGAACTTCCATGTTCAGACACAGTCAACCTTTGACTCCTGGGAGGCCATATCAAGGGAAGACCCCAGAAGGAGTCACTCAACAGTGAGATGATTGCTGTGGGTGGTCAACCCTTCTCCCTCGTGGAGTATGTCGTTTCTGACCGGCTACTGCAACCCCGCCCCCCCCCCGCCCCTTGGCACTCCATCCCCTCACAAAGCGACCCTGAGCTGACCCTCCACACACCATTCCATGGGGGAAATGGTCAAGGCTCTCCCCTGTAGTTCAAGGCACCTTACAATAACAAACATTTCCTTTTGGAACCCAAAACACAGCAGCAGACTTCATATCTCCCTCCCTCACTCCCTGAAGAGATACCTGGAATTCAAGCCTCCATGAAAGCCTTGGCAAACGAGCAGGCCTTTAGGTCCCATAGAATGGACCCCCCTGGTCCAGCCTTTTGAATATTTGGGGAGGGAGGGTTGAGAAGAGGCAGAAGCAGAAAGAGAGCAAATTCGGTGCCAGTACCTTAAAAACCAGCCCCTCCCCCACAGTGCCAGATAGCCCTGGATCAGTTCTGCATCGTACCTGAAGGGGCCACTGAAATTACTGAGTTCTTGGGTTAGGGAACACAACCTGTTTCTTTCAGCCCAAGTTAATTCTACTGCCAGAATGCCGGCTGGTTACACTATATTTACTCCAGCAGCAGAGAAGCTGTAGATGTCCGTTACCTCAAATGTTCTTTTCCTTGATAGGCTCTGGGAAAGGAACTGTTTTTGCCAGATTTAAAGATGTCAGAGTTAGACTGGCAGATAACTTGAAGTAGCAAGTTTCACAGAGGAGGGGGACCACTAAAAACACCCTCCCTCCTGGGTGTAACTACGTTCTCAGCCTTTCTAAACTAATAGCACCAGGACCTTTGAAGAAACTCATCACAAACAGCTATAAGAAAGTTTCATGCTTTTATGGATTCTCTAAGGAACACGAGAGCTACATTTGTGCCTCAGGCTCTTCCTACAAACAGAGCATTGAGGAGATTCCTTCTTTGGGCGAACTCATCGATTATAAAAGAGAGATCAGCTGATTTTCTAATCTGGAGATTCCATTGCCCATCCTTGTTTTCTTCTCTGTGGGATCTTCTTGGGATTTTGAACATGGCTAATGCTCTTTCCACAGTTTGAGGACTTATAACATTTATTTCTGATCAGGATAAGGTTTCTTCTGTAGAGTCAAGCCTTTTAAAGCAGTTGGCTCCTTTTCTGGATACCCTGCAGTCCAAGCTCTGCTCACGACCCGAGTTCGATCCCAGCAGAAGCTGGGTTCAGGTAGCCGACTCAAGCCTTCCATCCTTCTGAGGTCAGTAAAAAGAGTACCCAGTTTGCTGGGGATAAAGTGTAGATGACTGGGGAAGGCAATGGCAAACCTGTTGATAATGAGATCTGACAGCCAGTGACAGCTGAATCATGTGAGCTGGAGTCAGGTGGATAATGACTCAGCAATTTGTACATTGCTCCCATTGGCTGGCTGTTGTATATATGTAGATAAGTGTCATCGTTCTGTTCCCTTGAGGATACACAGTGTATGTGTGTATATAAATTTTTTTGCCACTGTGTGACACAGAGTGTTGGACTTGATGGGCCGTTGGCCTGATCCAACATGGCTTCTCTTATGTTCTTATTATTGGATGCATTACGGAGCACTTTGTCGGTTTAACCAGTATCTGTATATAGTCACTGTAATTTGTATAATACACACTACTTTGATACAAACTGGAGTGTGTGTGTGTCTACTTGTGGAATCTACTGGCGAAAGTCAGCAGTACGCTCAGCTCAGCCACACCGAGAAAACCACCCCGTAAACAGTCAGCCGTGAAAACATCATGATGTGACATCACCCCAAGGGTCGGTGACAACTTGATGCTTGAACCTTTACTGAGATTACAGCCCTTTGAAGCGGTTGGCACCTTTTCAATACTTTTTATGGTCTGTGGTTGTCTTTTAGGTGTGAAATAAGGGGAAAGCTCTTTTTACGGGCTAAGCACTTACATGGATCCTACTTGTGTTGTTTTCTTGATGCAGCAGAAGACTACCGCTCTGACTGAATCTCTTTCAGAGCTCCCAACATTAAAATTGTGTCTTTCCTGTGTGGGTTCTCAGTTGCATCGAAGAGTGCTTCTGCAACAGCATCTCTTTCCACAGTCTGAGATTTCAAAAGGTTTCTCCCTATACGAGATCATATACGCTTTTGAAAATTGTCACACTTTCAGAATCTCTTTTCAACATTTTCTCCCCATGCGTGGGATCCTTGATTCATCTGAAGAGTGCCACTCTAAATGAATCTTTTCTCTCACTCTGAGCACACAAAAGGTTTCTCCCCTCTGGATTCTCCAATGCAGTAGTCTGTTCTCGCTTCTTCTGGGGCCTGTCCCATCGCCTGCTCCCCTTACCCTCATCGGGCTGCATGGGAGAACAGCTGCCACTGCAGTAAAGGAGGCTGATGGGCCAACAGCTCTTCAGCAAGCTCAGTGTATGTGTATGTGGGGGGTGAGAGAGAGTGGTCTCATTCATGGGGATGGTGTCTCTCCCTTAGGGCCATTTCCAAGTACAGGTGTGGAGAGCCATGGATGGACATGGAGGATTCGAAAAGTTATCCCTTGTGTGTGTTCTCTGATGCTCTTGAAGAGTTCCCCTCTCCCTGGACCTCTTTCCACACTTTGATCATTCAAAGGGTTTCTCCCCTGTGTGGTTTCTCTGATGTCTTTGAAGACTGTCACTCCACATGAATCTCTTTCCACACTCCAAGCATTCAAAAGGCTTCTCTCGTGTGTGCGTTCCCTGATGATACTGAAGATGGCCTTTTGTAGTGAATCTCTTTCCACACTCAGAGCATTCGAAAAGTTTCTCTCCTGTGTGGATTCTCCGTTGACATTGAAGAATGCCACTCCACAGGAATCTCTTTCTACACTTATTCAAAAGGATTCTCCCCTATGTGGGTCCTCTGATGTGTTTGAAGATGGCTACTCTGACTGAATCTCTTTCCACACTCTGAACATTCAAAAGGTTTCTCCCTTGTGTGGGTTCTCTGATTGCCACTCAAACTACAGTATTTGCTGGTGTATAAGACTACTTTTTTGCCCTGAAAAACATGCCTCCTAGTGGGGGGGTCATCTTATACGCCGGGTGCACTTCAGTTGGGATAGACATAGCTGCCCATAGTGGCCTTCTGATGCTCGCCCGGTGCCCATGTTGGGGGGTCGTCTTATACACCCAGTCGTCTTATACGCCGGCAAATACGGGTAAATCTCTTTCCACACTCTGAGCATTCAAAAGGCTTCTCCCCTGTGTGGGTTCTCTGATGCTCTTGAAGACTGCCACTCTCACTGCATCTCTTTCCACACACTGAACATTCAAAAGGCTTCTCCCCTGTATGGGTTCTCTGATGTATTTGAAGACTGCCACTCCGATGCAATCTCTTTCCACACTCTGAGCATTCAAAAGGCTTTCCCCGTGTTGGTTCTCTGATGTGTTTGAAGATGATAACTCGTAATGAATCTCTTTCCACACTCGGAACATTCAAAAGGCTTCTCCCCTGTGCGTGTTCTCTGATGAACATAAGAACATAAGAACATAAGAGAAGCCATGCTGGATCAGGCCAGCGGCCCATCAAGTCCAACACTCCGTGTCACACAGTGGCAAAAAATGTTATATACACACATACACTGTGGCTAATAGCCACTGATGGACCTGTGCTCCATATTTTTATCTAAACCCATCTTGAAGGTGGCTATACTTGTGGCCGCCACCACCTCCTGTGGCAGTGAATTCCACATGTTAATCACCCTTTGGGTGAAGAAGTACTTCCTTTTATCCGTCTTAACCTGTCTGCTCAGCAATTTCATCGAATGCCCACGAGTTCTTGTATTGTGAGAAAGGGAGAAAAGTACTTCTTTCTCTACTTTCTCCATTCCATGCATTATCTTGTAAACCTCTATCATGTCACCCCGCAGTCGACGTTTCTCCAAGCTAAAGAGTCCCAAGCGTTTCAACCTTTCTTCATAGGGAAAGTGCTCCAGCCCTTTAATCATTCTAGTTGCCCTTCTCTGCACCTTCTCTAAAGCTATAATATCCTTTTTGAGGTGCGGCGACCAGAACTGCACACAGTACTCCAAATGAGACCGCACCATCGATTTATACAGGGGCATTATGATACTATATACGATTTATACAGGGGCATTATGATACTATTATGATACTATATTATGATGCCTTTGAAGACCGCCATTGTTACTGAATCTCTTTCCACACACTGAGCATTCAAAAGGCATTTCTCCTGTGTGGGTTCTCTGATGCATTTGAAGACTGCCATTGTGACTGAATCTCTTTCCACACACTGAGCATTCAAAAGGCTTCTCTCCTGTGTGGGTTCTCTGGTGCTTTTGAAGATGGCCACTCTCACTGAATCTCTTTCCACACACTGAGCATACAAAAGGCTTCTCCCCGGTGTGGGTTCTCTGGTGCTTTTGAAGATGATCACTCATAATGAATCTGTTTCCACACACTGAGCATTCAAAAGGCTTCTCTCCTGTGTGGGTTCTCTGATGCTTTTGAAGATGGCCACTCTCACTGAATCTCTTTCCACACACTGAGCATTCAAAAAGCTTTTCTCCTGTGTGGATTCTCTGATGCTTTTGAAGACTGCCACTCTCACTGAATCTCATTCCACACACTGAACATTCAAAAGGCTTCTCTGGTGCTTTTGAAAATGATCACTCGTAATGAATCTCTCTCCACACTCGGAAAATTCAAAAGGCTTCTCCCCTGTGTGTGTTCTCTGATGCATCTGAAGACTGCCATTGTGACTGAATCTCTTTCCACACTCCGAGCATTCAAAAGGCTTCTCAACTGTGTGGGTTCTCTGATGCTTTTGAAGACTGCCACTCTGACTGAATATCTTTCCGCACTCTGAGCACTCAAAAGGCTTCTCCCCTGTGTGAGTTCTCTGATGCGTTTGAAGACTGCCATTGTGTCTGAATATCTTTCCGCACTCTGAGCACTCAAAAGGCTTCTCCCCTGTGTGGGTTCTCTGATGCCTTTGAAGACTGCCACTCGTATTAAATCTGTTACCACACTCCAAGCATTCAAAAGGCTTTTCCCCTGTGTGGGTTCTCTGATGATCTTGAAGACGGCCACTCCGACTGAATCTCTTTCCACATTCTGAGCATTCAAAAGGCTTCTCCCCTGTGTGGGTTCTCTGATGCGTTTGAAGACTGCCATTGTGACTGAATCTCTTTCCACACACTGAGCATTCAAAAGGCTTCTCCCCTGTGTGGGTTCTCTGATGCGTTTGAAGACTGCCATTCTGACTGAATCTCTTTCCACACACTGAGGATTCAAAAGGCTTCTCTCCAGTGTGGGTTCTCTGATGCCTTTGAAGACTGCTACTCGTACTAAATCTGTTACCACACTCCAAGCATTCAAAAGGCTTTTCCCCTGTGTGGGTTCTCTGATGATCTTGAAGACGGCCACTCCGACTGAATCTCTTTCCACATTCTGAGCATTCAAACGGCTTCTCCCCTGTGTGGGTTCTCTGATGCGTTTGAAGACTGCCATTGTGACTAAATCTCTTTCCACACACTGAGCATTCAAAAGGCTTCTCCCCTGTGTGGGTTCTCTGATGCTGTTGAAGACTGCCACTCTGACTGAATCTCTTTCCACACTCCGAGCATTCAAAAGGCTTCTCTCCTGTGTGGATTCTCTGATGCTGTTGAAGACTGTCACTTTGACTGAATCTCTTTCCACACTCCGAGCATTCAAAAGGCTTCTCACCTGTGTGGGTTCTCTGATGCCTTTGAAGACTGCCACTCGTACTACATCTCTTACCACACTCGAAGCATTCAAAAGGCTTCTCCCCTGTGTGGGTTCTCTGATGTTCTTGAAGACTTCCACTCCGACTGAATCTCTTTCCACACTCTGAGCATTCAAAAGGCTTCTCCCCTGTGTGGGTTTTCTGATGCGTTTGAAGATTGCCACTCCGACTGAATCTCTTTCCACATTCTGAGCATTCAAAAGGCTTCTCCCCTATGTGGGTTCTCTGATGCGTTTGAAGACTGCCATTGTGACTGAATCTCTTTCCACACACTGAGGATTCAAAAGGCTTCTCTCCAGTGTGGGTTCTCTGATGCCTTTGAAGACTGCTACTCGTACTAAATCTGTTACCACACTCCAAGCATTCAAAAGGCTTTTCCCCTGTGTGGGTTCTCTGATGATCTTGAAGACGGCCACTCCGACTGAATCTCTTTCCACATTCTGAGCATTCAAACGGCTTCTCCCCTGTGTGGGTTCTCTGATGCGTTTGAAGACTGCCATTGTGACTGAATCTCTTTGCACACACTGAGCATTCAAAAGGCTTCTCCCCTGTGTGGGTTCTCTGATGCTATTGAAGACTGCCACTCTGACTGAATCTCTTTCCACACTCCGAGCATTCAAAAGGCTTCTCTCCTGTGTGGATTCTCTGATGCTGTTGAAGACTGTCACTTTGACTGAATCTCTTTCCACACTCCGAGCATTCAAAAGGCTTCTCACCTGTGTGGGTTCTCTGATGCCTTTGAAGACTGCCACTCGTACTACATCTCTTACCACACTCGAAGCATTCAAAAGGCTTCTCCCCTGTGTGGGTTCTCTGATGTTCTTGAAGACTTCCACTCCGACTGAATCTCTTTCCACACTCTGAGCATTCAAAAGGCTTCTCCCCTGTGTGGGTTTTCTGATGCGTTTGAAGATTGCCACTCCGACTGAATCTCTTTCCACATTCTGAGCATTCAAAAGGCTTCTCCCCTATGTGGGTTCTCTGATGCGTTTGAAGACTGCCATTGTGACTGAATCTCTTTCCACACACTGAGGATTCAAAAGGCTTCTCTCCAGTGTGGGTTCTCTGATGCCTTTGAAGACTGCTACTCGTACTAAATCTGTTACCACACTCCAAGCATTCAAAAGGCTTTTCCCCTGTGTGGGTTCTCTGATGATCTTGAAGACGGCCACTCCGACTGAATCTCTTTCCACATTCTGAGCATTCAAACGGCTTCTCCCCTGTGTGGGTTCTCTGATGCGTTTGAAGACTGCCATTGTGACTGAATCTCTTTCCACACACTGAGCATTCAAAAGGCTTCTCCCCTGTGTGGGTTCTCTGATGCTGTTGAAGACTGCCACTCTGACTGAATCTCTTTCCACACTCCGAGCATTCAAAAGGCTTCTCTCCTGTGTGGATTCTCTGATGCTGTTGAAGACTGTCACTTTGACTGAATCTCTTTCCACACTCCGAGCATTCAAAAGGCTTCTCACCTGTGTGGGTTCTCTGATGCCTTTGAAGACTGCCACTCGTACTACATCTCTTACCACACTCGAAGCATTCAAAAGGCTTCTCCCCTGTGTGGGTTCTCTGATGTTCTTGAAGACTTCCACTCCAACTGAATCTCTTTCCACACTCTGAGCATTCAAAAGGCTTCTCCCCTGTGTGGGTTTTCTGATGCGTTTGAAGATTGCCGCTCCGACTGAATCTCTTTCCACACACTGAGCATTCAAAAGGCTTCTCTCCTGTGTGGATTCTCTTATGCTTTTGAAGATTGCCATTATGACTGAATCTCTTTCCACACTCTGAGCATTCAAAAGGCTTCTCTCCTGTGTGGATTCTCTTATGCTTTTGAAGATTGCCATTATGACTGAATCTCTTTCCACACACTGAGCATTCAAAAGGCTTCTCTCCTGTGTGGATTCTCTTATGCTTTTGAAGATTGCCATTATGACTGAATCTCTTTCCACACTCTGAGCATTCAAAAGGCTTCTCCCCTGTGTGGGTTTTCTGATGCTGTTGAATATTACTATTGAGAATGAATTTATGTCTGGTCTCTGAGTATTCAGGTTCCCCCTGTCTCTTTATTCTTTGACGCACAAGAAGCTGTGATCTATTTCTGAAATACTTTCTGCACTGAATGGATTGGCTTGCTTTTATTTTACTGTACTTTGGAAAATATATATTCCACTGTCTTCCCTCATGCTTCTCAGCCAGACAGCCACCTTTCTTTGTCGTCACTCTGATGTGATTTCTGATATTTTCATTGAAGTCTTCATTTTTAACTTTATTCGGCATTTCCTGATGAAGTTTCTCACCCTCCTCATTCCTCTGTTCATCCTCTGCTGGAATAAAGAGAGAGAAACTGTTACACTTGGGAAGGCTGGTAAGATCCAAAGGCATCTATGGGACTGCCGGAGGAAAGGACTGATGGCCCTTTGGCTTCATCCAGCTGGACTGATCTCAGCCACCCCTCCACCTCCCCCCAAGAATATCTGGTATTTAAGGATACCTCCCCCACCCGTGAAGAACTTCAGCTGAACTCTTGCCCAGAAGGAGCTTCTGAGCCTCCAGATTAAGGCCTCCCTCCCTCCTTACCCACCGGCCTCTATGATTGTACCAAACCAAATGTGGCTCAGAAGGGAATCAGGAATCTCATATGGTTATATCTGGCCTGCTCTCTTGACATAAGAGTGAAGGTCACTCACTCTGAACCAACTCATTTGGGAAGGAAATATGCTCTTGGGAGCCTCTAGAATAGGGTTTCCAAACTTTTTCCCTCTGTCGTCCGGTTATTTTTACACTTCTCCTTCGTGGCCCATTATAATTTGGGGGTGGAGACTTTGAGGGTGGAGGAGGCAGACAGGAAATGATGTACAAAGAAGCCTAAAACTATTGCAATGTTTTGTTTAGGAAAAGTAGGAGAATAGTGGGATTTTGCAATGCAATTTTTAAAATAAAACATCAAGAAAAAGCACATGGATCACACAGCAGAAAACTAAAAATATAAAATGCTCTCAACCTGGGAAAACATGAAATGGTGGGGGGGAAGGAGAGAGGGAGAAGAGAGAGAGAGAAAAAGAAAGAAAGAGAGAGAAAGAGGGAAAAAGAAAGTGAGAAAAAGAAAGGAAAACATGAAATGGCAGCCTGGGAAAACATGAACTGGCAGGGCATTTCAAGCTTCCCCCCCACCACCACCACCACTCATATTAGCAATGGCAAGGAAGGGAGGGAAGGAGGGAAAGAGACAAAGTAAAAGACTAACTGACAGAGAGAGAGAGGAAGGGGAGTGGGAAATAAAGCAAACAGAAAACGAAAGACTGACAGACAGAAAGAAAAAGAAAGAACGAGGACAGAGTTGGAAACAGAGAAAAAAAGAAAGAAAGAGAAAGGAAATAGGATGGAAGGAAAAGGGAGGGATGGAGTGAAAGAAAGGAGGGATAAAAGGAAGAAAAATGGAGAAAAAGAAAAATGGAAAGAAATGGGATGGGAGCAACTCACCTTTTAAACTGCTAACTCCAGCAGCACAAGCAGGCCTGGGTCCCCTGACCTCAGCTGACCAAGGGAAGTCAGGCCTAGTTCCCCCCCCCCCCACCTCCTCCTTTTTCCCTCCCTTCCCCCCCCCTCCCAGGTCAGTTTCAGGCTGGTTAATGCGCCCCTCCCCCCTGGTCGGTAGGGAAAGCGACGCTGAGCTCTCACTCAGCGCGGCGACAGACCGGCAGCAGGTTGAATGTACGCCCGAAAAGGCCACCACTGCTGCTCCCTCCCCCACACTTCCTGGATGGGAAGGAAGCGTACGGGAGGGAGCAGCGGCGGCCTTTTTGGATGTTTGTTTGACCTGTTCCCGCGCTGAGTGAGAGTTCAGTGCCGTTTTCCATGCAGGGGAGGAAGGTACGCGTTAACCAGCCTGAAATTGTCCTGAGGGGGTAGGGAGGAGTCATGAGGGGGGCGCAATGCTTTGGGGAGGAGGCGCAAAGGGGGGATGGCAGACCACCGGTTGACCCGCGACCTGGCACTGAGGCCGGCGTGGCCGAGTGCCGGGTCCAGACCCTGCTGTTGGGAAAAGCTGCTCTAGAAGAACCCTGAAATAGGTCTTCGAATGCAAGGCCGTTCTCTTTCTCCGCCAGTTTCTCTTATAGTTTTGGCTTCATTTGCAGAAAGAGAGGGAGACAGAGAGAGAGAAAGCCATCAGTCTTACATGGGGAAGGAAAGAAATTAAAAACTAACAATTCTTCTGGAAGAATTGTTGTAAGCCGCCCTGTTGTATTGTTGTAAGAATTGTTGTAAGCCGCCCTGAGCCACTCGGTGGGAAGGGCGGGATATAAATCCCAGATAAATAAATAAATAAATAAAGGTCAGCACTACAGTCCAGATCAAAGCCCGGAATCTGAACCAGTATATGCAAAATGGCATAGAATCCTAGTTCCTCAAAGGGTTACAGATATTTTCACATGGTCTGGTGTGATTTGTGGGTGTTTATAATTTGAGCCTCCCTGCAATTAACATCATCATTTCTTCCAAGGCCAGATCCGAGACTCGCTGCCTGGCGCCCTCCCCCACAGTGTCCCCCCGTGGCTCTCTGCTCCCCCCCACAGCTCCGTGCCCCCCCCTCCTTGCCGAGACTCCTCCTCTTCCCTCCTTTCCCCACCCTATGCCTATTTCAATGCCGGAACTGGCTCTAGCGCCACGTTCGAGCTATCTAAAGCCCTCCCTCGGCCGATAACTTGATCAGCAGGTAAATCCGCACCATGGGGCCGCGCTCGCAATCTGTCAGGACCAGGTTTTTTATTCTTGAAAAGGTCACTTTTTTAACAGTTGAGTTTCTTGGCCTTTTCTCAGTGATCTGTTTGGATCTGTTGTTGTTGTTTGGATCTGTCTACCGCTTCTCTTGTTTTGAGAGTTGTGTTGTTTGGGGCAGGGCTGGAGAGCTGGCATCTGTAGATTGTGTGTTCTGTGGCAGGGAAGCTGGCACCTGGGTGAGAGACCAGAACCAGCATGCTTGTTGTGCTTGGCCAGCTCTCCCCGTGTTGTTTGGGGCAGGGCTGGAGAGCTGGCATCTGGGTTTGCTGCAGCCAGGTCTGCAGAGCAGACCTTGAGCAGATTGTGTTTTGTGTGGCAGTGACGTTGGCAACTGGGTTTATATTGGTTCCAGGCCAGCAGGGTTCATAGAGTAGATAGATGGATGTGCATTTGGGTCCTATAGAGATTCTCTGGTGTGAAGTTAGGTTTGGCTTTGGGTGCTCCAGGAATTGGACCCCCTGACCCAATCTAATTGGGACTTGGGGGTTTTGTAGGGGAGAGTCCCCTGCGGATCCCCTGCAGTTTTGGGGACTCTCCCTCAAACCCCCTGCCCACCAGTAGCCTCTAATTATGCCCTATGTTGCCATTGATTTCAAAGACCAATAGGGTATAATGGTGGGATAGGGGCACCCTTCTTTGGGTGCCCCTGGAATGGGACCCCCTGGCCCAATCTTTTTGGGACTTGGGGAGTTTGTAGGGGAGAGTTCCGTGCAGGTCCCATGCCAATTTGGGGGATCTCCCTCAAACCCCCTCCCCTCGAGGCAGCTTCCCCTATTTTGCCACTGATTTCAATGGCCATAGGGTATACCATATATAAGGCTATTCAGAGTACCAGTATTTGGAAATATACGGTATTCCGAATTTTCTGGCCCCATATATTTCCGAATCCGATTTTTTTTTTTTATACACCCCTAGTCAGTATCATCCACTCAGTCCAGCACTGGCTCTCCAGGGTCCTAGGCAGAGTCTTTCATTTCACCTCCTACCTGATCCTTTTCATTGGAGATGTTGGGGAGTGAACCTGGGACCTTTTGCATGCCAAAGAGATGCTCTGCCAGGGAGCTGCAGCCCCGCTCGAAGCAGTGGGAAGGGTGTCAAAATGACATGTTGCTATTCAATATTTGGATTCATTCCACCTCACAATGGCAGCAAGTTGCACCTTTGGCACCTAGGAAAGATCCTTACCCAGAGAGGCCACGTTCCCATAGTTCTCCAGCATGACTTCCCTGTACAGAGCTCTTTGTCCCGGATCCAGCAGGGCCCACTCTGCCTCCGTGAAAGAGACAGACACTTCCTCCAAGGAAAAGGGACCCTGAAAGAAAAAGAAGATTCCCTCCTCTTCAGAGATCTCACCCTGGAAGGGAGTCGTCTGGGAAGGTACAGAAAATAAGGCTTGGGATGGGTGAATGCAACAGCATTCAAAGGATCTCTCTCACGGACCCCTTGTAGAAACAGAAGGAGCGAAAGCTCCCCTGAGAAAGGAGGAGGGACCCAGGCTGTGCCCCCCCTGCTCATCTCTCCTACCTGGATTGGAGGTGCAGCGATTGTTCCCACACATTGGAAAAGACAACGGCTCAACAGCATCTCTTCACTGCCTGTTCCTGAGACAAAGGAGGGAGGTAGGGTGTTTGCTTGTTTGTTTCCTGGTTCACACACACTATTCTCAGGGTTGTGAAGCCTTCTGCTATCTACACTCAATTCGTTTTTAAAATACTTTATACTACATTCTGAGAGAGGCAGAAGAGAAGCACCAGGGACCTCTGAGCCTTAGGAATTATAAATACTGCCAATGTATTCAGACTTCCGTCAGAGTTGTGTTTGCTCTACAAGGAGGGAAATGAGGAGTGGAAATGCAATAGCATGAGATAGCACCATCCTCTTGGATCAGACATGACTAGAACAATTCTGGGGACTGGAGGGTCATAGGAATGAGCTTTCAGAGTGTCTCTGGAGCATGCTGAATTGAATATGTTTTATTTATTGTTACTGTAACGTTTTGATGTTGTAAGCCGCCTGAGCCTGCCTTGCGGGACAGGGCAGGGTATAAATCACAAATTAAATTTAAATTAAATTAAACCAGGTTTTCAGCCTGACACAACCTCAACATGACATCACATCTGTCCCATGCCCCACCCCAAGACCCTCTCCAGTGCCTGCAAGTGCTGGGCCAGAGCCTGCCATCCCTACTCCACCCCCTGCGACCCCCAGATGACCCTCCAAGCACAGGCAAAGCAGGAAAATGTCCCCATGATTATCGGCCCCCAGGGAGTGCTTTCAGAGCTCTGCTCCCCCAGAAGGTGGAGGTTCCCTTTTGAGGTTTGCCTGCCTTCCCCTCCCCAGGGAATCTGAGACCTTTTAGGGAAGGAAGGTGAGAGATGAATTTTTAAAGTTATGGGATAAATGGTCCTCCAGGAGTTTTTCTGATCTTTTAGAGACATCACAGTGTGTGGATACTGAGTGCCACCAGTTAACTCTGCGTTGCCTAAAGAAATATGCATTTCCCCCCCACTGACCTGACCTCTCTACCCATCACATTCACATGCTCCCCAGGTACAAGGAGTCCTTACCACAGGAGAGGGCATCTTGGGCACGCTCCACCTCCTGCCCCCTCTGCCCCTGCTCCAAGGAAGCTCCTTCTGCCTCAGAGATTGCAGCTTCCATCTCCAAAGGTGGTCCCCACATCTAAAACAGCAGCAAGGAAGAGGGATAAGAGATGGAATGGAAAAGATATCAAGGAATGGATTCTGCCCCACTCCCAGACTCTGCACCCTCTTATCAGCAGTTCTGATGAGTTATCTGCAAGGGTCAGAAATTCTCTAGCAGAAGAGGCTCTACACAAATATCCGGCAAGGAAACTTTAAGATAAGGTGAGATATTGTTGCTTCAATTAGACACACCTGTAGGGAATCCCTCCTCACTTGTTCTGCCTGCCTCTTCTCCTCTGCCTGACTCGGGAGGAAACCTTCGGCCAGGGCCACCGCCTGGGAACTGGTCTCCGGCCCACATCCTCTGACCCAGCACTGCATTTCCTGGGGAAGGAGAGTCAGGAACTGCTCCAGGATCACCAGGTCCAGGATCTGCCTCTTGGTGTGCCTCTCCGGCTTCAGCCACTGGCTGCAAAGTCCATGGAGCTGGCTGCAAACCTCTCGGGGCCCATTGGCCTCATGGTAGCGGAACTGCTGGAAACATACTTCTGAGGTCAGGGTGTTCTTAGCCAGGACCTCTGGCACTGTCCTTTCCCAGAATTCAACACCACTCCCAACTGGGTTAGGATGTAGACTCTTGCTTGCTCTCTTATCAGTTCCAGGTCCTTCTGAGTCCTGCTCTTCCATCTCCTTCGCCTTCTCTTGGGCCACCTCTGTCTTTGAGAAGTTGTCTTTATTCTGAAGCTTCTCCTTGGGGGGACAGAGAGAGACCAATAGGAGTGTGTGAGAAGGAAGATACGTATATACACACACAAACACGCAGACACGTACATGCACCTATAAATACAACCTCCACTCCAAAAAAGAAGCAGGGACTGTACCACAAGTCCTTCATCCTTGAGAATTGTCGCAGTTTTCTCCCTGCCCCGTATTCCTGCTCACCCTGAAAGGACCATTTTTCAGAGTCCAGACGATTTGGAATGAAGCCTATGCCAAGATCTTGGACACCTTTGCATGGCTACTAGTTATCTCAGTGGTGCCCTGCTGGAGATGAAAGTTGGGCGGTGGGGGGGGGGGAGAATCAGCTAAAACACCTGTCATTGCAACAAGCCAATCAGCATGAATGACTTAATGCATTGGATCACATCTGGGATTCCTTTCTGTGCCTCCTGACTCCCTCCAAAAGAAGGCTTCTTATTCTTTTTGGCATCTCCCTTAACAAGATCTGAACCCTCCCCTCCTGGGACTGTGCTCTGGTGTTTCTCCCTGCTGTGCTGCCTGCGGGTTTGTACCTCTCTCACCTGGCAAAAAGATGCCATTCCGCCCACCTTAACCGAGGTGCAGGAGGGAGGATCTGGCATTGTGTTACGGCTGCCTCTGCCAAGTGAGCCATGGAGGGATGGGCAGGAGTGATGCGTTTGGGGCAGGTGTGTTCTCTCCCTGTGTGCCCACTTTGCAATCACTGCTGCAGATGGGGACTTGAACCCGCATCTGTGGATCTCCTTGGTGTGTATTCATGACACAATCCTCACAGTGATGGAATTTTGTGCAGCATTTGTTCCTCCTAGCCTTGTACATCTTGGGGGTGTGGCCACATCTGCATGCTCCACCCCTGTCTGCCTGTCAGGGGACCCATCTAATACTCTGATTGGTGGGCGTGGGTGGTGTCTCTAGGAGCACCCATGGGGTTGCTAGGGTCTCTCCACCTTAGCAACAGAGGTATCTAAAATGTTCCTCACCTCTGCTTGGCGGGCCTTGGACCCCTGCTAGCTGCCCAAGCCCTACAGTGGGCCCGTATCAGGGGCTTAGGATGGGGATGCAGCCAATTCCAGTGCAGGCTGGACTTCCCTTCCCCAGCCCACACCCCTTCCTTAATTCACCCCACTCCCCAAAAGGCCTGCTTGGGTTGTTGGTTTGCAGAATGAAAAGGACCAGCAAGAGAATGTCAGTTTCATGTACTGAACTTTCCTTACATTGAAAGACACTAATTATTTTTGCTCCCCAACAAACTCCGCTTACATAGCTGAACAAAACTGGTGCCTCTCAAAGTTACCAACCTCTAGGTGGCTGAAGCCAAAAACCAATCAACTACCCTGAAGAAATAACCAACAAATTTTACTACAGTGCCAAAGAAATTCCTGAGAAAGGTTCCCACTTTGCAGTGATATCGACATATGAAACTGAGCAGTCTGTTTGCAATCTCTTTATTTTAGAAATGCAGGATCAGCCCAAGCACTTTCCCCCTGCTCTTGTGAGAGGCCGAGAAGACGCTTGCCCTTCAAGAGACATTTAGGGCACTTCATATTGTGGACTGTGCAATGGATCTATGCATGAAAGAGAAGGGGGCTCATTTATTGATAAGAACATAAGAAATAATATTTGGGTCTGTAGTAACATGTGCTAGTTATGTATTCAGAGTAATTGATTATGGGGGCTTTAGCTCTTTCCCTGAATCCCTTGGTTTGTAACGGCCAGGTAGGGCCTGAAGTTCTCCCAGAATTAGAACTCACCTCCAAGGGACAGAGATCAGTTCCCTGGAAGAAAATGGCTGCACGGTTGGGAGGTGGCCATCCTCGGAAAGCCATTGCTTGGCCTGATCCCCACCTGCCTCCCTAGAAGCTTATCCCTCCCCACCTCTCTGTGACTTACTTTTAAGTAAACCACAGGGGGGGGGATCTGGCTGCAAGTTTCCCCCTCCTGCTACTGCTGCTTCTCTGCACCCCTCCGGCTCTCTTTCCCAGTTCAGAAGCAAACCCCTTCCTTCCCACATCCATGAGCTCACGCAAAGAGGGAAAGAACCCCAATCTTTTCCAACCCCACCCCCCAGTTTGGCTTCTCTAGCAAATGGCTCTGTGGCATTAACCCTTTCGGTGCTGCAGAGGAGTGCAAAATGTGTCCTCCCTTCGTCTCCAGCAGAGGCCAGTCTCCATCTTCCATGCTGCTCAATGGGGCTGCTCGGGAGTGACTTTGCACGGGGTTGTATGCCCAGAGCATCCAGCGCTGTTCAGGCTTCTCGGGAAAAGGAGGCTGAAGCTGAATCCCTCCCCACAGAAGAATTCGGTTGAGTGTCAGGGAGGGGGGGGGAGGTGGCTTCATAGGCTCGCTTTTAAGCAGACGAGGAAGACTTTTTTCTGTCGCCCCCTGGACCTCGTGCGGCTAGAAAGCGCCCCTCTGGGAGTTTTGACAATATTTCTGGAGGGAAAGGGCACAGCCCGGCTCCAGCCCCCCGCCCCCCTTCAAGGGCTTGCTGCGTCCTGGGGAGAAGCGCTGGCTTTACAGCCCCAGAGACAGAGGCAGAAAGAGGGGAACAGTCCCTGCCTCGGGCTGCACAGGAAGCTTTCCTCCCTGCCTCTGCACCATCCCCGGCCGAGCTGCATCATTACAGAGCGTTGGTGGGCGAGGGCAGCCAGGCTGAAGGGAAGCCCGGATGTCCAGAAATCTCCCACCAACTTAGCACAGCCCTGCCTTGGCATGCATGAGCCCCGCCTCCCCCCCCCCATGGCTTACTTCTAAGTAAATGTTTCCAGGCTCCAGCTGCACTGCTGTTCTCTGCTTCAGCTTCTCTGCAGCCCTTCCTGTTCTCTGGCCCAAGTTCAGAAGCAAACTCCTTTCTCTGCGCATGCCTACACAGCCAAGGAAGGCCAGCAAGAGCCCCTCTTCTTCTCCGCCCCCCCCTTGCATTTTTTGCTGTGCCTCTCTAGCCAATGAGTTTCTGGCATTAACCCTTTCGGTGCCGCAGAGGAACGCAACCTGTGCCTTCCTGTCCTCTGTAGGAGGAGCCAGGCTGCCATCTGCAGTGCTGCTCCATGGGGCTGCTTGGGAGAAACTCTGCAGGGGGCTGCATGCCCCGAGGATCCCGGGAAAGGAGGCTGGAGCAGAATCCCAGCAGCTGCTTAGAATAAGGACCGCAGAAGAATTGGGGTGGGGGAGAGGAGGCGCACCAGGCTTGCTCTTAAATGGAAGAGGAAGCGTTTTTCTGTCGGCCTCCCCCCCACTGCAGCTCAGATGGGGAGGGGGGCTGGGAAGGCGGGGTTTGGGGACAGAATGGGCTCATTCAATAGGGCTCTGATGCCACCCCCGAGTCCCCCCTCCGAAACCGCCCTTTCCTTTCCTGCAGTCTGGAGATGCGCTCTTGTTAGGGCAGGTCTCCAGGCCCTCCCTGGAGGTTGGCAATCCCATCCCAATCGAGGTAAAAAAACCCAGTGGTAGCCCCCCCCCCAAATCCTACCCCCCCCCGCTGCCCCCTGCCTCCCGGGTCTCCAGCCGGGCTCTGGAAGAAGCGCAACCCCAGCAGGACCCACAAGCAAGCTGCAAGGAAGCGCCAGCAAAGGGAGGGGGACCGCAACCGCCCCCTCCCCCAAAGTAGACTGGGCTTTCTGAATCTCTTTTTAACATTTTCTCCCCACGCGCGGTATCATTGATTCAGCTAAAGAGCGCCACTCTAAATGAACCTTCTCTCTCACTCTGAGCACTCACAAGGTTTCTCCTGTTTGGATTCTCCAATGCAGAAGTCTGTCCTCGCTTCTTCTGGGGCCTGTCCCATCGCCTGCTCCCCTTACCCTCATCGGGCAGCTTGGGAGAACAGCTGCCCCTGCAGTAAAGGAGGTTGATGGGCCAACAGCTCTTCAGGAAGTTCAGTGTATGTGTGTGTGGGGGGAGAGAGAGAGTGGTCTTATTCATGGGGATGGTGTCCCTCCCTTAGGGCCATTTCCAAGTCCAGGTGTGGAGAGCCATGGATGGACATCGAGGATTCAAAAAGTTATCCCTTGTGTGTGTTCTCTGATGTTCTTTGAAGAGTCCCCCTCTCTCTGGATCTCTTTCCACACTTTGATCATTGAAAAGGCTTCTCCCCTGTGTGGGTTAGCTGATGCCTTTGAAGACTGTCACTCCACATGAATCTCTTTCCACACTCCAAGCATTCAAAAGGCTTCTCCCCTGTGTGGTTTATCTGATGGTATTGAAGACTGCAACTCAATCTCTTTCCACACACTGAGCATTCAAAAGGCTTTTCCCCTATGTGGGTTCTCTGATGTGTTTGAAGACTGCCACTCTGAATGAATCTCTTCCCACACTCTGAGCATTCAAAAGGCTTCTCCCCTGTGTGAGTTCTCTGATGATATTGAAGACTGCCGCTGTGACTGAATCTTTTCCCACACACTGAGCATTCAAAAGGCTTCTCTGCTGTGTTGATTTTCTGCTGCTTCTGAAGACTTCCACTCCACATGAATCTATTTCCACACTCTGAGCATTCAAAACCCTTCTCCCCTGTGTGGGTCTTCTGATGACGTTGAAGACTGCCACTCATACAAAATCTCTGTCCACACTTAGAAAATTCAAAAGATTTCTCCCCTTTGTGGGTTCTCTGGTGCTCTTGAAGACGATCACTCGTAATGAATCTCCATACTGAGAATTCAAATGGCTTCTCCCCAGTGTGGGTTCTTTGATTCGTTTGAAGATGTCCACTCATACTAAATCTCTTTCCACACACCAAGCATTCAAAAGGCTTCTCTCCTGTGTGGGTTCTCTGATGCGTTTGAATATTGCCACTCTGACTGAATCTCTTTCCACACTCCGAGCATTCAAAAGGCTTCTCACCTGTGTGGGTTCTCTGATGCTTTTGAAGACTGCCACTTTCACTGCATCTCTTTCCACACACTGTACATTCAAAAGGCTTCTCCCTGTGTGGGTTCTCTGATGCTGTTGCAGATTGCCACTCAGACTGAATCTCTTTCCACACTCTGAGCATTCAAAGGGTTTATCCCCTGTGTGAGTTCTCTGATGTGTTTGAAGATGTCCACTCATACTAAATCTCTTTCCACACATCAAGCATTCAAAAGGCTTCTCCCGTGTGGGTTCTTTGATGCGATTGAAAACTGCCACTCTCATTGAATCTCTTTCCACACACTGAGCATTCAAAAGGCTTCTCTCCTGTGTAGATTCTCTAATGCTTTTGAAGACTGTCACTCCACATGAATCTCTTTCCACATTCTGAGCATTCAAAAGGCCTCTCCCCTGTGTGGATCTTATGATGACGTTGAAGACTGCCACTCCATATTAATCGCTTTCCGCACTCTGAGAATTTATAAGGCTTCTCCCCTGTGTGGGTTCTCTGATGCATTTGAAGACTGCCACTCTCACTGATTCTCTTTCCACACTCTGAGCATTCAAAAAACTTTTCCCCTGTGTGGGTTCTCTGATGTGTTTGAAGATGATAACTCGTAATGAATCTCTTTCCACACTCTGAGCATTCAAAAGGCTTCTCCCCTGTGTGCGTTCTCTGATGCCTTTGAAGACTGCCATTTTCACTAATCTCTTTCCACACACTGAGCATTCAAAAGGCTTCTCTCCTGTGTTGATTCTCTGCTGCTTCTGAAGATTTCCACTCTCACTGAATCTATTTCCACACTCTGAGCATTCAAAACCCTTCTCCCCTGTGTGGGTCTTCTGATGACGTTGAAGACTGCCACTCATACAAAATCTCTGTCCACACTTAGAAAATTCAAAAGATTTCTCCCCTTTGTGGGTTCTCTGGTGCTCTTGAAGACGATCACTCGTAATGAATCTCCATACTGAGAATTCAAATGGCTTCTCCCCAGTGTGGGTTCTCTGATGCGTTTGATGATGTCCACTCATACTAAATCTCTTTCCACACACCAAGCATTCAAAAGGCTTCTCTCCTGTGTGGGTTCTCTGATGATGCGTTTGAAGACTGCCATTCTGACTGAATCTCTTTCCACACACTGAGCGTTCAAAAGGCTTCTCCCCTGTGTGGATTCTTTGATGCTTTTGAAGACTGCCACTCTCAGTGCATCTTTCCACACAATGTACATTCAAAAGGCTTCTCCCCTGTGTGGGTTCTCTGATGCTGTTGAAGATTGCCACTCCGAGTCAAAATCTTTCCACACTCCAAGCATTCAAAAGGCTTCTCCCCTGTGTGGGTTCTCTGATGCTTTTAAAGACTGCCACTCTAACTGAATCTCTTTCCACACTCTGAGCAATCAAAAGGCTTCTCCCCTGTGTGGGTTCTTGGATGCTTTTGGAGACTGCCACTCTCAGTGCATCTTTCCACACAATGTACATTCAGAAGTCTTCTCCCCTGTTTGGGTTCTTTGATGCGATTGAAGACTGTCACTCCACATGAATCTCTTTCCATATTCTGAGCATTCAAAAGGCTTCTCCCCTGTGTGGGTCTTCTGATGATTTTGAAGACTGCCACTCCATATTAATCTCTTTCCACACGGTGAGAATTTCTAAAGCTTCTCCCCTGTCTTGGTTCTCTGATGCGTTTGAAGACTGTCACTCTCACTGAATCTCTTTCCGCACACTGGGCATTCAAAAGTCCTTTCTCCTTTGTGGATTCTCTGATGCTTTTGAAGACTGTCACTCACACTCCAGCTCTCAGCCATCCTACAGCACTGCAGAAATATCTGAAACATGTTTTTAAAAATTGTGGGGGGAGGTGGGCACATGCAGGTTGCCTCGCCCATGGTCCCAGATAGTCCGGCCCTGGCTGCACATTGAGGGGGAAAGGGGAATCAAACCCAGTTCTCCGAGTGCTCTCTTCTTGGCGTCTCTAGATAAAGCTTTTCTTCCTTGTCATGCCAGGGATTTGAGGGCAGGAACTTTCTCCTTCCAGGCACTTCCATGCCTTCTAGCACCTCCTAGAAGTGCTTGAATCTTGCCCCACAGCAACCTCCATTTCAGCAGTACGACTTGATGTTCCTGTCTTCTTTCCTGCCTTTTCCATACTGACTCTCCAAAATAATAACCTCGCTTCCTGAACCAGAGAGTGCGTTGTTCATAGATTCAGTTGTGGACAGAGGCCTCGATCCCCTTAAACTGCCACGCTGTCAAGAAACCCAAGCCGGGCCAGAGGTTCACAACAAAGCAGATCTCAGCAAAATCGAGAAGATTTATTAAATCCTTAAAAAACAATCTTGATATGAGGCAAAACAATCTCCGTAGCCTAGCAGCATAAAAGAGGAAATCTAACTTTTCTATCTAATACATTGGCACATGGTGTTAGATGGCAGAATCTTAAAAGTCTCAGCCTCAGAGTGGAGACCGAAGCGTTTCCTAGGTAGCTCTTCATTGCAATGTGACCTTAGCATAGTTCAGGCCTCACTCCAGCAAAATCATGAAGCTAACATTGCTTCTCTCTGGTCTCTAGATCTATGCTATCAGCCCGTAAGACAGAATGGACTGCATTATGTCCTATAAGCCCATAGGACAGAATGGAGTCCATTCCATCCTATGGGCCCATGGGATACAAGTGAGTACATTCTGTCATATGGGCTGATAAGATAGACTACAGTCCATTGTGTCCTATGGATCCATAGGACATAATAGAGTCCACTCCATCACATGAGCCAACTGTAGCCTAATTTGAAAAGCAAGAGTGAAGAGTATTTGCAGTTGGCAAAGGGGCTTGATTCATTTTATAGTATCCGTCTGTTTCTCTGTTGCTGTTGAACTGGCCCCTCCCTGCAGCGAATAAAGATTCCTTGTGTGTCAGGGGATGAGAAGTAGGTGCTGCTGTTTGCCTCATAAACATCTCAGTTTTCGGTTTGGTTCATAGATGATTGCTGTGGATGGTCAAACCTTCTCCCTCATGGAGTATGTAGCTTTTCACCGGCTCCTGCAACCCCCCACTCCTTGGCACTGTTTGTTTGGGGGAGGGGGGAACGGACTGTCCTGAGCTTCTTGCAATGGGCCCTGAGGAGAGGCAGTAGTGATCAGGAAGCCCCCAGGAGAACCTGTCAGCAGGGAACTGTCTCCCTCAAGAGATCAGTGGCCGTCTGGTTGGGTTCTAACCTGACGGGGCTGGCAGTGGGCGAGAGGGAGAGAATCAGCCAATGGCATGCCAGAGACAGAGTGCGAGCCAATCTTGCATAGCCCACGTCCAACCACTGAAAATCCACAGAGTTGCTACTGTGGTAGCGCTAAACGATGCACAAGATGGAGAGAGTTGACAAAGAGAACTTTCTCCCTCTCTCCAATGACTAGATGTTGAAAGCATCCAAGGAAGCTGACAGCAATAGATTCAGGAGGGGCAAGAGGAAATAGTTCTCCACACAGGGAGTGACTGAAGGCAAAATTCGCTGCCAGAGGATGTAGCGATGGCCACAGGCATAAACAACTTTCAAAGGGGATGACATGGATTCCTGAAGGAAAGGTCTCATAATGATCACCACACAGCATGATTAAAGGGAACTTCCATGTTCAGACACAGTCAACCTTTGACTCCTGGGAGGCCGTATCAAGGGAAGACCCCAGAAGGAGTCACTCAACAGTGAGAGGATTGCTGGGGATGGTCAACCCTTCTCCCTCGTGGAGTATGTAGTTTTTGACCAGCTATTGCAACCCAGCCCCTTGGCACTGCATCCCCTCACAAAGAAACCCTAAACTGACCCTCCACACACCATTCAATGGGGGAAATGGTCAAGGGACCCTAAAAGAAAAAGAATATCTCCTCTTCTTCAGAGATTCCACCCTGGAAGGGAGTCATCTACGAAGGTACAGAAAGGAATGCTTGGGATGGGTAAATGCAACAGAATTCAAAGGATCTCTCTCACGGACCCCTTGTAGAAACTGAAGGAGCAAAAGCTCCCCTGAGAAAGGAGGAGGGACCCAGGCTGTGCCCCCCCTGCTCATCTCTCCTACCTGGATTGGAAGTGCAGCGACTGTTCCCACACCTTGGAAAAGACAACGGCTCAACAGCATCTCCTCACTGCCTGTTCCTGAGGCAAGAGAGGGAGGGAGGGAGTTTGCTTGTTTGTTTCCTGGTTCACACACACATTATTCCCAGGGTTGTGAAACCTTCTGCTATGTACACTCAACTCGTTTTTAAAATACTTTATGCTACATTCTGGGAGAGGCAGAAGAGAAGCACCAGGGACCTCTGAGCCTTAGGAATTATAAATACTGCCAATGTATTTCAGACTTCTGTCAGAGTTGTGTTTGCCCTACAAGGAGGGAAATGAGGAGTGGAAATGCTAGAACAATTCTGGAGACTGGAGGGTCATAGGAATGAGCTTTCAGAGTTTCTCTGGGGCATGCTGAATTGAATATGTTTTATTTATTGTTACTGTAACGTTTTAATGTTGTAAGCCGTTCTGAGCTCGCCTTGCAGGACAGGGTGGGGTATAAATCGCAAATTAAAATTAAATTAAATGAAACCAGGTTTTCAGCCTGACACAACCTCAACATGGACATCACGGCTGTCCCATGTCCCACCCCAAGACCCTCTCCAGTGCCTGCAAGTGCTGGGCCAGAGCCTGCCATCCCTACTCCACCCCCTGCGACCCACAGCAGCCCCCCAGATGACCCTCCAAGCACAGGCACAGAAGGAAAATGTCCCCATGATTATTGGCCCCCAGGGAGTGGTTTCAGAGCTCTGCTCCCCCAGAAGGTGGAGGGTCCCTTTCGAGGTTTGCCTGCCTTCCCCTCCCCAGGGAATCTGAGACCTTTTAGGGAAAGAAGGTGAGAGATGAATTTTTAAAGTTATGGGATAAATGGTCCTCCAGGAGTTTGTCCGATCTTTTAGAGACATCACAGTGTGTGGCTATTGAGTGTGTTGCATATAGAAATATGCATTTCCCCCCCCTGACCTGACCTCTCTACCCATCACATTAAAAGCCTCCGCAGGAACAAAGAGTCCTTACCACAGGAGAGGGCATCTTGGGCACGGTCCACCGCCTGCACCCTCTGCCCCTGCTCCAAGGAACCTCCTTTTCCCTCAGGGATTGCAGCTTCCATTTTCAAAGGTTGTCCCTGCATTTGAAACAGCAGGAAAGGGGAGGGGTAAGAGATGGAATGGAAAAGAGACCAAGGAAGGGATCCTGCCCCACTCCCAGACTCTGCACCCTCCTCTCAGCAGATCTGATGAGTTATCTGCAGGGGTCAGAAATTCTCTAGCAGAAGAGGCTCTGGGCAATTATCTGGCAAGGAAACTTAAAGGTCAGATATTGTTGCTTTATTAGACACACCTGGAGGGAATCCCCTCACCTGTTCTGCCTGCCTCTTCTCCTCTGCCTGACACAGGAGGAAACCTTCGGCCAGGGCCACCGCCTGGGAACTGGTCTCCGGCCCACATCCTCTGACCCAGCCCTGCATTTCCTGGGGCAGGAGAGTCAGGAACTGCTCCAGGATCACCAGGTCCAGGATCTGCTTCTTGGTGTGCCTCTCTGGCTGCAGCCACTGGCTGCAAAGTCCATGGAGCTGGCTGCAAACCTCTCGGGGCCCATCGGCCTCATGGTAGCGGAACTGCCGGAAGCGTCGGCAATGTCCATCTGAAGTCATGGTGTCCTTAGCCAAGATCTCTGGCCCAGCTCTTTTCCAGAATTCAGTATCACTTCCAGGTTGGATGGGATGGGGGCTTTTCCTTGCTCCTTTGCCAGTTCCAGGTCCTTCGGGGTCCTGCTCTTCTATCTCCTTCCCCTTCTCTTGGGTCACCTCTGTCTTTGA
Organism: Heteronotia binoei; assembly: GCF_032191835.1. Classification (NCBI taxonomy): domain Eukaryota; kingdom Metazoa; phylum Chordata; class Lepidosauria; order Squamata; family Gekkonidae; genus Heteronotia; species Heteronotia binoei. The sequence goes on along the minus strand of NC_083227.1, from coordinate 7,137,919 downwards.
AAACATGCCTTTATTCACGGGGCTATGAAAAAAGCCTTCTTCCTGAGGGGATGGAGAGAAAGAGACAGACAGTGTGTGCAAAGTGGAAAATATGTACACACAAACACACACCCTTCACCCCACTTGAACCCCAAAATAAAAAGCAGGGAATATACAACAAATTCATCCAGAGAATTGCCCTGGTTTGCATTTATCCCCACCTTCCTTCCAAGATCTAAACGCTTCTCTCCCCCATAAGACTTACTTCCAAGCAGACCTCTCAGGGATCCGGCTGCTGCAAGGCTTTCCCCTCCTCCTGCAGCTTCTCTGCACCCCTCCCAGTCCTCCTTCGCCCTGCAAATGCAAACCCCTCCCCTTCCCTGGGAAAAGCCCCCTTCCTCTCCTGCCCCCTCCCCACTCCTTGCTCGGCCTCTCTAGCAAGCATCTCAGTGCTTTTAACCCTCTCCGTGCTGCAGAGGAAGGAGAAAGGTGTCCTGGAGGAGCTTCAGCCGGGCTGCCGTCAGCCACGCCTTGTGCTGCTCAATGGGGCTGCTCGGGAGTAACTCTGCTGCAGGGGGTTGAGCTCCTCCCGGGGTGTCCGGGGCTGCTCAGAGAAAGGAGGCTGCAGCTGGGTCCCCCCTCCTGAGTCCTCCCGCTCCTGGAATAAAGACCATCAAACTCAATGGGGGGGGGGGAGAAAAGGGGGAGGTTTAGTGATGATGGCACCAGGCTCTTCTTGGAATAGACCATTTGCCCCCCTGGAGAGAAAACCTCTTTGGGTCTCCTGGCCCTTCCTTGCAAGTCCAGGGAAATGCTGAAAGCCACTGTGGAGTCAGGCAGGCGAGGGGGCACAGCTGGTGTGGGGGGGGGGGGCTGAAGGGGAAGGACCCCCGCCCTGGATTATCCCTGCCCCCAGGCTGGAGGAAGGGGGGTTCTTCCCGCAGGGTCTCTGCTGGGCTGGCCAACCTCCGGGGGGGGGGGTTGGGGGGGGCTTTCCCTCTAAGGCAGTATGTCTCCTGCAGGATCCTCCCCTCCTTGGAAATTCCCCAACTCAGATTTAGCCATTTCCACTCCGCCCATCTTCCAGGAGCTCCGCCCAAGTCCCTTCTCCCTTCTCTATCTACTATATATCAAACTTCTTTAAAGGATGAAAGTCTTAAATAACGTCTTAAAATCAAAAATTCTTTCCTGAAATACAAGAACCATCTGCAATTGCAACACGGTTGTCACTGGCGGAGTCGGGTGAATAGTCTTCAAGCGTCTTAAGTCGGCAATGGACATGGTTAGCTGCAAGCACTTTTGAAAATTTATTCTCTGCGCTTTGTTCCTTGTATTCATAAATCCTCGATAATATGCAATAATACGTGAGGTTGTAGTGTTTAAAAATTAATTAATTATAATTTTTAATTAATTAATATATTTACTTACTTAATTAATATATCTACTTAAATAATTAATTAATATATCTACTGAATATAGCACCTTAATTTATTGTAGTTTTAACTTTTATGTAGTTTTAACTTCTATGTAACCTTTTTAAATGTATGTTCCGATTGTATTTTAAAATTGTTTTATGTAAATTGTCTTGTTAGCCGCCCTGAGCCTGCTTTGGCGGGGAGGGCGGGATACAAATTAAAGTTTATTATTATTATTATATTATTATTTTGAAGTAATTTTCATGATTTACTCATTATTTTCCACAGTTTTTTGTGTTGTCGTAGAAGTCGGCTTGACAGAAAGGGCGGAAGCAGGTAGGCAGCCCAGGATGCAGTCACTCTAGAGCATCCTTAGCATTCCTATTAGAAGTATGTGAAGTTTAAACCCACACAAGTCACTGTTGAATGAGCGGGATAATAGGACACAGCTGCAATCATATTCTAATTCTGCACAGGGCAAGGAGGAGACCTACTAGTCCAGCTCTCAGCCATCCTACCGCACTGCAGAAATATCTGGAACAATGTTTTTAAAACTTGTGGGGGGAGGGGGGCACAAGCAGGTAGCCTGGCCCTGGCTGCACATGGAGGGGGAGAGGGGAATCAAACCCAGTTCTCCCACAGTGCTCCCTTCTTGGGCTCCCTACATAAAGCTCTTTCTCATCATGCCAGGGATTTGAGGGCTGGAGCTTTCTCCTTCCACGCCTTCTAGCCCCTGCTAGAAATACCCGAATCTTCCCCCACAGTAGCTTCCATTTCAGCAGTACCCCTTCATGTTCCTGTCTTCTTCCCTACCTTTTCCAAACAGACTCTCCAAAATAATAACCTCCCTCCCTGAGCCAGAGAGTGCGTTGTTCATAGATTGAGTTGTGGACAGAGGCCTCGATCCCCTTAAACTGCCACCCTGTCAAGGAACTCCTTGGCACTGTTTGTTTGGGGGAGGGGGGGATGGACTGTCCTGAGCTTCTTGCAATGGGCCCTGAGGAGAGGCAGTAGTGATCAGGAAGCCCCCAGGAGAACCTGTCAGCAAGGAACTGTCTCCCTCTCTCAAATGACTGGAGAGCCAGTTTGGTGTAGTGGTTAAGTGTGCAGACTCTTATCTGGGAGAACCGGGTTTGATTCCCCACTCCTCCACTTGCACCTGCTGGAATGGCCTTGGGTCTGCCATAGCTCTGGCAGGGGTTGTCCTTGAAAGGGCAGCTGCTGTGAGAGCCCTCTCCAGCCCCACCCACCTCACAGGGTGTCTGTTGTGGGGGAGGAAGGGAAAGGGGATTGTGAGCTGCTCTGAGACTCTTCGGAGTGGAGGGCGGGATATAAATCCAATAACTTCCCAATATCTTCTGTCTTGAAAGCATCCAAGGAAGCTGACAGCAATAGATTCAGGAGGGGCAAGAGAAAATAGTTCTCCACACAGGGAATTATTGAAGGCAAAATTCGCTGCCAGAGGATGCAGTGATGGCCACAGGCAGACAGCTTTCAAAGGGGATGACATGGATTCCTGAAGGAGAGGTCTTGTAATGGCTACTAGACAGCGTGATTAAAGGGAACTTCCATGTTCAGACACAGTCAACCTTTGACTCCTGGGAGGCCGTATCGAGGGAAGACCCCAGAAGGAGGAACTCAACAGTGATGATTGCTGTGGATGGTCAACCCTTCTCCCTCGTGGAGTATGTCGTTTCTGACCGGCTACTGCAACCCCGCCCCCCCCGCTCCTTGGCACTCCATCCCCTCACAAAGCGACCCTGAGCTGACCCTCCACACACCATTCCATGGGGGAAATGGTCAAGGCTCTCCCCTGTAGTTCAAGGCACCTTACAATAACAAACATTTCCTTTTGGAACCCAAAACACAGCAGCAGACTTCATATCTCCCTCCCTCACTCCCTGAAGAGATACCTGGAATTCAAGCCCCCATGAAAGCCTTGGCAAACAAGCAGGCCTTTAGGTCCCATAGAATGGACCCCCCCCCGGTCCAGTCTTTTGAATATTTGGGGAGGGAGGGTTGAGAAGAGGCAGAAGCAGAAAGAGAGCAAATTCGGTGCCAGTACCTTAAAAACCAACCCCTCCCCCACAGTGCCAGATAGCCCTGGATCAGTTCTGCATCGTACCTGAAGGGGCCACTGAAATTACTGAGTTCTTGGGTTAGGGAACACAACCTGTTTCTTTCATCCCAAGTTAATTCTACTGCCAGAATGCCGGCTGGTTACACTATATTTACTCCAGCAGCAGAGAGGCTGTAGATGTCCGTTACCTCAAATGTTCTTTTCCTTGATAGGCTCTGGGAAAGGAACTGTTTTTGCCAGATTTAAAGATGTCAGAGTTAGACTGGCAGATAACTTGAAGTAGCAAGTTTCACAGAGGAGGGGGACCACTAAAAACACCCTCCCTCCTGGGTGTAACTACGTTCTCAGCCTTTCTAAACTAATAGCACCAGGACCTTTGAAGAAACTCATCACAAACAGCTATAAGAAAGTTTCATGCTTTTATGGATTCTCTAAGGAACACGAGAGCTACATTTGTGCCTCAGGCTCTTCCTACAAACAGAGCATTGAGGAGATTCCTTCCTTGGGCGAACTCATCGATTATAAAAGAGAGATCAGCTGATTTTCTAATCTGGAGATTCCATTGCCCATCCTTGTTTTCTTCTCTGTGGGATCTTCTTGGGATTCTGAACATGGCTAATGCTCTTTCCACAGTTCGAGGACTTATAACATTTATTTCTGATCAGGATAAGGTTTCTTCTGTAGAGTCAAGCCTTTTAAAGCACTTGGCTCCTTTTCTGGATACACTGCAGTCCAAGCTCTGCTCACGACCCGAGTTCGATCCCAGCAGAAGCTGGGTTCAGGTAGCCGACTCAAGCCTTCCATCCTTCTGAGGTCAGTAAAAAGAGTACCCAGCTTGCTGGGGATAAAGTGTAGATGACTGGGGAAGGCAATGGCAAACCTGTTGATAATGAGTCTGCATAAGGAGTGAAGAAGCATGCTTAGATCTTAGATCTGGATCTGACAGCCAGTGACAGCTGAATCATGTGAGCTGGAGTCAGGTGGATAATGACTCAGCAATTTGTACATTGCTCCCATTGGCTGGCTGTTGTATATATCTAGATAAGTGTCATCGTTCTGTTCCCTTGAGGATTATTGGATGCATTGCGAAGCACTTTGTCGGTTTAACCAGTATCTGTAATTAACCAGTCACTGTAATTTGTATAATACACACTGCTTTGATACAAACTGGAGTGTGTGTGTGTCTACTTGTGGAATCTACTGGAGAAAGTCAGCAGTACACTCAGCTCAGCCACACCGAGAAAACCACCCCGTAAACAGTCTGCCGTGAAAACATCATGATGTGACATCACCCCAAGGGTCGGGGACAACTTGATGCTTGAACCTTTACTGAGATTACAGCCCTTTAAAGCAGTTGGCACCTTTTCAATACTTTTTATGGTCTGTGGTTGTCTTTTAGGTGTGAAATAAGGGGAAAGCTCTTTTTACGGGCTAAGCACTTACATGGATCCTACTTGTGTTGTTTTCTTGATGCAGCAGAAGACTACCGCTCTGACTGAATCTCTTTCAGAGCTCCCAACATTAAAATTGTGTCTTTCCTGTGTGGGTTCTCAGTTGCATCGAAGAGTGCTTCTGCAACAGCATCTCTTTCCACAGTCTGAGATTTCAAAAGGTTTCTCCCTATACGAGATCATATACGCTTTTGAAAATTGTCACACTTTCAGAATCTCTTTTCAACATTTTCTCCCCATGCGTGGGATCCTTGATTCATCTGAAGAGTGCCACTCTAAATGAATCTTTTCTCTCACTCTGAGCACTCAAAAGGTTTCTCCCCTCTGGATTCTCCAATGCAGTAGTCTGTTCTCGCTTCTTCTGGGGCCTGTCCCATCGCCTGCTCCCCTTACCCTCATCGAGCAGCATGGGAGAACAGCTGCCACTGCAGTAAAGGAGGTTGATGGGCCAAAATGCTCTTCAGCAATCTCAGTGTATGTGTATGTGGGGGGGGGGAGAGAGTGGTCTCATTCATGGGGGTGGTGTCTCTCCCTTAGGGCCATTTCCAAGTACAGGTGTGGAGAGCCATGGATGGACATGGAGGATTCGAAAAGTTATCCCTTGTGTGTGTTCTCTGATGCTCTTGAAGAGTTCCCCTCTCCCTGGACCTCTTTCCACACTTTGATCATTCAAAGGGTTTCTCCCCTGTGTGGTTTCTCTGATGTCTTTGAAGACTGTCACTCCACATGGATCTCTTTCCACACTCCAAGCATTCAAAAGGCTTCTCTCGTGTGTGAGTTCCCTGATGATACTGAAGATGGCCTTTTGTAGTGAATCTCTTTCCACACTCAGAGCATTCAAAAAGTTTCTCTCCTGTGTGGATTCTCCGTTGACATTGAAGAATGCCACTCCACAGGAATCTCTTTCTACACTTATTCAAAAGGATTCTCCCGTATGTGGGTCCTCTGATGTGTTTGAAGATGGCTACTCTGACTGAATCTCTTTCCACACTCTGAACATTCAAAAGGTTTCTCCCTTGTGTGGGTTCTCTGATGTTTTTGAGGATTGCCACTCAAACTACAGTATTTGCTGGTGTATAAGACTACTTTTTTGCCCTGAAAAACATGCCTCCTAGTGGGGGGGTTGTCTTATACGCCGGGTGCACTTCAGTTGGGATAGACATAGCTGCCCATAGTGGCCTTCCGATGCTCGCCCGGTGCCCATGTTGGGGGGTCGTCTTATACACCCAGTCGTCTTATACGCCGGCAAATACGGGTAAATCTCTTTCCACACTCTGAGCATTCAAAAGGCTTTCCCCGTGTTGGTTCTCTGATGTGTTTGAAGATGATAACTCATAATGAATCTCTATCCACACTCGGAACATTCAAAAGGCTTCTCCCCTGTGTGTGTTCTCTGATGCCTTTGAAGACTGCCATTGTTACTGAATCTCTTTCCACACACTGAGCATTCAAAAGGAATTTCTCCTGTGTGGGTTCTCTGATGCATTTGAAGACTGCCATTGTGACTGAATCTCTTTCCACACACTGAGCATTCAAAAGGCTTCTCTCCTGTGCGGGTTCTCTGGTGCTTTTGAAGATGGCCACTCTCACTGAATCTCTTTCCACACACTGAGCATACAAAAGGCTTCTCCCCGGTGTGGGTTCTCTGGTGCTTTTGAAGATGATCACTCATAATGAATCTCTTTCCACACACTGAGCATTCAAAAGGCTTCTCTCCTGTGTGGGTTCTCTGATGCCTTTGAAGATGGCCACTCTCACTGAATCTCTTTCCACACACTGAGCATTCAAAAGGCTTTTCTCCTGTGTGGATTCTCTGATGCTTTTGAAGACTGCCATTGTGACTGAATCTCTTTCCACACACTGAACATTCAAAAGGCTTCTCTGGTGCTTTTGAAGATGATCACTCGTAATGAATCTCTTTCCACACTCGGAAAATTCAAAAGGCTTCTCCCCTGTGTGTGTTCTCTGATGCCTTTGAAGACTGCCATTGTTACTGAATCTCTTTCCACACACTGAGCATTCAAAAGGCTTCTCCCCTGTGTGGGTTCTCCGATGCTGTTGAAGACTGCCACTCTGACTGAATCTCTTTCCACACTCCGAGCATTCAAAAGGCTTCTCTCCTGTGTGGATTCTCTGATGCTGTTGAAGACTGTCACTTTGACTGAATCTCTTTCCACACTCCGAGCATTCAAAAGGCTTCTCACCTGTGTGGGTTCTCTGATGCCTTTGAAGACTGCCACTCGTACTACATCTCTTACCACACTCCAAGCATTCAAAAGGCTTCTCCCCTGTGTGGGTTCTCTGATGTTCTTGAAGACTTCCACTCCGACTGAATCTCTTTCCACACTCTGAGCATTCAAAAGGCTTCTCACCTGTGTGGGTTTTCTGATGCGTTTGAAGATTGCCACTCCGACTGAATCTCTTTCCACACACTGAGCATTCAAAAGGCTTCTCTCCTGTGTGGATTCTCTTATGGTTTTTAAGATTGCCATTATGACTGAATCTCTTTCCACACTCTGAGCATTCAAAAGGCTTCTCTCCTGTGTGGGTTCTCTGATGCTCTTGAAGATGGCTACTCTGACTGAATCTCTTTCCACACACTGAACATTCAAAAGGTTTCTCCCCTGTGTGGGTTTTCTGATGCTGTTTAATATTACTATTGAGAATGAATTTATGTCTGGTCTCTGAGTATTCAGGTTCCCCCTGTCTCTTTATTCTTTGACACACAAGAAGCTGTGATCTATTTCTGAAATACTTTCTGCACTGAATGGATTGGCTTGCTTTTATTTTACTGTACTTCGGAAAATGTATATTCCACTGTCTTCCCTCACGCTTCTCAGCCATAAAGCCACTTTTCTTTGTCGTCACTCTGATGTGATTTCTGATATTTTTATTGAAGTCTTCATTTTTAACTTTATTCGGCATTTCCTGATGAAGTTTCTCACCCTCCTCATTCCTCTGATCATCCTCTGCTGGAATAAAGAGAGAGATCTTGTTAGCACTTGGGAAGGCTGGTAAGATCCAAAGGCATCTATGGGACTGCAGGAGGAAAGGACTGATGGGCCTTTGGCTTCTTCCAGCTGGACTGATCTTAGCCACCCCTCCGCCTTCCCCCAAGAATATCTGGTATTTAAGGACACCTCCCCCACCCATGAAGAACTTCAGCTGAACTCTTGCCCAGAAGGAGCTTCTGAGCCTCTAGATTAAGGCCTCCCTCCCTCCTTAACCACCGGCCTCTATGATTGTACCAAACCAAATGTTGCTCAGAAGGGAATCAGGAATCTCATACGGTTATTTCTGGCCTGTTCTTCTGACATAAGAGTGAAGGTCACTCACTCTGAACCAACTCATTTGGGAGGGAAATATGCTCTTGGGAGCCTCTATAATAGGGTTTCCAAACTTTTTCCCTCTGTCGTCCGGTTATTTTTACACTTCTCCTTCGTGGCCCATTATAATTTGGGGGTGGAGACTTTGAGGGTGGAGGAGGGAGACAGGAAATGATGTACAAACAAGCCTAAAACTATTGCAATGTTTTGTTTAGGAAAAGTAGGAGAATAGTGGGATTTTGCAATGCAATTTTTAAAATAAAACATCAAGAAAAAGCACATGGATCACACAGCAGAAAACTAAAAATATAAAATGCTCTCAACCTGGGAAAACATGAAATGGTGGGGGGGAAGGAGAGAGGGAGAAGAGAGAGAGAGAAAAAGAAAGAAAGAGAGAGAAAGAGGGGAAAAGAAAGTGAGAAAAAGAAAGGAAAACATGAAATGGCAGCCTGGGAAAACATGAAATGGCAGGGCATTTCAAGCTTCCCCCCCCCCCACCACCACCACTCATATTAGCAATGGCAAGGAAGGGAGGGAAGGAGGGAAAGAGACAAAGTAAAAGACTGACAGAGAGAGAGAGAGAGGAAGGGGAGTGGGAAATAAAGCAAACAGAAAACGAAAGACTGACAGACAGAAAGAAAAAGAAAGAACGAGGACAGAGTTGGAAACAGAGAAAAAAAGAAAGAAAGAGAAAGGAAATAGGATGGAAGGAAAAGGGAGGGATGGAGTGAAAGAAAGGAGGGATAAAAGGAAGAAAAATGGAGAAAAAGAAAAATGGAAAGAAACGGGATGGGAGCAACTCACCTTTTAAACTGCTAACTCCAGCAGCACAAGCAGGCCTGGGTCCCCTGACCTCAGCTGGCCAAGGGAAGTCAGGCCTAGTTCCCCCCCCCCACCTCCTCCTTTTTCCCTCCCAGGTCAGTTTCAGGCTGGTTAATGCGCCCCTCCTTCTTGTTTGGTGGGGAAAGCGAAGCTGAGCTCTCACTCAGCGTGGCGACAGACCGGCAGCAGGTTGAATGTACGTCCGAAAAGGCCACCACTGCTGCTCCCTCCCCCACACTTCCTGGATGGGAAGGAAGCGTACGGGAGGGAGCAGCGGCGGCCTTTTTGGATGTTTGTTTGACCTGTTCCCGCGCTGAGTGAGAGTTCAGTGCCGTTTTCCATGCAGGGGAGGAAGGTACGCGTTAACCAGCCTGAAATTGACCTGAGGGGGTAGAGAGGAGTCATGAGGGGGGCGCAATGCTTTGGGGAGGAGGCGCAGAGGGGGGATGGCAGACCACCGGTTGACCCGCGACCTGGCACTGAGGCCGGCGTGGCCGAGTGCCGGGTCCAGACCCTGCTGTTGGGAAACGCTGCTCTAGAAGAACCCTGAAATCTGTCTTCGAATGCAAGGCCGTTCTCTTTCTCCGCCAGTTTCTCTTATACTTTTGGCTTCATTTGCAGAAAGAGAGGGAGACAGAGAGAGAGAAAGCCATCAGTCTTACATGGGGAAGGAAAGAAATTAAAAACTAACAATTCTTCTGGAAGAATTGTTGTAAGCCGCCCTGTTGTATTGTTGTAAGAATTGTTGTAAGCCGCCCTGTTGTATTGTTGTAAGAATTGTTGTAAGCCGCCCTGAGCCACTCGGTGGGAAGGGCGGGATATAAATCCCAGATAAATAAATAAATAAATAAAGGTCAGCACCACAGTCCAGATCAAAGCCCGGAATCTGAACCAGTATATGCAGAATGGCATAGAATTGTGAGGAACTCCAAAGGGATCTGTTGAGGCTGGGTGAGTGGGCGTCAACGTGGCAGATGCGGTTCAATGTGGCCAAGTGCAAAGTAATGCACATTGGGGCTAAGAATCCCAGCTACAAATACAAGTTGATGTGGTGTGAACTGGCAGAGACTGATCAAGAGAGAGATCTTGGGGTCATGATAGATAACTCACTGAAAGTGTCAAGACAGTGTGCGTTTGCAATAAAAAAGGCCAATGCCATGCTGGGAATTATTAGGAAGGGAATTGAAAACAAATCAGCCAGTATCATAATGCCCCTGTATAAATCGATGGTGCGGTCTCATTTGGAGTACTGTGTGCAGTTCTGGTCGCCGCACCTCAAAAAGGATATTATAGCTTTAGAGAAGGTGCAGAGAAGGGCAACTAGAATGATTAAAGGGCTGGAGCACTTTCCCTATGAAGAAAGGTTGAAACGCTTGGGACTCTTTAGCTTGGAGAAACGTCGACTGCGGGGTGACATGATAGAGGTTTACAAGATAATGCATGGGATGGAGAAAGTAGAGAAAGAAGTACTTTTCTCCCTTTCTCACAATACAAGAACTCGTGGGCATTCGATGAAATTGCTGAGCAGACAGGTTAAAACGGATAAAAGGAAGTACTTCTTCACCTAAAGGGTGATTAACATGTGGAATTCACTGCCACAGGAGGTGGTGGCGGCCACAAGTATAGCCACCTTCAAGATGGGTTTAGATAAAAATATGGAGCACAGGTCCATCAGTGGCTATTAGCCACAGTGTATGTGTGTATATAACATTTTTTGCCACTGTGTGACACAGAGTGTTGGACTTGATGGGCCGCTGGCCTGATCCAACATGGCTTCTCTTATGTTCTTATGAGCCTCCCTGCAATTAACATCATCATTTCTTCCAAGGCCAGATCCCAGACTCGCTGCCTGGCGCCCTCCCCCACAGTGTCCCCCCGTGGCTCTCTGCTCCCCCCCACAGCTCCGTGCCCCCCCTCCTTGCCGAGACTCCTCCTCTTCCCTCCTTTCCCCACCCTATGCCTATTTCAATGCCGGAACTGGCTCTAGCGCCACGTTCGAGCTACCTAAAGCCCTCCCTCGGCCGATAACTTGATCAGCAGGTAAATCCGCACCATGGGGCCGCGCTCGCAATCTGTCAGGACCAGGTTTTTTATTCTTGAAAAGGTCACTTTTTTAACAGTTGAGTTTCTTGGCCTTTTCTCAGTGATCTGTTTGGATCTGTTGTTGTTGTTTGGATCTGTCTACCGCTTCTCTTGTTTTGAGAGTTGTGTTGTTTGGGGCAGGGCTGGAGAGCTGGCATCTGTAGATTGTGTGTTCTGTGGCAGGGAAGCTGGCACCTGGGTGAGAGACCAGAACCAGCATGCTTGTTGTGCTTGGCCAGCTCTCCCCGTGTTGTTTGGGGCAGGGCTGGAGAGCTGGCATCTGGGTTTGCTGCAGCCAGGTCTGCAGAGCAGACCTTGAGCAGATTGTGTTTTGTGTGGCAGTGACGTTGGCAACTGGGTTTATATTGGTTCCAGGCCAGCAGGGTTCATAGAGTAGATAGATGGATGTGCATTTGGGTCCTATAGAGATTCTCTGGTGTGAAGTTAGGTTTGGCTTTGGGTGCTCCAGGAATTGGACCCCCTGGCCCAATCTTTTTGGGACTTGGGGTTTTGTAGGGGAGAGTCCCCTGCGGATCCCCTGCAGTTTTGAGGACTCTCCCTCAAACCCCCTGCCCACGAGTAGCCTCTAATTATGCCCTATGTTGCCATTGATTTCAAAGACCAATAGGGTATAATGGTGGGATAGGGGCACCCTTCTTTGGGTGCCCCTGGAATGGGACCCCCTGGCCCAATCTTTTTGGGACTTGGGGAGTTTGTAGGGGAGAGTTCCGTGCAGGTCCCATGCCAATTTGGGGGATCTCCCTCAAACCCCCTCCCCTCGAGGCAGCTTCCCCTATTTTGCCACTGATTTCAATGGCCATAGGGTATACCATGTATAAGGCTATTCAGAGTACCAGTATTTGGAAATATACGGTATTCCGAATTTTCTGGCCCCATATATTTCCGAATCCGATTTTTTTTTTTTATACACCCCTAGTCAGTATCATCCACTCAGTCCAGCACTGGCTCTCCAGGGTCCTAGGCAGAGTCTTTCATTTCACCTCCTACCTGATCCTTTTCATTGGAGATGTTGGGGAGTGAACCTGGGACCTTTTGCATGCCAAAGAGATGCTCTGCCAGGGAGCTGCAGCCCCGCTCGAAGCAGTGGGAAGGGTGTCAAAATGACACGTTGCTATTCAATATTTGGATTCATTCCACCTCACAATGGCAGCAAGTTGCACCTTTGGCACCTAGGAAAGATCCTTACCCAGAGAGGCCACGTTCCCATAGTTCTCCAGCATGACTTCCCTGTACAGAGCTCTTTGTCCCGGATCCAGCAGGGCCCACTCTGCCTCCGTGAAAGAGACAGACACTTGCTCCAAGGAAAAGGGACCCTGAAAGAAAAAGAAGATTCCCTCCTCTTCAGAGATCTCACCCTGGAAGGGAGTCGTCTGGGAAGGTACAGAAAATAAGGCTTGGGATGGGTGAATGCAACAGCATTCAAAGGATCTCTCTCACGGACCCCTTGTAGAAACTGAAGGAGCAAAAGCTCCCCTGAGAAAGGAGGAGGGACCCAGGCTGTGCTCCCCCCTGCTCATCTCTCCTACCTGGATTGGAGGTGCAGCGACTGTTCCCACACATTGGAAAAGACAACGGCTCAACAGCATCTCTTCACTGCCTGTTCCTGAGACAAAGGAGGGAGGGAGGGTGTTTGCTTGTTTGTTTCCTGGTTCACACACACTATTCTCAGGGTTGTGAAACCTTCTGCTATGTACACTCAATTCGTTTTTAAAATACTTTATACTACATTCTGAGAGAGGCAGAAGAGAAGCACCAGGGACCTCTCAGCCTTAGGAATTATAAATACTGCCAATGTATTCAGACTTCCGTCAGAGTTGTGTTTGCTCTACAAGGAGGGAAATGAGGAGTGGAAATGCAATAGCATGAGATAGCACCATCCTCTTGGATCAGACATGACTAGAACAATTCTGGGGACTGGAGGGTCATAGGAATGAGCTTTCAGAGTGTCTCTGGAGCATGCTGAATTGAATATGTTTTATTTATTGTTACTGTAACGTTTTGATGTTGTAAGCAGCCTGAGCCTGCCTTGCGGGACAGGGCGGGGTATAAATCACAAATTAAATTTAAATTAAATTAAACCAGGTTTTCAGCCTGACACAACCTCAACATGACATCACATCTGTCCCATGCCCCACCCCAAGACCCTCTCCAGTGCCTGAAAGTGCTGGGCCAGAGCCTGCCATCCCTACTCCACCCCCTGCGACCCCCAGATGACCCTCCAAGCACAGGCAAAGCAGGAAAATGTCCCCAGGATTATTGTCCCCCAGGGAGTGCTTTCAGAGCTCTGCTCCCCCAGAAGGTGGAGGTTCCCTTTCGAGGTTTGCCTGCCTTCCCCTCCCCAGGGAATCTGAGACCTTTTAAGGAAGGTGAGAGATGAATTTTTAAAGTTATGGGATAAATGGTCCTCCAGGAGTTTGTCTGATCTTTTAGAGACATCACAGTGTGTGGCTATTGAGTGCCACCAGTTAACTCTGCGTTGCCTAAAGAAATATGCATTTCCCCCCCACTGACCTGACCTCTCTACCCATCACATTCACATGCTCCCCAGGTACAAGGAGTCCTTACCACAGGAGAGGGCATCTTGGGCACGCTGCACCTCCTGCCCCCTCTGCCCCTGCTCCAAGGAAGCTCCTTCTGCCTCAGAGATTGCAGCTTCCATCTCCAAAGGTGGTCCCCACATCGAAAACAGCAGCAAGGAAGAGGGATAAGAGAAGGAATGGAAAAGATATCAAGGAATGGATTCTGCCCCACTCCCAGACTCTGCACCCTCTTATCAGCAGTTCTGATGAGTTATCTGCAGGGGTCAGAAATTCTCTAGCAGAAGAGGCTCTACACAAATATCTGGCAAGGAAACTTTAAGATAAGGTGAGATATTGTTGCTTCAATTAGACACACCTGTAGGGAATCCCTCCTCACCTGTTCTGCCTGCCTCTTCTCCTCTGCCTGACTCAGGAGGAAACCTTCGGCCAGGGCCACCGCCTGGGAACTGGTCTCCGGCCCACATCCTCTGACCCAGCCCTGCATTTCCTGGGGCAGGAGAGTCAGGAACTGCTCCAGGATCACCAGGTCCAGGATCTGCTTCCTGGTGTGCCTCTCTGGCTTCAGCCACTGGCTGCAAAGTCCATGGAGCTGGCTGCAAACCTCTCGGGGCCCATCGGCCTCATGGTAGCGGAACTGCTGGAAACATACTTCTGAGGTCAGGGTGTTCTTAGCCAGGACCTCTGGCACAGCCCTTTCCCAGAATTCAACACCACTCCCAACTGGGTTAGGATGTAGACTCTTGCTTGCTCTCTTATCAGTTCCAGGTCCTTCTGAGTCCTGCTCTTCCATCTCCTTCGCCTTCTCTTGGGCCACCTCTGTCTTTGAGAAGTTGTCTTTATTCTGAAGCTTCTCCTTGGGGGGACAGAGAGAGACAAATAGGAGTGTGTGAGAAGGAAGATACGTATATACACACACAAACACGCAGACACGTACATGCACCTATAAATACAACCTCCACTCCAAAAAAGAAGCAGGGACTGTACCACAAGTCCTTCATCCTTGAGAATTGTCGCAGTTTTCTCCCTGCCCCGTATTCCTGCTCACCCTGAAAGGACCATTTTTCAGAGTCCAGACGATTTGGAATGAAGCCTATGCCAAGATCTTGGACACCTTTGCATGGCTACTAGTTATCTCAGTGGTGCCCTGCTGGAGATGAAAGTTGGGGGGGGGGGAGAATCAGCTAAAACACCTGTCATTGCAACAAGCCAATTAGCATGAATGACTTAATGCATTGGATCGCATCTGGGATTCCTTTCTGTGCCTCCTGACTCCCTCCAAAAGAAGGCTTCTTATTCTTTTTGGCATCTCCCTTAACAAGATCTGAACCCTCCCCTCCTGGGACTGTGCTCTGGTGTTTCTCCCTGCTGTGCTGCCTGGGGGTTTGTACCTCTCTCGCCTGGCAAAAAGATGCCATTCCACCCACCGTAACCAAGGTGCAGGAGGGAGGATCTGGCATTGTGTTACGGCTGCCTCTGCCAAGTGAGCCATGGAGGGATGGGCAGGAGTGATGCGTTTGGGGCAGGTGTGTTCTCTCCCTGTGTGCCCACTTTGCAATCACTGCTGCAGATGGGGACTCGAACCCGCATCTGTGGATCTCCTTGGTGTGTATTCATGACACAATCCTCACAGTGATGGAATTTTGTACAGCATTTGTTCCTCCTAGCCTTGTACATCTTGGGGGTGTGGCCACATCTGCATGCTCCACCCCTGTCTGCCTGTCAGGGGACCCATCTAATACTCTGATTGGTGGGCGTGGGTGGTGTCTCTATGAGCACCCATGGGGTTGCTAGGCGCTCTCCACCTTAGCAACAGAGGTATCTAAAATGTTCCTCTCCTCTGCTTGGCAGGCCTTGGACCCCTGCTAGCTGCCCGAGCCCTACAGTGGGCCCGTGTCAGAGGCTTAGGATGGGGATGCAGCCAATTCCAGTGCAGGCTGGACTTCCCTTCTCCCAGCCCACACCCCTTCCTTAATTCACCCCACTCCCCAAAAGGCCTGCTTGGGTTGTTGGTTTGCAGAATGAAAAGGTCCAGCAAGATAATGTCAGTTTCATGTACTGAACTTTCCTTACATTGAAAGACACTGATTATTTTTGCTCCCCAACAAACTCCGCTTACATAGCTGAACAAAACTGGTGCCTCTCAGAGTTACCAACCTCTAGGTGGCTGAAGCAAAAAACAATCAACTACCCTGAAGAAATAACCAACAAATTTTACTACAGTGCGAAAGAAATTCCTGAGAAAGGTTCCCACTTTGCAGTGATATCGACATATGAAACTGAGCAGTCTGTTTGCAGGCTCTTGATTCAAGAAATGCAGGATCAGCCCAAGCACTTTCCCCCTGCTCTGGGGAGAGGCCGAGAAGACGCTTGCCCTTCAAGAGGCATTTAGGGCACTTCATATTGTGGACTGTGCAATGGATCTATGCATGAAAGAGAAGGGGGCTCATTTATTGTTGACTGAACATAAGAAATAATATTTGGGTCTGTAGTAAAATGTGCTAGTTATGTATTCACAATAATTGATTATGGGGGCTTTAGCTCTTTCCCTGAATCCCTTGGTTTGTAACGGCCAGGTGGGGCCTGAAGTTCTCCCAGAATTAGAACTCACCTCCAAGGGACAGAGATCAGTTCCCTGGAAGAAAATGGCTGCACGGGAGGGAGGTGGCCAACCTCGGAAAGCCATGGCTTGGCCTGATCCCCACCTGCCTCCCTAGCAGCTTATCCCTCCCCACCTCTCTGTGACTTACTTTTAAGTAAACCTCCGGGGGGGGGGAATCTGGCTGCAAGTTTCCCCCTCCTGCTACTGCTGCTTCTCTGCACCCCTCCCCACTCTCTTTCCCAGTTCAGAAGCAAACCCCTTCCTTCCCACATCCATGAGCTCACGCAAAGAGGGAAAGAACCCCAATCTTTTCCAACCCCCCCCCTCCCCAGTTTGGCTTCTCTAGCAAATGGCTCTGTGGCATTAACCCTTTCGGTGCTGCAGAGGAGTGCAAAATGTGTCCTCCCTTCGTCTCCAGCAGAGGCCAGTCTCCATCTTCCATGCTGCTCAATGGGGCTTCTTGGGAGTGACTTTGCACGGGGTTGTATGCCCAGAGCATCCAGCGCTGTTCAGGCTTCTCGGGAAAAGGAGGCTGAAGCTGAATCCCTCCCCACAGAAGATGTCGGTTGAGTGTCAGGGAGGGGGGGGGAGGTGGCTTCATAGGCTCGCTTTTAAGCAGACGAGGAAGACTTTTTTCTGTCGCCCCCTGGACCTCGTGCGGCTAGAAAGCGCCCCTCTGGGAGTTTTGACAATATTTCTGGAGGGAAAGGGCACAGCCCGGCTCCAGCCCCACCCCCCTGCCCCCCTTCAAGGGCTTGCTGCGTCCTGGGGAGAAGCGCTGGCTTTACAGCCCCAGAGACAGAAGCAGAAAGAGGGAACAGTCCCTGCCTCAGGCTGCACAGGAAGCTCTCCTCCCTGCCTCTGCACCATCCCCTGCCGCGCTGCATCATTACAGAGCGTTGGTGGGAGAGGGCAGCCAGGCTGAAGGGAAGCCCGGAAGCCTCTGTCATGTCTCTGCAGCTCGGAAAGGACTAAAGCGGCAGAGCTGTTTGCTACAGAGGTCGAGCAAGGAGTGGGAGGGACAACTCTGTGGTCTTCTTCCCCTCCCAGTCCCCCCCCTCCAGAAATCTCCCACCAACTTAGCACAGCCCTGCCTTGGCATGCATGAGCCCCGCCTCCCCCCCCCCCCCATGGCTTACTTCTAAGTAAATGTTTCCAGGCTCCAGCTGCACTGCTGTTCTCTGCTTCAGCTTCTCTGCAGCCCTTCCTGTTCTCTGGCCCAAGTTCAGAAGCAAACTCCTTTCTCTGCGCATGCGTACACAGCCAAGGAAGGCCAGCAAGAGCCCCTCCTCTTCTCCGCCCCCCCTTGCATTTTTTGCTGGGCCTCTCTAGCCAATGAGTTTCTGGCATTAACCCTTTCGGTGCCGCAGAGGAACGCAACCTGTGCCTTCCTGTCCTCTGTAGGAGGAGCCAGGCTGCCATCTGCAGTGCTGCTCCATGGGGCTGCTTGGGAGAAACTCTGCACGGGGCTGCATGCCCGGAGGATCCCGGGAAAGGAGGCTGGAGCAGAATCCCAGCAGCTGCTTAGAATAAGGACCGCAGAAGAACTGGGGTGGGGGAGAAGAGGCGCAGCAGGCTTGCTTTTAAATGGAAGAGGAAGAGTTTTTCTGTCAGCCTCCCCCCCACTGCAGCTCAGATGGGGGGGGGCTGGGAAGGCGGGGTTTGGGGACAGAATGGGCTCATTCAATAGGGCTCTGATGCCACCCCCGAGTCCCCCCTCCGAAACCGCCCTTTCCTTTCCTGCAGTCTGGAGATGCGCTCTTGTTAGGGCAGGTCTCCAGGCCCTCCCTGGAGGTTGGCAATCCCATCCCAATCGAGGTAAAAAAACCCAGTGGTAGCCCCCCCCAAATCCTACCCCCCCCCCCGCTGCCCCCTGCCTCCCGGGACTCCAGCCGGGCTCTGGAAGAAGCGCAACCCCAGCAGGACCCACAAGCAAGCTGCAAGGAAGCGCCAGCAAAGGGAGGGGGACCGCAACCGCCCCCTCCCCCAAAGTAGACTGGGCTTTCTGAATCTCTTTTTAACATTTTCTCCCCACGCGCGGTATCATTGATTCAGCTAAAGAACGCCACTCTAAATGAACCATCTCTCTCACTCTGAGCACTCAGAAGGTTTCTCCTGTTTGGATTCTCCAATGCAGAAGTCTGTCCTCGCTTCTTCTGGGGCCTGTCCCATCGCCTGCTCCCCTTACCCTCATCGGGCAGCATGGGAGAACAGCTGCCCCTGCAGTAAAGGAGGTTGATGGGCCAACAGCTCTTCAGCAAGTTCAGTGTATGTGTGTGTGGGGGGGAGAGAGAGAGTGCTCTCATTCATGGGGATGGTGTCCCTCCCTTAGGGCCATTTCCAAGTCCAGGTGTGGAGAGCCATGGATGGACATCGAGGATTCAAAAAGTTATCCCTTGTGTGTGTTCTCTGATGTTCTTTGAAGAGTCCCCCTCTCTCTGGATCTCTTTCCACACTTTGATCATTGAAAAGGCTTCTCCCCTGTGTGGTTTCTCTGATGCCTTTGAAGACTGTCACTCCACATGAATCTCTTTCCAAACTCCAAGCATTCAAAAGGCTTCTCCCCTGCATGGGTTCTATAATGATATTGAGGACTGCAACACATACGAAATCTCTTTCCACACTCCAAGCATTCAAAAGGCTTCTCCCCTGTGTGGTTTATCTGATGGTATTGAAGACTGCAACTCAATCTCTTTCCACACACTGAGCATTCAAAAGGCTTCTCTCGTGTGTGAGTTCTCTGATGATACTGAAGATGGCCTTTTGTAGCGAATCTCTTTCCACACTCTGAGCATTCAAAAGGCTTCTCCCCTGTGTGAGTTCTCTGATGATATTGAAGACTGCCGCTGTGACTGAATCTTTTCCCACACACTGAGCATTCAAAAGGCTTCTCTCCTGTGTTGATTCTCTGCTGCTTCTGAAGACTTCCACTCCACATGAATCTATTTCCACACTCTGAGCATTCAAAACCCTTCTCCCCTGTGTGGGTCTTCTGATGACGTTGAAGACTGCCACTGATACAAAATCTCTGTCCACACTTAGAAAATTCAAAAGATTTATCCCCTTTGTGGGTTCTCTGGTGCTCTTGAAGACGATCACTCGTAATGAATCTCTTTCCATACTCTGAGAATTCAAATGGCTTCTCCCCAGTGTGGGTTCTCTGATTCGTTTGAAGATGTCCACTCATACTAAATCTCTTTCCACACAGCAAGCATTCAAAAGGTTTCTCTCCTGTGTAGGTTCTCTGATGCGTTTGAAGACTGCCACTCTGACTGAATCTCTTCCCACACTCCGAGCATTCAAAAGGCTTCTCACCTGTGTGGGTTCTCTGATGCTTTTGAAGACTGCCACTCTGACTGAATCTCTTCCCACACTCTGAGCATTCAAAAGGCCTCTCCCCTGTGTGGGTTCTTTGATGCGTTTGAAGACTGCCACTTTCACTGCATCTCTTTCCACACACTGTACATTCAAAAGGCTTCTCCCTGTGTGGGTTCTCTGATGCTGTTGCAGATTGCCACTCAGACTGAATCTCTTTCCACACTCTGAGCATTCAAAGGGTTTATCCCCTGTGTGAGTTCTCTGATGTGTTTGAAGATGTCCACTCATACTAAATCTCTTTCCACACATCAAGCATTCAAAAGGCTTCTCCCCTGTGTGGGTTCTTTGATGCGATTGAAGACTGCCACTCTCATTGAATCTCTTTCCACACACTGAGCATTCAAAAGGCTTCTCTCCTGTGTAGATTCTCTAATGCTTTTGAAGACTGTCACTCCACATGAATCTCTTTCCACATTCTGAGCATTCAAAAGGCCTCTCCCCTGTGTGGATCTTATGATGACGTTGAAGACTGCCACTCCATATTAATCGCTTTCCACACTCTGAGAATTTATAAGGTTTCTCCCCTGTGTGGGTTCTCTGATGCATTTGAAGACTGCCACTCTCACTGATTCTCTTTCCGCACACTGAGCATTCAAAAAGCTTCTCTTCTGTGTGGATTCTCTGATGCTTTTGAAGACTGTCACACCACATGAATCTCTTTCCAAACTCTGAGCATTCAAAACCCTTCTCCCCTGTGTGGGTTCTCTGATGCTGTTGAAGGTTGCCATTCTGACTGAATCTCTTTCCACACTCTGAGCATTCAAAAGGCTTCTCCCCTGTGTGATTCTCTGATGATATTAAAGACTGCCGCTGTGACTGAATCTTTTCCCACACACTGAGCATTCAAAAGGCTTCTCTCCTGTGTTCTCTGCTGCTTCTGAAGACTTCACATGAATCTATTTCCACACTCTGAGCATTCAAAACCCTTCTCCCCTGTGTGGGTCTTCTGATGACGAAGACTGCCACTCATACAAAATCTCTGTCCACACTTAGAAAATTCAAAAGATTTCTCCCCTTTGTGGGTTCTCTGGTGCTCTTGAAGACGCTCACTCGTAATGAATCTCTTTCCACACTCTGAGAATTCAAAAGATTTCTCCCCTTTGTGGGTTCTCTGGTGCTCTTGAAGACGCTCACTCATACTAAATCTCTTTCCACATACCAAGCATTCAGAAGGCTTCTCTCCTGTGTGGGTTCTCTAATGATGTGTTTGAAGACTGGCACTCTGACTGAATCTCTTTCCACATACTGAGTGTTCAAAAGGCTTCTCCCCTGTGTGGATTCTTTGATGCTTTTGAAGACTGCCACTCTCAGTGCATCTTTCCACACAATGTACATTCAAAAGGCTTATCCCCTGTGTGGGTTCTCTGATGCTGTTGAAGATTGCCACTCTAACTGAATCTCTTTCCACACTCTGAGCAATCAAAAGGCTTCTCCCCTGTGTGGGTTCTTTGATGATTTTGGAGACTGCCACTCTCAGTGCATCTTTCCACACAATGTACATTCAGAAGTCTTCTCCCCTGTGTGGGTTCTTTGATGCGATTGAAGACTGTCACTCCACATGAATCTCTTTCCATATTCTGAGTATTCAAAAGGCTTCTCCCCTGTGTGGGTCTTCTGATGACGTTGAAGACTGCCACTCCATATTAATCTCTTTCCACACTGTGAGAATTTATAAAGCTTCTCCCCTGTGTCGGTTCTCTGATGCGTTTGAAGACTGTCACTCTCACTGAATCTCTTTCCGCACACTGGGCATTCAAAAGGCTTCTCTCCTTTGTGGATTCTCTGATGCTTTTGAAGACTGTCACTCTCACTCCAGCTCTCAGCCATCCTACAGCACTGCAGAAATATCTGAAACATGTTTTTAAAAATTGTGGGGGGAGGTGGGCACATGCAGGTTGCCTCGCCCATGGTCCCAGATAGCCCGGCCCTGGCTGCACATTGAGGGGGAAAGGGGAATCAAACCCAGTTCTCCGAGTGCTCTCTTCTTGGCGTCTCTAGATAAAGCTTTTCTTCCTTGTCATGCCAGGGATTTGAGGGCAGGAGCTTTCTCCTTCCAGGCACTTCCATGCCTTCTAGCACCTCCTAGAAGTGCTTGAATCTTGCCCCACAGCAACCTCCATTTCAGCAGTACGACTTGATGTTCCTGTCTTCTTTCCTGCCTTTTCCATACTGACTCTCCAAAATAATAACCTCGCTTCCTGAACCAGAGAGTGCGTTGTTCATAGGTTCAGTTGTGGACAGAGGCCTCGATCCCCTTAAACTGCCATGCTGTCAAGAAACCCAAGCCGGGCCAGAGGTTCACAACAAAGCAGATCTCAGCAAAATAGAGAAGGTTTATTAAATCCTTAAAAAACAATCTTGATATGAGGCAAAACAATCTCCGTAGCCTAGCAGCATAAAAGAGGAAATCTAACTTTTCTATCTAATACATTGGCACATGGTGTTAGATGGCATAATCTTAAAAGTCTCAGCCTCAGAGTGAAGACCGAAGCGTTTCCTAGGTAGCTCTTCATTGCAATGTGACCTTAGCATAGTTCAGGCCTCACTCCAGCAAAATCATGAAGCTAACATTGCTTCTCTCTGGTCTCTAGATCTATGCTATCAGCCCATAAGACAGAATGGACTGCATTATGTCCTATAAGCCCATAGGACAGAATGGAGTCCATTCCATCCTATGGGCCCATGGGATACAAGTGAGTCCATTCTGTCATATGGGCTGATAAGATAGACTAGAGTCCATTGTGTCCTATGGATCCATAGGACATAATAGAGTCCACTCCATCACATGAGCCAACTGTAGCCTAATTTGAAAAGCAAGAGTGAAGAGTATTTGCAGTTGGCAAAGGGGCTTGATTCATTTTATAGTATCCATCTGTTTATCTGCTGCTGTTGAACTGGCCCCTCCTTGCTGCAAATAAAGATTCCTTTTGTGTCAGGAGATGAGAAGTCGGTGCTGCTGTTTGCCTCATAGACATCTCTCTCATAGACAGAATGGAGTCGATTTCATCCTATGGGCCCAGGGGATGCAAGGATAGACTAGAGTCCATTGTGTCCTACGGACCCACAGGACAGAATAGAGTCCACTCCATCATAGGAGCCAACTGTAGCCTAATTTGAAAAGCAAGAGTGAAGAGTATTTGCAGTTGGAAAAGGGGCTTCATGCATTTTATAGTATCAGTCTGTCTGCTGCTGTTGAACTGGGCCCTCCCTGCTGCGAATAAAGATTCCTTTTGTGTCAGGTGATGAGAAGTCGGTGCTGCTATTTGTCTCATAAACATCTCTCTCACAGTTTTCGGTTTGGTTCACAGATGATTGCTGTGGACGGTCAAACCTTCTCCCTCATGGAGTATGTAGCTTTTCACCGGCTCCTGCAACCCCCCACTCCTTGGCACTGTTTGTTTGGGGGAGGGGGGAACGGACTGCCCTGAGCTTCTTGCAATGGGCCCTGAGGAGAAGCTATAGTGATCAGGAAGCCCCCAGGAGAACCTGTCAGCAGGGAACTGTCTCCCTCAAGAGATCCGTGGCCCCCTGGTTGGGCTCTCACCTGACGGGGCTGGCAGTGGGCGAGAGGGAGAGCATCAGCCAATGGCATGCCAGAGACAGAGTGCGAGCCAATCTCGCATAGTCCATGTCCAACCAATGAAAATCCACAGATTTGCTACTGTGGTAGCGCTAAACGATGCACAGGATGAAGAGAGTTGACAAAGAGAACTTTCTCCCTCTCTCCAATGACTAGATGTTGAAAGCATCCAAGGAAGCTGACAGCAATAGATTCAGGAGGGGCAAGAGGAAATAGTGCTCTACACAGGGAGTGACTGAAGGCAAAATTTGCTGCCAGAGAATGTAGCGATGGCCACAGGCATAAACAACTTTCAAAGGGGGTGACATGGATTCCTGAAGGAAAGGTCTCATAATGATCACCACACAGCGTGATTAAAGGGAATTTCCATGTTCAGACACAGTCAACCTTTGACTCCTGGGAGGCCGTATCAAGGGAAGACCCCAGAAGGAGTCACTCAACAGTGAGATGACTGCTGGGGATGGTCAACCCTTCTCCCTCGTGGAGTATGTAGGTTTTGACCGACTACTGCAACCCCCACGCCCCCGGCTCCTTGGCACTCCATCCCCTCACAAAGAAACCCTAAACTGACCCTCCACACACCATTCAATGGGGGAAATGGTCAAGGCCCTCCGCTGTAGTTCAAGGGACCTTACAATAACAAACCAATAAAATGAATTTTAACACGAATAAATGTAAAGTTCTGCATTTCAGTAGGAAAAATCCCATGCATAGTTATAGCATGGGGGGGACTTGTCTTAGCAGTAGCATGTGCGAAAAGGATCTCGGGGTCTTAGTGGATCATACGCTGAACATGAGTCAACAATGTGATGCGGTGGCTAAAAAGGCAAATGCAATTTTGGACTGTATCAACAGAAATATAGTGTCCAGATCAATTGACTTTACTTTGCTCTGGGAAGACCTCACCTGGAGTACTGTGTTCAGTTTTGGGCACCACATTTTAAGAAGGATATAGACAAGCTGGAATGGGTCCAGGGGAGGGCGACGAAGATGGTGAGAGGTCTGGAGATCAAGTCCTATGAAGAAAGGCTGAAAGAGCTGGGGATGTTAAGCCTGGAGAGGAGGCAGCTGAGAGGTGATATGATCACCATCTTCAAGTACTAGAAGGGCTGTCATATGGAGGATGGTAAAGAATTGTTTTATTTGGCCCCAGAACGGAGGACCAGAACCAATGGGTTGAAATTAAATCAAAAGAGTTTCTGGCTCAACATTAGGAAGAACTTCCTGACCGTTAGAGCAATTCCTCAGTGGAAGAGGCTTCTTCGGGAGATGGTGGGCTCTCCTTCCTTGGAGGTTTTTAAACAGAGGCTAGGTGGCCGGGAGGTCCCTTCCAACTCTATGATTCTATGAACAAACATCTTCCGTTGGAACCCAAAGCATAAGGTTTCTTATGTAGAGTCAAGACTTTTAAAGCAGTTGGGCTGATAGCATAGATCTAGAGACCAGAGAGACGCAATGTTAGCAGTTGGCAGTTGGCACCTTTTCTGGATACACTGCAGTCCAAGCTCTGCTCACGACCCGAGTTCAATCCCAGCAGAAGCTGGGTTCAGGTGGCCGACTCAAGCCTTCCATCCTTCTGAGGTCAGTACAATGAGTACCCAGCTTGCTGGGGATAAAGTGTAGACGACTGGGGAAGACAATGGCAAACCACCCCGTAAAACGTCTGTAAAGAAAACATCATGATCTGACATCATCCAAAGGGTTGGTAACAACTTGATGCTTGAACCTTTACTTATATTGCAGCCCTTTAAGGCAGCTTTGCTGCCATTGAAGACTGCTACTCCACGTGAATCTCTATCCACATGCTTGAGCATTCATAAGGCTTCTCCCTTGTGTGGATTCTCTTATGCCACTGAAGACGGCCACTCCATATGAATCTCTTCCACACTCTGAACATTCAAAAGGCTTCTACCCTGTGTGGGTTCTCTGATGCCATTGAAGACTCCCACTCCACATGAATCTCTTTCCACACTCTGAGCATTTATAAGGCTTCTCCCCTGTGTGGGTTCTTTGATGCCATTGAAGACTGCAACTCCACATGAATCCCTTTCCACACTCTGAGCATTTATAAGGCTTCTCCCCTGTGTGGGTTCTTTGATGCCATTGAAGACTGCCACTCCACATGAATCGCTTTACACACTCTGAGCATTCATAAGCCTTCTCCCCGTGTAGGTTCTCCTATGCTTTTGAAGATGGCCACTCGTACTGAATCTATTTCCACACTCTGAGCAATCAAAAGGTTTCTTTCCTGTGTGGGTTCTCTGATGACTTTGAACACTGCCACTCCACAGGAATCTCTTTCCACACTCTGAGAATTCAAAAGGCTTCTCCCCCGTGTGGTTTCTTTGATGATACCGAAGATGGCCAATTGTATGGAATCTCTTTCCACACACTGAGCATTGAAAAGGCTTCTCCTACGTGGGTTCTCTGATGCTTTCGAAGATCGCTGCTCAAACTAAATCTCCTTCCACACTTTTAGCATTCAAAAGGCTTCTCCCCTGTGTGGGTTCTCTGATGCGTTTGAAGATTTCCACTCTGACTGAATCTCTTTCCACACTCTGAGCATTCAAAAGGCTTCTCCCCTATGTGGGTTCTCTGATGCTTTTAAGATCGCCACTCGTACTGAATCTCTTTCCACACTCTGAGCATTCAAAAGGCTTCTCCCCTTTGTGGGTTATCTGATGTGTTTGAAGACTGGCACTCCACATGAATCTCTTTCCACACTCTGAGCATTCAAAAGGCTTCTTCCCTGTGTGGGTTCTCTGATGCTTTTGAAGATCGCCACTCGTACTGAATCTCATTCCACACACTGACCATTGAAAAGGTTTCTCCCCTGTGTGGGTTCTCTGATGACGTTGAAGACTGCCACTCGTAGAAAGTCTCTTTCCACACTCCAAGCATTCAAAAGTCTTCTCCCCTGTGTGGGATCTCTGATGCCTTTGAAGACTGCCCCTCAGACTGAATCTCTTTCCACACTCTAAGCATTCAAAAGGCTTCTCCCCTGTGTGGGTTATCTGATGATATTGAAGACTGACTGAATCTCTTTCCACACTCGAAGCATTCAAAAGGCTTCTCCCCTGTGTGGATTCTCTGATGATATTGAAGACTGCCACTCGTACTACATCTCTTTCCACACTCTGAGCATTCAAAAGGCTTCTCCCCTGTGTGGATTCTCCGATGATATTGAAGATGGCCACTCCGACTGAATCTCTTTCCACACTTCAAGCATTCAAAAGGCTTCTATCCTGTGTGGGTACTCTGATGCTTTTGAAGACAATCACTCCACATGAATCTCTTTCCACATTCCAAGCATTCAAAAGGCTTCTCCCCTGTGTGGAAAAGGCTTCTCCCCTGTGTGGATTCTCTGATGATATCGAAGACCTCTACTCGTAATATATCTCTTTCCACACTCTGAGCATTCAAAAAGTTTCTCCCCGTTGTGGGTTTTCGGATGTGTTTGAAGATAGCCACTCGTACTAAATCTCTTTCCACACTCTGAGCATTCAAAAGGTTTCTCCCCTGTGTGGGTTCTCTGATGATATTGAAGACCGCCACTCGTAATATATCTCTTTCCACACTCTGAGCATTCAAAAAGTTTCTCTCCGTTGTGGGCTTTCTGATGCCTTTGAAGATAGCCACTCCGACTGAATTTCTTTCCACACTCCCAGCATTCAAAAGGCTTCTCCCCTGTGTGGGTTCTCTGATGATATTGAAGACTACCACTCGTAATAAATCTCTGTCCACACTCTGAGCATTCAAAAGGCTTCTCCCCTGTGTGGGTCTTCTGATGATATTGAAGACTGCCACTCCGACTGAATCTCTTTCCACACAATGAGCATTCAAAAGGGTTCCCTCCTGTGTGCGTTCTCTGGTGCTTTTGAAGACTGCCACTCGTACTAAATCTCTTTGCACACTCCAAGCATTCAAAAGGCTTCTCCCCTGTGTGGGTCTTCTGAGGATATTGAAGACTTCCACTCCACATGAATCTGTTTGCACACACTGAGCATTCAAAAGGCTTCTCTCCTGTGTGGGTTCTCTGATGCTTTTGAAGACTGCCACTCGTACTAAATCTCTTTCCACACTCCAAGCATTCAAAAGGTTTCTCCCCTGTGTGAGTTTTCTGATGCTGCTTCTTCGATGCGCAAGAAGATGTGATCTATTTCTGAAATACTTTCTGCACTTAATGGATTTGCTTGCTTCCATTTTTCTGTTCTTTGGAAAATATATATTCCACTGTCTTCCGTCACACTTCTCAGCCATTCAGTTACCTTTCTTTCTCTTCACTCTGATTTGATTCCTGACATTTTCGTTCAAGTCTTCATTTTTATCTTTATCCGGCATTTCCTGATGAAGTTTCTCACCCTCCTCATTCCTCTGATCATCCTCTGCTGGAATAAAGAGAGAGAAACTGTTAGCACTTGGGAAGGCTGGTAAGATCCAAAGGCGTCTATGGGACTGCAGGAGGAAAGGACTGATAGCCCTTTGGCTTCATCCAGCTGGACTGATCTTAGCCACCCCTCCACCTTCCCCCAAGAATATCTGGTATTTAAGGATACCTCCCCCACCCGTGAAGAACTTCAGCTGAACTCTTGCCCAGAAGGAGCTTCTGAGCCTCCAGATTAAGGCCTCCCTCCCTCCTTCCCCACCGGCCTCTATGATTGTTCCAGACCAAATATGGCTCAGAAGAGAATCAGGAATCTCATATGGTTATTTCTGGCCTGTTCTCTTGACATAAGAGTGAAGGTCACTCACTCTGAACCAACTCATTTGGGAAGGAAATATGCTCTTGGGAGCCTCTAGAACAGCGTTTCCCAAACTTTTTCCCACTGTGGCCCAGTTATTTTTACACTTCTCCTTCGTGGCCCACTAAAATTTGGGGGTGGAGCCAGGAGACTTTCAGGGTGGAGGCGGGAGAAAGGAAATGATTTACAAACAAGACTAAAACTATTGCAATGTTTTGTTTACGAAAAGTAGGAGAATAGTGGGATTTTGCATTGCAATTTTTAAAATAAAACATCAAGCACAAGGATCACACAGCAGAAAACTAAAAATATAAAATGCTCTCAGCCTGGGAAAACATGAAATGGCAGGGGGGGAAGGAGAGAGGGGGGAGAGAGAGAGAAAGACAGAAAGTGAGAAAGAGGCCGTTTTCCCACTTAGCGTTTGCTCCCCTTATTCCCCGGCGCAATTATCTCCGGATCACTTTTTTCGTTTTCCCACTAGTGACTCTTTGCGGAGTCGCCCTCCCTGAAGCGCCGGCTCAAATCGTTTTCCCACCGGCGTTTTCCCAGTGGCATCGACTGGAGTCGATGCCCTGTCAATCATTTTTTTTTAGACGTCATTCTAGTTGCGTAATTACGTAACAACGCAACAACGTAACAACGTAACAACGCGACAACGTGATAGAGAATCCCCTTTTTCGCGGGCAAACAATCACGTGATGGTTCTGTTTTAATACTGGCCGCAGCGGCGTCCTCCACACTGCCTCGTATCGTCAGAAGCATTCACAATGGAGAATCCTGATGACGAGACTATGGCGCTGCTTTATTCAGCAGTGGATATTCTGATTTTGTGTATCTACGCCGCGCGCCAAGTGCTCCGCGCCGGAGAAAGACTCCTCGCTCATGGACTTGGATCACCGAAACCTCTGGCCGCCTCTAGGAAGTCTGACCGGCTTCGGCTGATTAGAGGTGGCAGTCGCCGCCAGCAACGTAGATGGCACTACCTTGCCGGTATCCGGTTCGCGCCCAGGTATTGGGTGTTCCCCCGTGAACTCGGCTGGTGGGAGAACTTTGTGCTTGTGTACTGGGGCGACGAGCAATGGCTGGATAACTTCCGGATGACCAGAGGGACCTTTATGGAGATTTATGCCGCTTTGAAGGACAAGCTGGAAAGGCAAACCACAAGGATGAGGTCTCCGGTCCACCCTGAGAAGCGGCTCGCGGTAGCGCTGTGGTACCTCGCTACCGGAAGCGCCTATCGGGAAGTCGGTGCGCAGTTCGGGATCGGCGTTACCACCGTCCATGGGATTGTGATGGAGATCTGCGAAGCCATCGAGAAACGTTTGTTCTCAAAGGTCGTGTGCCTCGGTGACGACATCGGAACGGTGTGTATTTTTTTTTCTTTTCCCTAGTTTTGCGTTATAACGTAACATCGATATATCTGACCCTGATGTGATTCTCTATTGCTAATACAGTGGAAGTTGAAATATCCCTGATCCATTGTGCTCCATTTCTCTACAGATTATGGACGGTTTCGGTAAGCTCGGTATGCCGCATACGGTGGCTGCTCTGGATGGATCGCACATCCCGATACGGGCGCCTGGGGGCAAATCGGAGGAGTTCTGCAACCGGAAGATGTTCTGCTCCATGATCCTCCAAGGCACGGTTGATCACACAGGACGCTTCGTGGATGCAGAGTTCGGCCACAGCGGAAAGACCAACGATGCCTTTGTTCTCGCGAACAGCCATCTCTGCTCTGGCAATGATGCAGGGCTCTGGGTTCCGGGGAACCCCACGGTGACTTTGGGAAATGTAACCATACCTGCGCTTGTATTGGGCGACGGAGCATACCCCCTTAGACCGTGGCTAATGACCCCGTACAGGACACCCGTCGGGCCCGTGCAGAAGCACTTTAACAAGAAACACGCCAGGGCCAGGAACGTGGTGGAGCGTGCTTTCGGGAGGCTTAAGGCTCGCTGGCGTGTCCTGCTAACGCGAATGAACGCGCAGTACCGGAGTATTTTCTCCATCGTGACCGCATCTGTGACTCTGCACAATATTTGTGAGGGAAAGGGACATGCGGTCAACCTGGACATTCCAGATAAGGAGATAACACTCCTCCCAGACCAAGAAGAACCAGACTTCAGGGTTATAAACAGGAGGCAGTTAGAGAGTGGGAGGGCTGTGCGGGATGCTGTCGCAGAATATATTTATCAAAGGAGATGATTCTTCGGCTTTCCGTCCCCCATGGCTCTCGCTGCCGCTGCCCTTGAATGAAAGACTGCTTTTCCGGTGCTGCGAAGTTACGCTGTTTCAACCGTTATATGTATAATCGCCTTAACGTTATACCTGCGTTTGTTTATACTGCTTCCCGTTTCAGCGAATAAAGCTTTGGGCATTATAAACTGCATAGTGTTCATTTACTTTGGTTGCGGTTGGGGGGGGGGGCAATATTTCGGTGCACCGGTGGTCCTACACGTGCTCCTGGGCTGGCTCTGTTTTTGCCTTGCCGATCATAAAATGCCTTCCCCATGATTGGATGGATGAATTTTGATTTTGCACTTTCTGGCAGCGACCCCTTCCTTCTTTATTACTGCTTTATGGCAGTACAGTACAATTTCCCCACCCACCCTCACCCTTCTAGTTTCTGATATGCCTTACTGGTGGGATGTGTGCCAGGGGGAGGCACCAGGTCTGTGCACAGACTACCACCCACACCCACCCATCCCAGTTCTGATAAGCCCTGCTGGTGTAAAACCATTCTTATCAGGAACTACTTGGATACTAAATAAATAAATCACTTAAAATGTTCTATGCCTTTTTTGTGCTTTGTTTATATTTTCATTCACCCACCCTCACCCTTCTAGTTTCTGATATGCCTTACTGGTGGGATGTGTGCCAGGGGGAGGCACCAGGTCTGTGCACAGACTACCACCCACACCCACCCATCCCAGTTCTGATAAGCCCTGCTGGTGTAAAACCATTCTTATCAGGAACTATTTGGATACTAAATAAATAAATCACTTAAAATGTTCTATGGCTTTTTTGTGCTTTGTTTATATTTTCATTATTATTGTTTGTATTTTAATTTGCTGTTGAACATTCTAGCTACTGGGAAATTTTTTTATAAATATGTTAAATCAAATAAAATTTGAAGTTGTATGTATTTATTTACATTATACTTATATCCTGCCCATTCCATACAGACTCGAGGCAGCTAACAGCATAACATAGGCAGTAAAGAGGCAATATTAAAAGAGTTGAACAATCAGATGCACAACAATGGCGCTACTTCAGGCAGTTCATATAATATCTTCTTTCTCACACGCACAGATCATGGGCAGTTTGTTATAAAAGCGCTATTGATCCAGGTGTGGTTGCAGCCCTCCCCTATTAGATGTAATATGCAATCCTACAACCATAAAGGAGAAGGCTCAAGAAATTTACATTTTCTTATGCTATTGCTAAGAAAAGAGCTGTAATGCATGGTGTTTCTGCGGATCCCCCCACCAGCCACCCTCCCCTGTTATGATATTACTGGTCCAATAAGTGGCACTGCAGATTCCAGTGCATTTCTCACAGCTGCTGTGTGCTTTCATTCACATGAGTCTAATTACTTTTTTCTTTTCTATATCCAACCGCAGTCGACAACCGTCCAGGAGGCGCGGTAGAGCAGCCAGGCCCACCCCTGGTGGAAGAGGATGATGATGGTCCTCAGCTGGTTGGCCTGAGGGAATAAGGTGCATTGCCTGACAAAGCAGGGGTGGGGGTGCTGGGAGGGGTGGGGGTGTTGGGGAATAAAGTTTCATTCTCTTAAATGTGTTGTTTGTTCAAATAAATTATTGTTACTTTTGAAACCTTAAGGTGTCGTTTTCCTTTACCTAGACACTGAACAGGGAGAAGTGCAAACATAACTTTAATAAAAGTGCGTAAACATCAGAGGAACAAAGCAATAGCTAGGAGCACACTGCCTGTGCAGGCATAAACACTGAAATAACATCATAAGAGAACATAAGAGAAGCCATGTTGGATCAGGCCAACGGCCCATCAAGTCCAACACTCTGTGTCACACAGTGGCAAAAAATGTTATATACACACATACACTGTGGCTAATAGCCACTGATGGACCTGTGCTCCATACACTGTGGCTAATAGCCACTGATGGACCTGTGCTCCATACACTGTGGCTAATAGCCACTGATGGACCTGTGCTCCATATTTTTATCTAAACCCCTCTTGAAGGTGGCTATACTTGTGGCCGCCACCACCTCCTGTGGCAGTGAATTCCACATGTTAATCACCCTTTGGGTGAAGAAGTACTTCCTTTTATCCGTCTTAACCTGTCTGCTCAGCAATTTCATCGAATGCCCACGAGTTCTTGTATTGTGAGAAAGGGAGAAAAGTACTTCTTTCTCTACTTTCTCCATTCCATGCATTATCTTGTAAACCTCTATCATGTCACCCCGCAGTCGACGTTTCTCCAAGCTAAAGAGTCCCAAGCGTTTCAACCTTTCTTCATAGGGAAAGTGCTCCAGCCCTTTAATCATTCTAGTTGCCCTTCTCTGCACCTTCTCTAAAGCTATAATATCCTTTTTGAGGTGCGGCGACCAGAACTGCACACAGTACTCCAAATGAGACCGCACCATCGATTTATACAGGGGCATTATGATACTGGCTGATTTGTTTTCAATTCCCTTCCTAATAATTCCCAGCATGGCATTGGCCTTTTTTATTGCAAACGCACACTGTCTTGACACTTTCAGTGAGTTATCTATCATGACCCCAAGATCTCTCTCTTGATCAGTCTCTGCCAGTTCACACCCCATCAACTTGTATTTGTAGCTGGGATTCTTAGCCCCAATGTGCATTACTTTGCACTTGGCCACATTGAACCGCATCTGCCACGTTGACGCCCACTCACCCAGCCTCAACAGATCCCTTTGGAGTTCCTCACAATCCTCTCTGGTTCTCACCACCCTGAACAATTTAGTGTCATCCGCAAACTTGGCCACTTCACTGCTCACTCCGAACTCTAAATCATTTATGAACAAGTTAAAAAGCATGGGACCCAGTACCGAGCCCTGCGGCACCCCACTGCTTACCGTCCTCCACTGCGAAGACTGCCCATTTATACTGACTCTCTGCTTCCTATTACTCAGCCAGTTTTTGATCCACAAGAGGACCTGTCCTTTTACTCCATGATTCTCAAGCTTTCTAAGGAGCCTTTGATGAGGAACTTTATCAAAAGCTTTCTGGAAGTCAAGGTAAACAACATCTATCGGGTCTCCTTTGTCCACATGTTTGTTCACCCCCTCAAAGAAATGCAACAGGTTAGTGAGGCAAGATCTTCCCTTGCAGAACCCATGCTGAGTCTTCCTCAATAACCCGTGTTCATCAATGTGCCTACTCATTCTGTCCTTGATAATGGTTTCTACCAACTTTCCCGGTATTGAAGTCAGACTGACTGGCCTGTAGTTTCCCGGATCTCCTCTGGAACCTTTTTTAAAGATGGGGGTGACATTTGCTACCTTCCAGTCCTCAGGAACGGAGGCAGATTTCAATGAAAGATTACAGATTTTTGTTAGAAGATCCACAAGTTCAACTTTGAGTTCCTTCAGAACTCTCGGATGTATGCCATCCGGACCCGGTGACTTATTAGTTTTTAATTTGTCTATCAGTTGTAGGACCTCCTCATTTGTCACCTCTATCTGACTCAGGTCTTTCATAAATGACATCATGCACAGCATGTGAACAATGAAATAACATCATATAAACAGGTATAACCAATGAAAAAACATCATGAATAACAACATGCACAACATGTAAACAATGCCTGCAACTCACACCTTCCCTTGATGGGCATTGGTTCTGGTACCCATGAATGGGACATTGCTGGAAAACAGCAACATAAGAAGCATCTGTCATAGACAGCAGTGCACCTTAGGGGCAGCCTAACAATAATCCAATGGAGTTATCATCAGATGTTCCAAAGGGAGTGCTTTCAGGGCTCAAAATACATCCTCTGCTTCCCTGTGCAGGATCGTTTCTTGCCCCTACGTGAGGCCGCAACACTGCCACTGGAGCAGGGTGCAGGAGCCAGGACGCTCTGACTTTCAGGGACAGACGGTAGGGTCTGAGTATCAGGCACAGACGTGGGGTTGTGACTCTCAGGCACAGAGAGGAGTGGCTGACTTTCAGGCATAGATTCCTCTGCCAAAACTGGGTACTCCATATCTGACGGCAGAGTGCCCCGATTATAGCTGCAGTCACAATCCAGGTGCAGCTGCCTACGTGTGACGGATGGTGTAGATGCTGCATATGGTGGCGATGTTGCAGTGGCTGGTATCTCACCCACCCTTCCCTGTCCCCGACCTTCCCTAAAAATTTGGGCAATGCTGCCTAGCATATCAACCGCTGCCTTCATAACATCCACAGTCTCCCTTGTTGCCTTTTCAAAAGCCTCCCTGTTCTGTGTATCACGCTCCCCCTGCACTGAGAACCTGCGTTCTTCAGCTTCAAGCATACGGTCCAACCGCTCCATTGTGTCTTCGTGATCCCGACGGGTTTGAATCATCATCTCCTTAGCCACATTATTAAGCAAGGCAACCCTTCGCTGACGTTGAGCTTCGTTCTGCGCACTCTCTTCCTTTCTTTGCTGTGCTGATGACACCGGCAGATGATCTCCTGAAGCATCTGAAAGAAGAAGGATGGAAGGAGTACATTACCTGGAGAACTCTGGCAGTGCACCCATTGTTTCAGCTATGTTACAAGCTGCACTACTGTGCTGCAGGCATTGGCACCGCTGCTGCAGTTTACGCAGAAATCCCCGAAACATACCTCCTTCCTCTGTTTCCTGCTCCGAGAGGACAGCATCCCCAGATTCTCCGGTTTGAATACTGCACCCTTCTCCCTCCTCAAAGCAACCTGAAATTGATACAACACTCATTCCTTAACGTGCAAAGTGCTGAAAAGCCCTGCCTACCGTAAAGTTCTTCACTATAACATGTGTTCAGGAGCAGCATCAGTGTCAGCAATTGTAAGCTGGGCAGTAATTCCGAGTCCCACTGAAAGCTTTCACATTCAACAGAAGACTAATCAGAGGCACTTACCCCCCGGCAAGGACTCCTCTGCTGGTTGTTGAGCACTAAATTCCTGGCTCTGTTCCTGCTCCTGCGACGCATCGCTTGTGGTCAGGATGATTGAGCCTATAGGAATGCAGGAAAATCAGCAGTGTTAACGCAGAAGGCACAGAAGTATTGCGAGTCTAATAAGTGCACAGTACAGTGAGGCAAGCATCCACGTCTCCCTTCATCTAGGGGAAGTTCCATTAAGGTTTCCCCCATGCCTCCCAATCACCGGCGAACCCACAGCGACCCACATATATACTGAGGAATCCTCTGCGTGGGTTTCCTTAGGGGCGAGAACGGAACCCCATACACAGAAAAGTACAGGGCTCAGGGGCACTGCATCGCCCTGATACTCACCTGGAGGTGACACAGTGGTGTGCGTGCGGAGATCATCGGCGTTGATTGTTTGGAGGTCAGCGGAAACGATGTTATCTGATCCCAGAAGCGGCAAGTTTTCCTTGTTTGCCTTGTAATACTTCGCCGTCCAGCTTCTCCTCATGTCGGGGGGACGCGCGGACTTATCATCCTTAAGGATGCGGTGCAGCACGTCAAAGTGAGCGCAGTAAACTGGGGATACTCCAGTCTTTGCATTGTGGCTAACGCATCTCCTGTAGTCCGCGCGCAAGCCCTTGGTCTTCGTTCGGCACTCAAGCGCCGACCTCTTGTGTCCCATGGCATGCATGGCCTTAGATATAGCCTCGTAGACATAGGTGTTTTTGCGGTTAGAGGCCAGCGCATTCTGGATCTTATCCTCAACCCAAATGGACAACAAGGCTTCTGTTTCTGCCTCCCGCCAAGAAACTCCACGAGCCCCCATTGCCCTGCCGCTGGACGCCATTGCACGGAGCTGCTGTGCGGTGGA
This sequence comes from Heteronotia binoei, assembly GCF_032191835.1. Classification (NCBI taxonomy): domain Eukaryota; kingdom Metazoa; phylum Chordata; class Lepidosauria; order Squamata; family Gekkonidae; genus Heteronotia; species Heteronotia binoei. The sequence continues at coordinate 7,101,936 of NC_083227.1, read as the reverse complement.
GGCAGTAAGCTGATCAATGCCGGCCAGCCAAATCTGTCCCTTCTTCCTCCCAGTGTCCTGTTCGGCTCATACAAGCTGTGACGATAGCTGCCACTCGCCTCATGATTGGCCACTAGCATTTGCAGCCTCCAAGCATTGGCTAATTGACAGTGATGTGGGCGATTCCCTGATCCTCATTCAGCGGTCGCAATTCTCGCGAGACCCTCGCCACAACACCCATGAATTTCTCGCGAGACCAAACATGCTATCAACCATAATGTATCGACCATAATGTATAATGTATACTGGAGAAGGGGGGGGGGGGGAACTATTCCAGGAGGGGTTTTTTTTTTCCCCTTGTTAATTTCGAAATATCGCTACTACGCAAAACTGTTAAGTTTTAAAAAAAAAAAAAGGTCGCACCGGCACTCCGGGGAAGCGCCGCGGAAGGCATTCGATCCGGTGTGGATGGATTTCCAACAGCAAACTCCGCTTAGTGGTTCCGGAGTAGATACTTCCACCCAGTAATACTACATATTTCTTATCATTATGCCTGCGTTTACTTAGGCTGCTTCCCGTTACAGCGAATAAAGTTTTGAGCATTATAAACTGCACCGCGTTCATTTACTTTGGTGGTGGTTGTGGGGGGGGGTAGTTTTTTGGTGCACCATGGGTTTCTGACACGTGTTTCTGGCCTGGGTCTGTTTTTGCCTTGTCAATCAGGATATGCCTTCCACATGATTGGATAAATCAAATCAGAAAGGGAAGGCTGCTATTTCGCAACATCGAAAGAGCGTTAGTTCGAAATGGCAGCCAGGGGAAGGAGAGGGACGTTCTGGCAGCGGGAGGAGGTGCTGGCTATGCTCGATATTGTTGAGAGGAGCGGGCACGCGGCCGATGTAATGTCCAGCACCCACCTCAACACAAGCCACATCTATGCGGCGATAGCCCGGAGGCTGCAGCGGAGGGGGTTTGACCGGACTGCCGCGCAGTGCCGGTCAAAAATCAAACGCCTCCGCTGCAGCTTCATGGCTAGCCTTGAAGCTTGGGGCGGTATCCCCAGGGCGTCAGGCAGGACGCCTTACCATGACGCCATGGTGCGTCTTTGGGAGTTGGCGGGGCGGCCCCGTTGGGAGGACCGTCATCATGATTGTGAGTAACACCACACACACACACAACACAAAAACGCCACACACACCCCTCCCTTCTTTATTACTGCCTTATTACTGTAATGTGGGGTGGCCATGGGTGGTCACAGAAACCTCCTTAAGTGGATCAAACACCCAAACCTTCCTATGCTCTGCTGAGCATTCCTGGTGGAATGGGGGGGGGGGGGGCATTGGTGATCACAGAAACCTCCTTAAGTGGATCAAACACCCAAACCTTCCTATGCTCTGCTGAGCATTCCTGGTGGAATAGGGGGGTGGGGGCTTCGGTGATCACAGAAACCTCCTTAAGTGGATCAAACACCCAAACCTTCCTATGCTCTGCTGAGCATTCCTGGTGGAATGGGGGGGTGGGGGGCATTGGTGATCACAGAAACCTCCTTAAGTGGATCAAACACCCAAACCTTCCTATGCTCTGCTGAGCATTCCTGGTGGAATGGGGGGGGGGGGGGGCATTGGTGATCACAGAAACCTCCTTAAGTGGATCAAACACCCAAACCTTCCTATGCTCTGCTGAGCATTCCTGGTGGAATAGGGGGGTGGGGGCTTCGGTGATCACAGAAACCTCCTTAAGTGGATCAAACACCCAAACCTTCCTATGCTCTGCTGAGCATTCCTGGTGGAATAGGGGGGTGGGGGCTTCGGTGATCACAGAAACCTCCTTAAGTGGATCAAACACCCAAACCTTCCTATGCTCTGCTGAGCATTCCTGGTGGAATGGGGGGTGGGGGGCATTGGTGATCACAGAAACCTCCTTAAGTGGATCAAACACCCAAACCTTCCTATGCTCTGCTGAGCATTCCTGGTGGAATGGGGGGGGGGGGGCATTGGTGATCACAGAAACCTCCTTAAGTGGATCAAACACCCAAACCTTCCTATGCTCTGCTGAGCATTCCTGGTGGAATAGGGGGGTGGGGGCTTCGGTGATCACAGAAACCTCCTTAAGTGGATCAAACACCCAAACCTTCCTATGCTCTGCTGAGCATTCCTGGTGGAATAGGGGGGTGGGGGCTTCGGTGATCACAGAAACCTCCTTAAGTGGATCAAACACCCAAACCTTCCTATGCTCTGCTGAGCATTCCTGGTGGAATGGGGGGGGGGGGGGGCATTGGTGATCACAGAAACCTCCTTAAGTGGATCAAACACCCAAACCTTCCTATGCTCTGCTGAGCATTCCTGGTGGAATAGGGGGGTGGGGGCTTCGGTGATCACAGAAACCTCCTTAAGTGGATCAAACACCCAAACCTTCCTATGCTCTGCTGAGCATTCCTGGTGGAATAGGGGGGTGGGGGCTTCGGTGATCACAGAAACCTCCTTAAGTGGATCAAACACCCAAACCTTCCTATGCTCTGCTGAGCATTCCTGGTGGAATAGGGGGGTGGGGGGCATTGGTGATCACAGAAACCTCCTTAAGTGGATCAAACACCCAAACCTTCCTATGCTCTGCTGAGCATTCCTGGTGGAATGGGGGGGGGGGGCATGGGTGATCACAGAAACCTCCTTAAGTGGATCCAACACCCCGCCCCCACCCCATTCTATTTCCTGATGTGCCGTCCTGATCCAGTACATATTACCTGCAGGTTACAGTGCATTTTTCACATATGATGTGTGCTTTCATTCACACCACTTGCATGTATGAGTTTCATTGTTTGGTTTTTTTCTAGTTGACACCTGTCCACGAGGCGCGGCTGAGCGGCCAGGCCCACCATCGGAGGGAGAGGAGGACCAGGGTGCGGAGGAGCAAGAAGGTACATTACCTGACAAAGCGGCCGCCTCTTGGTTACTGCGCAGTAAACGCATCAATAAGCCATGTGCGCAGGGGGTTCAAGATAATAACATAATGATTACTTTTGCAAATCTTAGGCGGTGTGAGCCCAGCAGCCCAGCAGGCCGGAGGCGCTGAGGAGGCGGGAGGCGCTGAGGAGGCGGGAGGCGCTGAGGAGGCCGGTGAGTTCGCTGAGCTGAGCCGCAGATAGAAATCAATAGGCATGGCATGCAAGTTTCTAATAAATATGATGTTGCAGCCCTTGTTAGCCGCCCTGTCAGATGAGTACAGGAGTGCACTAACTACCTGTCTCTAGGGCCACGAGGCGAGGCAGAGCGGCCAGGCTCAGCCTTGGGGGGAGAGGAGGATGAGCAGCAGGGTACTGAGGAGCAAGAAGGTACATTACCTGACAAAGCAGCCACCTCTGGGTTACTGCACATTAGAGGCATTAAAAAGCGATGTGCGCAGGGCGTTCAGAAAAAAAAATTAATGATTACTTTTGCAAATCTTAGGCGGTGTGAGCCCAGAAGTCCCGCGGGAGGAGGGCGGTGATCCGGCCAGAGAGGCAGGTGGGTTTGCTGAGCTGCCTCTCAGGGCACTGCGAACTAATGTTGCTATACAATGGACACATGCCTATACAATGCACACATGCTATGTGTGCATTGTATGTGCTATACAATGCACACATGCCTATAATTTTCTAACGTGCATGCATGGTGTGCTTGCATTTCAGTGGTGGAGGAGCCGGTGCAGCAAGCACAGGTTACCGTTGCCCGTCTCGAGGCCCTGATTAGCCGGATCGAGGCCATCGAGCGGCGCACATCAGCGCCAGAAATGGAGGCCCTCACCCAACGGGTCGAGGCCCTCGAACGGCGGCCAGCAGCGGCGGAGATTGAGTCCCTGACCCAAAGAATCGAGGCCCTCGAGCGGCGCCCAGCACCGGAGGCACCGCTGGAGGCCATCGCCCGGCTGGAGGCCCTCTGCCGCTCAGCGTGTGAGTGCTCACTATTTTGCAGGATGGGTGGTTCTTGTGAGTGATGGACTGCTGTGCGTACATTACTGAGGGCGTTGCACTTACTTGCTTCTTTTCTAAATTCCAGTGAGCGCCTTCACACGCCGGATCGACGCCCTGGAGCGGCATGTCCGGAGGCAGGAGCGGCCCAGGGGTGGGGGGTTGGAGGAATGAAGTTGTATATATGTTTAAAGTTGTATATAAGTTTGTCATTTGTAATAAATCATTGTTAATCTTGAAACCTTAAGATATCGTTTTTCTTTACCTAAACACCGAGCTGGGACCTTTGCAAAACATAACTTTATTATAACATCATCAATAACAACATGCACAACATGTAATCAATGAAATAACATCATCTTGCCCCTACGGGAAGCCGCAACACTGCCACTTGAGCAGGGTGCAGGAGACAGCAGGCTCTGCCAAAACCGGGCAAGCTATATCTGAAGGCAGTGGCCCATGAGTTTCGCTGCAGTCACATTTTAGGTGAAGCTGCCAATTTATTTATAAATTGGTTTCCCAATGTATTTTGGGTGGGTTCAAGGAGAAGCTGATATCTTGGCTTGTGAAGGGTTCAAATGGTTTACATTCAGACTTTATTAGGGATCTTCTTGAAAGACAGGTGGCCTCCCTGATTAAAGCAAAAGTCACTTATGTGTGGAAAAAGGACTTGGCAAGTGAAGCAACTATAGCAAGTGCAGAAAAAGAATTCGGGGGAAGGGAGGAAGAAAAAGCCTTATCCAAAACCCACTATGCCTTATTTCGTACTGAGCCCTATGGTTCCAAGCTAATAGACTTTTAAAAAACACGATATTTAATTTCTAAAGGACATCCGTGCAGTTCAAAAAATCAGGACTTCTGACACATTCTGAGGATTTCCGCCACACACACACTTTTTAGGTTTCCACCCTGATCTGGGCAGCTCAGGCTAGCCTGATGTTCCATCTCAGAAGCTAAGCAGGGCTCAGCCCTAGTTAGTGTTTGGATGGGAGACCAGCAAGGAATACCAGGGTGGTGACACAGGCAGGCAAGGGGAAACTACCTATGAATGGCTCTTCCCTTGAAAACCCTAATGGGTCACCATTTCAGCAGTCGAATCAGCTGCCTAGGTGGTGAACTCCCTCACACTAGCAGTCTTTAGCTGTAGTACTGCAGTCCAAGCTCTCTGATCACGACCTGAGTTGGAGATGCTGCATATGGAGGAGATGTTGCAGTGGCTGGTGCCTCACCCACCCTTCCCTGTGCCCGACCTTCCCTAAAAATTTGGGCAATGCTGCCTAGCATATCAACAGCTGCCCTCATAACATCCACAGTCTACCTTGAGGCCTGCTCGAAATTCTTTACCAAGCCTGTGTCACGCTCTCCCCGCAAAGTGAACCAGCGTTCTTCAGAAGCTAGCATTCGGTCAAAGCACTCCATCGCATCTTCATGATCCAGACGGCTTTCCAGGTCCTCCCCTCTGGATAAAGCACCCTTCTTCCTCCTCAAAGTCACCTGGAATTGAAATTGACACCACACTCATCCCTCTCCATGGCTAGTGCCGCAAAGCCCATGCTTACCTTAAAAATCTGTGCTATAACATGTCTTCAGGGGCAGTTCTGCTCATACATGAAGCAGGAAACGCAGGGTCAATGGCTCAGCAATTGTAAGCTGGGCAATGCATCTAAGTTCCACTGAAAGCTTTCACATTCCACATAAGACTTATCAGAAGCACTGCAGGCCGCACTTACCCCGAAATGACTCCTCGCCTGGATGTCCATCAGTAAAAACCTGGCTGTGTTCCTGTTCCTGCAACGCACTGCTTGGGTTCACGCCGCTTGAACCTATAGCAATGCAGAGAAATCAACAGTACCACGCAAGCGGGGGGGGGGGGGAGGGAGGCAGAAGGCGGAGGAGTGTCGCGGGTATAATAAGTGCCAAACACCAACGTCTCCCTTCATCTAGGGGCGGTTTCATTAAGGTTTTCCCCATGGCTCCCTATCACCGGCCAACCACTTACGTTTTGTAGTTTCGTTGGTACGAAGTATCGCTATTGCGATAAAAGATAAAAGTCAAGCTTCTCTTAAACGGACCTGCTGTGCGGTGGCGGGAGTAAGATGCTCAATGGCGGCCAGCAATATCTGTCCCTTCTTCCTCCCAGTGTTCTGTTCGGCTCCTGCAAATTGTGACGACAGCTGCTTCTCGCCTCATGATTGGCCACTAGCATCGGCAGCATGATGTGGGCGATTCCCTGATTCTAGCTCCGCAGCTGCAATTCTCGCGAGACCCAACACCCTCAACTATAATGTATCGTCCGCAATTCTCGCGAGACCCTCGCCATAGCACCCATCAGAGTCTCGCAAACCTAACACCCTACCAATAATAATGCATATTATCAATAATCACGTATCCGCCGAAATGTGTTATTTGTAACGCAACTACGAAGTAACGAAACATCACTCGTAATGACCGGTTTAGTGAAGTAAGAAAAAAATAAAAAAACATTAATGCATCCACTGTTGAAATGGTGTAACAGCGGAGAGACAGCGCAACATTGCAAAAAAAAACTGCAAACGAGGCTATTCCGGGAGGGGTTGTTATTTCGTAATATCGCTATTACGCAAAACTGAGATGCTTTTTTTAAAAAAAAAATGGTGACGCGCCGGCACTTCGGGGAAGCGCCGCGAAAGGGTGATGATTGGCCAAGAGGGTGGATGGGGTGGGAGGACGGAAAAGGGGGAGGGTGACGCCCACAAAGCAGTCGATCCGGCGTGGATGGATTTCCCACAGCAAACTCCGCTGAGTGGATCCGGAGTGGATCCGGAGCTTTTCGGAAACTCCGGCAACATGCTGGAAAACATACTCCGGCGTAAAATCCCTGTAGCGCCGGAGCAAACCGCAGCGCCGGAGCAGCATGTGGGAAATCCAAGAGAAGATCCGGAGGTAAATGGGGCGCTACGACGGAGCAAACGCTAGTGGGAAAACGGCCAGAGAGAAAGAAAGGAAAACATGAAATGGCAGCCTGGGAAAACATGATATGGCAGGGCATTTCAAGCTTCTTCCCCCCCCCCCACTCCACCCCACTCTACTCAGATTAGCAATGGCAAGGGAGGGAGATAGGGGAAAAGACTAACTGACAGAGAGAGAGAGAAAGGGGAGTGGGAAATAAAGCAAATAGAATAACAGGAAGGAAGGAAGGAAGGAAGGAAGGAAGGAAGGAAGGAAGGAAGGAAGGAAGGGAGGAGGGAGGGAGGGAGGGAGGGAGAGAAGAAAAGAAAGAAAGAAAGAAAGAAAGAAAGAAAAGAAAGAAAGAAAGAAAGAAAGAAAGAAAGAAAGAAAGAAAGAAAGAAAGAAAGAAAGAAAGAAAGAAAGAAAGAAAGAAAGAGGGAGGGAGGGAGGGAGGGAGGGGGAGGGAGGGAGGGGAGGGAGGGAGGGGGAGAGAGTTGGAATCAGAGGAAAAAGAAAGAATGAGAAAGGAAATAGGAAGGAAGAAAAGGAAGGAAGGAGTGAAAGAAAGGAGGGACATAAGGAAGAAAAAGAGAAAAAGAAAAATGGAAAGAATCGGAGCAACTCACCTTTTAAACTGCTGACTCTAGCAGCACAAGCAGGCCTGGGTCCCCTGACTCAGCTGGCCAAGGGAAGTCAGGCCTAGTTCCTCCCCGCCTCCTCCTCCCTTCCTCCCTCCCTCCCCCCGCCCAGGTCAGTTTCAGGCTGGTTAAGGCGCCCCTCCCCACCGCTAGGCGCGGAAAACGTACTGAGCTCTCACTCAGCGCGGGTGCAGGCTGTCAGCAGGTTGAACGTATGTCCCAAAAGGCCACCACTGCTGCTCCCTCCCCCACACTTCCTGGATGGGAAGGAAACATGGGGGAGGGAGCAGCAGCAGCGGCCTTTTCAGACGTTCGTTTGACCTGCCCCCGCACTGAGTGAGAGTTCAGCGGCATTTTCCCCGCCGGAGAGGAGGAGGAAAGGCACCTTAACCAGCCTGAAACTGACCTGCGGGGGGGGGAGGAGTCATGAGGGGGGCGTAATGCTGTGGGGAAGAGGTGCGGTGGGGGGGGGAATGGCAGGCCACCGGTGGCCCCGTGACCTGGCACTGAGGCCAGTGTGGCCCAGTTCTGGGTCCCGACCCTGCAGTTGGGAAACGCCGCTCTAGAAGAACCCTGCAATCTGTCTTCAAATGCAAGGCCGTTCTCTTTCTCCACCGGTTTCTCTTATACTTTTGGCTTCTTTTGCAGAGAGAGAGGGAGACAGAGAGAAAGATATTAAAGACTAAAAATTCTTCTGGAAGGTCAGCACCACAGTCCAGATCAAAGCCCGGAATCTGAACCAGTATATGCAGAACGGCATAGAATCCTAGTTCCTCCAAGGGTTACAGATATTTTCACATGGTCTGGTGTGATTTGTGTGTGTTTATAATTTGAGCCTCCCTGCAGTTAATGTCATTTCTTTCAAGGGTGGATCCCAGAATGCGGTCATTGGTTAATCGTGAGAACCTTTATTCTGTTCTGCAAAAAAAAGGGTGAGGGGATGAGGATGCTCAGGGGTGGTCCGATGCCCCATGGCTCCCTAGGCAGACTCACTGCCTGGCACCCTAAACTACAGCTTCCCCCCACAGCTCCATGCCCCCCCTCCCCGCTGAGACTCCTCCTCCCCTACTTCCCTTCCCCACCCCATGCTGATTTCAATGTCGGAACTGGCTCTAGCGCCACGTTCTGGCTTTCTAAAGCCCTCCCTCTGCCAATCACTTGATCAGCAGGTAAAACCGCGCCACAGGGCCGTGCTCACAATCTACCAGTTTACCTAGTGGGGGAGCTGGCCCTGCGGATGCTGCTGACAGTCTCTGGAAAATTCCATCCAGCAGGACCTTTGATTGGGTCATTCATACCACCTGATCCTAGAGAGGCAGAAACTATAATATGGCCATGGAGGAGAGGGAAGCCAGGCTAACTTTATGCTCCTGGGATGCTAGTACACCTGGATGTTTCCTTGCTGCATCATGATGAATACATCTCTCTGGAGTACATTAGGCTCCAGTTGCAATACTGATGCTGCAACAAGGAGTGCCGCTTAGGGGCTTCCTATCTTAGAATAGTTAGCTTTTCTTTTGTTTTACTGTTGCTGAGTTGCAAAAACTGTGCTGTTTTGTGATGTCTTATTTTTAAATCCTTAATATATTTTATTTTTAAAAAGGGTCTGTTTTACTTGTGTGAAGCCAGTGAATCAGGTGTTGCTCAAGTACAAAGAGAAGTGACCCAGGGGGACCCAGGCTTTGCTTCTTTGCAGGATCAATTCCAGATCACAGGCAGAGCAAATGAAATTCTATCCAGAGGGAAGGGTGTGTTATGAAGGCTGGAAACAGAGCAAGAAGGATCTGAACTCTCCCAGAGTCCTTCTGAGGGACTCTCATCCACTTTGTCTCAGGTCAACATACCTTCTCTGGCTTGGGGGATGGCCACAACACTGGCCTTAGTCGCCCATCTGCAAGAAGACCCACCTGGACACACGAAGTGGCCTTAGACTGAATGAGACCCTCAGCCCACTGAAGTTCCAATTCTATGATTCTATGAACATGTGAAGTTTCCTTAGACTGAATCAGACCCCTGGTCCCTTGGAGTCAGTATCATCCACTCAGTCCAGCATTGGCTCTCCAGGGTCTCAGGCAGTCTTTCATGTCACCTCCTACCTGATCCTTTTCATTGGAGATGTTGGGGACTGAACCTGGAACCTTTTGCATGCAAAGGAGATGCTCTGCCAGGGAGGTGCAGCCCCACCCCAAGTGGTGGGAAGGGTGTCAAAATGATGCATTGCTATTCAATATTTGGAAAGTTGCACCTTTGGCACCTAGGAAAGATCCTTACCCAGAGAGGCCACGTTCCCATAGTTCTCCAGCATGACTTCCCTGTACAGAGCTCTTTGTCCCGGATCCAGCAGGGCCCACTCTGCCTCCGTGAAAGAGACGGACACCTCCTCCAAGGAAAAGGGACCCTGGAAGAAAAAGAAGATTCCCTCCTCTTCAGAGATCTCACCCTGGAAGGGAGTCGTCTGGGAAGGTGCGGAAAATAAGGCTTGGGATAGGTAAATGCAACAGCATTCAAAGGATCTCTCTGACGGACTCCTTGTAGAAACTGAAGGAGTAAAAGCTCCCCTGAGAAAGGAGGAGGGACCCAGGCTGTGCCCCCCCTGCTCATCTCTCCTACCTGGATTGGAGGTGCAGCAGCTGTTCCCACACCTTGGAAAAGACAACGGCTCAACAGCATCTCCCCTGTGTGGTTTCTCTGATGCTCTTGAAGGTTGCCACTCCGATTAAATCTCTTTCCACACTCTGAGCATTCAATAGGCTTTTCCCCTATGCGGGTTCTCTGATGTGTTTGAAGACTGCCACTCTGAATGAATCTCTTTCCACACACTGAGCATTCAAAAGGCTTCTCCCGTGTGGGTTATCTGATGCTGTTGAAGAGTGCCACTCTGACTGAATCTCTTTCCACAATCCGAGCATTCAAAAGGCTTCTCCCTGTGTGAGTTCTCTGATGCTGTTGCAGATTGCCACTCCGACTGCGTTTGTAGACTGCCACTCTCAGTGCATCTATTTCCACACTCTGAGCATTCAAAAGGCTCCTCCCCTGTGTGAGTTCTCTGATGCGTTTGAAGATGTCCACACATACTAAATGATGGACTGCTATTCAATATTTGGATTCATTCCTCCTCACAACAGCAGCAAGTTGCACCTTTGGTACCTAGGAAAGATCCCTACCCAGAGAGGCCACATTCCCATAGTTCTTCAGCATGACTTCCCTGTACAGAGCTCTTTGTCCCGGATCCAGCAGGGCCCACTCTGCCTCCGTGAAAGAAACGGACACCTCCTCCAAGGAAAAGGGACCCTAAAAGAAAAAGAATATCTCCTCTTCTTCAGAGATTCCACCCTGGAAGGGAGTCATCTAGGAAGGTACAGAAAGGAATTCTTGGGATGGGTAAATGCAACAGAATTCAAATGATCTCTCTCAGTGACCCCTTGTAGAAACTGAAGGAGCAAAAGCTCCCCTGAGAAAGGAAGAGGGACCCAGGCTGTGCCCCCCCTGCTCATCTCTCCTACCTGGATTGCAGGTGCAGCGACTGTTCCCACACCTTGGAAAAGACAACGGCTCAACAGCATCTCCTCACTGCCTGTTCCTGAGGCAAGAGAGGGAGGGAGGAAGTTTGCTTGTTTGTTTCCTGGTTCACACACACATTATTCCCAGGGTTGTGAAACCTTCTGCTATGTACAATCAACTCATTTTTAAAATACTTTATGCTACATTCTGGGAGAGGCAGAAGAGAAGCACCAGGGACCTCTGAGCCTTAGGAATTATAAATACTGCCAATGGATTTCGGACTTCCATCAGAGTTGTGTTTGCTCTACAAGGAGGGAAATGAGGAGTGGAAATGCTAGAACAATTCTGACATGACTAGAACAATTCTGGAGACTGGAGGGTCATAGGAATGAGCTTTCAGAGTGTCTCTGGGGCATGCTGAATTGAATATGTTTTATTTATTGTTACTGTAACGTTTCAATGTTGTAAGCCGTTCTGAGCTCGCCTTGCAGGACAGGGTGGGGTATAAATCGCAAATTAAAATTAAATTAAATGAAACCAGGTTTTCAGCCTGACACAACCTCAACATGACATCACGGCTGTCCCATGTCCCACCCCAAGACCCTCTCCAGTGGCTGCAAGTGCTGGGCCAGAGCCTGCCATCCCTACTCCACCCCCTGCGACCCACAGCAGCCCCCCAGATGACCCTCCAAGCACAGGCACAGAAGGAAAATGTCCCCATGATTATTGGCCCCGAGGGAGTGGTTTCAGAGCTCTGCTCCCCCAGAAGGTGGAGGGTCCCTTTCGAGGTTTGCCTGCCTTCCCCTCCCCAGGGAATCTGAGACCTTTTAGGGAAAGAAGGTGAGAGATGAATTTTTAAAGTTATGGGATAAATGGTCCTCCAGGAGTTTGTCTGATCTTTTAGAGACATCACAGTGTGTGGCTATTGAGTGTGTTGCATATAGAAATATGCATTTCCCCCCCTGACCTGACCTCTCTACCCATCACATTAAAAGCCTCCGCAGGAACAAAGAGTCCTTACCACAGGAGAGGGCATCTTGGGCACGCTCCACCGCCTGCACCCTCTGCCCCTGCTCCAAGGAACCCCCTTTTCCCTCAGGGATTGCGGCTTCCATTTTCAAAGGTGGTCCCTGCATCTGAAACAGCAGGAAAGGGGAGGGGTAAGAGATGGAATGGAAAAGAGACCAAGGAAGGGATCCTGCCCCACTCCCAGACTCTGCACCCTCCTATCAGCAGATTTGGTGAGTTATCTGCATGGGTCAGAAATTCTCTAGCAGATGAGGCTCTGGGCAATTATCTGGCAAGGAAACTTAAAGGTCAGATATTGTTGCTTTATTAGACACACCTGGAGGGAATCCCCTCACCTGTTCTGCCTGCCTCTTCTCCTCTGCCTGACTCAGGAGGAAACCTTCGGTCAGGGCCACCGCCTGGGAACTGGTCTCCGGCCCACATCCTCTGACCCAGCACTGCATTTCCTGGGGCAGGAGAGTCAGGAACTGCTCCAGGATCACCAGGTCCAGGATCTGCTTCTTGGTGTGCCTCTCTGGCTTCAGCCACTGGCTGCAAAGTCCATGGAGCTGGCTGCAAACCTCTCGGGGCCCATCAGCCTCATGGTAGTGGAACTGCCAGAAGCGTCCGCAATCTCCATCTGAAGTCATGGTGTCCTTAGCCAAGATCTCTGGCCCAGTCCTTTCCCAGAATTCAACATCACTTCCAGATTGGATGGGATGGGGGCCTTTCCTTGCTCCTTTGCCAGTTCCAGGTCCTTCGGGGTCCTGCTCTTCTATCTCCTTCCCCTTCTCTTGGGTCACCTCTGACTTTGAAAACATGCGTTTATTCACTGGGCTATGAAAAAAGCCTTCTTCCTGAGGGGATGGAGAGAAAGAGACAGACAGTGTGTGCCAAGTGGAAAATATGTACACACAAACACACACCCTTCACCCCACCTGAACCCCAAAATAAAAAGCAGGGAATATACAACAAATTCATCCAGAGAATTGCCTTGGTTTGCATTTATCCCCACCTTCCTTCCAAGATCTAAACACTTCTCCCCCATAAGACTTACTTCCAAGCAGACCTCTCAGGGATCCGGCTGCTGCAAGGCTTTCCCCTCCTCCTGCAGCTTCTCTGCACCCCTCCCAGTCCTCCTTCCCCTGCAAATGCAAACCCCTCCCCTTCCCAGGGAAAAGCCCCTCCCTCTCCTTGCTCGGCCGCTCTAGCAAGCAGCTCAGTGCTTTTAACCCTTTCCGTGCTGCAGAGGAAGGAGAAAGGTGTCCTGGAGGAGCTTCAGCCGCGCTGCGTCAGCCACGCCTTGTGCTGCTCAATGGGGCTGCTCGGGAGTAACTCTGCTGCAGGGGGTTGAGCTCCTCCCGGGGTGTCCCGGGCTGCTCAGAGAAAGGAGGCTGCAGCTGGGTCCCCCCTCCTGAGTCCTCCCGCTCCTGGAATAAAGACCATCAAACTCAATGGGAGGTGGGGGGGTTGAGAAAAGGGGCGGTTTAGTGATGATGGCACCAGGCTCTTCTTGGAATAGACCATTTGCCCCCCTGGAGAGAAAACCTCTTTGGGTCTCCTGGCCCTTCCTTGCAAGTCCAGGAAATGCTGAAAGCCACTGTGGAGTCAGGCAGGCGAGGGGGCACAGCTGGTGGGGGTAGCCAGGGGGCTGAAGGGGAAGGACCCCCACCCTGGCTGGAGGAAGGGGGGTTCTCCTCCCCATAGGGTCTCTGCTGGGCTGGCCAACCTCCCGGAGGGGCCTGGAAATCTCTCCAGATTACTATTCATCCCCAAACTACAAAGTGCAGATCCTGTGGAGAAGAGGGCTGCCGGGGGGGGGGGGGGCTTTCCCTGTAAGGCAGTGTGTCTCCTGCAGGACCCTCCCCTCCTCGGAAATTCCCCCACTCAGATTTAGCCATTTCCACTCCGCCCATCTTCCAGGAGCTCCGCCCAAGTCCCTTCTCTATCTACTATATATCAAACTTCTTTAAAGGACGAAAGTCTAAAATAACGTCTTAAAATCAAAACTTCTTTCCTGAAAAACAAGAACCATCTGCAATTGCAACACGGTTGTCACTGGCGGAGTCGGGTGAATAGTCTTCAAGCGTCTTAAGTCGGCAATGGACATGGTTAGCTGCAAGCACTTTTGAAAATTTATTCTCTGTGCTTTGTTCCTTGTATTCCTAAATCCTCGATAATATGCAATAATACGTGAGGTTGTAGCGTTTAAAAATTAATTAATTATAATTTTGAAGTAATTTTCATGATTTAGTCATTATTTTCCAGTTTTTTGTGTTGTCGTATAAGTCGGCTTGACAGAAAGGGCGGAAGCAGGTAGACAGCCCAGGATGCAGTCGCTCTAAAGCATCCTTAGCATTCCTATTAGAAGTATGTGAAGTTTAAACCCACGCAAGTCACGGTTGAATGAGCGGGATAATAGGACACAGCTGCAGTCATGTTCTAATTCTGCACAGGGCAAGGAGGAGACCTACTAGTCCAGCTCTCAGCCATCCTACAGCACTGCAGAAATATCTGGAACAATGTTTTTAAAAATTGTGGGGGGAGGGGGGCACAAGCAGGTAGCCTCGCCCAGGGCCCCAAATAGCCTGGCCCTGGCTGCACATGGAGGGGGAGAGGGGAATCAAACCCAGTTCTCCCACAGTGCTCTCTTCTTGGGGTCCCTAGATAAAGCTCTTCTTCCTCATCATGCCAGGGATTTGAGGGCTGGAGCTTTCTCCTTCCAGGCACTTCCATGCCTTCTAGCACCTGCTAGGAATGCCCAAATCTTCCCCCACAGTAACCTCCATTTCAGCAGTACCCCTTGATGTTCTTGCCTTCTTCCCTGCCTTTTCCATACTGACTCTCCAAAATAATAACCTTGCTCCCTGAGGTAGAGAGTGCATTGTTTATAGACTGAGTTGTGGACAGAGGCCTCGATCCCCTTAAACCCTGTCAAGGAACTCCTTGGCACTGTTTGTTTGGGGGAGGGAGGAACGGACTGTCCTGAGCTTCTTGCAATGGGCCCTGAGGAGAGGCAGTAGTGATCAGGAAGCCCCCAGGAGAACCTGTCAGCAGGGAACTGTCTCCCTCAAGAGATCCGTGGCCGTCTGGTTGGACTCTCACCTGATGGGGCTGGCAGTGGGCGAGAGGGAGAGAATCAGCCAATGGCATGCCAGAGACGGAGTGCGAGCCAATCTTGCATAGCCCACGTCCAACCAATGAAAATCCACAGATTTGCTACTATGGTAGCGCTAAACGATGCACAGGATGGAGAGAGTTGACAAGGAGAACTTTCTCCCTCTCTCCAATGACTAGATCTTGAAAGCATCCAAGGAAGCTGACAGCAATAGATTCAGGAGGGGCAAGAGGAAATAGTTCTCCACACAGGGAGTGATTGAAGGCAAAATTCACTGCCAGAGGATGTAGTGATGGCCACAGGCAGAGACAGCTTTCAAAGGGGGTGACATGGATTCCTGAAGGAAAGGTCTCCTGATGATCACTACACAGCGTGATTACAGGGAACTTCCATGTTCAGACACAGTCAACCTTTGACTCCTGGGAGGCCGTATCAAGGGAAGAGCCCAGAAGGAGTCACTCAACAGTGAGATGATTGCTGGGGATGGTCAACCCTTCTCCCTCGTGGAGTATGTAGCTTCTGACCGGTTACTGCAACCCCCGCTCCTTGGCACTCCATCCCCTCACAAAGCGACCCTGAGCTGACCCTCCACACGCCATTCCATGGGGGAAATGGTCAGGGCTCTCCCCTGTAGTTCAAGGCACCTTACAATAACAAACATTTCCCTTTGGAAACCAAAACACAACAGCAGACTTCATATCTCCCTCCCTGAAGAGATACCTGGAATTCAAGCCCCCATGAAAGCCCTGGCAAACGAGCAGGCCTTTAGGTCCCATAGAATGGATCCCCCTGGTCCAGCCTTTTGAATATTTGGGGAGGGAGGGTTGAGAAGAGGCAGAAGCAGAAAGAGAGCAAATTCGGTGCCAGTACCTTAAAAACCAACCCCTCCCCCACAGTGCCAGATAGCCCTGGATCAGTTCTGCATCGTACCTGAAGGGCCACTGAACTTACTGAGTTCTTGGGTTAGGGAACACAACCTGCTTCTTTCAGCCCAGGTTAGTCCTACTGCCAGAATGCCAGACCTGCCTGTCCCGCTTTGGTCTTGTCAGCCACCAGCGAGCCTGCAGCAGACGTGGACTACTGCACCTTTCTTAAATCTTCGTTCGCGAAGTCAAGCTGAGAGAGAGAGAGAGCTGCAGAGGAACGCA
Source organism: Heteronotia binoei (assembly GCF_032191835.1). NCBI lineage: Eukaryota > Metazoa > Chordata > Lepidosauria > Squamata > Gekkonidae > Heteronotia > Heteronotia binoei. The sequence goes on along the minus strand of NC_083227.1, from coordinate 7,085,673 downwards.
ACCTGTGCCTTCCTGTCCTCTCCAGAAGGAGCCAGGCTGCCATCTGCAGCGCTGCTCCATGGGGCTGCTCGGGAGTAACTCTGCACGGGGCTGCATGCCCGGAGGATCCAGGGAAAGGAGGCTGGAGCAGAATCCCAGCAGTTCCTTAGGATAAGGACCGCAGAAGAACTGGGGTGGGGGAGAGGAGGAGCACCAGGCTTGCTCTTAAATGGACGAGGAAGCATTTTTCTGTCGAGGCCCCCACCTCAGATGCAGCTGGAGATGGGGGGGGGGAATTGGGGTTTGGGGACAGGATGGGCTCATTCAACAGGGCTCTGATGCCACCACCGAGTCCCCCCTCCAAAGCCGCCCTTTCCTTTCCTGCAGTCTGGAGATGCGCTCTTGTTAGGGCAGGTCTCCAGGCCCTCCCTGGAGGTTGGCCATCGTGTCCCAATCGAGGCAAAAGAAACCAGTGGTAGCCCCCTCCCAATCCTCCCCCCCCCACTGCGCTCTGCCTTTCCCAGCCCTCCTCCCTCCCTCCCGGGTCTCCAGCCGGGCCCTGCAAGACATGCAACCCCAGCAGGACCCACAAGCAGGCTGCAAAGAAGTGCCAGCAAAGGGGGGGTGGGCGGAACACCCACCCTCGAACTATTCCCAGATATTCCATTTCCTCTTCTCTCAAGCTGCTCTGTGGTGCAGAGCGGTCAGCTGCAGTACTGCAGTCCAAGCTCTGCTCACGACCCGAGTTCAATCCCAGCGGAAGTGCGTTCAGGGAAATGACTCAAGCCTTCCCTCCTTCTGAGGTGGGTAAAATGAGTACCCAGCTTGCTGGGGATAAAGCGTAGATGACTGGGGAAGGCAATAGCAAACCACCCTCTAAAAACTCTGCCAGGAAAACATCATGCTGTGACATCACCCCAGGGGGTTGGTAACAACTTGATGCTTGCACCTTTACTTTTAAAGCTGCAAGTCTCAAGATACCAAAATCACCTTAACTTTCAGCACTGGAGACACAGGCCTCTCTTCCCCCCTATCCTGACACACACAGCTCAAGACAGCAATCTTCCTCCCCTCTCCATTTCTTGTTCTCTAAAGCTGCAGCTCCCAGGGCACGAAAACAACTTCCAGTGTATTGTCTCTTCTGATGATCCACAATTTGAAAGCAGGGTCAGTAGGCAGAACTTCTACAAATCCCAAAGGAAAACATAAGGCAGGACAGTGAAGGGGTGATCCTGTGTGAAAGCAAATGTCCCAAATTCAGAATGGCAGGCAGCCTCTTTAGGAGCAGAGAGAACGAGACCACAATCTAAGCCTAACCAGCTTCAGGATGCTAACTGGCACCCAGAAGGAGGAGGGGTTTAATGCCTCAACTGGGAAATTGCAGGCGGGGGGCTTGAGGCACTTAATGCACCCACACAGGGGATGTTCCGATTCCCTTCATTTTGACTTCCTCCCTGAATCTGGCTGATGTCCTTATAAAGCCGCCTATGGCCAAATTTCCCATCACAGAACTCTGCAGCCTCTGGGCTCCTGTGTGAATTTAGAAAACAGAGTTTTTTTTGAGGGGGACTGAGGTTTCTACGTCAACCTGTGGCAAACCAGAAATGTTCATTCACTAGTTGTTTAGGGGCTGGAAAAGGTTTCCTGTGAGGAAAGGTTGAAGGGTCTGGGACTACTCAGAAACACAATTCACAGAACCTTTATTGACATAACAGTATCAAGTCAAGGAAGCAGGGGGGGAAAGGAGGTTCATAAAACATTCTAAACAGACTTCTCTTCTTATAAGCACAGTAAAGGAAGTTTACCCTGTGGCGCAGAGTGGTAAAGCTGCAGTACTGCAGTCGGAGCCCTCTACTCGCGACCACAGTTTGATCCCAGATAAAAGTACATGGTCTGTGTCAAGAATGGCTAATTGTGATCAATAACTGATGGGTTTATGGTCTGTCAAAAGCAGGCCTGGGTAAGATCCTAGAGAACCAAATGCTGCTAGTGTATTATCCTTTCCCGGCTCCTCTTTGTTTTATGACTGTTAATTAGAGGGAACAAAGCAATCAGCACCTTCCCATGAATCCTTCTGCGGAAGAGCCATCTGGGCAACGCAAGGCCGAATGCCTGATAACGCCCTGGGAATGTATGTAGTTTGGATATTCTATGTGTGAACACTCCCCTGCTTCCCCTCCCCATAGGAATCCCTTTGAAGTGTATCTTAAAACTTGTGTATCAATGTATTGCCTTCATTCTTCTCAAGCCACGGCTTGAGCCAAAGTATCGGTCTGTCAATAAACGTAGTCTTTGTAGCAACCTCGACTCATCATTGAATCCGCATGCTTGACAGTCTGTTCCCTCGGTCCACAGGGACAGAGCCTATCAAAGAATGGTATTTTTTAAAACAACTTCCTATATAACTCGCCAGAAGGAAGCACATTAAAATGGGCCAACACAAATGCCCTTCGAATATGGGGGTCAATCAAACAAGGAAAATACTCTGCGAGTGAGCCACGAAAAGGAAACTCCCAGTTCATGGGAGAACAATGCCCAGAAGCAAGACTTCTAAGGTCTTCAATCTCCATGTCAATTAATCTCTGTTTAATCATGATGAAAACATGCTTCTTCAAAAAAAGGGTCAGATCATCGATGCTAAGTCCCATTGATGTGATTTTCTCTTCAGTGTAGGTCTGGGACTACTCAGTTTAGAAGACAGACAATTAAGGGCGGGTATGATGGCGGTTTATAAAATTACGCATGGGGGGTGAAGAGAGTTGACAGAAAGACATTCCCCCCCCCTCAAACTACTAGAACTTCTGGGAATCCAACAAACCTGATGGGCAGTAGACAGGCTGGGCAAAAGGAAATACTCCTTTAAACAGCAAGTGATTAAAATGTGGAATTTGCTGCCAGAGGCTGTAGTGAGGGCCGCAGGCAGACACAGCTTTAAAGAAGGATTATGCAGATTCATGGAGGAGAGGCCTAATAATGGCTACTAGACAGTGTGATTAAAGGGGACCTCCATGTTCAGACACAGTCAGCCTTTGAATCCTGCAGTGCCGGGAGGCAGTATCTAAGGAAGACCTCAGAAGCAGTCACTCACCTCAACAACGAGAGGATTGCCATGGATGGCCAACTCTTCCCCCTTATGCAAAATGCAGCTTTCAGCCAGCTGCTTCAACACCTGGCTCCTTGGCACTCCATCCCCTTGCAAAGGACCCTAAGCCAATCCAACAAGCCCCACTCCATGATGGTGACGGTCAAGGTTCTCTCAACGCCTGCACGTCCCTTGGGCAGCCTGAGACAGCTGCCTGGAGCATGGCTCCAAGAAGAACGCACCGGTTTGGCCCTCCTGCCGGTCCTCGCCTGCAAGGCAAAGGAAATTGTTCGATCGGTGGCAACTGCCACGGGGCTTCCAGCCTCCGCGTGCACGTCTACTGGTTGCTCATCGTCACTCCATCCCTCATGTCTACGCTCCCAAGCAGATGCGAGGAATGGAGAGCCAGCACACCTGCATGCACTGAGCCTGGAAGCTCCATGGCAGCAGCCGTCGAGCTCACCCTCGCCCAGGAGGTGAGGGGCGGTGGAGGCACCTGGCCTGAGGCAGTAGCCTTGTACAGGGTCTCTAGCGCCAATGCTTGACTCTCCCTTGTAGCTCAAGGCAGCTTATAATAATAAACATTTCCAGTTGGAACCTAAAACACAATAGTGCTCTCCTCGCTCCCTTAAGATAGAACTGAGATCCAAATACCCATAAGAGCCCTGGCAAATCTGCAGGCTTTGCAGCCCCAACTGAAGATCTCAGAGGAAGTCCCCAGCCCCGCCTCTTTGAGGAGCCCCGCCCACAAAGGCAGAGCCATGATGGAAAAGGCCTGGGCCCTGATTAGTCCTTGGAGATTTTTAAACAGAGGCTAGATGGCCATCTGACAGCTATGAAGATCCTGTGAATTTAGCGGGAGGTATTTGTGGGTTTCCTGCCTTGTGCAGGGAGTTGGACTAGATGACCTAAATTTAAAGGAACTGTTCCTTTAGATGACTCCCTTCTCGAAACCATGTGGCTCCGGGCGAGTGAACCGTGCCTTCACAGGGTTGCCACTGCAATTTTATTTTCGTTTCCCTGTCTTTCCCTGACCAACATTTATCAATTTCCCTGACTACCATTCAAATATAACTGCAACTTAAAAAATGAATAGGTCATGTCATGTTGCATTAATGCAAGGCTTAATGAAATGTTCTACTCCAGAACTACAAAAGTCTCAACTGCAAAAATATTTGTCAAAGTTAGAGATTTAATATTAGCTTCTTTCAACATTAACTGCAGCAACATCTGTTTTACAATTGCACCAATGATTACACCAAGACACAAAATTCAAATCATGTAAACCGTGAATGCTAACAAGTAGGAACTTTCCAAAGCTGGAACAGTTTCACTTTCTGGTTCCAAAAAAGTGTAATGAGCACATCAGCAGCAAGGAAAGAGGTGGGGTTTCTGCAATCTAGAGAAGCAGACAACCCTCATTTGCAACCTTTATGCTTTGGAAAAGTCAGAAGAGAGGATGAGAGAGTTGGTACTCTGCAAACTCCAGCAGGAACTGTCAAGCACCAATATTTCTCAATAACCAGTCTTTGTTTGCTAATCAAAGAAGCTTTATTGTTAGAAACTCAGGAGCTTTGCCAAGGACACATGCCTTGGAAGTAATGGAGTACCAACAGATATACAGTTACTATATAGCATGTCAGGTTACAATACGGATGCTTTCATGAGTCACGACTTCAAAGGTTACTAGGCAACTATCTATTTTATTACTAAGGAATCTCAACCTTTTGGAAACATCAACCCTTCTCACACTTCTCTGTGAAGAGATAAGTCTGTCTGTGTGAACTCAGGGGAGAGGCAGCTTAAAAGTAATAATGGTCACTCTATTCTAAACATCCCAGAGCCAGATGTTTCACTGCGTGCCCTCCACGTCGTAAACAATGGAGGGGGCAGACAGGGCAGACAAATGGTTTTATACAGAGCACACCATGATACCGAAATGAGCATGCTTGACAGGAACAAGCTATCACATTTGCAAAATTTACTTTGCATGGTGCAGAGTAGAAAGTGCTAGTTGTCTGTGAAATCCAACAGTGGCAAAACTCATTTGCAACTCTGTCCTGGGTTTAGCAGGAGACAAAACATCCATTCCATACACAAGCATGACCCCCAAAACATGTTTCTCTTTATATGCAAGTTAAATGCAGTACTAGCAGGGAGGAAAACAGTTAGATGTTTGAAGTTTGTATATTGCTAAATGTTTAAACTAGCTTTGCTTTGCAAATGCTGCAGTCAGACCTGGGAAATCATGCAGGGACAGAGCTCAACAAACACACGAGGCTGGTTGCTGGGGGTGGAGCTGAGAAAAAGGTGGAGCTGGGAAAGGACATCATCAGGTTTTACTTGTATTCTGCGACTTCTCTATTCCAGCTGCCACAAGAGCAGATCATGCTCTTACAGCAGCAGGTCAAAAATCAACCGCTTAAATATATTTTAATCACAGTTTCCCTGACTTTCCCTGAGCAATTTCCATTTCCCTGACTTTCCAGAAAGTGGCAACCCTGCTTCAGAGCTCAGTTCCATGGAGTTCCTGAAGGGGCCACTGAATTTACTGAGTTCTTGGGTTAGGGAACACAACCTGTTTCTTTCAGCCCAAGTTAATCCTACTGCCAGAATGCTTTCGGCTTCAAAGTGGGAAGACCCCCAAAAAACTCACAGCAGGTTGAATTGGGGGGTGGGGATTGGGGTTGAGAAATGCCTCACTAGAACTGCTTCTCAGATAAAAATGTTTGTGAATTAAGGTTGCTGGCTGGTTACACTATATTTACTCCAGCAGTAGAGAGGCTGTAGATGTCCGTTACCTCAAATTTTCTTTTCCTTGATAGGCTCTGGGAAAGGAACTGTTTTTGCCAGATTTGAAGATGTCAGAGTTAGACTGGCAGATAACTTGAAGTAGCAAGTTTCACAGAGGAGGGGGACCACTAAAAACACCCTCCCTCCTGGGTGTAACTACGTTCTCAGCCTTTCTAAACTAATAGCACCAGGACCTTTGAAGAAACTCATCACAAACAGCTATAAGAAACTTTCATGCTTTTATGGATTCTCTAAGGAACAGGAGAGCTACATTTGTGCCTCAGGCTCTTCCTACATACAGAGCATTGAGGAGATTCCTTCCTTGGGCGAACTCATCGATTATAAAAGAGAGATCAGCTGATTTTCTAATCTGGAGATTCCATTGCCCATCCTTGTTTTCTTCTCTGTGGGATATTTTTGGGATTTTGAACATGGCTAATGCTCTTTCCACAGTTTGAGGACTTATAACATTTATTTCTGATCAGGATAAGGTTTCTTCTGTACAGTCAAGCCTTTTAAAGCAGTTGGCTCCTTTTCTGGATACACTGCAGTCCAAGCTCTGCTCACGACCCGAGTTCGATCCCAGCAGAACCTGGGGTCAGGTAGCTGACTCAAGCCTTCCATCCTTCTGAGGTCAATAAAAAGAGTACCCAGCTTGCTGGGGATAAAGTGTAGACGACTGGGGAAGGCAATGGCAAACCTGTTGATAATGAGTCTGCATAAGGAGTGAAGAAGCATGCTTAGATCTTAGATCTGGATCTGACAGCCAGTGACAGCTGAATCGTGTGAACTGGAGTCAGGTGGGTAATGACTCAGCAATTTGTACATTGCTCCCATTGGCTGGCTGTTGTATATAGGTAGATAAGGGTCTTCGTTCTGTTCCCTTGAGGATTATTGGATGCGTTGCGGAGCACTTTGTCGGTTTAACCAGTACCTGTAATTAACCAGTCACTGTAATTTGTATAATACACACTGCTTTGATACAAGCTGGAGTGTGTGTGTGTCTACTTGTGGAATCTACTGGAGAAAGTCAGCAGTACGCTCAACTCAGCCACACCGAGAAAACCACCCCGTAAACAGTCTGCCGTGAAAACATCATGATGTGATATCACCCCAAGGGTCGGTGACAACTTGATGCTTGTAACTTTACTTAGATTACAGCCCTTTAAAGCAGTTGGCACCTTTTCAATACTTTTTATGGTCTGTGGTTGTCTTTTAGGTGTGAAATAAGGGGAAAGCTCTTTTTACGGGCTAAGCACTTACATGGATCCTCCTTGTGTGGGTTTCTTGACGCAGCAGAAGACTACCGCTCTGACTGAATCTCTTTCAGAGCTCCCAAAATTAAAATTGTGTCTTTCCTGTGTGGGTTCTCAGTTGCCATCGAAGAGTGCTTCTGCAACAGCATCTCTTTCCACAGTCTGATAATTCAAAAGGTTTCTCCCCTATATGAGCTCATATACGCTTTTGAAAATTGTCACACTTTCTGAATCTCTTTTCAACATTTTCTCCCCATGCGTGGGATCATTGATTCAGCTGAAGAGTGCCACTCTAAATGAATATTTTCTCTCAGAGCACTCAAAAGGTTTCTCCCCTCTGGATTCTCCAATGCAGTAGTCTGTCCTCACTTCTTCTGGGGCCTGTCCCATCACCTGCTCCCCTTAACCTCATCGGGCTGCATGGGAGAACAGATGCCGCTGCAGTAAAAAAGGCTGATGGGCCAACAGCTCATCAGCAAGTTCAGTGCATGTGTGTGTGTGTGGGGGGGAGAGAGTGGTCTCATTCATGGGGATGGTGTCTCTCCCTTAGGGCCATTTCCAAGTCCAGGTGTGGAGAGCCATGGATGGACATGGAGGATTCGAAAAGTTATCCCTTGTGTGTGTTCTCTGATGCTCTTGAAGAGTTCCCCTCTCCCTGGACCTCTTTCCACACTTTGATCATTCAAAGGGTTTTTCCCCTGTATGGTTTCTCTGATGTCTTTGAAGACTGTCACTCCACATGAATCTCTTTCCACACTCCAAGCATTCAAAAGGCTTCTCTCGTGTGTGAGTTCCCTGATGATACTGAAGATGGCCTTTTGTAGTGAATCTCTTTCCACACTCAGAGCATTCAAAAAGTTTATCTCCTGTGTGGATTCTCTGTTGACATTGAAGAATGCCACTCTACATGAATCTCTTTCTATACTTATTCAAAAGGATTCTCCCGTATGTGGGTCCTCTGGTGTATTTGAAGATGGCTACTCTGACTGAATCTCTTTCCACACTCTGAACATTCAAATGGTTTCTCCCTTGTGTGGGTTCTCTGATGCTCTTGAAGATTGCCACTCCAATTGAATCTCTTACCACACTCTGAGCATTCAAAAGGCTTTTCCCCTGTGTGGGTTCTCTGATGTGTTTGAAGATGATAACTCGTAATGAATCTCTTTCCACACTCTGAACATTCAAAAGGCTTCTCCCCTGTGTGGGTTCTCTGGTGCTTTTGAAGATGATCATTCGTAATGAATCTCTTTCCACACTCGGAACATTCAAAAGGCTTCTCCCCTGTGTGTGTTCTCTAATGCCTTTGAAGACTGCCATTGTGACTGAATCTCTTTCCACACACTGAGCATTCAAAAGGCTTCTCCCCTGTGTGTGTTCTCTGATGTCTTTGAAGACTGCCATTGTTACTGAATCTCTTTCCACACACTGAGCATTCAAAAGGCTTCTCCGCTGTGTGGGTTCTCTGATGCATTTGAAGACTGCCATTGTGACTGAATCTCTTTCCACACACTGAGCATTCAAAAGGCTTCTCCCCGGTATGGGTTCTCTGATGCTTTTGAAGACTGCCACTCCAATTTAATCTCTTTCCACACACTGAGCATTCAAAAGGCTTCTCTCCTGTGTGGGTTCTCTGATGCTTTTGAAGATGGCCACTCAGACGGAATCTCTTTCCACACACTGAGCATTCAAAAGGCTTCTCTCCTGAATGGATTATCTGATGCTTTTGAAGACTGCCACTCTGACTGAATCTCTTTCCACACACTGAGCATTCAAAAGGCTTCTCCCCTGTGTGGGTTCTCTGATGCTTTTGAAGATGGCACTCTCACTGAATCTCTTTCCACACACTGAGCATTAAAAAGGCTTCTCCCCGGCGTGGGTTCTCTGATGCGTTTGAAGATGTCCACTCATACTGAATCTCTTTCCACACACTGAGCATTCAAACGGCTTTTCTCCTGTGTGGATTCGAAAAGTTATCCCTTGTGTGTGTTCTCTGATGCTCTTGAAGAGTTCCCCTCTCCCTGGACCACTTTCCACACTTTGATCATTCAAAGGGTTTCTCCCCTGTGTGGTTTCTCTGATGTCTTTGAAGACTGTCACTCCACATGAATCTCTTTCCACACTCCAAGCATTCAAAAGGCTTCTCTCGTGTGTGAGTTCCCTGATGATACTGAAGATGGCCTTTTGTAGTGAATCTCTTTCCACACTAAGAGCATTCAAAAAGTTTATCTCCTGTGTGGATTCTCTGTTGACATTGAAGAATGCCACTCCACAGGAATCTCTTTCTACACTTATTCAAAAGGATTCTCCTCTATGTGGGTCCTCTGATGTGTTTGAAGATGGCTACTCTGACAGAATGTCTTTCCACACTCTGAAAATTCAAAAGGTTTCTCCCATGTGTGGGTTCTCTGATGCTTTTGAAGATCGCCACTTATTCTAAATATATTTCCACACTCCCAAGCATTCAAAAGGCTTCTCACCTGTGTGGGTTCTCTGATGCGCTTGAAGACTGCCACTCCGACTGAATCTCTTTCCACACTCGGAGCATTCAAAAGGCTTCTCCCCTGTGTGTGTCCTCTGATGATATCGAAGACTGCCACTCCGACTGAATCTGTTTCCACACTCTGAGCACTCAAAAGGTTTCTCCCCTGTGTGGGTTCTCTGATGCTTTTGAAGACTGCCACTACAATTGAATCTCTTTCCACACACTGAGCATTCAAAAGGCTTCTCTCCTGTGTGGGTTCTCTGATGCCTTTGAAGATGGCCACTCTCACTGAATCTCTTTCCACACTCTGAGCATTCAAATGGCTTCTCTCCTGTGTGGGTTCTCTGATGCTTTTGAAGATTGGCACTCGTACTAAATCTCTTTCCACACTCTGAGCACTCAAAAGGTTTCTCCCCTGTGTGGGTTCTCTGATGCTGTTGAACATGGCCACTCTGACTGAATCTCTTTCCACACACTGAGCATTCAAAAGGCTTCTCTCCTGTATGGACTCTCTGATGCTGTTGAAGATTGCCACTCCGACTGAATCTCTTTCCACACACTGAGCATTCAAAAGGCTTCTCCCCTGTGTGGGTTCTCTGATGATACTGAAGACTGCCACTCGAAATAAGTATCTTTCCACACTCCGAGCATTCAAAAGGCTTCTCCCCTATGTGGGTTCTCTGATGATATTGAAGACTGCCACTCCGACTGAATCTTTTCCCACACACTGAGCATTCAAAAGTCTTCTCTCCTGTGTGGGTCTTCTGGTGATACCGAAGACTGCCACTCGTACTAAATCTCTTTCCACACTCAGAGCATTCAAAAGGCTTCTCACCTGTGTGGGTTCTCTGATGCTCTCGAAGACTGCCACTCCGACTGAATCTCTTTCCACACTCGGAGCATTCAAAAGGCTTCTCCCCTGTGTGTGTCCTCTGATGCTCTTGAAGATTGCCACTCCGATTGAATCTTTTTCCACACACTGAGCACTCAAAAGGCTTCTCTCTTGTGTGGGTTCTCTGATGCGTCTGAAGATGTCCACTTATACGGAATCTCTTTTCGCACACTGAGCATTCAAAAGGCTTCTCTCCTGTGTGGATTCTCTGATGCTTTTGAAGAC